>NC_091623.1:14375000-15000000 GCF_027580195.1 Bos mutus
TCATTTGTCCAAGGTCACTCACTTAGTATGATAAACAGCCAAAATTTGAACTCACTTGTGGCTGACAACTCAACCCATTATTCAGGCTCTTTTATTATTAATTAATAGCTAGATTTGGTTGTTAAATCTTAACTTCTATGCGTGAGTTGATAAGATTTAATATAAAGAATATTAAAAAACTATTTTGACATTTATTATACTAGAAAATAAATAGTTATTGAGACATTA
Source organism: Bos mutus (assembly GCF_027580195.1). Taxonomy (NCBI): domain Eukaryota; kingdom Metazoa; phylum Chordata; class Mammalia; order Artiodactyla; family Bovidae; genus Bos; species Bos mutus. Next base: position 14,375,229 of record NC_091623.1, read on the forward strand.
TTTATTATTTACTTGGATGCATAGAAAGAATAAATCTGTAAAGAACCCTTTATATAAGTCCAGGGTAAATGTAAATCTTGTTAAATCTTTAACTTTGACTTGGATACCCATGTGTTCCTGTGTCTGTCTGTGCAACAGGCAAATGGAAGTATCCAACTAGTTCTGATTTTCTCTGGATGTGAGTCCAGAGAAAGAATAAATGCCTCTTTTACTTTTCCTTATCCTTTACCACTATTGCTGTTGTTAATAATTGACTAAAGGCCTTCTTTGGTATCCGTGGGGGATAGTTTCTAGGAACCCTGTGGATGCCAAAATCCCAAGGATGCTCAAGTCTCTTCTATAAAATGACATAATATTTACATATAACCTATGCATACCCTTCCAAATATTATAAATTGTCTCTGGATTACTTATGTTATACAATACAGTGTAAATCCTATATAGTTTCCAGGGTGTAGAAAATAAGTTTTGCTTTTTGGAACTTTCTGAAATTGTTTTTCCAAATATTTTAATCTGAAGTTGGTTGAATCTGTGGGGCTAACTGTATGTTACTTTTGAAGCATTAATTTAGTATAATATTATTAATAGTTGATTTTTTCTTACTTCGACGCATTAGGAGCAACTCATTTATTCCCAGAAAGGGACAGAACTCTCTTGAATTTATATATTGTCCAGAAATGTTTATTTCCTATAACTTCTGTTTCAGAAAGTTTTAGTTACCAATAGTAATTATCAAGTGATTTATATCACGATTATTTACAGCACTGTGGAAGCCTAAGATTCCACTGTAGTTCTACCAGGACCTTAGTTCTCTGATCGAAGCATTTTTTGCTAACCTCTTGCTTCTCGTTTTTCTCATCTATAAAATTTAAGGAGAAAATTAGATAATCTCTGAAGTTCAACCAGCTCTAAATTTACAATTCTCCAATGCATTTAAAGTTTACTGTTTCTTCCGTAATGAGGTCAGGAAAAGTCTATGGTGGCCTTGGAAGACTGTTCCCAAGTTTTCTCCTATCTGTTGCCATCCCTAAAATTCTGAAAGGAATTATATAAATGACACCTGCTGAAATTACAGCCTTATTTTCATTCATCTGATTTTTGAGAAGTCCTAAATTATTGGATAATTCAACCCATCAGATTATAATCTAGAAACATAATCAAGGGAAAACTTAATATAGTTATAAAATCAGTAACTCTGAGCTAGAACATTTATCTAATGTCACCAGGAAAATGTATGCTTTACTTTATTATATTGCTAAGTTGGGGATATATTAATGGAGAAAAGAAAGAAAGAAAGAAAGTGAAGTCACTCAGTCATGTCTGACTCTTTGCAACCCCATGGACTGTAGCCAGCCAGGCTCCTCTGTCCATGGGATTATCCAGGCAAGAATACTGGAGTGGGTTGCCATTTCCTTCTCCAGGGGATCTTCCCAACCCAGGGATCGAACCCGGATTTCCTACATTGCAGGCAGATGCTTTATCCTCTGAGCCACCAGGGAAGCCCCATATTAATGGAGACTGACTTTTAAAAGGTTTAATTTTAATCCTGTTTATATATTTATGATTTATATATTAATATAGTATTAATTATGCATTTAATATAATATTCATCAGTTCTCAGTAAAAATTAGCTGAAATTAGCATTATTATTAATATCACTATTACTATTGGTAGTCATGGTAAGATGTGCCACTGTTAAATGAAATAAAATACTACTACTATTTTATTTAAATCTTCAAAAAATATTTAAATAAAATGTTGCTAAATAGCATTCATTTTAGAAATTCAAATATTTATAAGAAATATTCTTGGAAATTAATAAGAGATTTTTGAAGAGATGTATGGCAGGTACTCAGATAATGAAAACTTGCCTCTTGAACAAATACTTTTGATTTTAGGAAAGGATCTGCCAGGCTTCAGGGAAATATAACTCGTTAGAATAAACAATGAACCATCATCCCTGTGGGCCTTTCAAAATTTGGGCAAAGCTGCTGTGTGCTAATAATCTTATAGTGCTTATTTGGATCAGTAGATGTTATTAAACACTCACAAAGTTCCTTTTTAAGCAAATTCTGTAATTTGCAGATTGATTTTAAATAACATAAAGATAAATATTAAAGAGTGAGCTAGGAAATAAAATAATAAACACTAATAAATGCTAATAGAAACAAAACATTAATCTATGTGTCAATATGAACAAATAAGAATGAATTATAGTTACTTAAGTGATTTTGCTGATGTTGAAGTGAGTTTGACTTTTCCATGAGCCAGTTTATTTTTCAAAAAAGAAGTAAGCTTACATCATACCTTTTAGCTATATGGTTCCCAGGTTCATTAGTAATAAGAAAATTAAAAAATTTTCTTAGGAAATGTAAAATTTTTAAGATAGAGAATTTTTGAAGCTTAAGAAACTAGGCAAAATAGGATTCATTTCTTTCAGAAATAATTACTAAGAGACCACCTATAGATGTAATGATTCCAAGTTACAGGCAGCTCTTAAGTAAGCTTGTATAATAAAAGTTGTTTAATTCCTGTTCACACTAGACTATGTCATTAATAATTAATTGCCTAATGACTCAGTTCTCAGAATTTCAAATTTTGTCAGGCATCAGATTAATTTACATCAACACTTGTTAAGTGCCTGTTAGGTGTTAGGCCTGATATCTGGCTCCAGAGGTGCCACATTAAATAAGCCGTTATCTCTGCTTTTTAGGAGTTTACCTTCTATTTGAGGAAAGAAACATCTAAGCAATTAATTACAATGTAAAGTAATACATGTATGGTCATAGAAGGTACTTGGTATGGCAAGGGAATGAATGATTAATGAATGTATATTTAAAATGCTATGCAGAAAGTGTTGTGAAGAGAAAGGATTCTTTACAGAGCTGGTGAGGTTCGAGCTGTATATTCTGAAGAGTGAGAAACAGAACTAAAGAGTAAGCAAGTTGAGAAGGTAGTACATTCCAGGTAGAGAAAACAGCATACACAAAGGCATGAAGGTGCCTTGTTTGGTTGGTTTTTGTTTGTTTGGTTTAAGAAGAAAAAAAGAGTAGGACAAATTCAGTCAAGGAAGACTAGTTGTATGTGACTGGCTTAGAACACACTGGCTTCTCACAGAATGGTGAGAAGCGGCTGGACAAGAAACTGAAGTCTCTCAGTCGTGTCCAACTCTTTGCGACCCTATGGACTGTAACCTACCACACTCCTCCACCCATTGGATTTTCCAGGCAAGAGTACTGGAGTGCGTTGCTGGACAAGAAGTCTGAGATTAATACAGTTAGACTAATGTTTTAGAAAATTCTGGTTAGAGTGTGGAGGATGGAGCAGAAAGAAGAAACCCAGAAGGCAGAGATGAAGTGAAAAGGTATTGAATTAAAATGAGAGAAAGCAGTGTCCTCCAAAATAGAGGAGGGAGAGACAGCAAGCTATTGGAAATAAAATTGACAGAACTTGATGATTTCTTCCACACTAATGGGAGCATCCTGACTTTTAGGCTTGTGTTTTAATTTAGTAGGCTGATGGTAAGACTGAAAATCAAAACTAGTGATTTTTTTTAAATTTTATTTTATTTTTAAACTTTACATAATTGTATTAGTTTTGCCAAATATCAAAATGAATCCGCCACAGGTATACATGTGTTCCCCATCCTGAACCCTCCTCCCTCCTCCCTCCCCATACCATCCCTGTGGGTCGTCCCAGTGCACTAGCCCCAAGCATCCAGTATCGTGCATCGAACCTGAACTGGCATCTTGTTTCATACATGATATTTTACATGTTTCAATGCCATTCTCCCAAATCTTCCCACCCTCTCCCTCTCCCACAGAGTCCATAAGACTGTTCTATACATCAGTGTCTCTTTTGCTGTCTCGTACACAAGGTTATTGTTACCATCTTTCTAAATTCCATATATATGCGTTAGTATACTGTATTGGTGTTTTTCCTTCTGGCTTACTTCACTCTGTATAATAAGCTCCAGTTTCATCCACCTCATTAGAACTGGTTCAAATGTATTCTTTTTAATGGCTGAGTAATACTCCATTGTGTATATGTACCATAGCTTTCTTATCCATTCCTCTGCTGATGGACATCTAGGTTGCTTCCATGTCCTGGCTATTATAAACAGTGCCGCGATGAACATTGGGGTACACGTGTCTCTTTCCCTTCTGGTGATTTAAAATTTTCATGTACTAAATTTATGTCTGGGAGACCTCAGATTTTTTAAAAAATGTATTAGAAACCATCGGAATCCTCTATCAGGTGGCACTAGTGGTAAGGAGGAGATGTTTGTGACGTGAGTTTGATCCGTGAGTCGAGCAGATCCCTTGAGGAAGGGCATGGCAGCCCATTCCAGTATTCTTGCCTGGAGAAGTCCATGGACAGAGGAGCCTGGCAGGCTGTGGTCCATGGGGTCGCAAAGCATAGGCCATGATTGAAGTGACAGCATAGCATAGCATAGCGTCCAGAACTAGGAAAGCACACAGCAGTAGGTGCTTTTGCCCTTGTGTGTAGATGGTTGCTGAAGCTGTGAAAGTGGGCAAGGTCACCAGGGAGAGCCAGTCATGAGATACTGAGACCTGTGAAACTTACCCTCTAAGGGCACTGTCAGAAAAACAAAGATTATTTTGGGTTTCTAAAGTAACCCAGTGTAAGTATTTAATACCGACTTGTGAAAACCAATCTTTGTATTTGACATATGGTTAATGTCCCACAGGACTTTGAAAGAGTGATTCATTCACTGTGTTAAATATTCAGCAATACAAAGTAAATAAATTACGAAAATAAAAATTTGAGTTGTAATATTCTTAAGTTAATGTATTTGTTTAATCATTGCATTCATATTATTTATTTTAAGGTCCAAAAAGCACAACAAATCAGTTTCTTTGTAATGAATATAATGTACAGATGAATTGATTCTGTTGAATAATATTTTCCCAGTGCCAGTTCACTGATCCTTTTTTCTTCTCACCCCAGAAGAAAAGTCTATCTCTGTCAAAAATGCCTTATGCTCTAAAGTAAGCTTTCCAGCCTTTACTTATGCAGTAAGAATATATTTCACATTTCAACTGAATAAACACAGTTGTTTTTATGTGTGTGTAAAGGCAACACACATTTCATGAAACATTGCTTACCTTTGTTATATCTCATGAACTCTGATATTCTCTAAGATACTTTATTTTAGAAAATCTGATTACCATCCACTTAATTTATTTTATAACTTACTAATGGGTCAGAACCTACGTTTTGGAAAACTCTGGTCCTGACACATTTGATCTCCTCAGTCTCTTTCAGTGTTTTGTTTCCCTGACGCTCCTTCTTTGACCTGAACTGTTGCTTCTGACATTGTAAAGATGTTTGATTCTCACTTATCTTAAAATAAATTTAAAAACTCCTCTTTTGCTCGGCTTATTTTTAAAATTATTATTGAATCTAACCTTCATTTATCTCCAAATTTCTCACATATACTCCCTTAGCAGTACCATCTGAAATCAGTTCCCTTGATAATATTAAACACACATAATCGTTAATGTTCCAGGCTAGGTGCTCTACAAATGTTAACGTATTTAACTTACAACAGCAATATGAAGTAGGTACTGTTATTATCTACAGTGAAATTAAATAGTTTGCCAAGGTTACACAGATAGTCAGTAAGGAAACTGGGATTCAAATCCAGGGGTCTTAACTTGTGTAGCACAACATTGCTGTTTGTAATTTCAAAGAAGAAACTTCTTCTCTCTCTCTCTCTCTCCCCCAACCCCTGACCTTTATATATTGTTTCCATTCAAAATCAAACTTACTATGTTTAAAGACTAAGATGTTATATTTGAATACTGGCCTAGAAATAGCAGTTGTTGGTAAATGTTTGGGTTATATGCTTGTCTTACTTCAAGGGATAAGAATGGTGTTTTAATGGATGCGGTGTCATTAAGTTAGTTTTGCAATGATGAGGAAGTTGAGTGAATGTTACAGGTTTGCTAGGGCTGCCATATTAACATTCCACATCCTGGTGGCTGAAACAACAGAAATTTATTTTCTTACATTTCTGGAAGCTGGAAGTCCCAGATCAAGGTGTCAGTAGGTTTAGTTTCTAGTCTCTCTTGTTTGCAGATGACTGCCTTCTTGCTGGGTCACGTCATGTGGCCTTTTTTCTGTGTGTGCCTATCCCTGGTGAGTCTCTTCTCTTAAGGACACCAGTCATATTGGATTGCTACTGCTGCTGCTGCTAAGTCGCTTCAGTCGTGTCCGACTCTGTGTGACCCCATAGACGGCCTCCTACCAGGCTACACTGTCCCTGCGATTCTCCAGGCAAGAACACTGGAGTGGGTTGCCATTTCCTTCTCCAGTGCATGAAAGTGAAAAGTGAAAGTGAAGTCGCTCAGTCGTGTCTGGCTCTTAGCAATCCCATGGACTGCAGCCTACCAGGCTCCTCTGTCTATGGGATTTTCCAGGCAAGAGTACTGTAGTGGGGTGCCATTGCCTTCTCTGCATATTGGATTAGGGCCACTCATATAACTGCATTTAACTTTAATTATCTCTTTAAATCCTGATCTTTAAAACAGTCACATTCTGAGATATACTAGGGGTTAGGGCTTTTAAAATATGAATTTGGGCAGGAGGATACAATTCAGTCCGTAAGAAGGAAGTTTCTTATCATGAAAAAAAAGTAATATCCTGCACATAGTTACCTGGATTGTGGATCAATTTAATGAAAATGAGACCTTGCAAAGAGATATTAACAGATATAATATTGATCTTGAATACTGATGTCAGCAGGATAAAGGAGACAATAGGTTAGGAAACTGGAAACACATTTTAATGACATGGAGGAAGGAGGGACAGGACAGGAAAATGTGCTAGATTTGTTAAACCTACCCAGCCTCCCTAGTTGAAAGCAGAAAGTTGATATTCAGCTCTGCAAAGGTTGCATATTGCTTCATGCCAATCACTGAGAAAGTCTAAATTAATAGAGCGTGGAGTAAGTGATAGCAGAAATGTGGCAGATGAAGGCAGGCTTTCAAAACATATCTTTTTGAGATAATGCGTGAAATTAAAATGTTTTGGGAATTGAGGTGTAATTTAAAAATACTATTTTTCTAAAATTCCAGACTGCTATTTTACAATGGTGAATATAATAGAAAACTGAATGTAACTTTCTTTATCATGTACAGTATTTGAAGTATTAGTAACTTCTTCCTTACTGTGGATCAAATTTTCCTATTTTACATGTTTAATAATTTTTTAAAATTATATCTAGACATTGTGATCTTTATGTTGTTGAGAGTCTAGAATCTGTTTTCTTCCTTTAAGTAGTGTTGAATTTTGCTCTGGTGGGCAGTTAATTTACTGGCAAACAAGCTTGATCCTTTTGCTTTTCTTTTCGAGCTTTCTTAGGGTGGGTTTAGACCTTTTAGGGGTATCATTGACTGCTCAGCGATTTCAGTGTGGTCTTTTTCTCCACCAGTCAGAAGTTCTGCATCTCTCAGTATTTGTAACATCTGGAATATCTATTCAGCTCATAGCTCTGGCTCATCAACTATTTTCTGCTGGGTCCTACAGTCTTGCTCTCTACACTTGCAAGCTTATTATTTATTCAATAACTTAAGGTCACTCTTTGAAGGGCTCATTTTTTGTGCAGTTACCTCATTTTCAGTACCCAGCCCTTCTGGTTCCAACTGTTTCAATGGCACCAAACTCTTAATTCCTGCCTCTTTAGTTGAATGAAATCATTCTACTTGAGTTCTGTCTACCTCCATGTGCTGAGGTCCAGAAAGTGTCACCAGTCAAAAAGACAGAGTGCTCCTGGGCTCACCTCTTATATTTCTCTTTTTTCTGGAAGAAGAGTAGTCCTGCACTAACTATTGTCCAGTGTTGGAAACCTATCATTTCTTCTTGAGAAGGTGAAAACATCTTTATTCTGGGTTATAATAAAAAATAAATTCAGCTTTGTAGAGGTTGTCTTTTGCTGAGCACAGTTTTATATACTCATACTGATATTACTGTTGTTTTGAAGAAGTTAAACATGGCTATATGTTAGCAATTTATCAAAGATAAATCACACCAGCTTGAAACATTAATATAAACCACTTTATAAGAACCCCATCCTGAGAAGGAGCAGCATGTTAAAATCACTTGTGTTGAGAAAGTGTTCTGAAAATGGTTCCCTTAAAAGAAGTTTGTTTTCTTACCTTTTAATGTCCTCGGGTAACAAAGTCAACATTCTTCTGTATTTAATGAAAACAGGTTTAGATATAGTAGCAGGTATTTTGGTAATAAAAAACGATTCATGGCTTAAATCATTAGGGGGCCCTGTTTTCTTTATTATAATTACTGAAACAAGAGATCTTGAAATTAATCTGTTGTTGTATAGATTTGAAGAAGGGAGTCTAGGAAGTCACCTTATTGATCTTTGCACCTTTCATGTTTGGTGTAACAACTTAGTGGACTTTAAAATAATTTGTTATCCAAAGAGGTACACAGAACAGAAACATGTAAGCACTAGAAACCAAAGAATATCATTTTTATTATCATCATAGAAGTAACATGTTAGTAACTATAAAAAAAATGAAGAGAAGTTAGAAATTACTTTTGAATAATTGTGTAACATTTTTTTGTGAATGTTAAAATGTGCCCATTTATTTAAATTTTCAATTTCAAAAATATTTGTATATCTGTGTTTAAAAAGAATAATTGTTTACCTAAAAATACACTGATAGAATAATTATTTGAGAGATATTTAAAAATATTTCATATGATCAGTGAAGAAAAAATACAAATTAATTTCAGGTAGGGGTTCAGTAAATATTTGCTTCTTGGTCTGTCTTCTCTCCCTCCACTTCATTCTCCTCCATCCCCCCTTCACCCTTTCTATTTCTCTCTCTCCATCCCTGCTATCTGACTCAATTTTAAAAATAAATACATAAATTTGTATCTAATATCATTGTATATTATTGTGATCTACTGGAAAAAAAAAAAAAACAAACCCTTGAAGCTAGATCTCCCAAAGTGATGAGATAGTGATCTGGGTAACTCAGGCAGAGGTTTCAGTTACTTCCCTGAGAGATAGTATTTGCATTTGCCAGTGTATCTGGATAATTGCCTCTAAATTCTGATTTTCTTTTAATTGTAGAGGCATAGCATTAGGGTGTGTTCACGCCATCCTCTTTCCCAACCTTAATACTTTATGGTTGAATTGCTTATTTTGCCTTATTTGTGTTCTTTCTACTTCCCTAAATTCAGAATTCAAAGCGATTGTTTGAGTGTCATGATGGGCCTGACATATATCTCATTACACTGCCAGGCAAGGTCCAGCTCTTGGCAAGGTGCCAAATATTGCATGATTATATTTAATGTTATCATTATAAACATTTGAAAACAATATGAAACCACTTTAAATAAAACAGAAAAATTTAAGCTTTATAAAATTTCTGGTTGCAACTTAAACCAAAATCTTGAAAATTTTCTAAGTGTTAAGAAAGGAAAAGTAATTTTTAAAAAACTCTTATGTATTTTCTATTCCATTATTGTTCCCGGATTATTATCACTTATGGGTAGTTATCTGCTAAGTTGCTTCAGTCATATCCAACTATTTGTACTTTGGTGGACCATAACCCACCAGGCTTCTTTGTCCATGGGATTCTAGATCTAGGCAAAAATACTAGGAATGAGTTTCCATGCCTTCCTCAAGGGGATTTTCCTGACCCAGAGATCGAGCCCACATCTCCTAAGTCTCCTGCATTTACAGACAACTTCACCAGTAACACCACCTGGGAAGCCCAGGTAGAGATTGGGTGTATTAATTTTTTGAAGGGCAGTTTTATAAAGGACGTGTATCTGTTTAATGCATGGTTTTCCTGACAGTAATATGTAATTAATACTCTATAATAGTTCACCTATAAAGAACAAATATGTGAGTCTGTATCTTGACTCTGCTATTTATTACCTTTGTGATCTTGGGTACTTAATGTCTCTTGAGTGACAGTTTTCTCATATGGACTATAAAGATGATAACAGTACCTCTCTCACAGAATTGTTGAGATTCAATAAGTTAATCTAAACAAAACTCTTAAGTTAACTTAGCAAGATATTTGCCATTATTATTAACTAATTTTTTCATATGCTAATATTTTAAAATCTGTTTTCAGTGTTCTGTGTAAGCTACTGTATATTCTGTGTGCTTCCTTATGTGAACAGTAGAAGCAAGTTGTGTGCATTCTGCTGTGATCAGAATGCTTGTCTGCCCCATCCTGAAATTCAGGTTGAAATTCCAGTGCCCCACTGTGATGGTATTTGGAAGTGAGGCCTTTGGGAAGTGAATAGGTCATGAGGGTGGAATCCTCATGAATGAGATTAGTGCCCTTATGAAAGAGGTCCAAGAAGTGTACATTGTCCCTTCCACCACGTGAAGAAGGAGCAAAAAGTGAACAATATGCAACCCAGAAGAGGGCCTTCACCAGAATCTGACCAATCTTGCAAATCAGAATTTAGAGGCAATTATTTGGAAATACTGACAAGATGCAGTCTTTACCAATCTGACTAGCCTCTAGAGCTGTGTGAGATAAATATGTATGTTAAAAGCTACCCAGTTTGTGGCACTTTGTTATAGCATCCCTAAAAGACTAACATATGTTCCTATTCCCATTTTCTTAAATAACATTAAGTTTCTGTTTGATTAAAAGCAAAAATAAGGCATTTTCATTCAATAGTCTTACTAGAATTTAGAAATATGACCTTTCAAAGTTGATTTTCTATTTTCAGAAGTATTTCAGTAGAACACAAGGTAACCTAGACTTAGAACTTAGATCACTTAGAAGACAAAGATTTAGTCTAACCCAGTAATTTTGAGCTTAGGAAATTTAAGACTAGTGGAGTTAAGTTATATTTTGAACTACACTTCACAAGGCTGACTAGCTGGTCTCCTAATTCAGATCTACTGTACTTTTAACTAGTGTGGTGATATTATAGGGCTCTAAAAAAGGGGTAGAAGGTCTTGGTTGTCCAAGTAATTAGAGAGAAATGTATTTCAGTTTGTCTAAGATATCTGATTTGGATGATAAAGTTTGTGGATATGTGTCTTTCTCCTGCCTGGTAGCTACTCTCTGTGTCACTGCTCTTCTGATGGTTCACAGATTAACACAAATATCTGAGAAAGAATTGTGTATTATAAGAAAAGAAACACAGGCTTCATTGCTTCTGCTGTGTGAAAATGTATTCTTTTTAAGATGTAAAATATTTATGAATTGACAATAACAAATCTGCTAGAAGATTTAAAGCAAGTGGAACTTTGTTTCTTTGTCCTCTGAAGTTATCATTGGTAACTGGTACTTGAGTTACCTATTGTTAGCACTGTTGTGTATGAAATGGATTAACATCTGTTGAAACTTTTCAAAAATGTAAATAACAACCTATGACCTATTGAGTCAGAATTTTTAACAGATAGGGGCTCAGGTTTTATATTTTAGAAGTGCTTAGGATTATTATAAAATGCACCTCCTGTTAAAATGTGTTGCATTAAAAGATGGTTTTGGTGGTGATGGTAAATGGTTTAAAAACCCCACCATCTGAAAAAAGCATGGTACCTGGGTAAAATCATTTGTATTGTTGCTACAAAATAAATAAATAAATAACTCTCTCCAATAATGTATAGAAATCTCTCCAATAATATCATTTACAAATATGTTGTAAAGGACAATGGGTCCTCAATATGTTGTTGTTACTCAGTTGCGTCCAACCCTGTGCAACCCTGCGGACTTCAGCATGCCAGGCTTCCCTGTCCTTCACTGTCTCCTGGAGTTTGCTCCAACTCATGTCCATTAAGTCAATGATGCTATCCAATCATCTCATCCTCTGTCACCTGCTTTTCCTCCTGCCCTCAGTCTTTCCCAGCGTCAGGGTATTTTCCATCAGGTGGCCAAAATACTGGAGCTTCAGAATCAGTCCTTCCAATGAATATTCAGGATTGATTCCCTTTAGGATTGACTGGTTTAATCTCCTTGTATTCCAAGGGACTCTCAAGAGTCTTCTCCAGTGCCACAGTTAGAAAGCATCAGTTCTTTGATGCTCAGCCTTCTTTATGGTCCAACTCTCACATCTGTACATGACTACTGGAAAAAACACATCTTTGACTCTACGAACCTTTGTTGACAAAGTGATATCTCTGCTTTTTAATACACTGTCTAGGTTTCTCATAGCTTTTCTTCCAAGGAGCAAGCGTCTTTTAATTTCATGGCTAATATGTTTCAATAAGGGAGTTGGAGAAGTAGTCTGTAAACAAGTTTAGAAAACACAAACTTTTTATGCTTAAGATCTTCAAAATGTTAAAAGAGTTGTTTCCCAATTCATTTATGGATTCTTTTATGGTGGACTCTTTGGTATGTCCTATATACCAAAAACAAAGCATATTTATGAAACAAAACAATTGGGAATTTTCATACTTAAAACTCTGTTAATTCTGAGAAATCTTACCATAGGGAAGATTGCGGGCAGGGGAACCATTAAGGTTACTGAATAAAAACGTTGCTGCTTTGTCCCTATTAATACCAGCTTAATTTCCTACTTTTAAGTAATTATTTTACTCTTCTCTATCATTATGAGTCAGGATGGAACTCTAAACCTTTCCCTTTCCCATGCTTATTTCTACTAAGTCTGTATTTATCTTTAAAAATCTTTATTATACAATACTCTAGATGACATTTACTAAACTATTAGAATTAGCATCAAAAATGATATCCTAAAAATGTGGGTATGCATTTTAATGCTTCTGTCAAACCATACCTGAACCAGAAGTTTAAACAAACATTTTGTGCTATGTCCACTGTAAGACAAAAGCATCAGCTTTTACTCAAATGATTTATGAGCTCATTAAATTTACCTTTTTTTTCCCCTGCAGTTTACACTGGTAAATCCAATGGCAATTATTTAGACAGTAACTTTAAACCTCTTTGTATAGTAATCCACAGTAATCATGCAACTTACAAGACGTGTTATTGTCTGTTGAATACTCATTCTTAAAGGTCTCCATTTCTCTTATCACATGTTTCCTTATTTTCTTGAGTTATTTATCTAAGCTTCTGCCCCGTTATTTTCTATCTTTGACCTTGGTTAGATATACTACTTCTCACTTTTATTTAGAGCCTGTATAATTTTTTATTTTCCAATTTATATGTAGTCTATATGTATTTATATAAATACAGATATATTTATCTATCTGCATATACACTGACAGAAATACAGACTTTTTTTTTTCTGCTTCTGTACTTTCCCAGCTCTGTTATGATAACTTCCCTGTTTAACTGTGTTTCTTGGCTAAGATATCTGGTAACCAATATTTATAAAAAATACACTATTTTCTAGAAGGTTAGAATATTCTCCACAAGGGCATTTTAAATTCCAACTGTAATTTAACATATTAGGTTTTGAATTCATTCATTTGATTTATAATAAATAGTTTTTTATTAATTAATTTATTTTAATTGGTGATTAATTACTTTACAATATTGTAGTAGTTTTTGCCATACATTGACATGAATCAGCCATGGGTGTAAATGTGTTCCCCATCCTGAAACCTCCTCCCACCTCCCTCCCCATCCCATCCCTCAGGGTCATCCCGGTACACCAGCCCTGAGCACCCTGTCTCATGTATCGAACCTGGACTGGCAATTTATTTCACATATGATAATATACATGTTTCAATGCTATTCTCTCAAATCATCCCACTCTCGCCTTCTCCCACAGAGTCCAAAAGTCTGTTCTTTACATCTGTGTTTCTTTTGCTGTCTCGTATATAGGGTCATCGTTACTATCTTCCTAAATTCCATATATATGTGTTAATGTACTGTATTGGTGTTTTTCTTTCAGAATTACTTCACTCTGTATGATATGCTTCAGTTTCATCCACCTCATTAGAACTGGTTCAAATGCACCCTTTTTAATAGCTAAGTAATATTCCATCCTATATATGTACCACAGCTGTCTTATCTATTTGTCTGCCAGTGGGTATCTAGGTTGCTTCCATGTCCTGGATATTTTAAACAGTACTGTGATAAACATTGGGGTACATGTCTCTTTCATTCTGGTTTCCTCAGTATGTATGCCCAGCAGTGGGATTGCTGGGTCATATGGCAGTTCTATTTCCAGTTTTTTAAGGAATCTCCGCACTGTTCTCCATAGTGGCTGTACTAGTTTGCATTCCCACCAACAGTCTAAGAGCCCTTTTCTCCACACCCTCTCCAGCACTTATTGTTTGTAGATTTTTTGATAGCAGCCATTCTGACTGGCATGAGATGTTACCTCATTATGGTTTTGATTTGCATTTCTCTGATAATGAGTGATGTTGAGCATCTTTTCATGTGTTGGTTAGCCATCTGTATGTCTTCTTTGGAGAAATGTCTGTTTAGTTCTTTGGCCCATTTCTTGATTGGGTTGTTTATTTTTCTGGAATTGAGCTGCAGGAGCTGCTTATATATTTTTGAGATTAATTCTTTGTCAGTTGCTTCATTTGCTATTATTTTCTCCCATTCTGAAGGCTGTCTTTTCACCTTGCTTATAGTTTCCTTCATTGTGCAAAAGCTTTTAAGTTTAATTAGGTCCCATTTGTTTATTTTTGCTTTTATTTCCATTACTCTGGGAGGTGGATCATAGAGGATTCTGCTGTGATTTATGTCAGAGAGTGTTTTGCCTATGTTTTCCTCTAAGAGTTTTATAGTTTCTGGTCTTACATTTAGATCTTTAATCCATTTTGAGTTTATTTTTGTATATGATGTTAGAAAGTGTTCTTCAGTTCAGTTCAGTCACTCAGTTGTGTCCGAATCTTTGTGACCCCATGAATCGCACCACGCCAGGCCTCCCTGTCCATCACAAACTCCCGGAGTTCATTCAGACTCAAGTCTATCGAGTCAGTGATGCCATCCAGCCATCTCATCCTCTGCGTCCCCTTCTCCTCCTGCCCCTAGTCCCTCCCAGCATCAGAGTCTTTTCTAATGAGTCAGCTATTCACATGAGGTGGCCAAAGTACTGGAGTTTCAGCTTTAGCATCATTCCCTCCAAAGAAATTCCAGGGCTGATCTCCTTCAGAATGGACTGGTTGGATCTCCTTGCAGTCCAAGGGACTCTCAGGAGTCTTCTCCAACACCACAGTTGCAAAGCATCAATTCTTCGGCGCTCAGCCTTCTTCACAGTCCAACTCTCACATCCATACATGACCACTGGAAAAACCATAGCCTTGACTAGATGGACCTTTGTTGGCAAAGTCCTTTGTTGAATATGCTATCTAGGTTGGTCATAACTTTGTTGAAGGACCTTTGTTGAATATGCTATCTAGGTTGGTCATAACTTTCCTTCCAAGGAGTAAGCGTCTTTTAATGTCATGGCTGTAGTCACTGTCTGCAGTGATTTTGGAGCCCCCCAAAATAAAGTCTGACACTGTTTCCACTGTTTCCCCATCTATTTCCCATGAAGTGATGGGACCAGATGCCGTGATCTTCATTTTCTGAATGTTGACCTTTAAGCCAACTTTTTCACTCTCCACTTTGACTTTCATCAAGAGGCTTTTGAGTTCTTCTTCACTTTCTGCCATAAGGGTGGTGTCATCTGCATATCTGAGGTTATTGATATTTCTCCCGGCAATCTTGATTCCAGCTTGTGCTTCTTCCAGGCCAGCGTTTCTCATGATGTACTCTGCATAGAAGTTAAAAAAGAAAGTGTTCTAGTTTCATTCTTTTACAAGTGGTTGACCAGTTTCCCAGCACCACTTGTTAAAGAGATTGTCTTTTCTCCATTGTATATTTTTGACTACTTTGTCAAAGATAAGGTGTCCATAGATGTGTGGATTTATCTCTGGGCTTTCTCTTTTGTTCCGTTGATCTATATTTCTGTCTTTGTGCCAGTACCATACTGTTTTGATGACTGTAGCTTTGTAGTATAGCCTGAAATCAGGCAGGTTGATTCTTCCAGTTCCATTCTTCTTTCTCAAGATTGCTTTGGCTATTTGAGGTTTTTTGTATTTCCATACAAATTGTGAAATTATTTGTTCTAGTTCTGTGAAAAATACTGTTGGTAGCTTGATAGGGATTGCATTGAATCTATAGATTGCTTTGGGTTGTACACTCATTTTCACTATATTGATTCTTCTGACCCATGAACATGGTATATTTCTCCATCTATTTGTATCATCTTTGATTTCCTTCATCAGTGTTTTATACTTTTCCATATGTAAGTCTTTTGTTTCTTTAGGTAGATTTATTCCTAAGTATTTTATTCTTTTCGTTGCAGTGATGAACTGTTTCCTTAATTTCTCTTTCTTATAATGAATAGTTTTTTAGAAATAAATTGTCCAAAATTGTTTTCAGAAGCTTTTTGAAAGAACTTATGTTTATGGGTAAACAAATCAGTCAGACTTATTTTAATTTTTTAAAATAATTTTTATTGGAGTATAGTTGATTTACAATGTTGTGTTAGTTTCGGGTGTACTGCAAAGTGAATCAGTTATACATATATCCACTACTTTTTAGATTCTTTTCCCATATGGAACAGAGAACTCTACTCAATACTTCTAATGCTTATTTTGTTATTTTTGTTTATGTTTAACAACAATTGTTTTGCTCTGTTTCAGATTCTATTTATAAAATCTTTGATATTTTCCTTAGTGATATTTTGATTCAGCAATGAAAACATCAGTAATTTAAATAATTTCATTCAGCAACCTACAGCATAACAGGAAACACGATAAACTATTTTCTTAAATGGTCAGTTTATTATGGATTAATCATAAATATAAAAAATGTGAGAATACACTGCATTTACATTATTTGAAAGACATTTCTTTATTGGTAGTCTTATCTTTGTTTATTTTATTAAAATTATAATACCTAAACATTTCTAGCTCTTCATAGTAACAGTTTGCCTATTTTGTGACACCACACTTATGGCAGAAAGAGAAGAACTAAAGAGCCTCTTGATGAAAGTGAAAGAGGAGAGTGAAAAAGTTGGCTTAATTCTACATTCAGAAAACTAAGATCATGGCTTCAGGTCCCATCATTTCATGGCAAATAGATGGGAAAACACTGGAAACAGAAACTTTATTTTGGGGGGCTCCAAAATTACTGCAGATGGTGACTGCAGCCATGAAATTATAAGACACTTCTTGGAAGGAAAGTTAGGACCAACCTACACAGCATATTAAAAAGCAGAGACATTACTTTGGTGACAAAGGTCCATCTAGTCAAGGCTATGGTTTTTCCATAGCCTTTTTCGTCATGTATGGATGTGAGAGTTGGACTATAAAGAATCTGAGCACCAAAGAATTGATGCTTTTAAACTGTGGTGTTGGAGAAGACTTTTGAAAGTCCCTTGGACAGCAAGGAGATCCAACAAGTCCATTCTAAAGGAAATCAGTCCTGACTGTTCATTGGAAGGAAGGATGCTGAAGCTGAAACTCCAATACTTTGGCCACCTGACCTGATGTGAAGAACTGGCTCATTTGAAAATACCGTGATGCTGGGAAAGATTGAAGACAGGAGGAGAAGAGGATGACAGAGGATGAGATGATTGGATGGCATCAGCAACTCAATGGACATGAGTTTTAGTAAGTTCTGTGAGTTGTTGATGGACAGGGAAGCCTGTCTCGGTGCAGTTCATGGGGTCATCGCAAAGAGTCAGACAGGACTTAGCCACTGAACTGAACCGTACTCATGATTATATAACATCAATCTATCTTGCTCGAGAACATGTTTCTTCTTAACAAAAACCTTCTGACTAATAGTGTTTATGTTAAGATGTATTTTGTGGGAGTGGGTCTGGTGAGACCTTTCTATTGTTAGTTCTAATCTTGTTAATTTAAGATCTATGTTGTGGGAGTTGGTCTGGTGAAAGTATATAAGGCCTTGATAAGACTAGTGAGTGGGGCACTCTCTGTCCTCCTTGTGATGTCTGTGTTAGAAGCATTCTCTTGTCCTTTTTCACTGTAATAAATCTTCTGCCACACAAAAGTTCTGAGCGATCAAGCTTGATCCCTGGTCCCAAAGTTAAATCTTCTTTGGAGATCACAGATCCAGCATTGTTCACTGTAGGCTATCAAATGCATCTGTGCATAAAGCTTGTTTTATGAATTTCAGGAACAGGAAGATACATAACTCTGTGAGGCCTGCTATGCTATCACGTCACTACTTCCTCTTGCATGATTAAAATACCTTGAGAGATTGAAATTTGGACTAGTCATTTTTTAATTATACTGAAGTGGCATCATATAAATACTTAATTTAACCTTATTTAATTAAACTTTCTAGGTAAATTTAGGTTTAAAAACAAAAAAAGTTACATTTTTAAATAGTTCTGCCAACTGTGTATGTCTACAGGTGTGGATGTGAAAAATCTAGGAACAAGTATGACTAACTTTGAAGTTTTTAACTATTGACAAAGAAACAAACAGTCATCATTATTTAGGTTGGCAAGCAAATAAAGTGATGATGTGACCCAGGAAAGAAAACAGTGAAAAATTAGTTTGGAATCCTAAAGAAATCTGACTAAGGAAAGATCAGAAAAACTGATATATATTTCATACAAGATTAAGATTAAAGTAGCAGAACACAAAAGTTGAATCTTTCCAATCATAATTCCATTCATAATTATATGTATTCAGTGGAGTTCATAATTCTGTTCATAAAATTGATAATCTGTTTCCATTACTGAAAATCATGGGTAATTTTCTTTATGAATTTAATTTCTCTATGAAACTGTATACTATGGTGTTCTTTTTTTTTTTTACTATGGTATTCTTAAATAGCTATGCATGAATATTATCATGTTTCTGTTCAGTAACCCAGTCATGTCTGATTCTTTGTGACCCCATGGACTGCAGCATACCATGCCCCTCTGTCCCTCACCGTATCCCAAAGTTTGCCCAAGTTCATGTCCATTGCATAGGTGATGCTGTCTAACCATCCCATCTTCTAATGACCTCTTCTCCTGCCCTTATGAGTCAGCTGTACAGTTATATATACTATGTATTATTAAACTTAATGGGCAGTTTAAGAAATGTTCAAGGGTAGTTTTGCTTAACTGTGATTATCTGCTCTATGCACTGTCTTTAAAATAAAATTTAATACCAGTTTATCTACACTCTTTAGGAAAACCCCAAACAGTTTTCCCCTACTTTATTTTTCTCTATCTGTGACCTTAATTACTCCTCTGTACTTTGGTGATTGTTGTTATTTTTGTTGTTCATTTGCTAAGTCATGTCTAACTCTTTGTTACCCCATGGACTGCACCATGCAGGCTTCCCTGTCCTTCACTGTATCCCAGAATTTGTTCAAACTCATGTCTTTTGTGTCGAAGATGCCATCCAACAATCTAGTCCTCTGTCACCCACTTCTCCTTTTGCCTTCAATCATTCCCAGCATTAGGGTATTTTCCAATGAGTTGGTTCTTTGCATCAGGTGGCCAAAGTATTGGAGGTTCAGCTTCAGCATCAGTCCTTCCAATGAATATTCAGAATTGATTTCCTTTAGGGCTGACTGATTTTATCTCCTTGCAGTCCAAGGGATTCTCAAGAGTCTTCTCTAGCACTGCAATTCGAAAGTATCAATCCTTCAGCACTCAGGCTCTTTTATGGTCCGGCTCTCACATCCGTACATGACCATTGGAAAAACAGCTTTGGCAATATGGACCTTTGTCAGGAAAGTAATGTCTCTGCTTTTTAATAAACTCTGTAGGTTTGTCATAGCCTTTCTACCAAGGAGCAAGTGTCTGTTAGTTTCACTGCTACAGTCTGTCTGCAGTGATTTTGGAGCCCAAGAAAATAAAGTCTATCATTGTTTCCATTGTTTCCCCATCTGTTTGCCATGAAATGATGGGACCAGATGCCATGAACTTAGTGTTTTGAATGTTGAGTTACACCAGCTTTTTCACTCTCCTCTTTCAACCTCCTCAAGAGGTTCTTTAGTTCCTTTTCACTTACTGCCATTAGAGTGGTATCATTTGCATATCTGAGGTTGTTGATATTTCTCCTAGCAATCTTGATTCCTCTTTGTGATTCATCCTCCCTGGAAATTCACATGATGTACTCTGCATTTAAGTAAAATAACCAGAGTGAAAATAACCAGCTTTGATATACTCCTTTCCTAATTTTGAACCAGTCCGTTGTTCTATGTCCAGTTCTAACTGTTTCTTCTTGACCTGCATACAGATTTGTAAGGAGACCAGTAAGGTGATCTAGTGTTCCCATCTCTTTAAGATTTTCCACAATTTTCTGTGATCCCCACAATCAAAGACTTTAGCGTGTTATAAAGCAGAAGTAGGTGTTTTTCTGGAATTCTCTTGCTTTCTCTATGATCTAGTGGATATTGGCAATTTGATCTCTGATTCCTCTGCTTTTTCTAAATCCAGCTTGTACATCTAGAAGTTCTCATTTCATGTACAGCTGAGGCCTAGCTTGAAGGATTTTGAGCATCAGCTTGCTAGCATGTGAAATGAGTGCAATTGTA
Source organism: Bos mutus (assembly GCF_027580195.1). Lineage (NCBI taxonomy): Eukaryota > Metazoa > Chordata > Mammalia > Artiodactyla > Bovidae > Bos > Bos mutus. Next base: position 14,395,700 of record NC_091623.1, read on the forward strand.
TGGTAGTTTGAACATTGCTTGGCATTGCCCTTGTTTGGGATTTGAATGACCACTGACCTCTTCCATTCTTGTGGCTACTGCTGAGTTTTCCATATTTGCTGGCATATTAAGTGCAGTACTTTAACAGCATCATCTTTTAGGATTTGAAATAGCTCAGCTGGGATTCTGTCACCTCCACTAGCTTTGTTCATAGTGATGTTTCTTGACTTCATACTCGAGGACATCTGGCTCTAGGTGAGTGATCACACCATTGTGGTTATCTGGGTCATTAGACCTTTTGTGAATAGTTCTTTTGTGTACTTTTGCATCTCTCGTTAATCTTTTCTGCTTCTGTTAGGTTCATACCATTTCTGTCCTTTATTGAGCTCATCCTTACATGAACTATTCCCTTGATATCTCTAATTTTCTCAAAGAGATCTTTAGTCTTTCTATTCTATTGTTTTCCTCTATTTCTTTGCATTGTTCATTTAAGAAGGCTTTCTTATCTCTCCTTGCTGTTCTCTGGAACTCTGCATTCAGTTGGATGTATCTTTCTCCTTTCTCCTTTGCCTTTTTATTCTCTTCTCAGCTATTTGTAAGGCCTCCTCAAATAACCACTTTGCCTTCTTGCATTTCTTTTTCTTGGGGATGGTTTTGTTCACCACCTCCTGTACAGTGTTATGAACCTCTATCCATAGTTCTTCAGGTACTATGTCTATCAGATCTAATTCCTTAAATCTGTTCATCACCTCCACTGTATAATCTTAAGGCTGCTGCTGCTAAGTTCTTCAGTCATGTCCAACTCTGTGCGACCCCATAGATGGCAGCTCACCAGGCTCCCCCGTCCCTGGGATTCTCCAGGCAAGAACACTGGAGTGGGTTGCCATTTCCTTCTCCAATGCATGAAAGTGATAATGTTAAGGGGGTTGATTTAATTCATACCTGAATGGCCTAGTGCTGCATTTTGGACTGTTTTATTTTTATTGGAAAATTAAGAATCTAGAAGCATTATGAAACAGTGTAAAATGTTTAGGAATGTATGGATGTTTGGAAATGAAATTTCTAGAGAAAAATTTTCTCACTTGGGCAGAACATTTAACCTAAAACTAACTTAGAAGTGCTTCAGAAAGGTCTGAAAGCACATTTGTTTTTCTAACAAAATTTAGATAATATCAATTACTAAGATAATCATTTTTTAAAAGCATAGTAACTTAAATTTTAGAATCAGGACATTTTTTAATGCCAGGAATAACTATTTGGTCTAATTTCTCCACACCTGAGTTTATGGAATAAAAATAAAATCTTTCACAGAATTGTTACATGATTTGCACTAAGTCATTAAGACACTGATTAACAGAGTCAGGTTTAGGATCCTTGTGAAGTATTTTATTAATTCAGTATAAATGTTATCTTAGTTATTTGACCATTTGGCACATGTTTTTGCTTAATCCTTTTTAGTGAAAGGATTGCTTTAATCACATTTGGTTTGAAAGCTAGTTGGCACAACATGTTTAGCACCATGGATCTGGGAATCTCCCTTTTGAAAAAATACCCCACAGTTTTCAAGGACACCTTGGAAATTCAGCTTCATTTTTGCCTCTTCATAGAATTACTCCATATGGGCTAAGTTACACCAAAGAGGCACCAAAGAGTTACACCTTATCATAAAGGGGTTTACAGAGGTTTGCCAAAGAATGCTCGAACTACCACACAATTGCACTCATCTCACATGCTAGCAAAGTAATGCTCAAAATTCTCCAAGGCTTCGACAGTATGTGAACTGTGAACTTCCAGATGTTCAAGCTGGTTTTAGAAAAGGCAGAGGAGCCAGAGATCAAATTGGCAACATCCGCTAGATCATCGAAAAAGCAGGAGAGTTCCAGAAAAACATCTATTTCTGCTTTACTGACTATGCCAAAGCCTTTGACTGTGTGGATCACAACAAAACTGTGGAAAATTCTTTAAGAGATGGGAATAGGAGACCACCTGACCTGCCTCTTGAGAAATCTGTATGCAGGTTAGGAAGCAACAGTTAGAACTGGACATGGAACAACAAACTGGTTCCAGTGTTACTGTGCTTATTTAACTTACATGCAGAGTACATCGTGAGAAACGTGGGGCTGGATGAAGCACAAGCTGGAATCAAGATTGCCGGGAGAAATATCAATAACCTCAGATATGCAGATGACACCACCCTTATGGCAGAAAGTAAAGAAGAACTAAAGAGCCTCTTGATGAAAGTGAAAGAGGAGAGTGAAAAAGTTGGCTTAAAACTCAACATTCAGAAAACAAAGATCATGGTATCCAGTCCCATCACTTCATGGCAAATAAATGGAGAAACAGTGGAAACAGTGGCAAACTTTGGTGCTTTTAAACTGTGGTGTTGAAGACTCTTGAAAGTCCCTTGGCCTGCAAGGAGATTCAACCAGTCAGTCCTGAAGGAAATCAGTCTTGGTTGTTCATTGGAAGGACTGATGCTGAAGCTGAAACTCCAATACTTTGGCCACCTGATGCGAAGAGCTGACTCATTTGAAAAGACCCTGATGCTGGGAAGGATTGAAGATAGGAGAAGGGGACAACAGAGGATGAGATAGTTGGATGGCATCACCAACTCAGTGGACATGAGTTTGAGTAAACTCCAGGAGGCCTGGCGTGCTGCAGTCCATCATGTCACAAAGAGTCATACATGACTGAGTGACTAAACTGAACTGAAAGGGGTTTAAAGAAGTGCAGATAAAACACTTTTTGTTAATGTATCAAAGTCTATCTAATTCTTTCTAAGATTGAGGAAATTCTAGCAAAATGAAATGGGCAAGTGTGTCATGTCACAGAACTTGTCAGTCAAGTTCTCCTTCTCACCCCTGTGAATATTCAAAGAAAGGGTTTATGCTCTAGATTAATGACCTTTACCTACTCAGTTCACCAGGTAATTAAGCAGCGCTTTACTTTCACTTTCATCCTATTCTCATTTTGACCTAGTTGCACTAGTGACCTTGTCCTGCTGCTGCTGCCGCTGCTGCTAAGTCACTTCAGTCGTGTCCGACTCTTTGCGACCCCATAGACGGCAGCCCACCAGGCTCCCCTGTCCCTGGGATTCTCCAGTCAAGAACACTGGAGTGGGTTGCCATTTCCTTTTCCAGTGCAGGAAAGTGAAAAGTGAAAGTGAAGTCGCTTAGTCGTGTCCGACTCTTAGCGACCCCATGGACTGCAGCCTACCAGGCTCCTCTGTCCGTGGGATTTTCCAGGCAAAAGTACTGGAGTGGGGTGCCATCACCTTCTCCTAGTTCTAACCAATTCACCTAAAGTCACTGCAGACAATGTAAAATAACAGTGAACTGGAAGATTTCCTGTACCATTTTGTTAAAAAGTTTTTATATTTCACTTATTTTTGTCCATTTTTTCAATTATACTAGTTCAATAAAATCCCCTTAAGCAAAAAGTGTCCAGGTTTTATTAAAAGTTGAGCAACATCAAAAAAGAATGAAGAATTTAAAAAGCTTTAAATCTATTAAGAAAATGCTGAAAAAAAAAGTCGTAAGTTGACAGAAGTCCATACCTGACTCTTGTACAACGATGAAAGCTTTATATTGTCTCCAAACATTTCATGACGTAGGTCATAGGCAGAGACCCTTTGAAAACGCTGGTGAAAGCTGAAAAATTGTAGTTTTGTTTTCTGAAAACTTACTAACCATTAAAACTGCTTTCCAATGTTTATTATTTTTAATTATAAAATAATATAAATTGAAAGCTAATGTTGCTCTTTCATAAACTGCTTTTCTCCACTAATATTTTTATTTTCTTAATGTTAACTAGCCTGGCAACCATAGCTAATCAACAATATAGTATTTTACATAGATTTAAAATATTTTTAAGAAGTCATTAACTCTATTAGTATTTTAGAATTTATACCCATTATGTATTAGAGACCATGCTAGTCGGCCTATACTCATACTATCAGTAGTGCATAAGGAACTCAGTCTCTACCTTCACTGAGCTTTATAAATATTAGATAAATTATTAAAAGTGTGATGAAGCCTGTTAAGGATGTTGTGGGGCCATATGAAGGACTATCTTTAAGGTAATTTTAGAGTTTTAATTCAGATATGTTGTTTGACTTCACTTTGAAATTAAAACTTAATTTTGAAACCCAGTCATTTCTTATCAGTTTGCTCAGAGCAAGCTAGTCTTTTAGTTTTCTCTTTTGGCAAATTTACTTTAGAGCCACCTGATACTAACAATTAAGCTTTTGAAAGTAATACCTAAGGAATGATGCTAAAGCTGAAACTCCAGTACTTTGGCCACCTCATGCGAAGAGTTGACTCATTGGAAAAGACTCTGATGCTGGGAGGGATTGGGGGCAGGGGGAGAAGGGGACGACAGAGGATGAAATGGCTGGATGGCATCACCGACTCGATGGACGTGAGTCTGGGTGAACTCCGGGAGTTGGTGATGGACAGGGAGGCCTGGCGTGCTGCAGTTCATGGGGTTGCAAAGAGTCAGACACAACTGAGCGACTGAACTGAACTGAACTGAAGAAAAAAAAGAAAACAGAATACAAAATCAAATCTTAGTGTTTCATCATGAAAAAGAGAAATTAAAAATTCACAGATTAATTTGAAAATATCAGTAAAAATTTGGAAACTTGTGCCTATCTTCAGTTCAGTTCAGTCGCTCAGTCGTGTCCAACTCTTTGCGACCCCATGAATCACAGCACGCCAGGCCTCCCTGTCCATCACCAACTCCTGGAGTTCACCGAAACTCTTGTCCATCAAGTCGGTGATGCCATCCAGCCATCTCATCCTCTATCATCCCCTTCTCCTCCTGCCCCCAATCTCTCCCAGCATCAGAGTCTTTTCCAATGAGTCAACTCTTTGCACCTATCTTAGAACTTTCAAATTTGTTCCTCTATAATTGTTTGTATAACTTACTGCTTTCTTGCAAAAATAGTTGTGTCTTTCTGCCCTACTCAGTTGTAAGCTTTTTGAATGCATGGTGAAGGTACCTTTGGGATGGTGCCTGACTCATAGAAAATACGCAGTGAATATTTTGTGAATAAGTGAAATAATAAATACATTTTTAAGTAGATTGTTTTATGGATATGGAATAATCCTTAGTATGTTCAACTTACATTTTTTTCTGTATTATGAATACTTCTGGAGTCTGTATTTTATCTTCAGTGGCCCACCCTGCCTCTGACATTGAAAGTGTTAGATTTCCAAAGATGACCTTTTGGGTTACCCCAATATAGTAAAGCATTTGTCATTACACCTGACTCCCAGCTGTGCTGGCTAAAAGAGGAGCCTGACTTTTGGAAAAGTCTGTTTTGCACATGGATATACACATGCATGTGCGCGCACACACACACACACTTTTAAGAGTTTAGTGCACTGTTTATTATCCATTTATTAAGTGATTGCTGATAATAGGTTAGATCATCAGCCTTCCATGTAAGATGTTAATCAGTTATTCAAGTTAGGTTATGAAAACTGGGTAGAAAATGATAACATATGAAAAGGGCTATTTGATGAATGGTGAGGGAAAATAACGTGTGCTTATTTGGTCACATTAGAAATTTACTACCTCAAGATAGGTCACTTTAAGATACTGCTTATTGAGGTATGATGTGATTGACCTTATCTCAGTTTTTTTTTGCTTATCTTCATACCTGTCAGTAAGACAAACTACAGAGGCACATTGATTGGTTATTTTCTTTGGTGAGAGGAAGAGTATGTTTTTTGAACTTTCAGATTTACTAAAGGTAGTATTTTTAGGTCTGGATTTTCAGTTTTCCCCTCAATATTTTATATCTTTCGAAATAAAACACAATGACTTAATGATTATAAACATTTGTGAAATGACCAACTGAATAAAATAGCAGGAAACAGCCATAGGAGTCTGGCTACTCTGTGTTCATAACAAATAATAATACTAGGACAATTGAGTTATTTTGAATTTGGAAAACCATAAATTTATCTTACCTTTTACTTTTTTAATTTAATTTTTATGTCTCTAAGAAGCTATATAAGATAGCCTGAAAGTTCGTCAGATTCACCTAAATAAAAGTCATTTTACAGATGTTGAACTATGATGCTGTATACCCGAAACTTATATAATAGAAAATAATAGTAGTAAACTTTTAAATTGAGTAAGTAAATGAATCTCAGATCTTTTGTAAGGACACACACATTTTGTCAGTAATACTTATTGCTGATATCAAATATTTCTGACACTATGATTTATAAAACAGTTTATATTAACCCATTTAATCATAGTTAATATCCATTTTCTCACAGAGGAACTTAAAGATCTGTAATATGCCCAAGGTAAATGGCAGAAATAGAGATCCAGATCCAGGTCTTCTGGTTGGATTTTTCTCTATACTTCTGAGGACCATAAGTAAATGAGTTTTGATTAAAAAATAAGATACACATTTCAGAATAAGAGTTCAAGTCATCATATTCCTCATGTATAACACTATTACATAATACATTGGGGATGTAGCTAACTAAGACATGGCCTCTAGTTGTTGGGTGTTCATAATCTATTTGAGAAAGAGGAAATACACATAAAAAGAATAACAGTACAAGATCGTATGTGTAAAATGAGTGGTTCAAACTATAAACCCTATAGAGTAGGGGAGATTGCTGTGGATTGAAACTATTAAAACTGGGAGTGACTGAAATGGCTGAAATGAGCTGTGCTGGAAGGGGACACATAGTTGAGCCAATAGAAAATAGGAGGACATTGAAGACAAGGAAAGTAAGGAATGAAAAAGGAAGGTGGAGGAACCCTAGAGGCCTTGGAATTCTTTAGCAGAAGATTGTGGGAGGTATGGTCAGAGAGGAAGGTGAGGATTTCATTGTAGAGAGATTTGAATGCAGGACTAGGATCTTAGGATCTTATTTTATAGGTGATGTGAAACCACTCAAAGTTTTTGTTTGAACATGGCATACTGAAAATAGCACATATTTTTTTTTTCATGGTCAAAGGACCTAAAGATCAGAGCTCCTTCATTCAATAATTTAAGAGCGAAGTAGTCATTGTCATGACTAACATGCCTCAGGACATTAATTTTGAGGGGAGGAGGTGGGTTCAGGGGCTCTAGAGAGATGTATATGTTTGGAGGGGGACAGGAATCTCTGGTGGCAGTCTCCATTAGAATTCCATAGATACGTGAAGTAATGCATATTAGGAAGAAGGGGGAAAATGTCCATAGCTATGAGATAATAATGAATTCCTAATAAAATGAATTATAAACCTAAAAAATTATTTTTAAAAACATTGAGATTTAGATGTTTAACCATCAAAGACGTAACACATTATTGACCCAGGGATTTTTGTAGAAACTAACACCTGTGACCAGCTATATGCTATGTAAGTGAATATTGAAACACCTCCCAGTCAATAATGTTCGGGTGACAAAAGACATATTAATATGTGTCTGGTCAGTAATAGACGTTTACCAGGTAGTTTAACTCGTGGGGCTTAGGCAGTTTAACCAGCAGTGCCATTTTATTTCGCCCTTGAGAGTACCCAGGATGGCCAACTCCGAGGCATTCTCATGTCTGAACTCCTGCTGCCAAGATCCTGCAGTTCTTCTGTCAGACAAGAAGAAGTGTGGCTTTCTGTGGAGCCACCTTTCACAATAACCAAGCTTGTATAAAGATTCCTCATTTTCTAGATGCAGTGAACCCAATTAGAACTTGAAATTCATCCCACAGCTCTCCTACTCACTATTTCAGCCATAATAAGTTAATTGGCAATAGTTTTTTTTTCCTTCTTTATTTCCTTGAAATAGTGAAAGACACATTGTTGTGACAAAGAAACTGATGATAATATTAAAAACTGAAAATTCTGGGTGTGGAATCTCAGGAAAAACAAAACAAAACTCTTCAGTCAATATCAAATTCAATATTCTGCCTGGATTTGGAAGCTTGCAAATTTATTGAGCGTATCTCTGTATCTTTTTTTTCATTTAATCCTTCCCTGCATCCTATACTTAACCAATCTCGTTTCCTGCATTTTTTTCTCTCACGAACATTCCTCTATATAGGCCAAATTTCCTCTCATTTCCCTTTTAACATTTGTCATGCTTTCCAACTCTATTCAGATTCTTCCTCACAGCTAAAATGAGTATGTATTAAGTAAACTTCATGTAAATTGATTTTTTCCCTTCAAAATGGGATGTAAAACTTGTAAGTGAAGACTTTGTCACCCTTAAAATATGTAAAGTTATAAATAATATGGGCTTCCCAGGTGGCGCACTGGTAAAGAATCCACCTGCCAATGCAGGAGACTCAAGAGACTTGGGTTCAATCCTTGGGTCAGGAAGATCTGCTGGATAAGGAAATGGCAACTAACTCCAGTATTCTTGCCTGGAAAATTCCATGGACAGAGGAGCTTGGCAGGCTACAGCCCATGAGGTCCCAAAGAGTCCAACATGACTGAGCACAATGAGCATGAATAATATAGACATTTTGGAGGCTCCATAAAGTTTGACTTTGTGTGGATGTGGTTCAGACACCTTCTGCTGTATGTAAAACAGCTTTGCTTGTTTTGAGACCCAGAATCAATGTTCAAGGCATCTGGGGTCAGAATAAAGTATCCAGCCTTGAGACCAAATGAAATGTGAGGACCAAACATAAGCACAAGTAGTGGATAGAGGTGGGATGGTTCAAATTTGAGGAATGCTTGAAATGATCAATTAATAATATGTAGGTACCAGAGATTGGAGTAGCACCTCTTTTTTTCCGGTTTCTGAAATTGCAGGGTGAAGAGGAAAGGACAGGATGGAAATTTTTCCTTTTAAAAGTCTATATAATTATTAACAAAACTTCATTTAAAGCCATATATAAATTAAGGGAATCTATTACAGTATGATTTGCTATTACATTTATATAGTAAGGGCTTCCCTGATGGCTCAGTGGTAAAGAATTCACCTGCAATGCAGGAGAGATGGGTTCCTGCATTCCTGGGTCAGGAAGATCCCCTGGAGGAGGAAATGGCTACTCACTTCAGTATTCTTGCCTGGAAAATTCCATGGACTGAGCACACACTCATGTATGTAATAAATTGAAGGGAAAGCTGTTTCTCATGGTGCAAAAACAAACCAAAAGAGGGATACATTTGGTTTAACTAGTAAATAAGTTTATATGGTAGCCCTTTTTCCTTACGGCAGTGTTACAGTGATCTACATTGTAATTGTGAAGAGAAATGTATAAAAATGGACCAGTGAACTGAACTAAAACTCTTGGTTATACAGAACTCAAGTTCTTTGCGATACATCATAGTCGTCACCAAGAAGTTTAAACTGTAGAAATAATGATAGTAAATTATCAGATTAGGTTTTCTCACATACACAGTTGGCAACAAAGTGAAAAGTGAAAGTGAAGTTGCTCAGTTGTATCCGACTCTTAGCGACCCCATGGACTGCAGCCTACCAGGCTCCTCCGTCCATGGGATTTTCCAGGCAAGAGTACTGGAGTGGGTTGCCATTGCCTTCTCCGGGCAACTAAATATTTACTACCAAATATAAAATAATTCATTAACCTGCTCTATAAGCTTGAAGAAGTCCCAGCTGTATGTCCTTGAAGGTGTCCCAGTCACTCACTCATATCAAACCTTCACTTTTGACAAATATAAAGATTCCTGAGGTAGGAATGGCCGGTTTTCTTGGCATTAGACAACTGTAATCATCCAGAAGTCACAACTAGACAGAAAACTACTTGAAGATTCAGGACAGTACATCATCTCTAAGAATAAATAGCCCTCATTAAATTCTTATAACCTGTCCATAAAATGGAGGGGAGTATCTCTAAAATGCTTTAGCCAATCTGTGTATCTAAAATGCCTCTAATTTTACTCATGAGAGCTCATATGCAGTATTCATCATGCTTGTTTTCATGCCTTGTTTTCACCAATAGATACACATTTTTGTCATCAGTTATTGACATGCAAATAACAAAGGTGCCTCTAGTAGCCTCCTCAAGTATATGGACTTTATTATTAGAATCCCACAAAATTGTTCCTGGTCTGTGATTCTTGCGTAGATGCAACACTCTTACTAATACACACCTTTAATCACATTGCATTTTAAAGTAAATTATTGGCATTATAAAAATAATATAACCATTCGACATATAAAATACGCTGTTGAGTGCCAAAGTGTAAGTTGTTATCTGGAGTTTTGGAATTAATGGCAGAACTTTTATGTAACTTTATTTTTTAAAAATTCACCTTACATTTTAATTTAAACTTAGCATTCTTTCCTCATAAATGTCCAACATGTAATTAAATGAAATCTTTCTCCATTTTACAAGTCTATCTACAGTTGAAACATCCTCTAACTCTGACACTTTTGCTAGTTTTATTCATGGACAAGATTGTACTTTGTTGATTGCTTATGCAGTTGATTAAACCCTGTATGACAGCTGACTGGGTAAGAAATCAGGAAACCAGAATTATCTTCCTTAGTCGCCTCATAGCTTTATAAGAATAAAGGAATCATTCAGCTGGAATATGTTCAGAGAAACATCTGTTTTTTAAATTTATATTTCTTTACTCCCAATACATTTTAATAAAATAATGTATAAGAAATCAACTATAACTTATGTGTCTTTAAGCAGCTTTGGAAAGTAAAATATGCTTTGATGGGCATATTTTATCAAGAAATTTCTACCCACCAGGCAGAAATATTTTTTGATTGTCATAATGATAAAATATAAAAGCAAAAGCTGTGTGATTTGGGCAAGTGTCTTAACTTCTCTAAATTCTTGGTTTCCTCATAAGTAAAATGAAGTTCACAGATTTAAAGATTAATAAGATAATATTTTAAAAACCCATAGTAATGTGTCCAGCACTGCATTCTCAAAACTGGTAGTTATATCCAGGAAAAAAAAATTAAGAAAAAAAAAACAACATTTCTAGAGAGGGATCAGTAGTGTCCGAGTGATGTCAGGCCACTCAGAGAAGCTTGGACTACATAGAATGAGAACCTAAAATGCAGCATTTTCTAGAATGTGACATATGTATGCCTGAACAACTATTCACTCTGCAAACTAACACACTAAAATTAATAGAGCTTTTGGAAGAAAAAGTTAAGGTTTGGGCAGAGCACTTAAAATCGGTGTAGTTTTACATTCTTGTTGTTAGTTCTGTAGTTACAATCCTAATAAAAATATTAACAGTTAGTAGATCTTTAACCTTTTCACCAAACGTCAGTCACCTAAACCTATGCGTCATCACTGCTGCTGCTGCTGCTAAGTCACTTCAGTCGTGTCCCACTCTGTGCAACCCCATAGACGGCAGCCCACCAGTCTCCCCTGTCCCTGGGATTCTCCAGGCAAGAACACTGGAGTGAATTGCTATTTCCTCCTCCAATGCATGAAAGGGAAAAGTGAAAGTGAAGTTGCTCAGTCGTTTCCGACTCGTAGCGACCCCATGGACTGCAGCCTACCAGGCTCCTCCATCCATGGGATTTTCCAGGCAAGAGTACTGGAGTGGGGTGCCACTGCCTTCTCCATGTGTCATCACAGTTCTACAGTTCCTCTTAAATGAAAGAGATGGGAATTACTGAACACATTTGATTACGCTAGTTTCTTCAAAAAGTTAAATGTCTGAGTAGAGATACAGGGAGAAATGTCTTCACAGATTCTTCAGTTCTAATTGCATCTTTGCAGAGAGCTTAACTTTTGAAAAGTGTAGGGTTCTTGATTTCACTAAACCAGCCCCTTTTTTAGTGCTAAAGGGATGGACTTGTATAGGATTTTTAGCCCTCATTTCTACTTCTTAAGGCTTTTATACATTGCTAAGTTTTTCTTTTTCATTGGGATGGAAGCTTGCTCCTGATCACTTTAAAACATTAACAAGCTGGGAAAAAAAATCATATGAACCAACAGGATAATCCAAAGTCCAAATTATGTTGATATTGTTCATTATTTGCCAATAACAAAGGAGCTCTTTTATTTTACAGAAAAATGTGTGATAGAATATACTATGTATTGAGTGAAAGAATATTTTGAATTCCCCTTAAGCTCTTTGCAATTAAGTTGTTAATAGAAAAAAAAAATATAAATCAAGCATATGTCTTTTGTTGCTTCTATTTCATGTATATGAAATATTTTTTAGGGTAATTTAGTGGGTTAGCCGCATTAGCAATATGTTAGTACTTTCTTCCATTTTTCTTGTATTTATTCCCTACAGTTGACTGAGAAGTTTATGAAAATTATCTCTAGATCACTAATGGAAGTCTCCATTCCTGCTGATAATTGTTGTTTTCCTGTCAGTTTGATTCATTATCCCTGTAGCAGTGTCTCCCCCCAACCTCTTTAGATGTGCCTCTAATTCACTTTTATTTATGCATTTCAGAAGTTGTTGTTCAAGATAGGCAAAGACCATTTTGATCAAGTTGTTCCATATATACAATATATTTTAGGTTTTATATTGGTATTGAAATATTACATACTAACTACTCATTTCATCAAATTGAATAATCTTTTTTATTTATTTTTAATTGAAGAATGATTGCTTTACAATATTGTGTTGGTTTCCGCTATACCTCAACATGAATCAGCCATAGGTATACCTGTGTTCCCTCCCTCTTTAACCTCCCTTCTGCCTCCCACCACATCCCACTCCTCTAGGTTGTTACAGAGCTCCGATCTGAGTTACCTGAGTCATACAGAAAATTCCCATTGGGTCTCTGTTTTACATATGATAGTGTATCTGTTTCCATGTTACTCTCTCCATTCATCCCACCCTGTCCTTCCTCTCCCCACCTGTGTCCATAAGCCTGTTCTCTATGTCTACGTCTCCATTGCTACCCTGCAAATAGGTTCATCAGTAACATCTTTCTAGATTCCATATATATGTGTTAATATATGATGCTTATTTTTATCTTTCTGACTTTTACTTCACTGTGTATAATAGGTTCTAGGTTCATTCACCCTGTTACAACTGACTCAAATGTGTTCCTTTTTATGACCGAGTAATATGCCATTGTATACATGTACCAAAGCTTCTTTAACCATTCCTCTCTTGATAGGCATCTAGGTTGCTTCCATGTCCTAGCTATTGTAAATAGTGCTGAAGTGAACATTAGGGTACATGTGTCTTCTTCAGTTTTAGTTTCCTCAGGGTATATGCCTAGTAGTGGGATTGCTGGGTCATGTGGTAGTTTTATTCCTAGTTTTTTAAGGAATCCCCATATTGTCTTCCATAGTGGCTGTATCAATTTACATTCCCACCAACAGTGCAAGAAGTTACCTTTTTCCCCACACCCTCCTTAGCATTTATTGTTTGTAGATTTTTTTGATAATGGCCATTCTGACCAGCGTGAGGTGATATCTCATTCTAGTTTTCATTTTCATTTCTGTAATAATGAGCAGTGTTGAACATCTTTCCAGCATCTTTTCATGTGTTTGTTAGCCATCTGTTTGTCTTCTTTGGAGAAATTTCTGTTTAGGTCTTTTGCCCACTCTTTGATTGGGTTGTTTGTTTTCCTGGTATTGAGTTGTTTGAGCTGCTTGTATATTTTGTAAGTTAATCCTTTGTCAGTTGTTTCATTTGCTGTTATTTTCTTCCATTCTAAGGCGTGTCTTTTCACCTTGTTTATAGTTTCCTTTGCTGTGCAAAAGCTTTTAAATTTAATTAGGTCCCACTTGTTTATTTTTGTTTTTATTTCCATTACTCTAAGAGGTGTGTCATAGAGGATCTCACTATGATTTACTTCAGAGAGTGGTTCTGCCTGTGTATTCCTTTAAGAGTTCTATAGTTTCTGGTCTTACATTTAGGTTTTTAATCTATTTTGAATTTATCTTTGTGTATGGTGTTCGGAAGTGTTCTAATTTCATTCTTTACATGTAGCTGTCCAGTTCTCCCAGTACCACTTATTGAAGAGACTGTCTTTTCCCTATTTGTATGTTCTTTGTCAAAGATAAGAAATCTAATAAATTTATAAAAATAGTTTTGCTCTATTTTAATTGTGTCACTTTATATAGGTACTAAAGCTGCAAATTAATACTGTACTCAAAAAATATACATAGTTTTTATGTGATTTTATTTTAGCTACTGTAAGAAGAGATGATTCCATTATTTCAAGTCCTGATATCCCTGATATTGCACCAAGTAGAAAGAGGAGGCAACGGATGCAAAAAAATCTGGGGACAGAACCTAAAGTGGCCTCTCAGGAGCAACAGCTTCAAGAAAAGGAAAAGTAAGTCATCTTATTCTTTGCTAAGTAGTGAGGTGACATTAAAAGAATCTACATAGTCTTCAAATTATCTTTTTATTTCTGAACTTACTTCAGGCTATTTTTTAGAACGAAAATAATGATTTTGGAGATTGTAAAGTGTTTGGATCAATACATTTTCCCTGGCATTTAGTTAATTCCTATTAATATTTAGAGCAGATTTGCTAAAAAATATAGCAATTTTTTTTCTTTTGGTTTCTATGGATTAATTAGAAGTGGCATGCTTAGTCATTCAGTCATGTCTGACTCTTGGCAACCCCATGGACTACAGCCTGCCAGGCTCCTTTGTCCAAGGGGATTCTCCAGGCGAAAATACTGAAGTGGGTTGGCATGCCCTTCTCTAGGAGAAATGGCATGTAGGGTACTAAAAAATATTAAAATCCAGCTTGGGTTCACTAAAGTATTTTGATCTAATGTACTGCTTTGAAGAGACTCATAGAACATTCAACTTAGCCACTTGATTTCATTCTTCTTGATATTTTTTCAAGTAAAATGTCTCTTTGTAGTCATCTACTTATTTCTCTTAGATTTTGGAATTATACACTGAATTTGTGCTGTTTTTCACTTTTTGGTTCAGACTGTCCTCCTTCAGTAAACATCCCAAATTGGTTGTCATGAGTTGAGATGTTAGGATAACGAACATTTCATTGAGGCAAAAAGTCTGCATCAAACAGATTTGCGAAACATTGCCCTCACAAAATTTTTGTTTGGGAAATGTAATGATTTTTATGAAGAATATGTTATTGCATGTACTGGGTTTATTATTTTTAAATTATTTCTTATGTAGTTTAAATTTTTCTCAGTTTTTATTTTGAATATGGCAAATAGAGTCTACATGAATAAAAATTGTTGAAGTCCTCAAGAACTTTTGAAAGTGTAAAGGTACCCTGAGAGCATGAAGTTTAGAATTCTGATATGGACAAAGAGGATGCCAAGACAGGCACAGTCTATACCTTGAGGAAACTGAGCCTGACAGGAGAGAGGTTTCAAATTTCTTGATAAAAGTATCCATTGTACAGTTAGTAGTTGTATTGTTTTGTTTGTCTATTTATCATTGGGTTTTGTGTTTATGGTCACATTACCATGGCATAATGAACCCTTATATCTGACTAAACTTAGCTGGGAAGCCTGACTTCATTACTTGCTTTCAATTTTAAGCATCTGCTGGATTTCAAACATTTATTGTCAGAGGGTCGCAATGATATTTCCTCTATATCTCCTGCAGTAGCCTCTCAGTAGATTTTGCATTCATTGTATGACTTCCACATGATTTCACATCGTCTAAGGAAATGCATAGTAGATACAGTTTTTTGTTGAGAATAAATAATTTTGACTATGACTTGCCCACACTCATTGATTCATCCATTCGTGTATCTTTCTTTTATGTTTACATGCTGAGCAAACTAGATACAGCCCCTGATGTCATAAAGCTTAGTCTACGTGAGAGAAAACAAACATTATTCATAGATATGAGGAGTACAGTAGTGGAGTAGAGAGCAGAGATTTAGGCAGAGAAAGCAGCCTGTGAGCATGTACCTAAGGGGGACTGTGTGAAGGTTGTGGGAATGGAGGTGGCACAGAACGGAGGGAGTACAGTGAGGCGGAGGCTCCTCAGAGGCCAGCCCAAGCTGGGCTGTGGAACCTTCTTAAAAATTAAGCTTTTTCTCATGTATATGATAGCATTTCTGTTTTGCACATCACAGAGGACTTTTCTTCTTGGGTTCCCTTGCTTTTTGCTTTTTGAGTTATTGAAATATTAGATTCACTAGATATCTCTGATATTTCATTCGTTACAGTGTCTTCTCACATATAGTCATTTAAACTTATATAAAGCTATTATACTTCATTTCATTTTCATTTTTTAGCTCTGCTTTCAAACTGCTAAATGTTGTACAGTTTTGGATTCCCAATAATAAAACTCATTCTTCTGAAACACAGGAAACTAGAAAATTGAAAACATACTGAAACTTATGTAGAGTACTCACAGGGATAATAGTTTAATTTGGCATGTGTTAGCAGTCCTGAGGTGCAAAATTGTACTGACATTTTGCCTTTTTTTTTTTCCCTTTGATAAATATGCAGGGTTTTTTTTTCAGGAATATTTTTAGATCTTTTGATGATTTCCTGTTTTTAATAAGACTCTGAAATCCTTGAGTCTGGTATATATTGATAAATATTCATTAAAAATTCGAGTGTGACTAATCCAGTCAATATGATTTTACTTGGGGAACCCTCATCCTATTCTGTCAAATAGCATCAACACTAAGAGTTATTATTCAGTATAACCATCTGCTGTACACTCCTTGCTATTTACTCTCTTACATCACTTGAAATTATGATTTGTAGAGTTGTTTGGTATGTCCTTTTAATTTTACATATTAAACAAAATGAACCAGCTAGCAAAGACTATAGAGACTGTGAAATTATTTTCATCCTTATACATACTGTATTAATATCATTAGATAAAATTCTGAGTATAAATAAAAACATGGCAAAATTATTTTCTATAAATATACAATGGCACAGTATGTATGTAAATTAACACTATATTCACTTAGCTTAAATTATTAATGCTTTTTCATGTAATAACAGAAAGAATTTTAATTTCAGGTTTTTCTAAATTTAGGAGCTCTTATTTTTTCAACATCCTGAAAAATCTAATATAATAAAAGTCTACTAATGCCATTGTGTTGGTATGACATGAAATCGCTGTGACTAGGTGGAATAGTTGTGTTATTTTAACAAAATGAATGACCCAGTCGTTATTCACTTGTTTGTCTAAATTGAGTCAGTGTCCCAGTCTTACTGAAATAAGCAGTCAATTAACAAAAGTAGCCAACTAACAAAATGCTCAGCCGAAATGATTTAATCAACTCTTTAATGTCTGTAACTTCTTCAACTATTTCAGCCCATTTCTTCCCACCTAGAAATTATGCTTTACCTTCTAATAGCTGCTCTGTTTCTTATCTCTATAGATTCTCTATATCAAAAGCAAGCTACTTTTAAGAGATACTGAAATTAGTATCTGAACAAGAGACCTATAAATGAAAACTTTGTCTCAGAGTCAGGGCTCCAGATCCTGGGAGAGGTGGCTAAGAAAAGAGCCAAACCCAAGTTACAGCCAAATAAGTTTGTGCTAGAGACCAAGACAAGGAGTCAAACACCAGGCTACACCATACAGACCTAGTTACCAGAACCTAGATATGAAGTTCTTAATAGAGCAGGAACAAGGATTATTGCAAATCTCAAGCAACTCTAACTTAACTTTGAGCTCTTCCTTAAATGACCCTTGACTAGAAAAAAGCATTAGCTTCTGTGGTCAAAAGAGCTGCTAAATATATAGGTAAGAACAAAATGCCTCTCGCTCTGAGATTTGGATAAGTGAGGAAAGAAAGTCAGATGTTAATTGAAGTTAAATGATATTGAGTACAGAAGTTATTCTTTATGATATCATTTACAGACTTCATTCTATACAATTATATAAGTGAAAGTGAAGTCACTCAGTCGTGTCTGACTCTTTGTGACCCCATGGACTGTAGCCCACCAGGCACAAAGGGTTTCATATTCAAATAAGTTTAAAAATTGCTGCACACCGTATCACAACAAACTTGGAAAATTCTTCCAGATATGGGAATACCAGACCACCTTCTCTTCCTCCTGAGAAATCTGTATGCAGGTCAAGAAGCAACAGTTAGAACCAGATGTGGAACAACAGACTGGTTCTAAATTGGGAAAGGAATACGTCAAGGCTGTATATTGTCACCCTGTTTGTTTAACTTATATGCAGAACATCATATGAAATGCCGGGCTGGATGAAGCACAAGCTGGATTCAAGATTGCCAGGGGATATATCAATAACCTCAGATATGCAGATGACACCACCCTTATGGCAGAAACCAAAGAAGAAATAAAGAGACTCTTGATGAAAGTGAAAGAGGAGAGTGAAAAAGTTGGCTTAAGACTTAACATTCAGAAAACTAAGATCATGGCATCTGGTCCCATCACTTCATGGCAAATAGACGAGGAAACAATGGAAACAGTGAGAGACTTTATTTTGGGGGGCTCCAAAATCACTGCAGATGGTGACTGCAGCCATGAAATTTAAAGACGTTTGCTCCTTGGAAGAAAAGCTATGACCAACCTAGACAGCATATTAAAAACCCTAACCTTTGCCAACAAAGGTCTGTCTAGTCAAAGCTGTGGTTTTTCCAGTAGTCATGTGTGGATGTGAGAGTTGGACTATAAAGAAAGCTGAGCGCCGAAGAATTGATGCTTTTGAACTATGGTATTGGAGAAGATGCTTCTGATTTTCTTGGACTGCAATGAGATCCAACCAGTCAATCCTGAAGGAAATCAGTCCTGAATATTCATTGGAAGAACTGATGCTGAAGTTTCAGCTCCAATACTGTGGCCACCTGATGCGAAGAACTGACTCACTGGAAAAGGCCCTGATTCTGGGAAAGATTGAAGGTGGGAGAAGAAGGGGACGACAGAGGATGAGATGGTTGGATGGCATCACTGACTCGATAGACATGAGTCTGAGCAAGCTCCAGAAGTTGGTGATGGACAGGGAAGCGTGGCATGCTTGCAGGTCATGGGGTTGCAGAGAGTCGGACACAACCAAGTGACTGAACTGAACTGATATGGCTCCCATGCTCCATTATGCTCCAACCTCTAAAACTTTATAGTTTATATATTAATGAAGATTTATATATTAAAGGATCTAAAAAATCCATAGTAAATTATTCATTTGACTTGTTTAATCATTGTTCAAAAGTACTTGATGCATAGCACCCTCATGCAGTCCACCTCCCTCTCTCCCAAAAAGGGCTTAGTGACAGTCCAAGGGATAGCATTATTTTGGGCCATAGTTTGGGATATAAACTCTGAAAATTCTCAAACATCAGTGATTTTAAATATATAAGAAATTTCCAACCTTAATTAGAGTTTTAGGCATTAAATTTATCTCAAGAACGAAATTTTAGTTTGTATATTGGACCTTTTTCCCCACCTCCCGATCTTCCCATAAATCTACTACTTGTCCAACTGTTTGATCATCTAGGAGCAGCAGGGTTATTTTCTAAGAGAATTGTAGTGGTTGGAACAAATTTGTACCCTCTAAAGGAAGGAGTTGGAGAAGGCGATGGCATCCCACTCCAGTACTCTTGCCTGGCAAATCCCATGGACAGAGGAGCCTGGTGGGCTGCAGTCCATGGGGTCGACAAGAGTCGGACACGACTGAGCGACTTCACTTTTACTTTTCACTTTCATGCATTGGAGAAGGAAATGGCAACCCACTCCAGTGTTCTTGCCTGGAGAATCCCAGGGACGGGGGAGTCTGGTGGGCTGCCGTCTCTGTGGTCGCACAGAGTCGGACACGACTGAAGCGACTTAGCAGCAGCAGCAGCAGCAAAGGAAGGAGTTGAACATTCTCAACTGCAAGATAAAACCATTAAAATAGTTTGGGCCAAAAGTACAAAAGAATACTTGTATAGTCTTTAGATAATTTTATATTCTCTTTATTCCTGTATGATAGCAAGTAAAAATATATATGTTCACATATCTCAGGCGTGATTTTGTCTTCTTTGTGATGGATGTCTTCTGAAAACACAGAATTCGAAAACATTCTTCCAAACAACCTTAAACATATTGGTAATTTGTAACTTTTCACAGATGTTGCTTCTTGAACTATAAGGAAGAAGTTTTAACTGTGTGTTCTGAATCAGCCTTTCAGCAGTCCCATTTAGTAGTTGTGTAGCTGCAATATTTTAGGTGATTGGTGGGTTGTAAATCACGTGTGTGTGTGCACATTCATGGCAAATACATGCACACCCCTAGGTTAAGTTCATGATTTAATTATCCATGGTTGCACCATGTTATCATAGTCCGTGTGGCTACACAGAGCAGGAAATGATGCAGCACATCTTAGCAGGTATTTCCTCACTTCTTTGGAGTGGAATGTGGTGTGCATTGCCACCACTGATACACTTTATATAGGATACAGTCTTCTTCTACTCAAAGAAGCTCTGTTCTTGCCTTTTAAACTAGAAGCTAACAGCATCATCTTGGATGAAATTGTACAATCCATGTACTTTTGTTTAGAGAAATAACTATACACATCAGGCTTTCCTGGCTCTGAACCAAAGTTCTCATTTTATACTCTGAGGGCGAACTTCTCTCTTGACGTCCTGCTTTTGCATTCCAATCCCCTATGATGAAAGGGACATCTTTTTTGGTGTTAGTTCTAGAAGTTCTTATAGGTCTTCACAGAACCGTTCAACTTCAGCTTCTTCAGCATTAGTAGTTGGGTCATAGACTTGGATTACTGTGGTGTTGAATGGTTTGCATTGGGATCAAACCAAGATCATTCTGTAATTTTTGAGACTGTACACAAGTACTACATTTTGGACTTTTTGTTGACTATGAGGGCTACTCCATTTCTTCTAAGGGATTCTTGCCCACAGAAGTAGATGTAATGGTGATTTGAAATAAATTTGCCCATTAATTAAATTCTTGTTCATTAATTAAATTTGACCACATCCAGTTTACCTTGATTCATGGACCTAACATTCTATGCAATATTGTTCCTTACACATTGGACTTTACTTTCTCCACCTGACATATCCACAGCATAGTGCTGTTTCTGCTTTGGCCCAGCCTCTCCATTCTTTCTGGAGTTATTTCTCTGCTGTTCCCCAGTAGCATATTGGACACCCACTGACATGGGGGGAGGGCGGGGCTCATCATCCAATGTCGTATCCTTTTGCCTTTTCATGCTGTTCGTGGGGTTCTTGAGGCAAGAATATTGGAGTGGTTTACCATTGCTTAACCTTTAGAGATGTCTTTTTTCTATGATATTTACTGATTATTGGCATTTCATCTTTTGTTTATTATCTATCTATAATCTCAGCTTATTTTCAGTGGAGGTCTTTGTCCCCTACTGCTTCATTAAAAAATGTTACTTTTATGTTACCAAGAGTATCATTTGCCTTTTAATTAATATTAATGACATTTTTGTATTTATATGAGTTATTAGGCAAATCCATCTCTCCATAATAATGATAATATTTAACATTCATTGAATACTTATGATATAGACATTGTGGTAAACCCTTTATATTCCTTTTATATGTTTCACTAAACTATGCTCATTTTATAGATGGAAGATTGGACCTAGAGATATTAGATAACTTGCCTGAAGACAAAGCTGCATCTGTGATTTTGAATGTAGGATCATCTATTCCAAAGACCATACTTTTTAGCTACTTTATTATACTGGATAAATAATAACTGATATTTAGTTTGAATACTGTGTGCCAAAAGTTGTGTTAAGCACTTAAATTCCTTTAATTTCTTTAATTCTTACAACAACTCAATGAATTAGGGCCCTGTATTTTAAAAGGGAAGGAAAGTTATGACCAACCTAGATAGCATATTCAAAAGCAGAGACATTACTTTGCCAACAAAGGTTCGTCTAGTCAAGGCTATGGTTTTTCCTGTGGTCATGTATGGATGTGAGAGTTGGACTGTGAAGAAGGCTGAGCGCCGAAGAATTGATGCTTTGCAACTGTGGTGTTGGAGAAGACTCTTGAGAGTCCCTTGGACTGCAAGGAGATCCAACTAGTCCATTCTGAAGGAGATCAGCCCTGGGATTTCTTTGGAAGGAATGATGCTAAAGCTGAAACTCCAGTACTTTGGCCACCTCATGCGAAGAGTTGACTTATTGGAAAAGACTCTGATGCTGGGAGGGACTGGGGGCAAGAGGAGAAGGGACGACAGAGGATGAGATGGCTGGATGGCATCACTGACTCAATGGACGTGAGTCTCAGTGAATTCTGGGAGTTGGTGATGGACAGGGAGGCCTGGCGTGCTGCGATTCATGGGGTCACAAAGAGTCGGACACGACTGAGCAACTGATCTGATCCGATTTTAAAAGGCCAGTAAATATGAGATGCAGTGACTTTCGACTGCTTGTTCAAAATTTCTGCAGTACACAGTAGAGATAGGACTTCATCTGTGAGTATAAAGAGTGGTTTGGTAATACCTCCTGCCTGCTTTTCAACATGGATATGAGGGTTAGATGAAATCCCATGTATGTAGCACTATCTAAGTAGTAAGCTCTAGGAATATGATGCATTGTTATTTTTAAAGCACTGTTTTCCCCAGGCTTTAGGCTAAATCTTGGAAATCTGTTCCTGGAAAGTAAACTGTATTTATGGAGTTTTTAAACCTTTAGTGTTTCCTTTCCTCATAATTCTTATGGAAATGAGGATCTCCAATAACCTTCTATATGTTAACTCAACAAATCTTTCTGCCCACTTAGCAGTCAATAAGATAATATTAAAGGACAATAACCAAAGTAGAAGACCAGGTTTTAGAAGCAAATGGGAAGACAGAAAGAGAGTAGAGGGAAGAGAGGAAGGGAGGAAAGAAGAAAAAAAGAAATGTGGGGGAAGGGAGAGAGGGAGTAAGGGTAGAAAGAAGGATTTATGTTTTATATATATATAATTTCTAACTCATTCAAAAATTTACTCATTTTAACAATTTATTTATTTATATCTGCCAATCTAGAATATGGTGGTTGACCAGCCTTTTCTTTCAAAAAGAATATGTAAAATAATTATGCTCCAATTAAATAAATTAATTTTTAAAAAATCTGTTTTCATGTTTCTGCCTTGATTCTTAAGAAAATACCTAAAAATTTATTGTGTGCTTTTTTTTCTAGTTTAAACTTCAGTATATTTGATTTGTGTGTGCATGTGTGTATTTAATTTTTATGGATAATATAATTCATCAGATTCAAATATCTAATTCTTGAAGATTTTCAGTAACTGAACTTTAAACTTCTTCAGTGTCAAGTTAGGGACATTAAATGTTTGTGCAATTGCTATACGTTTACTTTAGTCATCATTAGCAAACCTCATTTTTTACACAACTTTAATTTTATCATAATGTTTATCTTAGTTGCAAAAGTAAATACAGTGGTGGTTTTAAAACGAGATAGGTTTTTATTAGCTTCACTGAGTGTTTACCTAACTGTTCAGACCGCGGTTTTCACTTTCCTTGCTGCGCGATTTGATTAATGGCCCCCTGGACTTGTTCCAGAATATACTGATTATGGTCAGTACATTTCAAAGATGATTTATTAATTGTGTTTGCAACTCAAAATAATTAAGTAAAGATTGATCATATGCATTATTATAGGTTTGCCAATAAAATCAGCAATTACACTTTAAGATAAAGGTTGCCCAAATGGCCATTTTTTAACTATACAGAAAGGACAAAATATTAATATTTTAAAAATATATACAGTATCAACCACAGTGTTGTGGCCTTTTACAGCATGATTATTAAATATGTGAGAAGCTTAGTCTTATAACATGTATTTTAAGTTCTTTTTTAACATAATTTCAAAATAATATGTTTCAATGGAGATTACATAGATGTTTAAATAAAGTATTTCCATGTTTATAACTCATTCTGGAAACAACCCTTACTACAATTCCCTCAGGCTATTACATGCATTTAGATTTCAAATTAGTGACAGACTTGGATTTCTGTTTTTAAAAAAATTTTAATAGGGAGCTGTTATAATCCTGTGTTTTAGGTAGAGGGACTTTATCACATATTTCATATATATTACGTTTCTATCACTTGAAAGACTTTCTCCCATAAAATTTTTCTAAATTTAGCTTGACAGTAGTTATTGTTTCAGGCATTTTAAGTACTCTATCAACACAGAATAAAGTGTAAATATTCATTATACCTGGTCAAAGGGGTTATTAATCAAAGGAAATGACTCCTTGTTCATAATTTATACTTTAATATTGAAAGAAATAGAGATATATTTATTTTTTCTTATTTGGCATACTATATTCAAAATTTAAGTTTTAACTGAAATTATATAACTTAAATCATCTACTGTGATATGTAACTAGATGTTAAATAGATATTTCTTTTGTATTAAAACACAAAGAAACTAAATAAAATGTTTTATCAAAATAGAATTGAAGACTGTTTCATGTTCTAAGCTTGTGTGAAAGTATAAACTACCCATGTCAAAATAAGAAAAGAGAAACTCACAAGTAATTGAGATCTTGGCAAACAGTAAAAACATCAAATATGAGAACAAGGTATAAGAAATGAATAAACAAAAAATCTAAATAAATTAAACGTATATAACTATTCATAAGCATTATTTCATGATTTTGTTCAGTTTTGGTAAGCGGGTTCCTCTCTATCAGGAACAGAATGTTTAAATGTGTGGAGAAAGAGTCTGGAAGATTGGGGACCAGTGACCATATTATGAGATGCATAGAATGTAGATTAAACTAGCAACGTCGACAGAATTTGGGACTCCAGTGCTAAGCTGATTTACTTGAATTTCTTTTATGAATGCAACAGTGACTTGCTAAACATTTTGAGCTAAAGGATCACAAAATGAACTGCACTTTAGGCAGTTTTTTCTGGAAACCATGCATTTGAAGGAGGGAATGTTTTCAAATTGGCAGTGAAGCTAGGATATCACAGTGGGCCAAGAAAAATTATCTGAAGAAAAAATAATGATTGTAGGTATGAGCATGATTAAAAAAAAAGAAAGGGATGGATTGAGTAACACTTGAGGTTGCTATCCTTTTACTAGGGAAGAACTGGGAAGCCTCATCAGCTATTGAAAGCTATTTGTTAAACATTGTCTTTATAAAAGTAAGTCATCTGTCTTACTTTAGAAATCAGCCTACCACAAAGGCTGGATAAACAAAACTTGGTGGCCGTGGGCATTGACTTCCCAAAACTGGAAAAGTTTCTTTTGTCAGGCTGGCATATTTATACACTCAAGTATATAGACATACACTACATTAATTTTATATTATTTTACTTCTTTTTTAATTCAGTTTTTAACTTAATTTTTAGCATATAGGAAAGTATTTTAATCAGTAAACTATGTCTAAATCACATTTTGAAAAATGCTGTCATTCTGGAGTATGTACTATATAGCCTCTGAAAGCCTTCCTTGATGTAGCTGGTGTTCTTGTTAACCTCAATCCCAGAGAAATATTTCTTTCGGACATATATTTTCATTTCAGTTTGAAATTATGGGATTTTTCTCACTTGGAGATATATTCTACTTATGGACTACAGAGAAAAATCAACTTTTTCACTGCCACAATCTGTTATGGATGTAGTCTTGATTTTATAAAGTGTTTTGCCTAGGGCCAAAAATACATAAGTTTTGTAGGAATTTCCAGACTATAGGGGATAAAATAGGAATTGTATTCACAAATGAATTTGGCAAACTAATGAAGTTATGAGATAATGATATAAAGGCAAACAGACTTATATATCCAGAAACCATGAAAATAATACTTCTTTATTTATTGTGGTTTCTTTTTGGTTAAGCAATAAATGGCACATATAAAGCACAGAAACTATTAAAGAAAATATTTCATTTATTCTTAACTGCTATATGTGGGAGTAAGACAAATGAAATTCTCCATGTTCTTACTGAATAATAACATTGTCTTTCAGTCTAAAGTATGCTTTTGGAGTCTTCATATAAACTGTTGGGAACATGCATGAGTAATTTCTAGAGGAAAAAAACCCAGCCTAGGAAAGAAAATTTGCCATTATAGATTATCATTAGTTATGGCTACAGTCCTCTGTATCTTATCTCACCCTTAGTATAGTAATGGAGAACCCCTACGTGCCGAGTGCTATGCCTGGTGCTGGGGCTATAGCACCAAATAAGACAGACCAGGTACTCCCCCTGTGAGAGGATAGGATATAGTTGAAGAAATGGATCAGTAAGTAATTACAATCCAGCATGATAATGAAGCCATGTGACATAAGAGGTTCAGGTACATTTGGAATGCCTAACTAAATTGAATACAAATAACACAAAGTAAAAATTATTACCTTTTTTCCAGTTAACCCAGGATGGACGTACAAATAAATGACCGCAAATGAGAAAATATATTACATGTAGAGTTCAAAAATCCCCAAAGTTGGGGATTTAATGCAAATCATCCGTTACCAAAAAACTCTACAACTAGCATGATACCTGGTGCGTAGTAAGTACTCTATAATCATCAAGTAAATGAAGTAATAAACAGATCTCTAATGAGATACAAGAGATATTAAAGTAGATTTCACGTGGTTGAGTCTTCCTATTCTTGGTAAATGTTTCTACCGTGTACACAGTAATGATAGCCGAAATTAAGTATCATCCTGAACTCCTCCCTCTTCCTCACACCCACATCCAGTCTAGCCGCTCATCTCATACATTCTGCATTTAAAATGTCTCTTGTTGCTTACTTCTACTGCCACTAAGCTAGGGTAAACCACAATCATAGTTCACCCAAATACTGCAATTGCTCATTCTTGGTCTCCCCATTTCACTTCTCCATCTTCTAATTCATTCTCCACATAGTGAACTTCAGAAAACAGAAATTTTATCTTTATACTTTTCCCCATCTCTCCCTGCTTCCTATACTTTGCCTAAACTATTCCAATGGCTTCACTCTGGAAAATTGAAACTCATTACCATGCTCTGAATGACCTTGCCCTACCTCTTGAACTAATTGTGTGATTCACTCATTTGTTTAACAAAGATTTGGGGAACATAGGCATATACAGTCAGTTCTCATTCATAGTAGTTATGTTCTGTCAAGTTTCTGGGAACATGGAATTAACAAAGACTGTATCATTGGCTCAAGGAGAAACATGGGGTTAGATTCCTGGAGCCTCTGGTCATAACGTTTTTTATCAACCAGTCGATACTTAATCGGGTTTTAAATATGTTTCTGTTTAAAGACACCATATTTGATACATATTGTTGATTCATTAACATTGAACTCAGGGCCAACAGGATTGTAACTCATGCTTGAATGAAAGTTAGCAAACACATTTTTTCCTACAAGGACCATCATAGCCTTCTTGTGATTGTAAATATTAGGTAGCAAGTCAGTTCTATATTTGAGAGCCACTTTGAAAAGCAAAATCATCAATAAAAAGCATAAAAAATGCAAAAAATAAAAGGCACTAAATACACTGCAAAAAGGACAATTATTTACAAGTATGAGAAGTAAAACTGGAAGATGCTAACCTCATTGCACCTCAGCCGGGTACATGCACTTCAGGGACTCAAATTTTTCACTGCTCTGTTCATATGCACGTCTGCTAATGACTGAGAAAACACTTAATTATTGATTTGAAGGTTGGAAATAAATTTTAGCAAGTAGGTGAATTTAGAAATACAGAACTCATGAATAATGAAGACTGACTGTAACTAGTATTTAAAGCCATGGGAACAGAGAAAATTGTGAATAAAGGATACCCAGGATTGAACACGAGAATGTTTGTTTCAAGAGTGGAGATTAGGTTCCACACACATCACCTATGAGAGAACAAGGTCTGAGGAAGAAAGACTATCACATAGGAGGAAAATGAGGTGATTATGATTTAATAAAAGCTAAAAAATATGTTTCAAAAAGAAAGGTCAACTCTCAAATGCTGCTGAGAAATCAATAATGACAGAGACACTGCTAGGCCCTCAGGGGCGTTTTGAGACAGATGACTAACTAGAGTAGCATGAGGTAAGAATTAGATATGCAGAATATGGGAAAAACTTTGAAGGAGGTTTCCTCTGAAAATAAACAGACAAGAAGAGAAGTAGCCAGAGAGGGCTGTTGATTGCTTATTTAATATAGGAAGTAAGAAAATATATTGTTATGCTTTTGTTAATGACACCAAGTCAAGTAGAAACTATGATCTTGATGAAATTATTCAACATTTCTTTGCCTTAGTTTTTCTCTCTAAAAAGCACAGAACTTAACCAGACACAATTATCTTAATTTACTTTATATGTAGTGAAACACCATATTATAGTGATTTAGAGTATGGATTCTGAAGTCCAACTGCCTGGGTCTGTGTTATAGCTTCACAACTTACTACCTGTCAGATTGTGAATATCCCACTCAACCTTTATACACTTTGGTTTCCTTATCAGTAAAAAAAAAAAGGGGGGGGGAATAATAGTACCGATCTCGATTTTGAGGTATTGAGATATTGGATGTAGAATTCTTAGCACTGTGCCTGTCACAAATATTAGCACTCAGTACATGTTAACTGTTTTGCACAATTTATAATCATTTTTATCCCCTCTCTCTAATATGCTGTTCTCTGTGAATTCCATATTCGTATCACTTTTAACTCTCTGCACATACTCTCTAGTATATACAGTATAGAAATATCTTCCACCATTTTCTGTTAGACTTTTATAAACAATGATAATTTCAGGTAGTGAACCAGCAGGAAGTCCCATATTTAAAACAAGACTGTTTGGAGGAGACAGTTTTTCTAACTAAGAATTATTCAGCAAATATTTGAAGGCCTAATATTTGCCAGGCACTGTCTTAAGTGATTCAATAGTGAACAGAACAAAGTCCCTGCTTTTGTGGAGCTGAAGTCTTAGTCAAAAAAGAGAAATCTTGAACTCATCACAAATTTCTATTCTTTTCAGAGTCCTATAACTTATATTTTTGAAAGTTTAGGAAAGAAAGTTTTAAAAAACAAAAGGAAAGATTTTTGGAAGAAGACAAACATAAGAAGAAGAAGGAGAGGGAATAATAAGGGAAGAAAAAAATGGGAGGGGAACGAGTCTCAGTATGATGATATGTAAAGTTTTAAAGTTTATTTTTCTGGTTATCTAGAGTCTTGTGAATATCTGCCAAATCCTCCTTGGGAGATCTGTTATTAATTATTATTTTTCATGATTTAAATTTGCTGTCATTTAAAAAAAATCATCTAATTTTAATCTTAAGGTTATCAGGTCAGCGGTGTTCACTAATATATTATGTGTGTGTATGTATGTATGTGTATATATATATATATATATAATCTCAGAATTCAGGCCCACGCTTACTGAGAACCAGGCACCATATTATTCCTTTTTCTCAAGGAGCTGGCACCTAAGCCATATACTTAAAAAGATAATGTCTACATGCTGCTGCTGCTGCTGCTAAGTCACTTCAGTCGTGTCCAACTCTGTACGACCCCATAGACGGCAGCCCACCAGGCTCCCCCGTCCCTGGGATTCTCCAGGCAAGAGCACTGGAGTGGGTTGCCATTTCCTCCTCCAATGCATGAAAGTGAAAAGTCAAAGTGAAGTCGCTCAGTTGTGTCCGACTCTTAGCAATCTCATGGACTGCTGCCTACCAGGCTTCTCCATCCATGGGATTTTCCAGGCAAGAGTACTGGAGTGGGGTGCCATTGCCTTCTCTGAATGTCTACGTAACAGCTTTTAAAATACGATGTACACACGCTACATATAGGAAAACAGAAGGGATTTTATTTAGCCTTTGTAATCAACTGCTGACTGACATGTTCCAGGATTATGTTTCAGTCATACTATTGTACCTTGTCTTTTCAGTGAACCTAATTTTCTTTTCATTAAAGCCACCTGAAATGTAGAAAAAATCTTGTTCCTTTTTTTCCTAATTTTTCACTTTTTAAAAAATCTTGTTTCTTTTGGCATTTATATTCTTTTACTTAATTTTCTACTGTCCTTTGAACTTTTATTTAAATGTTATATAAGTATTATAATTCTGTTATTTCAAATAATTTATAATGATAAGACACCCAATCCAGTGACTCATTCAGTCTGAATTTTGGAGATATCATAGATCACTGGTTTAGTCTAAGATTCTTAAGTTTATTTATTTATCACACTCCCATTGGATTTCAAGCAATGAAGGGAACACTAATGTGGATAAAGTAGCAGATGATAATTCTTTTCTTCCTACTATTTTCTTTTTATTTGGCCCACTTGTTTTGGATAATTATTGTGTTAGTATTAGAATTGAATTTATGTTATCTAACACAAAACATATGGCCATGTACTCTTTACATAAATATCAATAATTTGTGTGTCAGAAGTCCTACTGCTTTAAATGAAAGTTTATTCACATGCTCACGTCCACCTATTAGCCCTAGTTCTGCCTTCTGTTGCTCAGTTGTGTCCTACTCTTTGCAACCCTATGGACTATACATTCCATGGAATTCTCCAGGCCAGGTAGCCTTTTCCTTCTGCAGGGGATCTTCCCAACCCAGGGATTGAAGCTCAGTCTCCTGCATTGCAGCCTGGAAAATTCCATGGACTGTATAGGCCATGGGGTCACAAAGAGTTGGACATGAATGAGCGACTTTCACTTTTCACTTTCTGCCTTCTGTTTCATATCAGATAAATAGTCTACATTAAAGTCACTCATATAGAGTGGAATTGTCTTCTAAGTGCAAATAACTGATGCACATTCAACATATACTCTCAATCCCTGTCTCCCACCATAAAAAGTGGAGGAAGAAAGAGACAGGAAAAAGCACAATTTAAATAATTCTGGGCATTCTACTCAATCAGGCCCAGAAGTGGATGTCAAGTGGGAAACATATCTTCTTATCCCCTGATTTCTCATTATCCTTCCATAATATGAGCAGCACACCTAAAGATAAATCTTTTTCATAAAACTGACTACTAGACAGAAGGTAACTGCTTCACAAAAAAAAACATTTATCAAAATAGGAGGAATACCCTATGGTGCTGGGTTAATTAAAATTGGTATACCATGCTGGAGTATAATATTTTATGAAGGATTTTTCAGGATAATTTGGTTTTCACATTAAGACCTACCATTAAAACCCAACCCCAACTAAGATATCACTCCATTTAATTTGGAGACCATTACATCCTCTGAGTTTTCTCCTCTGCACACTAGAAGAGCCAAAGGTTATTTTCATTCCCCCAAAATAATATGGTTTTACATGAGCAGTCTCTTGGTTGGGATTGCCTTTCACTGAATGTGTATAATTTGCCACTGTTCCATTAAGTCGTGTTCCCAGAGTCCTCTTATATTTCAAATGTGGTGCAATTCATACAGAGAATAATGGGACACCACACTTATTAATGTGGGATGTTCCCTTGCTATTCACTCCTGCAATGCCATTATTTATTTGGAAAAGCTACTTAAAAAGATAAGTACTATGATCCTGAATTTTCTAAAGTTTAGTCGTGCATGGGCCACCATTTGGATTTACGTTGTATCTGAGTTTCACCACCTACCTCATTGACTTTTGCCACTTCTTGGTAGCTCTTTCACTATAAGTTAATTATCTTTTAAATCACTTTGCTTATTAAATAAGCCTATTAAAAATGAAGTTACACATTCTTAGATGGAGAACCAGTTTCACTTGAACATAAATGTAAAATTTAATACAATATAAAGTTAATGAGTATAATAAAATATGATGGTTACCTGAAGACACCACACCTGACTATGATTCTCTCTCTATTAAAAGGCCTACCAGCCATCAGCTCTTTGAGAGAGAGAGAGAAAGAGCACTGATTTTATGACGGTAGCAGCTGCTGCTGCTTCTCAGTCAGGACTCACGACATAACTGCCTTCTAAGGTCATGCCATAGAGTAAAGAGTTCCAGATAGATTAATATCCTAACTCTGATAGTTGCTATTTGATTTTGGGCAAGATACTTTATCACTCTGAGCCTCAATATTCTAATTTCTAAAATGGGGTTAGTAATACACAACTCATTAAAATAAATAAAGTGATGGATATAATGTACTAGGCATGTGGTAAATGCTCAATATAAATTACTACTGCTACTCTGTTCTTGTTCATTTTATTTTCTCCTTCTAGTGTCTGTCTAGGTTTGAATGCAAATGGTTTTCCAAGTTAATTACTTTTGATAAAATGATACTATGAAAACATTTAGTTTATATATTATTATGTTTGATAATTTATAATCTAATAATTTTTGTCATTGGAATTCCAGAGTAATTGTAAAGTGGCCAAAGATTAACTTAGAAGTGTTACGTGATATAATGTTTTTATCTTGCTGGCTGATACCATGTACTTTGTACATACTCAAATCATAAATACCTTTCCATACCTATTTGCTCACTACCTAGCATGAGCCAGGTGCCGATCTAGTCAAAAAGGATACAAGGCACAGCACAAAACAGCTAACGTTACATTCTACTGGTGTGAAATAAGCAAAAAAGAAACCAGGATACATCAGATAATAATCAAAAGATAATCAGACATCCCTGCAAAGACTGGGAGAAAATAAGTAATGCAAAGGCCTGAAGGTGAGCCAAACCTGGCATGCTGAAGGAATAGAAAGCGGGTCCGGGCAGTGGGAAAGCGATGGAGTGAGGTGTACTCTAACCGTGTGGTCAGTGAAGTGGATTCAGTCAGGTCATTCAGGGCTTTGAGGTGGATATTCTTTCTGTTTTATTCAGAGTAAAATGGCAGATTTTAAGGAGGGAAAGGTCATGGTTTGATGTTTGTTTTAAAGACTGTTATGACCACTATGTGGAAACTGGATGTAGAGGTGGGGGTTAGTGAAAACAGATTGGTTAGGAGGTTTTACAGTAGTCCAGGCAAAAGTCAATCATGGCTCGGGCTATCCGGGAGCAAGAGCAAGGTGTTCTTAGACCATGGGTATGTTTTAGCAGTAAAGTTGCCAGGACTTGCTTCTAGGTTTGACTTAGAAGAATAAGGGGCAGAAGTGAATCAGGAAGATCCCTATGTTTTTAGCTTGAGAAACTAGGTGAGTGGTGCTGTTTTCAGACCCAAGAAAGACTAAGAAAACAGTAGATTTGTGGAGCAGAAAAATGAAGTTCTGTTTTGGCTAGTTTATGTTTAAAATACTTAGAAGACATCAAAGCAGAGATATCAAGATATATGATTCTAGAGTTCCTGGAAGAAGTGAGGTCTGGAGATAAAGATTTGAGAGTCCTAAACATTTGGGATTTATGGCTGTCATCTTAAAGTGAGAACACTCAGTTTGGGTGAGTGTTTCTCTTCAACAATGCCTGAATGGTTCCTAATGTGAAGCTTTAAATAGCAAATGCAGTGAAGGTAAAGAGAGACGATATTGTAGTGTCAGAGCTCCAGGCTTAATTCTTTAATAGATTGTAACATCTGTGGAAAAATGAATTCAGTCCAGTTTTGATTATCTAGTTTATGATTATATCTGGATTTAGTAGCCAGATGATTACTTTCTGGGCTGTCAGTTTATCTGAACAATTTTGTTATCTATTTCTGGCAACTTTAGTATTGTATCAAAACTAAACTTTAAAATACAGTATTAGGAGAAAAGTTCCAAAAGGACATAATTACTTTATTGAAATCACACTTTAATCAAGCTGTCCTCTTCATGTACTGGATCAAAAGAATTTGTTGGGAGCCTTTAAAGTCATAGGTTCTAACTTCGCAGTCCAGCCAGGTAGGGAAAACAAAGATACATGAAACCATAATAGGCCAATTATTTGGGCAACTGTGATAGTCATTAGCTATGTTCACTAAATATTTCCAGCTCTCTGTCATCTGGGCACATGGTAAAATTGAACTTCATGGCTATAACTGAGTGAGGCTGTGATTCTAGTTCTCACTAGCAAGATTTGCTTAAAAGTGTCATGTGTAATTTCCGAGCCAGAGAACTTTCTTTCCTTCTGCCATGGTGACTGGCACTGTTGGTAGCTGCCCTGCCATCCAGTGTCCTATAATGAGGACAGTACAGAGTGAAGCCCCCTGGCTACTCCCGATGAATATATGGCACTAATGAGAATTTGAAGCTTTGTTTTTTCAAGCCACTGATTTATTGAGATATTTGCTCCTATGGTATAACTTAACCTGTACCAACCAATAGAATACAGAGACTAGTCCACGTAGCATATTCTTAGTACCTTCACACTACTGTTTAAAAAATAGTCATAAGACAGCATCAGTTGAAAGTACAATCCCATTTCTGTGACGTGAACACTAACACCCTGGCCAACAGAGTAGAACATCAGAAGAAACCACTGTTTAGCTACATTATTACAAACTCACAAATATATAACATCACTTCAGACATTACAATTTGGAAGTTTATTTTCTCTCACTACCAATGTAATTGTATAATATAGAAACTTTAGCAAATATCAAATGAGTCAGCAGTTTTGCAAACAAATTAATATCTGTTTAATAAAGAAAAGTATAGCATTTTCAGCTTTTTCTAAAGCAGGTAGTAGGGATAGATTTTATTATTTACAGAGCTATTTAACAAATGTTCTTTTACAAGTTCATCTTGTGTCAGTCACACAAACGGAGTCCAGTTCCCATCCAAGAGGTTAAGAGAGAAAACACTCAGAGATTTGACATCACTTCACCCCACCTAATGACTTCACTTTCCATTTGACTAGCTTGTGTTGTCTGGCTGCGTTATTCATTGAACTAAAAAATATACCAACCAAATTAAAGCTTCAGTCTTCACTTGCACTTCGTATGCAAGGATTAACCACTATGCCAATGATCCAGAAATTCATAAATTGAGTAATTTTTAGACATAGAGTTTTGGGTGCAGAAATAGAATAAGATAGTCCTTTCTTTTCCTTGACCAAATAGTTAATAATATCGTCATCCATTATTTAATTGTAAACTGGCATGGACTGTTAGCCAGTGAAATGTCTTAGCCGGGCTTTATTCATGTGTCTTGCCCACCGTTTGTCTCCTCACAATTTCTCTGTGTATCCTGCAGTTTATCTTAGTGCTGCAGTGTTTGCCTACAGTATACTAATAGTATCTACAGAAGAAAGTTCTGGCGTTTCAAGGTAATGTTTGTAGAGAATCTCCCCTGTACCTTATTAATTGCAAACTAAATAAGATTCCACTCAAAAAGGTATCCTAAAATGCTGGTATGATTATATCAAGCAAGAGGTAGAAGACCCAGGTTCAGATTTCAACTGTAATTTACTAAACCATTTGCCTTGTTTAACATCTTTCAAATCTGTCTCCTCCTTTCCGTGTCCCTGTCACTGCCTTGGTTTAAGCCCTTGTTACATAGCAACCTTCCAGACTTCACACAGCTGCCAGAGTGACCCTTCTAAGATGTTAATCACTTCAAGTCTTTTAATGAGTCCCTACAGTTTTCAGGATAAAGTCCAAACCCCTTAGCTTAGTACACAGAGCCTTTCATGAGCTGCCCCTGGCCTAGCTCTTGAGCCCTGAGGTAGTAAACTGGCAGGCTATTAACAAAATTCAACTCACATATATGTTTGGTCTTGTTTGTACCATGTTTTCTTTAAAATTTGGTACCAACACTGGTTTAAAAATTAAGAGATCTTTGGCTTCTCTTCAAATTATAAGATTATCCCCTCACATGATGACAGTGGGCTGTACTGACATTTTCTTGTTAGAGAGGAAATTCACTCTAATTTATCACAGACCTCACCCATGAAATTTCACCCATTTATATAACTTGTGTGCATGCAAATTTTAACTCCCTGGTGGCCTCCTCTCCAGCTACTTTTTAAGGTTTATTCTTCAGAGTGCTGAATGATGCCCAGTTCTTCCTAAGTTTTATGCTTACCCTGTCTTGGGAGGTCTTACTCCCTTGCCATTTCTTTATCTCACCAGCCCATTAATTTCCTTCAATGTGGAGTAAAACTGTTGCCTTCTTCAGAAAAGGCACCCAACCTATACTTCTGAGGCACCTGTGCTGCCTTATTCTCCCATAGCATTCATCACACAGTGTAGTTGTTGTTGCTTTGTTTGTTGGTATTCTGGCTAGGCTATCAACTTATTGGGGACAGCCACATTGTATCATTTGTGACATATTTGTCACTGTGTCATTATTTGCACACGAAGAAGCCCCTGTGGGCCTTGGTGTCA
Source organism: Bos mutus (assembly GCF_027580195.1). NCBI lineage: Eukaryota > Metazoa > Chordata > Mammalia > Artiodactyla > Bovidae > Bos > Bos mutus. The sequence continues at coordinate 14,431,649 of NC_091623.1, forward strand.
TCATCTATAAAATGAAGACTATAGATTAGATAATCTCCAGGTTCTCTTCCTATTTGAAAATCTGCTCGATACTGAGGTCTGAGTTTGCTTTGAATAGATTTTAACCAAAGCTCAGATACAATAAATAAGACTTAAAGTATGGCATGTTGTGTCCTTGGGCACCAAGTAACAAAGATATTCCCCTCCAAAGGGGAGTATATCCTTTGGCTGGTAATTCCTATGTAGAAGCTGACTGCTTGACAGATCATTGTCCGAAGAAAGCAAAAGACCAATCCAGTAGGTGTCTAGTATCATTTATCAGAAACGAATTATTGGTGCTTCAAAGATAGCATTTATTTAACCTTAATAGAAACTTGTTTGGAGTCATGAAAAAGAGAAAGGGAAGATGATGAAATATGTCAGAAATAGAATCTGATTCCAATTTTACAGATGGATTGTGCTGTGCTTAGTCACTCAGTCGTGTCCAACTCTTTGTGATCCTGTGGATTGCAGACCTCCAGGCTCCTCTGTCCATGAAGATTGTCCAAACAAGAATACTGGAGTGGGTTGCTATGCCCTCCTCCAGGGGATCTTCCCAACCCAGGGATCAAACCCAGGTCTCCTGCATTGCAGGCTGATTCTTTACTGTCTGAGCCAGCAGGGAAGCCCAGTAACAGATGGGTTAGTTACTGTTAAAAACAGAATAGGAAATAGGTAACCCCTGCTGGTGTTAACTGGTTTCGAACCAGGTAATCTTTAGAACTGGTTGGTATGACAATGAATGAAGATCATCTGATCTAGAAATTGAGCCTTCAGAAATTATCCTAAGGAAACAACCATTACTGTGTACAAAGACCTGAATGTTATTTATAACAGCAAAAACAAACACACACCTAGCAAACAGCATAAATGTCCAACATTAAGAAATTAAGTCAATATTTTTAAAATGGTACTTTTTAAAATACAAGACTCCATAGGAGTATGTTGATAATCACCTCAGAAAAACCCTGACCCATCATTAGCATTTCAGACTATTTTAACTTTTATTTCTTGTACATTTTAAGGTTACATGTGAGATTTTCTTTACAAAAATAAAAGATTTTGCGCATAAAAAATTTGAAAACCACTGGATTCAATAAATTAATTAATATAACAATAGGTAAGGAAATGTATATGTTAACCAAGGCTTCCCTGGTGGCTCAGATGATAAAGAATCTGCCTGCAATGCAGGAGACCCAAGTTTGATCCCTGGGTCAGGAAAGATCCTCTGGAGAAGAGAATGGCTACCTGCTCCAGTATTCTTGCCTGGAGAATCCAATGGACAGAGGAGCCTGGCGGGCTAGTCCATGGGGTCACAAAGAGTTGGACACGGCTGAGCACACTATCTATATTAATAGGTCACATTATCTTTGGGTAGTGATTTTAGGTCATTCTTTTTCTTACTTCAGTTCGTCTGTTATTTTCCACATTATCTACATATAACATGTAATTATTTCTGTAGCCAGACCAAAAGAAAAAATTTTGGTTTTTGGAAAACAGAACTAGTTGACAGCAATAAATAGTCCAGAGCCATTAAAATTTCCCAGGTTACCATTTTTGACATTCAAATCCTAGATTTTATAAACCATACCATTATGAAAATTTTCCCATGAAATATATAAGTTGTAGAGAACCTTGAAGATCCAGTCCAACCCCCTCATTTTATATTTAAAGATACTATAATCTAAAATGTTTCAACATACTAAAGCTAGAGCTGGGAGCCTGTGGTTTTCTGATTCCATATGTTTTTTCTGCCATTCACCTAATTTATAGAGTGGATAGTTAAAATTTTCATCTCTCTCATTTTTGTCTACCTAGTCTGAGCATCTGTCATTGTGTTATTGCTTGCTTTTTCCTATGAGTGAAAAGCTTTTTTGAAGTACCAGTGGTCAGCATTTCTCTATTTAGAAAAATTGGCACAAACTATAAAATATTAAAACTGGTCCTAAAACTGTCATGTGACTCATTGTTCTGATTTATACAATTAGAGTTTTATAATCTACTCTATTCCACTAATTCAATAAATATGTATGTTCACTCAGATTTATAATTTGGAGTGGGATTAAACTGACCTCAAATAATTCTTACAGTTTGCCTTCACTCTTGGCATCTGGAAGGTAGACATTAGATACATGTTCCATCTACCACACCTTCCTTCTCAGACATGAGTGTATTTGGGAAACTCTCTGACTTACTTGTGTTTCAGGATCTTTACTCATTGCTGAGTTATCTTGCTATGATCACACTGACACCCCCTAAAATGTTATGGCTTTGTGTAATATTTTTTTTATGTGTATGTATATATGTCAGTACTTTCCCATGGTTCTTTTTCACTTAATGTTAAGAGGTGAAAATTACGTAGACATTTGAATTTAGAGATGCTCAAGAAATAGTGTGAGGTAATGTGTTTCAAATAAAGGAAATTGGGTTGAGAAATATCAGTCATTCCCCCAAAACCCTCTCCCCCCGCCTCCACCCTCAGCAGCAAAAAGTGGGTAATTCATAATGAAAAACAATCAGAAGAAATACACGGCAGTTTTCAATTTAGGTGAAGTTGATATTGTCTGTTACTAAACTAGAAATGAGGAGTTTGTAGAGCATTCTTTTTTTAAACTATTATCCCCAAGAATATTAATATCTGAATTCCCTTAAAATACAGACCCATCAGGCTTCTATCTTATAAAAAACATTTTGTTAAACAGAGTTGTAACTAAGAATGAAATAATTTACACAGTTGTTTTTGCTGTTATAAAATAGTTTGCTCATATAAAATACCATATGAAGTAGATTTGGGACAAATTTTAAAATATTTCTAAATGTCATAGTTTTGCAATCTCTTTTCTGATTTAGTTATTCTAATTGTTTTAACACATTAGGGCTGCTGATCATTTACTCCAGGAATCAAGCAGAGAAGCTCACAGATTTAAAAATTAAATCGGATTCCTTTTATTTCTTTTTTTGCTCTGATTGCTGTGGCCAAAACTTCCAAAACTATGTTGAATAGTAATGGTGAGAGTGGGCACCCTTGTCTTGTTCCTGACTTTAGAGGAAATGCTTTCAATTTTTCACCATTGAGGATAATGTTTGCTGTGGGTTTGTCATATATAGCTTTTATTATGTTGAGGTATGTTCCTTATAAAGGAATCCAAATTGGAAAAGAAGTAAAACTCTCACTGTTTGCAGATGACATGATCCTCTACATAGAAAACCCTAAAGACTCCACCAGAAAATTACTAGAACTAATCAATGATTATAGTAAAGTTGCAGGATATAAAATCAACACACAGAAATCCCTTGCATTCCTATACACTAATAATGTGAAAACAGAAAGAGAAATTAAGGAAACAATTCCATTCACCATTGTAACGGAAAGAATAAAATACTTAGGAATATATCTACCTAAAGAAAATAAAGACCTATATATAGAAAACTATAAAACACTGGTGAAGGAAATCAAAGAGGACACTAATAGATGGAGAAATATACCATGTTCATGGATCAAAAGAATCAATATAGTGAAAATGAGTATACTACCCAAAGCAATTTATAGATTCAATGCAATCCCTATCAAGTAACCAACAGTATTCTTCACAGAGCTAGAACAAATAATTTCACAATTTGTATGGAAATACAAAAAACCTCTAATAGCCAAAGCTATCTTGAGAAAGAAGAATGGAACTGGAGGAATCAACCTACCTGACTTCAGGCTCTACTACAAAGCCACAGTCATCAAGACAGTATGGTACTGGCACAAAGACAGAAATATAGATCAATGGAACAAAATAGAAAGCCCAGAGATAACTCCACGCACCTATGGACACCTATCTTTGACAAAGGAGGCAAGAATATACAATGGATTAAAGACAATCTCTTTAACAAGTGGTGCTGGGAAAACTGGTCAACCACTTGTAAAAGAATGAAACTAGAGCACTTTCTAACACCATACACAAAAATAAACTCAAAATGGATTAAAGATCTAAACGTAAGACCAGAAACTATAAAACTCCTAGAGGAGAACATAGGCAAAACACTCTCCGACATACATCACAGCAGGATCCTCTATGACCCACCTCCCAGAATATTGGAAATAAAAGCGAAAGTAAACAAATGGGACCTAATTAAACTTAAAAGCTTCTGCACAACAAAGGAAACTATAAGCAAGGTGAAAAGACAGCCTTCAGAATGGGAGAAAGTAATAGCAAATGAAGCAACTGACAGACAACTAATCTCAAAAATATACAAGCAACCCCTACAGCTCAATTCCAGAAAAATAAATGACCCAATCAAAAAATGGGCCAAAGAACTAAATAGACGTTTCTCCAAAGAAGACATACAGATGGCTAACAAACACATGAAAAGATGCTCAACATCACTCATTATCAGAGAAATGCAAATCAAAACCACTATGAGGTATCATTTCACGCCAGTCAGAATGGCTGCAATCCAAAAGTCTACAAGCAATAAATGCTGGAGAGGGTGTGGAGAAGAGGGAACCCTCTTACACTGTTGGTGGGAATGCAAACTAGGACAGCCACTATGGAGAACAGTGTGGAGATTCCTTAAAAAACTAGAAATAGAACTGCCTTATGACCCAGCAATCCCACTGCTGGGCATACACACTGAGGAAACCAGAAGGGAAAGAGACATGTGTACCCCAATGTTCATCGCAGCACTGTTTATAATAGCCAGGACATGGAAGCAACCTAGATGTCCATCAGCAGATGAATGGATAAGAAAGTTGTGGTACATATACACAATGGAGTATTAGCCATTAAAAAGAATACATTTGAATCAGTTCTAATGAGATGGATGAAACTGGAACCTATTATACAGAGTGAAGTAAGCCAGAAAGAAAAACACCAATACAGTATACTAACACATATATATGGAATTTAGAAAGATGGTAACAATAACCGTGTATACGAGACAGCAAAAGAGACACTGATGTATAGAACAGTCTTTTGGACTCTGTGGGAGAGGGAGAGGGTAGGATGATTTGGGAGAATGGCATTGAAATACGTAAAATATCATATATGGAACGAGTCGCCAGTCTAGGTTCGATGCATGATACTGGATGCTTGGGGCTGGTGCACTGGGACGACCCAGAGGGATGGTATGGGGAGGGGAGGAGGGAGGAGGGTTCAGGATGGGGAACACATGTATACCTGTGGCGGATTCATTTAGATATTTGGCAAAACCAATACAATATTGTAAAGTTTAAAAATAAAATAAAATTTAAAAAAATAAATAAAAATTAAATCGGATTTGTGAGCAACTTAATAACTTGAACTTACATGCAATGTTACTATCTCATGATTAAACTTTAGTGCAGTGCTACCAATGAAGCATTCAAAGCTAAGAACATTGTGCCACTAGCTGAAAATTGCAATATTGTGACACTTCTTGGTTAAAATTTCTATTGAAATTCCTATTATATATAGTTTTAGAGTAGTAGTCACTATTTGAGTTCATTTTCCAGATAAGAAGCCATATTTTATTCATATACATATATAACAGCTTTTGGAGCACACACATGTATTACTTCATTTAGTTTTTACGCAAAACCTGTGAGAGAGGGAAATGAAAGATTATTCAAAAGTGAGGATAGTGAGGTTAGTGTGATACCCAAAATTTCATGGCTGTGCAGAGGTTTATAGAACCTTCTGTGGAGGGAGGAGCCAAGATGGCGGATCTCAATTATGGAATTTAGAAAGATGGTAACGATAACCCTGTATACGAGACAGCAAAAGAGACACTGATGTATAGAACAGTCTTATGAACTCTGTGGGAGAGGGAGAGGGTGGGAAGAAAAAAAAAAAAAAGAACCTTCTGTGTATCTACCATTATTTCCACTAATCTTTTAGCCTCTATAAATAAATGTGAATATCCTAGAATTTCTTGCAACTTCATAAAAGCAAATTGCTAGCTTGTACATACATTCAGTTCAGTTCAGTCGCTCAGTCGTGTCCGACTCTTTGCAACCCCATGAATCGAAGCACGCCAGGCCTCCCTGTCCATCACCAACTCCCGGAGTTCACTGAGACTCACGTCCATCGAGTCAGTGATGCCATCCAGCCATCTCATCCTCTGTCGTCCCCTTCTCCTCCTGCCCCCAATCCCTCCCAGCATCAGAGTCTTTTCCAATAAGTCAACTCTTCGCGTGAGGTGGCCAAAGTACTGGAGTTTCAGCTTCAGCATCATTCCTTCCAAAGAAATCCCAGGGCTGATCTCCTTCAGAATGGATTGGTTAGATCTCCTTGCAGTCCAAGGGACTCTCAAGAGTCTTCTCCAACACCACAGTTCCAAAGCATCAATTCTTCAGCGCTCAGCCTTCTTCACAGTCCAACTCTCACATCCATACATGACCACAGGAAAAACCATAGCCTTGACTAGACGAACCTTTGTTGGCAAAGTAATGTCTCTGCTTTTGAATATGCTATCTAGGTTGGTCATAATTTTCCTTCCAAGGAGTAAGTGTCTTTTAATTTCATGGCCGTAGTCACCATCTGTAGTGATTATGGAGCCCAAAAAAATGAAGTCTGACACTGTTTCCACTGTTTCCCCATCTGTTTCCCATGAAGTGATGGGACTGGATGCCATGATCTTCATTTTCTGAATGTTGAGCTTTAAGCCAACTTTTTCACTCTCCTCTTGCACTTTCATCAAGAGGCTTTTGAGTTCCTCTTCACTTTCTGCCATAAGGGTGGTGTCATCTGCATATCTGAGGTTATTGATTATAAGGACAATTAATTTAAAAAAACATAAAATACCAAATATTTTCTATTGGTAAAAATGATTTTGAAATGTTGTGTATACACTGTTCATAATGGCTACCTCTGACGTGGGTATGGATTGCAATTGGGGACAGGGATGAGTATCTCAAAGAAGATTTTAGCTTTAGGTAAAGTACAGTCTAAATACATTCATGTATGATGTAAAGTACAGTCTAAATACATTCATGTATGACTTACTGAATTAAAAGTAAAATAATTCTTTAAAACTGTAAAGAACATAGAGTTGGATTCTGGGAGTTATTGGCCTATACCAGGAAGGAGAAGAGATTAGATAGAGAGTAAAGTGGGAGTTGCTATGGTTTTTGTAAATAAAAACAGGTCGTTACATTGTCTTCGGAATCTCTATGTAATATTTTTTGTAGCTTATTTTGACCTACTGGTTGACAGAAACAAAAAATCGAAAGTAAGTATCTTTTCATAATTGTAAGTATCTTTTCAGAACCATTCTAGTTTGTTCATAGTTTTGGGAAATAGTCTGCCATCAAAGAGAAATTGGCTGTGGTGCCATATTGTGCAACAAATTAATATCAGTCAAAGTGGGGGGTGATGTTTGTTTCATCACAATAGCTTTGGTAAATTAAAAGTAATAAATTCAGTTGAAAACCATGAGTATTTTCTTGTAATTCTGCATGGTATCATTTTTTTTTGGTCCTGTTGGTAATTCCTTTGGGCTTTGTCCAGAGGGGCGGAGGCATGGACCGTGATTACCTCTGCTGTCACTCCACCCTCCTGGAATGTAGCATCTGATTTACAAAAACGAAAACCAGGACTTTTCACAGGAGCTTGCTATTACTTTTCTCAAAGTTTGTTTGAATCAGAGTGGGATTAGTGTAAAATATCCCCTGCCCTTGGCTTGTGTTCCTTTAGAAAAGTCAGAATATCCAGCCCTTAATTCTTGGTTAGTAAGATAATATCCATAGCTGGGCGAGGTTCTGGAATAATTTGGCATAGCACATCTCTGACTGAAATCTAAATGTGACCCTTGGGACCAAAGGACTATGAATTGGTCTGCCTGTGTTAATTTCAGTGTTTCTCCACTAATCAACGTCATGTCTAAAATCTCTAAAAGAGCTTCCTGTTACAGCTCTTCTCTAAACTTTTTGACTCCCAAACGTTCTTTTCTGTCTGACAGCATGCCACCTTTATTCCATGCCCAAAGCAGCCTCAGCGATCCTCACCCTCACTTAGTGGCTCTCTGAAGCAATTCTCCAAGATATACTTTGTAATACAGGCAACCTTCTATATTTGAGATAACAGTAATAGTGATAGCAACAATAACAGCAGCCATAATTTATTTAGCACCTACTGTGTTTTCAGCATTCACTGCATAGATTTTCTAACAGTCTTTCAAGGTAGGTCTAGGTATCTGCAAGTTAGGTCCTGTTACCCTCAATCAGCTCATGACGAAAACAGAGACATGGCAAGGTAAGGATATAGCTGCTGCTGCTGCTAAGTCGCTTCCATTGTGTCCCACTCTGTACGACCCCACAGACAGCAGCCCACCAGGCTCCTCTGTCCCTGGGATTCTCTAGGCAAGAATACTGGAGTGGGTTGCCATTTCCATCTCCAATGCGTGCATGCTAAGTTGCTTCAGTCATGTCCAACTCTGTGCGACCCCATGGACAGCAGCCCAAAGGCTCCTCTGTCCACAGGATTCTCCAGGCAAAAATACTGGAGTGGGTTGTCATTTCCTTCTCCAAGGATATAGACCCACATCTAAATAGTACACCAAAATAAGCCTTGCTAATAGCAGGTCTCCATTTCTTCTAAGGGATTCCTGCCCACAGGAGTAGATATAATGATCATCTGAGTTAAATTCCTCCATTCCAGTCCATTTGAGTTCGCTGATTCCTAAAATGTCAGTGTTCACTCTTGCCACCTCCGGTTTGACCATTTTCAATTTGCTTGATTCATGGACCTAACATTCTAGGTTCCTATGCAATATTGCTCTTTACAGCATCAGACCTTGCTTCTATCACCAGTCCCATCCACAACTGGGTGTTGTTTTTGCTTTAGCTCCATCCCCTCATTCTTTCTGGAGTTATTACTCCACTGATCTCCAGTAGTAGCATATTGAGCACCTACCAACCTGGGGAGTTCATCTTTCAGTGTCCTATCTTTTTGCCTTTTCATACTGTTCACGGGGTTCTCAAGGCAAGAATACTGAAGTGGTTTGCCATTCCCTTCTCCAGTGGACCACATTCTGTCAGACCTCTCCACCATGGTCTGACATGGGTCTCTCTCACCACATGGGGTGGCCCCACACAGCATGGTGTAGTTTCATTGAACCGTGAACTTCCAGATATTCAAGCTGGTTTTAGAAAAGACAGAGGAACCAGGATCAAATTGCCAACATCTGCTGGATCATAGAAAAAGCAAGAGAGTTCCAGAAAAACATCTATTTCTGCTTTATTGACTATGCCAAAGCCTTGGACTGTGTGGATCACAATAAACTGTGGAAAATTCTGAAAGAAATGGGAATACCAGACCACCTGACCTGCCTCTTGAGAAACCTATATGCAGGTCAGGAAGCAACAGTTAGAACTAGACATGGAACAACAGACTGGTTCCAAATCGGGAAAGGAGTACATCAAGTCTGTATATCGTCACTGTGCTTATTTAACTTATATGCAGAGTACATCATGAGAAACGCTGGACTGGAAGAAGCGCAAGCTGAAATCAGGATTGCTGGGAGAAATGTCAATAACCTCAGATATGCAGATGGCACCACCCTTATGGCACAAAGTGAAGAAGAACTAAAGAGCCTCTTGATGAAAGTGAAAGAGGAGAATGAAAAAGTTGGCTTTAAGCTCAGCATTCAGAAAACTAATATCATGGCATCCGGTCCCATCACTTCACAACAAATAGATGGGGAAACAGTGGCTGACTTAATTTTGGGGGGCTCCAAAATCACTGCAGATGGTGATTGCAGCCATGAAATTTCAAGACACTTACTCCTTGGAAGGAAAGTTATGACCAACCTAGACAGCATATTAAAAAGCAGAGACATTACTTTGTCAACAAAGATCCGTCTAGTCAAGGCTATGTTTTTTCAAGTAGTCAGATATGGATGTGAGAACTGGACTATAAAGAAAGCTGAGCACCGAAAAATTGATGCTTTTGAACTGTGGTGTTGGAGAAGACTCTTGAGAGTCCCTTGGGTGGCAAGGAGATTCAACCAGTCCATCCTAAAGGAAATCAGTCCTGGGTATTTCATTGGAAGGACTGATGTTGAAGCTGAAACTGCAATATTTTGGCCACTTGATGTGAAGAGGTGACTCATTTGAAAAGACCCTGATGCTGGGAAAGATTGAGGGCAGGAGGAGAAGGGGATGACAGAGGATGAAATGGTTGGATGGCATCACTGACTTAATGGACATACTGCTGCTGCTAAGTTGCTTCAGTCTTTTTCGACTCTGTGCAACCCCACCAGGCATCGGGTTTGAGTAAACTCCGGGATTTGGTGATGGATAGGGAAGCCTGGCTGGAGAAGGCGATGGCACCCCACCTTCAATACTCTTGCCTGGAAAATCCCACGGACGGAGGAGCCTGGTAGGCTGCAGTCCATGGGGTCACACAGAGTCAGACACGACTGAAGTGACTTAGCAGCAGCAGCAGCAGGGAAGCTTGATGTGCTGCAGTTCGTGGGGTCGAAAAGAGTTGGACACACTGAGCAACTGAACTGAACTGAATAGCACATCTAAATGCCAAAGACCTACCTAAGCATTGCGTCGGTATCATTGGAACACTTAAGGCAGAAGTGAACCAATAGAGAATTTTGTGTCAATCAGGGTTCTTCAGAGTGACAGAGGCAACAAGAGAAGGGTGTGTGCGTGTGTACATACACATGTACATACATACACATTCATTCGTCTCCTGCATTGCAGGGAGGTTCTGTACGGTCTGAGTCACCAGGGAACCCCACATATATATATGTATATGAACATATGTATGTATGTGTGTATATATATATATGCATTGTGTGTATCAATATATAATATATGTATATATGCATAAACAGTTCTAGTCAATATATTCTTAGATAGGAGATTGGAAATGAAAGATATACATATTGTATCTGTCAGTGGACTTGTTTTTCTGCCCATTCATATGGGTTCAGGGACAAAATAAGAAAGAAAGAAAAATATTTGGGGCAACATTATTGGCAGAAGCCTATATCTGACAAGGAAATTTGTTTTCAAACAGTGTACAACTCAAGACCCTGGGGCAGGAGGGAGAGGATAACACAGCTCTCTAAGACCTTATTTGCAGATATTTATCCAAAGGGTTGACAAATAAAGCTGAATTAAGTTTTACTAATGTTGATATTTGATTATTTCAGCCTGACAGTTTATGATACCGTTTTGTAGTGCAAATTGTAGTTTTCTTTGCTAACTGTATAGATGATTCAGGATGGAAGTATAGGCAGGTAACAAATGTCTAATCATAAAATCCTTATGATATATACTTAGTCATAAAATATTCAAAAAACTGTGGGCTGCTATCAGTGTTTTCACCTTCTGTACTATGTTCAGTCTTTCCTTCAAATGTTTAATTTTCTTATTTGAATATATTTTAAATGAATGAATAAATTCAGTATCATATTCAATATTTGCAGTTTAAAAAGTACTTCCATATACATTGTCTAGTGTAATAATTTTATCATGTTTTCATGAAACAACCTTTGGTTTAATTGATTTTCTCTGTTGTTATTTTGTTTTCAATTTCAGTGTTTTCTTTCCTGATATTTGCTATGTCTTTTCTTGTGCTTGCTATAAGGTTCTTTTCAAATATATGAATTCAAGGCTATAACTTTCCCTTTAGGTACTGCTTTTCTTGCAATTGTCTACTTTTTCCATTACTTAGCATATTACATTACATTTCCATTACTTAGAATACTTAGCATATTCATTGTAATTATTTTAAATTCAGTTGTGTTCTGATGCTTGCTTTTACTCTTAATACTGTTTTTTTTTCTTGCTGTCTATCATGTCATGTAATTTTTTGTTGAAAATTAGACATTGTATTGAGCGATAGAGGCTGAAGAGGACTCTAATGTGAGGATTTATGTTACTGTGCTACAAGTTGTGCTGTATCTAATGTTTGTTGTCAGAAGCTTCAGATTCCCTCAGTGCCCTTTTTTTTGCCTCTCCTCTTATCTTTGACTTGCCTGAGTACTTCTCCTCAAAGAGAGTCTACATCTTCCAGCTCTTTCAACTCTAATCTACTGGTATTTTACTGAAACCCTATTGAAGTGATGATATGGTGTAGGAGAAAAGCATCCTATCTTTATATAATTTAATATCAGTCTTTTAGCAGACTTGTGTCTTGGGGCTGTGAGTTTCACAAGTGTTTCTGGGGTGTTATAGCTCCCTCCCACCCCTGCCCCTTAAGTGATATAAGAAAGGGAGAGGGGTCTGGAACATGAGAAAATCCTTACCCCATGTGGAAAGAGGGCTTCTTAGGTGGCTCAGTGGTGAAAAATCTGCCTGCCAATATATTCGATCCCAGAGTGGGGAAGATCCCCTGGAGAATGAAATGGCAACCCACTCCAGTGTTCTTGCCTGGGAAATCCCAGGGACAGAGGAGCCTGGCAGGCTACAGCCCATGGATTCACAGTCAGACAAGACTTGATTTTGCCACTGAGCAAACATGTGAGAAGTGCAAATCAAGTATTTTTCTCTGGAGGGTAGGTAGGCCTTTGTTATGGAGAGTCTCTATCAGCATATTCACAAAGATGACATTGCCTAACCACTGCTAGAATCAGGAGAGGATCCTTCTTGGATCTTCACCGGGAGAAGCTGGTGGGATTCCTGGAGGCAAAATCCAGCAAAGGGTGGGGATTCCCCAAAATTCAGCCCCCACCGCCCGCGCCCCCAGTGTCTTACTCTCAAGCTAGTCTACATTCAGCTTCCAGCAACTCACTAAGATTCCCATTTAACAGTTCACGGTTCCAGGGTCCTCAACTCCAGAGAAGCACATCTCAGCTATGATACTCTGGATTAACCTCTCTCTCCAGATTTGAGGGTGATGGTTTACTCTGCAAACTCAATTATCTGGTTGGTCCAAGAAAAGTGACTGATTTTCAGTTTCTTCAACTTTATTTGTAAGGATAAGCGTGATGACTTCCAACCTCTTTACAAATTAGAAATGCAACCAGATATTTCCCTCACATAATACATTAAATTTACTTAATCCAAAATAGAGAATTGAAATAGTCTTGACTACATTTGGTTTTAACAATGAAGACATAAAAATGGGATTATGTATACATTATGTAGAATGGTATATAAAGTCAATACTTTTATTGATTTTGTTTAACAAAATCAAAATTTAAATGTCTGTTTCATTCATTTTGTAAATATTTATGATGATTTTGCTACCTTCCAAGTACTCTGTTTATATTCTGTACCATGTGTCTTATAAGGATTCTCTGCTAAAAACAAATCTTCATTACTTGGAAACTTAGAAAGCACATTAAGGCTCAAGATGGTCATTTCATGACCAAAAACTAGTTGGAAAGAATCTTTTTCACGTTGTTATCTGCACAAAAGGAAATCTTTCATTATTCATGACTTCTTATTTAAGAGCTCATATAATAATTTAGAGGGCTCCGGGATTTTCTAAATTAGTACAAAGAAGTCTTAAATTCTTCACAATTTTCTGTTCTCTAAAAAATTGAATTTTTATCCTTTTGTCAGTATCCACTATTCAGAGATTTATAAAATGCTGCAAAATTGCCACCCCTCATGAATATTGGCAGGTAAATACGTGCTTTTCCTTACGCATGATAATAACAGAGTCACTTTTAAAGGGGAAAAGTACACAGTCGTTACTTTGTTGTGTTCTGTAATCATTCAGCGTTGGCAGATTTTGCAAGTCTTGTCAAGACTTCAAAATCAGCAGATAAATATGAATAAATTCAGATAGAAAATAAACTAAACATTACTGGTAATTTTTAATATTTAAACATTAGGTTCATAGAACACAAACACAGAATGTATTCATGTGTCTTATTTTTCTGCAATGTATGAAGATTTTCAAAAGCAAAATAAAATATAGGAGGCACTCTGGTGAATTGCAAAGCCTAAGGTACAAAGAATTGGAAGACCTGGGTTTTAAGCTCTGTCTGGTTAGACCACAGGTTTGTGTGACTTTGAGTTCATTTATCACTTCTCCCTCTTTTTAAAATTTCACACATAAATGAGAATATTGGACCAGGTCATTAGTAAGAGTTTCAGCTCATAAATTATATAATTCTGTGTCACAATTCACACTAAAATTATGCAATTATAAAATTGATGAAATATGTATTTTAAAAAGATTTGTCATTTTCCTGTAAAATTTGCCTGAGTTTTCTTTCTCTATCTCTTTCTTTCTCTATTTTCTTTTTTTTTTTTTTTTTTTGCTTTTGTGTTGGGAAGGGTGGGAGAAGAACAATGAAAAATTTAAATACTTTTCTTGAAATATAATTGCAGTGCTTCCCTTCGATGAAAATTTATTACTGGACCTACATGTAAGCAAGGTAGATAGATGCTGATATAAAATAGTTATTGGATGAGCAGAATAGAAACATCTTCCCTTTGATTTTATCCACCTTCAAACTTCATCTCCCCTTTTGCCACAATACTATTTATGATTTATTTCTTTAGATTAAGATTAATAGCCCTATTCTTTTAAAATTTTTGTATACTTGATTATTTTCAGCTTTATATGCCAAAACATTTTAATTTATTAGGTGCTTTTGTATGACAGCTGATTTGGAGGCATTTTGTGTTAAGATTTTTGATTTGGGTTAAAGGGAAGGAGAAGACAACTCTATCCTTGGGCTTTGCTCAGGGAGTGTAAATTTTTATAGGTAGATAGATATGAAAGATATATACATATTTAAAGTTTTGTATCTACATAAATGTAACTATATATATGTGTGTGTGTGTATATATATATATATATATATATATATATATATGTATGAGTTCCCTCCTAGCTCAGCTGGTAAAGAATCTGCCTGCAATGCAGGAGACACCAGTTTAATTCCTGGGTCGGAAGATCCCTGGAGAAGGGATAGGCTACCCACTCCACTATTTTGGCCTGGAGAATTCCATGGACTGTATAGTCCATGGGGTCACAAAGAGTCAAATATGACTGAGAAACTTTCATTGTGTGTGTGTGTGTGTGTGTTATATTTGAGGTGTGAGGCAAGATATGGGACTAGAGGACATTCTGTGAATAAGATATAAAGAAAAGTGAAGTCAAACTACCAAAGTTTGTAGGGAAAAGTGAATCACATCATTTCTCACAGAGGAGCATCTCAGAGTTTACTACTTGAAATAATAAAAAATGTCTGGCAAATAACATGATCCCTAGCCATCTGCTTTGGGAAATCTACAGGCTATAGCCCTTCCTTGAGATTCACAATGAACCTTTCTTTGCATGTTAGCCTTATTAAATCAACATTTTGCAAGTATGTTTGAATTTAAAACACCCTTTACTGGAGTGTCTCAAGGAATTTTGGAAAACACTTGCAGAGAGCAGGTTCTGTTTACAATTATTACTAATTCTAGTAAGTATCCCCCAGAATGATTGGGATTGACTAGATGTTTTTCTGCTGAAGAATTCAGTGTTTCATGCTATTCATTACCCATATACTTAAGCTCCAATGTCTAATTTGAAATAAATCTTTAAATACACATTTTGTTCCCCACTGTTTTCCTTATGGTAATGAACTGGCATTATTTTATTTCATATAAATGACATTTTGAATTATACCATATTTCCATAGTTAATGAAATGATTTAATTTCTTTTTGTAGATAATAGTAATTTCTAGTTCTGCAAGTTAAATGCAGCAGGACTCTTTATTCTCATTTTTACAGGCCAGTTAGCATCCCACTGGACTGAAGGCACAGGTGATTCTTTCTTTCCTTCCCTTCACCACCCACCTCTTTTTTTTGGTTTAGTTGTTTGATAAGTTGCATATTAATGAAGTTATTATTTTTGATAAATTCAAAATTTCATCAAATGTGTGTCTGATATTTATTTTGTAGACTAACTGACAAAAATATATTTTGGATTTTTCTTAGGTCACAGGAAAATAGAGGAACTTAAGTCTTTACTGTAGCTTTAGTGACAGGATAAAGTGATCTTTTAAAATTCAGTATATTAACTTGAGTAGAATTATTTCCAATTGTCATAAACAATAGAAATAATATTGAGCCTTATTATTGACCCATTTCTTGCTCAATGTAATTCTATTTAACAATTATAATTTAAATGTAAATGAGGATATGGATCTGCATTTTTGTCAGCTGACTAAGCAGTTCTTTCAGTGGTTACATTCCCAGGCCACCACTTCGGAGACTTGTCTCTAATCACTGACCCGCTCCTTGTTCTTTGTCACCAGTCATACTCATCTCAATGTGTCACTATAGCTTCTTTCCTCCCCTCCCAGAGAGAATGATGTCCTTTTTCTAAGACCAGACCTTCACAATCTTATCTCCTAATACAATGCTATACAAGTTAGATTTACTGAAATTCCACACATATTTCTCATCCCTCCACTTTTATATATATTTTTTCCTAAATTGTTCTCTCTGCTTGGAAATTATTATTTCCTACTTCTTTTATAATCTTAGCCTTCAAAAATCACCTTTTACCATGGAAATTATGAGTATAACCTTTCCTCTTTGAGCATGTAGGCTATTAAGTGATAACTATCCTTTAATTTTTAATCTATTTACCTGGTATTTATCTATGGGAATTATCTATGGGATAATTATCTATTATTTATCTATGGAAATTATCTGAATACTCAATTTTTAAATTGCTTGAACACTGAGATAGGACCCCAGCGACTTCTATATTCCATTTAGTAAGATACCATTTAGTAAGATACTTGTACTTTGAGTGTTAGACATACATGAAATATTTGTTGAATTAATAAATGAGAGAATGAATGTGATTTTACATTAGATTACCCCAGAAAAAGATTAGAATATACAAGAATTAGTTCAGTTCAGTTCAGTTCAGTCGCTCAGTCATGTCTGACTCTTTGCGACCCCAAGAACCACAGCACACCAGGCCTCCCTGTCCATCACCAACTCTCAGAGTCCACCCAAACCCACGTCCATTGAGTCGGTGATGACATCCAGCCATCTCATCCTCTCTCGTCCCCTTCTTCTCCTGCCCTCAATCTTTCCCAGCATCAGGGTCTTTTCAAATGAGTCAGCTCTTCGCATCAGGTGGCCAGAATATTGGAGAGTTTCAGCTTCAACATCAGTCCTTCCAATGAACACCCAGGACTGATCTCCTTTAGGATGGACTGGTTGGATCTCCTCGCAGTCCAAGGGACTCTCAAGAGTCTTCTCCAACACCACAGTTCAAAAGCATCAATTCTTCTGTGCTCAGCTTTCTTTATAGTCCAACTCTCACATCCATACATGACCACTGGAAAAACCATAGCCTTGACTAGACGAACCTTTGTTGGCAAAGTAATGTCTCTGCTTTTCAATATGCTATCTAGGTTGGTCATAACTTTCCTTCCAAGGAGTAAGCATCTTTTAATTTCATGGCTGCAATCACCATCTGCAGTGATTTTGGAGCCCCAAAAAATAAAGTCAGCCACTGTTTCTGCTCTTTCCCCATCTATTTGCCATGAAGTGATGGGACCGAATGCCATGATCTTATACATAGCTACAAAAGCAGTTTTTGACAGAGTGGATTACAAAAGTTTCTTTTAAATTAACTCTAAAAGAAACCAATGTATAGATATTTTAAAGTTGGCTTAATTTTATAAAATAATGTCATTTATACATTTTAATAATGTGATTAATATCAAACTTTACCTCTTTTTAAATCTCTTTTCTAAAATGGAAGGATATTTAACTTTGTCTTTTTCTTTTTTTATCATGAAAAGTGAAAATGAAGTCGATCAGTTGCGTCCGACTCTTTGCAACCCCATGGACTGTAGCCTACCAGGCTCCTCAGTCCATGGGATTTTCCAGGCAAGAGTACTGGAGTGGGGTGTCATTTCCTTCTCCAGGGGATCTTCCTGACCCAGGGATTGAACCCAGGTCTCCTGCATTGTAGGCAGACGCTTTACTGTCTGAGCTACCAGGTAGATATAAACAGTACTTTATATACTCTGTTGAATAAAGAATAAAATATGACAAAAAGGAAATAACCACGACTAACTGTTTACACCGTCTGTTAGTAGATGAACAGACACACTTGTCCTTAACCAGGGGCATGCATATCTATGAAAGTTCTGAAGTACAGAAAAGAAACTTAGAAATATTTTTCTGTTCAAGTAAGTATTTTGTGCCAAAGGAATAATCAAAAGATAATGGGAACAATAGAAACTCAGTATTGTTGGTTGTCAAGGTTTAAATTTTTTGATTTTTGAACCAAAATAGTTCAAAGATAGAGTAAAAATAAAGAAAAAAAAAAGAGTAAAGATAAAGTAGTAGCTTTACCAATGGAAATTTACCTTCACCATAGTATGCTGTGAACTTCCCTGGTGGCTCAGGGGTAAAGAATCTGCCTCCCAGTACAGGACATGCGGTTTCAATCCCTGGGTTGGGAAGATCCCCTGGAGAAGAAAATGGCAACTCTAGTATTCTTGCCTGGGAAATGCCATGGCCAGAGGACCCTGGTGGGCTATAAGTCCATGGGGTCACAAAAGAGTCGGACACAACTTAGTGACTAAACAACAACATATTCTGCTATAAAAAGCCATGTATTCCAAGTTGAATTAATAAATGAGAGAATGAATGTGATTTCATATTAGATTAGAACAACAAGTATTCACTATCAGTGAAACTTCTGGTAAACTGGCTAAACAAAAATGTTTTCTTGTCAGTGAACATTCAAGTAATATGTACATTACTCCAAAGAATATGTGTGGCCTATAAAAACCGTATGCAGATATTAACATTAACAGCAAATTCTAAGCAGCCTTGTAGGAATTAACTGAGAAAACTTCTGGTTGCCTTATTAGATCACAAGCAAAAAAAAAAAAACACAAAGTAATAATGATAACAATAACTATAAAATTAATATAGATATGGTTAAAGAACCATGTTTCAAAAATAAAACACACAAAATAGAAAATCTGGATTTAGGCCTGAATTTTAGGTATGCATAAATTTTTAATGATTTATTACTAGTTCATGGCATTAATGATGGAAAAGGAATGGCAACCCACTCCAGTATTCTTGCCTGGAGAATTCCATAGACAGAAGAGGAACCTGGCGGGCTACAGTCCATGGGGTTGCCAAGAGTTGGACACAACTGAGCAACTAAACAGCTTCAGTGATAATGCTTTTCTTCCACTTCTTGACATTTTTTAGAACTTTAAAAGGCATTTTTAAGACATCTTAAGACATTTTGGGGAACATTTTTAAAAACATTTTTATAATAGAAGGGTTTGGGGGGAGAACTGTTTGGTGCTGTGATAAAATCCTTGAATTCATTTAGGTAAGTAAATACAAAAGACAGTGGACAAGTTGTTCTTCCCTGGAACTCTGTAGTATCATTTCTCAAAGTTTCTTATGTTGAACACTTAATATCTCAGGAGGTTAATAAATGCTACTTAGTAAGGAAATTAAGGAGTTTCCAGAATCTACAAATACAGTAATCAATGGATTGAGTAAAAGTAAAACAATTTCTTTACTTCTGGAAGCTTTCAATATCTTAATATGCATCAGGGACCCTCAGGAAGAACATATAGTTTGTAGGACTTGCAAAGAATTCTTTGACCTAGGATCATGTTTTCACCAAACACTATGCATTAGTATGGAACATGCTTTTTAAAACAGTCTTATTATTTCAGAGTAAAAAAACAATAATGTGCATATAAAATAATCTACTTTATATGTCTGTAATAAGAAATTATATATAAAAAGGTGCCATTAGAAAAGACGTTCACCACTCTCACTACAGAGTTTACATGTTAGGTGAAAAACTTTATAAAAAATCAATAAATATAAAAAACGATTGTACGCTATGATGTATGCTACTGCTACTGCTGCTAAGTCGCTTCAGTCGTGTCCGACTCTGTGCAACCCCAGAGACGGCAGCCCACCAGGCTCCACTGTCCCTGGGATTCTCCAGGCAAGAACACTGGAGTGGGTTGCCAATTCCTTCTCCAATGCATGAAAGTGAAAAGTGAAAGTGAAGTCGCTCAGTCATGTCCAACCCTCAGTGACCCCATGGACTACAGCCTTCCAGGCTCCTCTGTCCATGGGATTTTCCAGGCAAGAGTACTGGAGTGGGGTGCCATTGCCTTTGTTTGCTAAGAAGGAAACAAAACAAGGAGTTGAGTGGGTGGTTAGGAAAGGCTTGAGGCAGTTAATATTTAAGCTTCATATAAGCGTAAGGAGTAGGCTTTTAAGAGTGAGGTATTCCCTGAAGACAGAATGGTATATGCAAAAGTTCTAAGGTGGGAAGAAACTCAGTGTGGTTGGATAACAACATATACAAGAAGTAACACACACAGACAGGCCAGATCATGCCGACCTTAGAGCTCAAAGTAAGGGAGTGTGGATTTTATTCTGTGTGCTTTGGGAAACTTATAGAGTTTTAAACAGTGGATTTTATTTGAAATACTTTGTAAGATCACTTTTTGTGCTCTATGGTAGACTGAAAGTGGACCAGAGTGGAACTCTGGAAGACCAGTTGAGAAGCTGCACTAATCCAGATGAAAGATGAAAGGGATGATGTGTTGTCAGATTTGAGACACAGTTTGATGCTTTCTAGCAGGAGATAAGAGAGAAGTTGCAAATAAGCATGACCTTGATCTCCTTTTCTCTTCTCTGTTCTTCTTTCCAGATAGCATCATCAGAAATATGTAGCATTGCCTATGCCAAAGTATAAATTATCTAAATTACAAATTTCTCTCTTGGATTGACTTTAATTTGATGTATTGTTTGGAAGAGTTCCAAAATGATTGGTAGAGACAATGTGTAATACCCCTTGGAGTCACATCTATCTCTTTGCCTGTTCCATTTATCAATTCTGACATTTTATTTCAGCACATCCTTTCACTATAAATGAACTTCATTTCCTTTCACTTTAATTATGACACTCTTTTATAGGACATGAAAATGAATATTAATTTGGTACTATGAGAAATGAGAACTCTTTTGGCAAAGATAGGCCACCGTGGCATTCTCTGCAATAGCCATCCTTATTAACACTATCATTTACACTCTGTGTGTGTGTGTGTGTGTGTGCATGCTCAGTTGTGTCTGACTCTTTGTGATCTTCTGGAATGTAGCCTACCAGGCTCCTCTGTCCATGGAATTTTCCAGGCAAGAATACTGGAATGGGTTGCTATTTCCTGCTCTGGGGAATCTTCCCGACCCAGGGATTGAACCCACATCTCTTGTGTCTCTTACATTGGCAGGTAGATGCTTTACCACTGCACCACTTGGGAAGCATGATTTACACCAGCCAAGTGTTATTCCTCCCAAATTTAAATCGTGCTTCCTACCACTTATGGCCCTTGAGTCTATGATAGAAAACAAAAGCAAAGCTAAATTAGGGAAGGACCTTGTTCATATATAATGTTTGTGCTACACAGATATATTATTCAGATTAGTTTTAGTTTTATTGTTTAAATTACATATGTTTTCATGTTAGCCAAATTTCATGTAAATAAAAATTATAGAGTTTAGTACTTGCTTCATTTGTATTTACAAATTCCCTAAAAAATCTATGTGTAGAAATATTTTACTTTGAGTTTTTTAAGACTATTTAATGAATACACTAATATGCAAGTAGTTTAAGTGTCTCTTAATAGCAGGTAACAGAAATATGCAGTGTCTTTGCTTTAGGGGATTGGCTGTGAAGAAGTACCTAACAGTGAGAATGATTAAACTTTAGACAATATTAAAGAATGAAAAAAGAGAATACTTTGAAAATACACTTAATTAAAAAATAAATCTGTACCTGTATCTCTGTAATATATGTGTGTGTGTGTGTATATATATATGTATATACATAGATGTATATAAAGGATACCATAACTCAGTTGCATTTTTTTATGTCACAAAGACATTTGCCTTGAAGATTGCCCCTTATATTCTCTCTTTTTAATGAAAAAAATTATGTGCTTTAACATTCTGTTATTCACCAAAGAATTTTAAAGTAATAGTTATACATTTAGTAGACCTAGTTTCTGTTAGTTCTCTTTGGGACTTAAATTACAAATAGGAAGATAGATATTTGTGAAGATATGTCCTTTGATGTGCTCTTCAAGTCCACATTTTTTTTCATCTGGTGTATTATCAGTTCAGTTCAGTTCAGTCGCTCAGTTGTGTCCAGCTCTTTGCGCCCCTATTGACTGTAGCGCGCCAGGCTTCCCTGTTCGTCCCAACTCCTGGAGCCTATGAAACTCATGTCCATTAGTCAGTGATGCCATCCAACCATCTCATCCTCTGTCATCCCCTTCTCTTCCCGCCTTCAATCTATCTGAATATCAGGGTCTTTTCCAGTAATTTGGTTCTTCGCATCAGGTGGCCAGAGTATTGGAGTTTCAGCTTCAGCATCACTCCTTCCAATGAACATTCAAGACTGATTTCCTTCAGAATTGACTGGTTGGATCTCCTTGTTGTCCAAGGGACTCTCAAGAGTCTTCTTCAACACCACAGTTCAAAAGCATCAATTCTTCGGCACACAGCTTTCTTTATAGTCCAGCTCTCACATGACTACTGGAAAAACCATAGCTTTGACTAGATGGACCTTTGTTGGTAAAGTAACGTCTCTGTTTTTTAATTTGCTGTCTAGGTTGGTCATAGCTTTTCTTCCAAGGAGCAAGCATCTTTTAATTTCATGGCTGCAGTCACCATCTGAGGTGATTTTGGAGGCCAAAAAAATAAAGTCTCTCACTGTTTCCCCATCCATTTGCCATGAAGTGATGGGACTGGGTGCCATGATCTTCATTTTTTGAATGTTGAGTTTTAAGCAAACTTTTTCACTCTCCTTTTTCACTTTCATCAAGAGTCTCTTTAGTTGTTTCTCACTTTCTGCCATAAGGATAGTGTCATCTGTGTATCTGAGATTATTGATATTTCTCCCATCAATCTTGATTCCAGTTTGTGCTTTATCCAGCCCTGCATTTTACATGATGTATTATAATTTCTTCCTAACATATCTCCTTCTAGTTGCCCCTTTCTCTAAAGCCATTCTCGGTCTTGCTGCCAAAATGATCTTTATAAAACATATCTAATCATGCCTTTCCTTGTTTAAATTCATTATTTTAAAATCCAAACAACCTCTCATTGTTTGTAAGATTCTCTTGTGTATACCATCGTTGCCCCATTTTGAAGTTAAGAGATTGAAGCTCAGAAAGGCTAAAGAACTTCAACAATGTCATAAAACTAGTAAGTGGCAAAGTTTAGGTTACATACCATATGAATTCAGTCCTTTGAAGTTTGTTGAAAATTTTCTTATGGTCCCATAAATGTCCTATATGTGCTAGAAAACAATATGTCTGCATTTGCATTTGTTTGGTAAAGTGTTCTTTATATGTCTGGTAGATCAGATTTGTTAATTTTCATATTAAAATCTATATCCACATCCATTTTCCTAAAAAGAGCTGCATTAAAATCCTTCACTACTATAACAACTGGACATGGAAAAACAGACTGGTTCCAAATAGGAAAAGGAGTGTATCAAGGCTGTATTTTGTCACTCTGCTTATTTAATTTATATGCAGAGTACATCATGAGAAACGCTGGGCTGGAGGAAGCACAAGCTGGAATCAAGACTGCTGGGAGAAATATCAATAACCTCAGATATGCAGATGATACCACCCTATGGCAGAAAGTGAGGAGGAACTAAAGAGCCTCTTGATGAAAGAGGAGAGTGAAAAAGTTGGCTTAAAGCTCAACATTCAGAAAACTAAGATCATGGCATCTGGTCCTATCATTTCATGGCAAGTAGATGGGGAAGCAGTGACAGACTTTATTATGGGGAGGCTCCAAAATCACTACAGATGATTGCATGGTGACTTCATGGTGACTGCAGCCATGAAATTAAAAGACGCTTACTCCTTGGAAGAAAACTTATGACGATCCTAGACAGCATATTAAAAAACAGAGACATCGCTTTGTCAACAAAGGTCCATCTAGTCAAGGCTGCAGTTTTTCCAGTCGTCATGTATGGATTTGAGAGTTGGACTATAAAGAAAGCTAAGCAGGGAGAATTGATGCTTTTGAACTGTGGTGTTGGAGAAGACTCTTGGGAGTCCTTTGACTGCAAGGAGATCAAACCAGTCAATCCTGAAGGAAATCGGTCTTGAACGTTCATTGGAAAGACTGATACTGAAGCTGAAGCTCCAATACTTTGGCCACCTGATGTGAAGATCTAACTCCTTAGAAAAGACCCTGATGCTGGGAAAGATTGAAGGCAGGAGGAGAAGGGGACGACAGAGGATGAGATAGTTGGATGGCATCACCGACCCAATTAGACATGAGTTTGAGTAAACTCTAGGAGTTGGTGATGGACAGGGAGGCCTGGCATTCCGCAGTCCATGGGATTGCAAAGAGTCGGACATGACTGAGCAACTGAACTGAGCTGAACTATAAAAAGCTTGTCTATATTTCATTGTAGTTGACAATCTGTGGCTATATTATTAGATAAAATAGTTTAATATTTCTGAAAAATGAAATTTTTTATTATCAAATCACTCTCATTATTTCTAGTAATGTTCTTCATCTCAATAAGAAATATTAATATAGCCACGGGAGGTTTCTTTTTTTTAGGATTTACCTGGTATATATATTTTTCCGTCTGTTCTACTTTCTACCTTTTTGTATCCTTACCTTTTGGAAACCTCTCTGATGAACTGCATTTAACTGCATTTTTTGCTTTTGTTTTTTATCTCATCTGATAGTTTTTGTCTTTTTACTGTTTGCGGGAAATACACTGTTTCTCTTCTTTTAGTAGCTACAATTCCAACATGTTTTCTTAACTTATGAAACTGTAAAAGTCAATCAAGTATACTTTTGCTCCCTTTAGAGAACTCAGTATTTGGAACACTTTAATTCCTTTAAACTTTAATTCCCTTAAATTCCTTTAATCCCGAAATCCCACAAAGTTAACCTTATTTTTGCATATTTGGGGACACTTTAAGTCTTTTTTTAAAGGACATTCTCATTATTAGTTTGTATATATAGCCAGTGCTCATTTAAATCATTTAAATTTATCTACAAATGTATAACTTTCACTGTTTTTTTTTTTTTTTTCTACTTGGATTTACAACTTGCATTTAAAACAGCTGTCTGGGATTATTTTCAATTTATCTGAAATACATTTTTCAGAATTTCCTTTAATGATACTCTGGTGGTTGGTTTAGTCGCTAAGTCATGTCCGGCTCTTGCAACTCCATGGACTGTAGCCTGTCGGGCTCCTCTGTCCATGGGATTTTCCAGGCAAGAATACTGGAGTGGGTTGCCACTTCTTTCTCCAAGCAATGATACTCTACTAGAGGCAAACTTCTCGGTTTAGTTGGTTGGAAAATGTCCTTATATAACTTGTGCTCTTGAAAAAATTCTACTGAAGCTAGACTTTGGGTTAGTAGTTATTTTCTTTGAACACACTAAATATTTGATTTCATAGGAAACTGAACATTTCTTGACATTCCCACAATCACTCCTTGAGAGGAATCTGCCTTTTCTGACTGGCTACTTGTAAGATTACCGCTTTGTCTTTGGTATTCTAAAGTTTCACTCTTAATGCATCCAAATGTAAATTTCTTTTTGGTCATTTTGCTTGTGATTTGTGATTTCTAAGGGAAATAATTGATCACTTTCATTGGTTCTGAAAATTACTCAATCTTTATTTCTTCAGATATCTCTTCTATTTTATTCTCTCTGTCCCTTTCTTTTGATGCTCAAATCATGCTTAGGTTAGGCCATCACACTCTATTTTCTATGTCTCGTTACCTTTATTTGACTTTCCATGCTGAATTCCACATAGTTCCTTCTAGTCATGTTTTAGGTTACTAGTTCTCTCTTCATATATAAAAGGCTAATCTCTTAAGCTTGGTCACTGAATAATTTCAGATATTATATTTTTATTTCTAGAAATTGTGTGTGTTTCTCTCCAGATATGCTTTATCATTGTTTATAGTTTCCTGTTACTGTTCTTGAGTATCTTTTATTTTTGAAATGTAGTAAGCATTGTTATTTTATTGTTTTCATAATATTTGAAATCTCCACAACCGATTTCTGTTGTTTCTTCTGTTCTTATTCATAAGCCTTATTTTCTTATGAGTGAAGTAATTTTTTACTGTGTGTTACTCTTTTTTTTTTTTTTTCTTAGAAAATTACTTGTAGGAATTCTTTGAGACCTAGTGTAAAGGTGTTTTCTCTGCAAAATATTTGTCATTGCTTCTGCCACATAGGGGCACTAATGGTCTTCAACTATTTTAAATTACCTGGTTTGAGATTTTCTTGTTTGTTTATTTTTCAGTTTTAATGAGATATAATTGACAAGTGAAAGTGTAATGTATTTAGAGTGTATAGCATGATGATATTGTGAAAGGGTTACCACAGTATATAACGCATTCACCATTGAGAATTTTTAAACCACCTGCTGCTACTGCTGCTAAGTCACTTCAGTCGTGTCCAACTCTGTGTGACCCCATAGACGGCAGCCCACCAGGCTCCCCCATCCCTAGGATTCTCCAGGCAAGAACAGGAGAATGTTCCCACTGGAGTGGGTTGCCATTTCCTGCTCCAATGCAGGAAAGTGAAAAGTGAAAGTGAAGTCGCTCAGTCGTGTCCGACCCTCAGCAACCCCATGGACTGCAGCCTACCAGGCTCCTCCGTCCATGGGATTTTCCAGGCAAGAGTACTGGAGTGGGGTGCCATTGCCTTCCTAAATCACATTAATTTGAGCTGCAAATATACCCAAGCGTAGGCTTGTGGTTACTAAATGAATCTTTCATGACCTTTATGAGGGAGGGTCTCCTCTTTGGGCAAGCCCTAAGATTTGTCTCTATCCCGCTGTATCCCACAATTGTGTGAAAACTGCAGTTTAAGTTCACTAAGTTCCAGTAAATGTCTTTAGGCAAAAAAAAAAAAAAAATGTAGTCATTTTATCTCTCTACGATCCTGCCTTCCTTTAGCTTTTATTCTAATAATTTCCTTAGTACTGTATCAGTTCTCTGATGCTATTAAGTAAAAAACAAATGTATGTAAAAATGTGGGGCTTCCCTCATAGCTCAGTCGGTAAAGAATCTGCCTGCAATGCTGGAGACCCGGGTTCAATCCCTGGGTTGGGAAGAGTCCCTGGAGATGGAAATGGCAACCCACTCCAGTATTCTTGCCTGGGAAGTCCCATGGACAGAGGAGCCTGGTGGGCTACAGTCCATGGGGTTTCAAGTCTCGGACACATCTTAGTGACCAAACCACCATGTAATAATGTACACACACACACTCTCAAGCATGTTTAGTTCTTTTAAGCAAGAGATATGCAGACACCTAAGCTTTCAAATTCAGAAGCTAAAATTTAGCAAGATTTCTACTAAAGGTATAAGTAGAATAACTTAATGGGTAAAGTTAACCAGCTGGCTCTAAAGCAGCTTACTGTGACAAGTAAATGTCATCTTTAATAGAAAACAAATTATGGAAGACCTAATTCAAGGAGAAATAGCTCATAAGAGCTCTTGGGAGGGTGAAAAATAATACTACCAACAAAAAATAATGGAAGGAATAATGACAACATTTTCTTCTCAAAGGAATCTTTCCAATTCAGGGATCGAACCTGGATCTCTAGAATTGCAGGCGGATTCTTCACTGTCTGAGTCACCAGGGAAACCCCTCTCATATATAAAATGGGGATAAAAATGCTAACTGTATATAAGAAGACCGAGACACAGAGAATCACAGATAATAAGTGGGCTAACAAGGACTCAAACCTAGGTAGTAACAATCTAAAGTCCATGCTTTATCTATATTGCTGGTGTGTGTGCTCAGTCTCAGCTGACTCGTTGCCACCCCATGGACTGTAGCTGCCAGGCTCCTCTGTCCATGGCATTCTCCAGGCAAGAATACTGGAGTGGGTTGCCATTTCCTAACAGTAAGGGAAAATTAAAGTTATTTGTTAAATTTGTGTGTGGGGAAAGGTTTCAACTACATAGTGTAGGAGATATCACATACATGTTGGTTTGTTGGTTAGTTACTAAATATTCTTTTAAGAAAGCTTTGATTATAATTGTAGCAGTATTATAATAAAGTATAAGGAAAATATGTAGAATAACAGGAATAATTTACTATACTTGTAAATTATAAAAAAGACAGTTTTCTTTCATGACAAATCTTAAAAACTGGGTCAGTTAAAATAACTTCAATTGTATACTGCAATAACTTGGGAAAGTCAAGTATAATCTAGCAAAAAACCTAGCAAAAAAAAAAAAAAGCACAATAGAAAATTCAATTAGAGAGACGAAGAACACCACATTGCTTACTTATATTTAGTTAATATTATGTGGTATAAACTGCTTAAGAATGAAGGATTTGAGGTAATGATTCAAATGAGTACAATTTCAATTCAAAAAATGGTTACAAATATAATTAGGAAAAAATTTGATAATATTTGCCGATGACGCATGGCAAATCAGGAAACAACTTGAGACTATAGTAAAACTAGTTACATTGAACTCAACTACAGTCAACCCTTGATTAACTGGCATAAATGGGGTGATGAACAGATAGAAAGGAAACCACAATTACTCAGAATCATCATTGAAACAAAAGGCAATGGCACCCCACTCCAGTACTCTTGCCTGGAAAATCCCATGGATAGAGGAGCCTGGTAGGCTGCAGTCCATGGGGTCGCTTAGAGTTGGACACGACTGAGCGACTTCACTTTAACTTTTCACTTTGATGCATTGGGGAAGGAAATGGCAACCCACTCCAGTGTTCTTGCCTGGAGAATCCCAGGGATGGGGGAGCCTGGTGGGCTGCCATCTATGGGGTCGCACAGAGTCGGACACGACTGAAGCGACTTAGCAGTAGCAGCATGAAACCAATAACAATATGACACAAAATAATTTATTTAATAATACAGTAGTTTGACAGTCCACAGATATTACCCAAAAGTGTAAAAATATTACAAGTACTTTGATTTAAGGCCATCTGCCAAAAATTACTGGGCTGTTAAACAACTTCATAGTAAAGATCCTTGTATTTATGAGTCTGGGATTAAGCAGACACATGCCTCATTTCTCTTTCATTACTACCCTTAATTAGAGGTTCACCCAAAATTTTTGCTCTGCAGTGTTAGAATACAGGCATACATTGTTTTATTGAGATTCACTTATTGTACTTCTCAGGTATTTCTTTTTTTTTTTAATAAATTGAAATTTTATGGCAACAATGTGTCAAACAAATCATTTTTCAATAGCATTTTCTCCTATCATGACTCCATTTCACATTTTGGTAATTCTGGGAATATTTCAAATTTTTTCATTTTTATTATATTTATTGCAGTAATCTATGATCAGTGATCTTTGATGTTATTGTAGTAGTTGTTTTGTTATGCCATAAAACATTCCTATGTAAGACAGCAAACCTAACCAATAAATATTGTGTGCGTTCCCACTGTTCCACCAACCAGTCATTCTCTAATCTTTCTCCTTCTCCTTATGCCTCCTTGTTTCCTGAGACACAATACAATGTTGAAATTCGGCCAGTTAATAATCCTCCAATGGCCTCTAAGTGTTCAAGTGAAAGAAAGAGTCTCACATATCTCACTTGAAATCAGAAGCTAGAAATGATTAAGCTTTTTCCCTTTAAGGAAAGACATGTCAGAAGGACATGTGAGGAAGGCTTGTGAAAAACAGAGACAGGCTGATAGGTGAGCTTCCTATAACAAACAATTAGCCAGGTTGTGAATGCAAAGAGGCTAAGTTCCTGAAGGAAATTAAAATCACTACTCCAGTAAACACATGAAAGATAAGAAAGCAAAACAACATTATTGCTGATACAGAGAAGGTTTTCATGGTCTGGATAGATCAAACAAGCCACAACATTCCCTTAAGCCAAAGCTTAATCCAGTGCAAGGACCTAACTCTCTTCAGTTCTTTGAAGGCTAAGAGAGTGAGGAAAATGTGGAAGAAAAGTTGGAAGCTAACAGAGGTTGCTTTATGAGGTTGAAGGGAAAAAGCCATCTACATAACATAAACATGCAAGGTGAAACACAGATGCTGATGTAGAAATTGCAGCAAGTTATACAGTAGATCTTGCTAAGATCATTAATGAAGGTAGGTGCACTAAACAACAGATTTTCAATTGTATACAAAACAGCCATATACTGGAAGAATATGCTCCTTTGACTTTCATAGCTAGAGAGGAGAAGTCAATACCTGGCTTCAAAGCTTGAAAGGTACTCTTCAAAGGTACTCTTGTTAGGCAGAGGTTGATGTAGCTGGTAACTTTAACTTGCAACAAATGCTCATTTACCATTCTGAAAATACTGGGACCTTTGGAATTACGCTAAATCTACTCTGTGCTCTGTAAATGGGACAACAAAGCCTGGATAATGGCATATTTATTGACTGCATGGTTTACTGAATATTTTAAGCCCACTCTTAAGACCTACTGCTCAGAAAAAGATTGCTTTTAAAATATTACTGCCCATTGGCAATGCTTCTGGTCATTCAAGAAATCTGATGGAAATGTACAATGAGATTAATGTTTTCATGCCTGCTAACAAAACACCCATTCTGCGCCAGTGGATCAAGGAGACATTTTTACTTTCAAGACTCTTATTTAAGAAACACATTTCATAAGGCTATAGCTGCCATAAAGAGTGATTCCTCTGATGTATCTAGGCAAAGAAAATTGCAAACCTAGAAGGGATTCACCATTCTAGATGCCTTTAAGCACATTTATGATTTCATGGAAAGATGTCAAAATACCAACATTCATAGGAGTTGGAATTGGTTGATTCCAACTCTCATAGATGACTTTGTGGAGTTAAAAAACAGTGGAGGAGGCAACTGCAGATGTAGTGGAAACAGCAAGAGAGCTAGAATTAGAAGTGGAAAATGTGACTAAATTGTTGCAATCTTATGATAAGACTTGAATGGATGAGGAGTTGCTTATTTTGGATGAACAAAGAAAGTGTTTTCTTGAGATAGAGTCTAAGCCTGTTATGATGCTGTGAAGGTTGTTGAAATGACAACAAATAATTTAGAATAATTATATAAACTTATTTTAAAAAGCTATGTCAGGGTTTGAGAGGATTGATTCCAATATTGAAAGCAGTTCTACTCTGGATAAAATGCTACCAAACAGAATTGTATACTATAGAAAAATTATTCATAAAAGGAAGAGTCAGTTGATGTGGCAAACCTCATTGATGTCTTATTTTAAGAAATAGCCACAGCCATCCCAGACTTCAGCAACCACCACCCTGATCAGTCAGCAGCCATCAATGCTGAAGCAAGATCATCTACCAGCAAAAAGATTAAAACTCACTTGAAGTCTCAGATGATGTTTAGCAAGCAATTTTTTTTTTAGGAATTTTTCACCTTCCCCAACTGAAGCTCTAACCTATTAGGCACTAACTCTGCATCTCCTCCTCCCCTAATCTGCCTGACAACTGCCATCCCACTTTCTGTGAATTCAGCTACGCTCAGTACCTCATGTAGGTGGAATCCTGCCGTATTTGTCCTTTTGTGATGGCTTATTTCCCTTGGGTTAGTGTCTTTGAGCTTCACCCATTGATACCATGTGTCACTAATGCTGAATGGTAGTCCGCTGTGTGTGTATGTGTTAGTCGCTCAGTCGTGCCCGACTCTTTGTGACCCCATGGACTGCAGTCCACCAGGCTCCTCTGTCCATGAGATTCTCCAGGCAAGGATACTGGAGTGGGTTGCCATTTCCTTCTCCAAGCAATTTTCTTTTTAGAAATAAACATTTTTTTTTTTAACTTAGGTATATGCATTTTCTAGACCTAATGTTGTTGCACACTTAATAGACTATGATATAGAGTAAAGACACTTTTATATGCACTGGGAAACCAAAAGAATTTGCGTGACTCAATATTTGCTTTATTGTAGCAGTCTTGACCCCAGTCCACAATATCTTTGAGATCTGCCTGTACCCCACAGCTATGAGCTGAGGGACAGGGCCTGGTCTATCAGGCTATCTTCGACAGCTCCATATCATCTGTTCATTACTAAACAGGTTATCTTTTACTATATAGATATTTTATTCATAGTAATTTCATTTCTTCACAAATACATGCTTTATGATTATTTATTACTTTAGTTTATTTTCTATCATATAATCAAGAGTTGGGTACACTCCCAAATATATAGTCATTTAGATAATCTCTAGAGAAAATTAACCTTTGCTTCGTTGCTATAAAAATTTCACATAAACTGTTTTCACATGAATTGATACCTAGAAATTAGATTTCTTAACTTCATCTTAGTGTTATTTCATGTCCCATATGCAGTTCCCAAATTAACTTTTTTAATAATGGTCTTTATTTTTTAGAAGAATTTTAATTTAGATTTACAGAAAAATTGAGACAGCTGTACAAAGTATTCCCATGTGCAACACACTCAGCTTCCCCTATGAGTCACATGATACTTCAGTGTAATACATTTGTTTCAGGGAATACACCAATACTGATACATTATTATCAACTGATGAGATGGCTGGATGGCATCACTGACTCAATGGACGTGAGTCTGAGTGAACTCCAGGAGTTGGTGATGGACAGGGTGGCCTGGCGTGCTGTGATTCATGGGGTTGCAAAGAGTCGGACACGACTGAGCAACTGAACTGAACTGAAGTGTTTACTCAGCATTCTTCAGTTCTACCTAATATAAATTAATTTAACATGCTCCTTATTAGTGTTCTTGAGGGGAAGGGAGGTAAAAAGTGTCCTGTTGTAAAGTCAGTTTGGAAAGTGCTAAGTTAAACAAAGTAAGAAAGCATATTTCTTGCCTGAAAACCTCAGACTCCTTAAGATACATAATGTAAATTTCAAAATGGAATTAAGAGTATGTTGTGTCACCCAAAATGATTTGGTAACAGAACTCTTTGAGATAGGACATTTTGAAGGACTCATATTCTGAAAATCACTCTCTGGAAAATTGTCCTATACCATATCATGGCATGCCACATCAACTTAGACTAGGTTGATATATAAATCTGAAAACATTTAAAACTCACTTTTGTTAGAATTATCTGTGGAAATGGAGCTAAAAAATTGATAATACTAGTTAGTTCCTAGAGGTAATTATTGGCTGAAGGGGTAAGATCTATTTTTTGTGTATCATTGTGTACCTTTAAATTTTGTACCAAGTATATATTACCTATTCAAAAATTAACAAAATACTAGAGTGAATTACTCTGTAATTCAGTCTATCCTGGAAAAAAAGGTTTACTCTGTAAATATGGCTTTTGTTACCATAATTTGTTATGATACATGTCTACAGCAACAAAAAATTGTTGCTAACTATATACACATATAACCTGCTCTCAAGTATAGGATAGTGAATTAAGATAAAGCAATCAGTGTAAGAATATTTTAGAAAATAAGCAATACAAAATGTTCTTAGATAAGGTCATAAAAGAAATAGAAAATCGCACTCATAAGACATGCATATCTATAATTTGATTAAATGAGTAAGTGCACTAGAGTGGTGGCTGCACGGTGCTGGAATGACTTCGAGGAGGTACCCCACATCCAAGGGCAAAGGAGAAGCCCCAGAAAGACAGTAGGAGGGTTCCCCTACTGTCTTTCACATTAAGAATCAAACACCATACCTGCCAGAGACACTCAGAGGGCTCAAACATACCTGTGCGCACCAGGACCCAGAGACCCCACAGAGACTGAGACAGAACTGTGTTTGAGTGTCTCCTGCAGAGGTGCAGGTCAGCAGTGGACAGGGGCAGGGGATCTGGGTGCAGTAGACCTGGGTATAGCACAAGCCCTCTTGGAAGAGGTCACCATTTACCTCACCATAGAACCACCAGAACTTACACAGGACTGGGAAACAGACTCTTGGAGGGCACAAACAAAACCTGTGTGAACGAGGACCCAGGGGAATGGAGCCGTGACCCCACAGGAGACTGACATAGACTTGTCTGTGGGTATCCAGGAGTCTCTGGCAGAGGCGTGGGTTGGTGGTGGGCTGCTGCACAGTTGAGAGCACTGAGTGAAGAATGCATACATGGGACCTTTGAAGGAAGTCGCCATTATCTTCATTGTCTCCACCATGGGTTGGCCTCAGGTCAAACAACAGGGAGGGAACACAGCCCCGCCCATCAAAGGAAAATTGGATTAAAGATTTACTGAGCATGGCCCCACCCATCAAAACAAAATCCAGTCCTCCTTCCCCCCCACTCACCACCACCAGTCAGTCTGTCCTATAAGGAAGCTTCTATAAGGTCTCTTATATTTCTCCAGACAAATGAAAACAGTCATTGAAAACTAAGCAAACTGATCACATGGACCACAGCCTTGTCTAATTCAATGAAACTATGAGCCATGACGTGTAGGGCCACCCAAGAGAGACAGGTCACTGTGGAGACTTGTGACAGAGCGTGGTCCACTGGAGAAGGAAATGGCAAACCGCTTCAGTATTCTTGCCTTGAGAACACCATGAAAAATATAAAAAGGTAAAAAGATAAGATACTGAAAGATGAACTTGCCATCTTTAGTAGGTTGGTAGTTGCCCGATATGCTACTGGAGATCAGTGGAGAAATAACACCAGAAGAATGAAGAGACGGAGCCAAAGCAAAACCAACACCAAGTGGTGGATGTAACTGGTGATGAAACTAAAGTTCGATGCTGTAAAGAGCAATAATGCATAGGAACCTGGAATGTTAGATCCATGAATCAAGGCAAATTGAAAGTGGTCAAACAGGAGGTGGCAAGAGTGAACACTGACATTTTAGGAATCAGCGAACTCAAAAGGACTGGAATGGGGGACTTTAACTCAGATGACCATTATATCTACTACTGTGGGCAAGAATGCCTTAGAAGAAATGGAGTAACCATCATAGTCAACAAATGAGTCTGAAATGCAGTACTTGGATGCAATCTCAAAAATGGTAGAATGATCTCTGTTCATTTCCAAGGCAAACCATTCAGTATCACAGTAACCCAAGTCTATGCTCTGACAAGTAATGCTGAAGAAGTTGAAGTTGAATGGTTCTATGAAGACCTATAAGACCTTCTACAACTAACAACCCAAAAAGGTAACCTTTTCATTATAGGGGACTGGAATGCAAAAGTAGGAAGTCAAGGAACACTTGGAGTTACAGGCAAATTTGGCCTTGGAGTACAGAATGAAGCAGGGCAAAGGCTAATAGAGTTCTGCCAAGAGAACGCACCGGTCATAGCAAACATCCTCTTCCAACAACACAAGAGAAGACTCAACACCTGGACATCACCAGATGGTCAACCCCGAAATCAGATTGATTATATTCTTTGAGGCCAAAGATGGAGAAGCTCTATACAGTCGGCAAAAACAAGACCAGAAGTGGACTGTGGCTCAGATCATGGACTCTTTATTGCCAAATTCAGACTTAAATTGAAGAAAGTAGGGAAAACCACTAGACCATTCAGGTATGACCTAAACCAAATCCCTTACAGTTATACAGTGGAGGTGACAAATAAATTCAAGGGATTAGATCTGATAGAGTGCCTGGAGAACTATGGACACAGGTTCATGACTTGCTACAGGAGGCAGTGATCAAGACCATCCCCAAGAAAAAGACACGAAAAAATGCAAAATGGTTGTCTGAGGAGGTCTTACAAATAGCTGAAAAAAGAAGAGAAGCAACAGGCAAAGGAAAAAAGGAAACATATACCCATTTGAATGCAGAATTCCAAAGAATAGCAAGGAGACATAAGAAAGCCCTCCTCAGTGATCAATGCAAAGAAATAGAGAAAAACAACAGAATGGGAAAGACTAGAGATCTCTTCAAGAAATTTAGAGATACCAAGGGAACATTTCATGCAAAGATGGGCACAAATAAAGGACAGAAATGGTGTGGACCTAAGAGAAGCAGATAAGAAGAGGTGGCAAGAATACACAGAAGAAATATACAAAAAGATCTTCATGACCAAGATAATCATGATGGTGTGATCAGTCACCTAGAGCCAGACATCCTGGATTGTGAAGTCAAGTGGGCCTTAGGAAGCATCACTACAAACAAAGCTAGTGGAGGTGATGGAATTCCAGTTGAGCTATTTTAAATCCTAAAAGTTGATGCTGTGAAAGTGTTGCACTCAATATGCCAGCAAATTTGGAAAACTCAGCAGTGGCCACAAACTGGTAAGGTTTGTGGAAAAGATTCATTCTAATCCCTAAGAAAGGCAATGCCAAACAATGTTCAAACTACCTCACAGTTGCACTCATCTCACACACTAGCAAAGTAGTGCTCAAAAGTCTTCAAACCAGATTTCAACAGTACATGAACCGTGAACTTCCAGATGTTCAAGCTGGATTTAGAAAAGGCAGAGGAACCATAGATCAAATTGCCAACATCCATTGGATCATGGAAAAAGCAAGAGAGTTCCAGAAAAACATCTGCTTTATTGACTGTGCCAAAGCCTTTGACTGTGTGGATCACAACAAACTGTGGAAAATTCTTAAAGAGATGGGAATACCAGACCACCTTACCTGCCTCTTGAGAAATCTGTATGCAGGTCAGGAAGCAATAGAACTGGACATGGAACAACAGACTGGTTCCAAATCGGGAAAGGAGTACATCAAGGCTGTATATTGTCACCCTGCTTGTATAACTTATATGCATTAGAAATGCTCAGAATCAAGATTTCCAGGAGAAATATCAATAACCTTAGATATGCAGATGATGCCATCCTTATGGCAGAAAGTGAAGAAGAACTAAAGAGCGTCTTGATGAAAGTGAAAGAGGAGAGTGAAAAAGTTGGCTTAAAGCTCAACATTCAGAAAACGAAGATCATGGCATCTGGTCCCATCACTTCATGGCAAATAGATAAGGAAACAATGGAAACAGTGACAGACTTTATTTTTAGAGGCTCCAAAATCACTGCAGATGGTGACTACAGCCATGAAATTAAAAGATGCCTACTCCTTGAAAGGAAAGTTATGACCAACCTAGACAGCATATTAAAAAGCAGAGACATTATTTTGCCAACAAAGGTCCATCTAGTCAAAGGTATGGTTTTTCCAGTAGTCATGTATGGATGTGAGAGCTGGACTATAAAGAAAGCTGAATGCCAAGCAATTGATGCCTTTGAACTGTGGTGTTGGAGAAGACTCCTGAGAGTCCCTTGGACTGCAAGGAGATCCAACCAGTCCATCTTAAAGGAAATCAGTCCCGAATATTCTTTGGAAGGACTGACTGCTGGAGCTGAAACTCCAATATTTTGGCTACCTGATGCAAAGAACTGATTCATTTGAAAAGACCCTGATGCTGGGAAAGATTAAAGACGAGAGGAGAAGGGGATGACAGAGGATGATATGGTTGGATGGCATCACTGACGCAATGGACATGGGTTTGAGTATGCTCTGGGAGTTGGTGATGAACAGGGAAGCCTGGTGTGCTGCAGTCCATGGGGTCGCAAAGAATCGGACATGACTGAGGACTGAACTAAACTGAAGTATACCTTATAGATTATAGTTTTAATATTAATATAATATTTTTTATAAGTTTAATATAATATGTTTTTAAAAGTTGTTTATTCTTGGTTTCCCTTGTAACTCAGCTAGTAAAGAATCTGCCTAAAGGTGGGAGATGTGGGTTCGATCCCTGGGTTGGCAAGAAGGGAAAGGCTACTCACTCCAGTATTCTGGCCTGAAAAATTGCATGGACTGTATAGTCCATGGGGGTCGCAAAGAGTTGAACATGACTGAGTGACTTTCACTTTGTTTTGTTTCAGTATTCTGGGAAAAAATAACCCAAAGTTTCCAAGGAAGATCAAAGTTCATTAAGCAACATGTTCTGCAAGAAGGGATTCATCATAATTTAGCTTCCCTATTAACAGCAACTTTTCCATCCATTTCACTGGGAGATGTGTATCCAAATAAAATTGTAAAGTATTCACCTGGAGGGGCTTCTGTACTATTAACATATCATTCTGATTTATGTTATAACCTACTTTCATCTATTTCCCATATATTTGTATCATTATTATCCTTTTTATTATTTTACCCTTTGTAAAGTTGTTGCCACTTTACAAAGCAAAGGAGGGACACAGCAATAAAAGGTCTTTTTCTAGATTACTCAGAGATTTCAGAGCATCATCAATTGCACTTTATTGACCGAGGTCAAGGGACCACCTCTTTTTACTATCCTTTCTGACTATAACTACAGCTTAATTATACAAAACCATAATAATTAATAATTCTAGCAGAATTAATTAAAAGAGAGAAAGAGGATTTAAGTATTAATATTTTTAAAATGTGTCCAAGGAATTTCAAAGTAATCTCTCAGGATTGCAACAGTGAGAACTGATTCTCAGGATGATCACATGAAGGTGTTAAACTTTGATCTGCAGACTCTATTGATTAGATCAGAAAAGTAGGATGTATGTCACCAGTTTTCAGCTAACATATTTTTCATTAGTGATCAGTTATCCAGGAAAACTAAAAAAACTGTTAACCCTACCAATTTTATCCCTGTACAGTTCAGTGAATTTTCTACTGAAGGTTGCAAAATCTTAGTGAGTAGTAAGCATGTGGTCCTCATCAAGAGTTGTTGTGATACCTATATGCACTGATGCATAGTTGGTGCTTATCTGTATGTATCAATAAATATTCATGAGGACCAAGAAGTAGGAAACCAAGTAGTTATTAAAAACCATGAAATTTGGCATCACTTTAAAATTTATTTAAGATTAATCTGTCATTCTGTGTTCATCTCATTTTAAACATGAAAAACATTTCAGTAGATGAAATCACAGATTATTTAATTCCCATGTTAGGCTTTATAGTCGCAATTTAAAGCAGGGCCAAACTTAATAAAAACGTTCAAGTAATCAGGTAAATCTCTTAAGATTGTGGATTCTTCTCTTAAGATTGACTTTAAGTGCCGAATGTTTAAGATTTTATATTAGTAAAAATGATTTTATAATCAACGGAGGGAGTTGTCATAGAAATGGAGTCATACAGTTCCCAGCCGTTGTTATTTTAGACTTTGGATGGTTTAGGATTTTCAAATTAAGCCAGCAATACATGACACTCCTGGAGAGTGGATGGTGTGAGCAAAGCCACAGCAACAGTATCCCTCCCCAACTCCAGTGAAAAGGCTGATTAGGCAACAGGAATCTGCATCTCTGAACTGCTTCAGCTTGGCCAGTTTCTCTATCAGAGGCTGGAAATCCTGACTCATCTTTGTGGCTTCTTTTCTTCCCATGTGAGGCACAAAATACAGAACAGAGAACAGAACACACACACACACAAACTCACACACACAAAACAGGGGAAAGGAGAAAGGGAAATTTTGTAACTCTAAAATATTTCATCGTTCAAACATTTTGGTCAGACCTTATTTCTGTGGGAGTGAGTAGTCAGAATTGCTCATGTTGGGGAATTCAAGGCTTTTTACTACACCAGAGGGAGAGCCCAGTTTCCTTCATTCCCTGTCCCCCTGTTAG
Source organism: Bos mutus (assembly GCF_027580195.1). NCBI lineage: Eukaryota > Metazoa > Chordata > Mammalia > Artiodactyla > Bovidae > Bos > Bos mutus. The sequence continues at coordinate 14,471,089 of NC_091623.1, forward strand.
GTATTCTAGCCTCACCTTGGGTGAATATTGAACACAGACTTTTCCCCAAAGTATTTCAGTCCAGCACATTTTTCTTGCTAATGGAAGAATTCGAAAAGTTCTCAGGGAATTCTGATGGGGTTTTAAGTTTTATTAATTCAAACTAGTAGTGTTTCTAAAAAGTGGTTATACATTGTTTCTGCCAGTTGTTTGGGATCTAGGGACAAAGGAGGAGTTGTAGAGGATAGATAATTTTTCTATTGATGGTCCTTCCATAAGCAGTTCTGAAAGATTTCACAATATTCAGCACTGAGAACTGCCAGCTTTCCTTAATGTATTCCCTGAGCATACCTATAATTTAGCTGAGGGATGAACAAATACACAGAATCTATATTTTAAGGCAAAATAGGCTATATATCTTAGGAAAACTACAGGAGAATGTTTTTATTTATTAAGAGGATTATAAGCAGGGTGTCATAGGCCAGGGTGGAAGGAATACTATCAGGCAGTCATGACTATCAATAAGCTTTATTACTGAAGTGATAAAGATCTGGGTTTGTGAATGGTGGAAACAAGGCAGAGTCCCAACAGAGGATGACTGATTCAAAAGGACAGAAATAGGGAAACAAAAAATATGTGTGAGAGGCAGAAAGCAGTTCTTTCTTAGTAGAAACATAGGGCATAGCAGGAAGATTGAGAGAGAGAACTGCATAAGTAAGGTGAAAACTAGGAGGCATTTTGTGATTATGTATTCAACTCTTTACTACATGCAAGTGTTACAGAGAATTGACTCTAGAGCCAGGTAGAATTCTAGATGGAAAATTCTTTTTCAAATAATTATAAATGATTGAACCTTATGTTTTAACTTTTGTGAAGAAAGTCTTTATGAAGCATATAGGATATTCTGTGTCCACTGAAGCGTATTATATATTCTACCCTTTTCTGACTATGTTTCATGAAGCTCCAAAAATTTTTAAATATATCTTGGAGGACCAAGGGACCTGGTGGTAAGTAAGAAGGTCTTTCTTCTTCACATCCTTTTTGTTTCTTGAATAGTAAGAATCAACTCTCTGCCAAATCATTCTGAGGTGGCTATTCATGGTGATCACATTAAATTAAACAACATTGAAATATCAAAACTGAAATTTTCTCTGGGCTCTGTTAAGCTACTTTTGTTAATATTTAGAGGACTATAATCTATGCTTTTTGAACAGAAAGAATTGTTTTAGGTCTTCTTACAGATTGATTAAAAATTTAGGAAAAAAGGAATTTTTACATTCCACCTACTATATTTCTTTGCAGTTGGTTATTGGTCTAAGTACAAAGAGAAAGCACAGAAAATTAATAAGAATTTTAAAACTATTGTTTGTGTAATAGGAAGTTTAGAGAAAAATACACATATTCCATATACATATATAAAAATAGACCTATGCTAATGAATAGATGTATCAAACCGCTACACCTCACAATGTTATATGTGTTATGTCTGTTTTTTTTAAGTCACTCTTTAAAAAAGATAAACATGATCTTTAAGATAAGTAGCATGAATTTTCTTTAGCTGTATCCAGAAATGAGAAATAATTAACTACCTGTGAATGCAAACTGATGTACCGCATCTGATCACTTCCTGATCTGATGTCCAGGAACTTACATTCCTTCTGGGGATAAAGATGTGGTCATAAGTGAAGATAACCACACACAGTCATAAATCTTATGGTGGTAAAGGCAACATTACAGATCTCAAAACTCCCCTCTAAGCTGAATTGATGGGGGAAGATTTGAGGGAGTGGGAAGGCTTTCTGTTGGTCCCTGCAATGATGAGGGAGACCTGGGCTGTAGGGAGAGGAAAGAGGAAGCCTTTCTACCTAGACAAGTGAGAGGAGCAGAGGTGGGGAGGACATTTGGTCCCTTGCAGAAGTTTTACTGACTCTAACAGGCGGTTTATCTAGGAGAGTAGCAGGAAGCAGAGCTAAATAGAAAGGATGGGCCAGATTTGATAGAAGAAAAGAATCCTCCTGGCAGCACTTAAAGTTTCGTTATTTTTATATCATGTTTTCACATGTATTCTATTCCTTTCTGGGGCAGGTAGGATAATACTTCCTCCTATCCCCGATCCAAGATGTCAGCTTCCTATGTCTGGAGCCTGGGACTGTGTTACCCCATGGGGTGACATGTGAAAGAGGAAGGCATGGTGTGGTAGGCTTAATAATAGTCCTGAAAGACATCTGATAAGTCCTAATCCCTGGAACCCAGGGATGTCATCTTATAGGGCAAGTGAATTTTGCAGCTGTAATTAAATTAAGGATAATTAGGTACGGAAATTATTCCAGATTGTTCAGATGTGCCCTAATGCCATTACAAATGTCCTTATTTAGGAGGAGGAAGAGGGAGATTTCAGACAGAAGAGAAAGAGGCTATGTGATGGAAGCAGAGTCAAAAAAGATGTTAAGGTGCTGAGTTTGAACATACAGAAAGAGGACATAAGCCAGAGAATACAAGAAATGTATTTCTAGACACTGGAAAAGGCAAGAACGTGGACTATTCTACGGCTTCTGAGGGAGCTTAGTCCTGCCAACACCTTAATTTGAGCCCCATAACACTCATTTCAGACCTGTGGGCTCCGAAACTGTAGGAGAATAAATTTCTGTTGTGAGAGCCACCAAATTTGTCATAATTTACCCACAGAAAATTAATACACATAAGGCATTACGTGCTTATAAAATCATTGGAAAACCTGGGCTGGGCTCTAGTGGGCTTCTTGTAATGGTCTACCTCGGTCTGCCATCAGAACACAAGAAGTCACTACCATAACTCTGGTCCAGTTAGCAGGAAGCTCCTCCACTTGACAGCCTCAACGTTGGTGAATTTATGGTCACTGCAACTTGAATTCTGACCCTCACCTCAGCCGCAAGTGCCTCTTGAAACACATAAAACTGAAAAATGAGCACAGGAATCTGCTACAGAAAAAAAAAAAAACAAAAAAACAAAAAACCCTCTTAATTTTCTATCAAGATTTTGCTTTGGGGTAGATGGAGAGGGACAGTCAAATAAGTCAAGAAGGTATCCTTTGCCTCCTTTTCACCCTCCTGATCTCAGTAGTTTTACAGAGGAGACAGATACTGTTTTTAGCTTTCCAGCTCCTGCAGTAGTAAAAAGTGATCCTAAAAAGAGAATGGACAAAAGACTAGCAGAAAAATCCACAGAATTCATACAAAAGCTTTGAGGTTATACATACATATATAGGGTATGATGTTATATATATATATATTTTTTAAAATAAATTTCAATTGACTTTTGAACAACATGATTTTAAACTATGTGGGTCCATTTCATTGTGGATTTTTTTTTCAATAGTAAATACTACACAATCTGCAGTTGGTTGAATTGGCCGATATATAGACAAACTGCTTTTGAGGGTGTATTTTGACTCTGCAGAGGGTTTATGACCCTTCACTCCCCATTGTTCCAGGGCCAACTGTACTTTCTAAACAATATGAATTAATAAGTTTGCCAGTTAATGCAGCAACATGAGTAGAATGTCTGCAGTGTGAGGAGTATCAAATGAGGTCAAAATAGGAAGATACTAAACAAAGGAAAGACTTGGTCCCTGTTCTTTCAGAGAGTATATGCTTGACGTGAAACAGAACTGATGTGTACCTATATCTAATACAGGATAAATTATGTTTGGAAGTTCTGGATGAATTCAGAGAGTCATCATGTGGGAAGAGAGTTTTGAAAGAAGAGACTTGCCCTGAGTAGGAAATCCATCTCTGGATGATGGAGGACAGCTTATCTGGAGGATGGAAGCAGGAAGGAATGTAGTCATACATGTCATTCTAGTTGGTTGTTACATGAGTCAGTATGGAGAAATTATGGAAATGAAAATGCTAAAGGTTGATATAGTTGCTAAGTAGCCAAGAAGAAATTGAGGAACTGATTTTTTTCTTAGTAAAATTATTATGACCTGGTAAAATCGTTGGAATAAGCTCTGAGAAAGGAAGTTAGGAAATGGAACACTTGCAGAATTCATCTAAGGTTGCTGAGATGGCATCCAAGGGGCAAAAGGCAAAAACTGTTACATCAACAGCTGATGAGAGTTGATTCATCAACTCTCAACAAATGACCCTGCCTCATTTATACAAATAGCTCTTTTTCTTATTTTTTAGAATAAAAGTAATATAGAGAGATTATTTTTAAGTACAGAAAAGTATAAAATATAAGTAAAAGCCCCTCTCATTCTTCACTCCACCACTGGATCTTCTATCTAAAGGTTTCTGCTATTAAGCCATTTCCTGTGTGTGTGTTAGTCGATCAGTCATGTCCAACTCTTTGCGACCCCATGGATTGGGGTCCTGCAGGCTCCTCTTTCTTTGGGGTTTTCCAGACAAGAATGCTGGAGTGAGTTGCCATTCCCTTCTCCAGAGGATCTTCCCAATCTAGGGGTTGATCCCTGGGTCTCCCACATTGCGCAAGCAGACTCTTTACCAATGAGCCACAAGGGAAGACTGTCAACCATTTCCTATGTATCCTTTTAGAAAGCATTTTCTGACTTAAAGACCACGTATTAATATAAACAAATAGGATCAGGGTATTACACACTGCTATCTTTTAATACCAGCATATTTGCTGCTGCTGCTGCTGCTAAGTCGCTTCAGTCGTGTCCGACTCTGTGCAACCCCATAGACGGCAGCCCATCAGGCTCCTCCATCCCTGGGATTCTCCAGGCAAGAACATTGGAGTAGGTTGCCATTTCCTTCTCCAATGCATGACAGTGAAAAGTGAAAGTGAAGTCGCTCAGTCATGTCCGACTCTTAGCGATCCCATGGACTGCAGCCTACTGGGCTCCTCCGTCCATGGGATTTTCCAGGCAAGAGTACTGGAGTGGGGTGCCATTGCCTTCTCCAACCAGCATATTTAGATCTAACTTATTCTTTTATGGCTCCAAAAGTATCTCATTTTACATGATTCTCATGATATATGTAATCAGTCTACTGCTGCAGAATATTTATGTTGGCTTTTTTCCTCCCCATTTTTTACCTATCTGTCCCATTTACCTCTCTGATCTCATGGATTCTTCTCCCTCAGTCTCACTTTGCTCCTGCCACTCCAGCTTCCTTTGTGTTCTTTGAACACATTAGTTATAGCTCTGCTTTTGCATAAGCATTCCTCAGCCTAAGTGCTCTTCCTTTACATATCCACTTGCTTCCTCCTTCACACTGTAGCTCACATTTCAACTTCATCTTTGATGAATTATATATTATAATTCCATCCCACTTCCAATCTACTTCCTTTCTTAAAATTTTCTCCATATAACATTTCACTCTTTATAATACCATATGCTAATTTACTTGTCTCTTTTTTCACTAAAATTTAAGTTTCATAAGCAGACTAATTTTTGTATATTATTTAATTGTTACTAATACCTTAAAGAGTTAAGAACTGCTCGACATATTATGTCTAGACAAGAATATAATCTTAAATAAAGTCTTGTGTTCAGTAGCTCAGTTGTGTCTGACTCTTTGCACACTATGGACTGTAGCCTGCCAGGCTTCTCTGTCCATGGGATTTTCCCAGCAAGAATACTGGAGTGGGTTGCCATTTTCTCTTCCAGGGGATCTTCCTGACCCAGGGATCAAACCCAAATCTTCTGCATCTCCTGCATTGCAGTGAATTCTTTACCACTGAGTCACTGGGGAAGGCCCCAAATAAAATCTTATTCTCAATCAGATTGTTTAATTATCTTTAATTACATCTTTGCTCTAGATATCTCTCTTTTGATTTTCAAATATCTCCTAACACTGTAGACTTTTCCTTTTAGTAAATGTTGCTTTAATACATATTCCTTTAAAGAGCATAGTCTTAGCACATAGTAGATAGATACCAGTTTTTAAAAAGCTATTTTTTGGATAAATAAATCATACTCTTTGCTCAGAAAAGGGATAAAAGCAACACAGTCCTATACTCTGATAATTATCCCTTAATACCACTTTAAAGAATACCTGGTCTAGTGAAAGAAAGTCATTTGCACAAAAGTATTCTAATTGTAAGTAAAATTATTATATATAATAGTCTGGATTCTCAGTACCCAAAATGGAAGGAGATAGTAATTCAAATAATGTAGATGATAACAGCTTTCAATAGGCCCTATTGTTCCAGTATTCAGTAAACAATAGTTTTGAGCATTATAACTGTTATAAATTTATATTAGTTTCACTTCTTTTTTTTGAGTTGCAAAATATGCCACAAATTTCATCAAATATTTTGAAATGACATAGCAGGGTACATCAAGAAAATATCCAAATCTGTTAACAGTAAGTGATGCTAGAGACTTTAGGTCCTTCTCCTTCATGGAAACATTTGTATTATTAACATAGAGAAACTTAAAGTATATTCTTGGTAACCTGGCATGTAAGAGCTTCTTTATGAGAATGAAAGAGGAGAGTGAAAAAGCTGGCTTGAAACTCGGCATTCAAAAAACTAAGATTGTAGCATCCGATCCCATCACTTCATGGCAAATGGGGAGGGGGGAGTGGAAGCAGTGACAAATTTTATTTTCCTGGGCTCCAAAATCACTGTAGACGGGGCAGTCATGAAATTAAAAGACTATTGCTCCTTGAAAGAAGATAAACCTAGTGTGTGTGAAAGTGTGAAAGTGTTGGTCGCAGAGTTGTGTCTGACTCTGCTACCCAAAGGAATGTAGCCCACCAGGCTCCTCTGTCCATGGGATTCTCCAGGCAAGAATACTGGAGTGTGTAGCCACTTCCTTCTCCAGGGGATCTAACATATAAAAAAGAAGAGAAAAAACTTTGCCGAGAAAGATTGTATAGTCAAGGCTATGGTTTTTCCAGCAGTCATTACTGATGTGACAGTTGGACCATAAAGGCTGAGCGCCAAAACATTGGTGCTTTTGAACTGTGGGGTTGGAGAAGATGCTTGAGGGTCCCTTGGACAGCAAGAAGATCAATTCAGTCCATCCTAAAGGAAATCAGTCCTGAGTATTCATTGCAAGGACTGATGCTGAAATACTTTGGTCAACTGATATGAAGAGCTGATTCATTGGAAAAGACCCCAATGATGGGAAAGATTGAGGGAAAAGGAATGACAGAGGATGAAATGGATGGATGGCATCATTGACACAACAGACATGAATTTGAGCAAACTGGGGAGATAATGGAGGACAAAAGAGCCTGGCATGCTGCAGTCCATGGGGTCCGAAAGAGTTGTACACAACTTAGTAACAAACAGCAGCATGGCACGTTCTGTTAAGCCACAGCAAATATTTGTTACTAAGGTTAACAGTAACTAAGTATTTGTTAATAAGCTAACAATATTCACCTTTTTATTCTTCAATCTGCTTTAATCTCAAGTACATTTTGGAGAACAAACATACAAACAATTTGAAAAAGAAAAAGTATTTGGATGAGTTATATCTGTCTACCTTACAGGCCCAGGTATGGAAAGCTTATTTCATGGCATTAACTAGAATTGTGAAATACAAGTAGGAACATCAGTTCAGTTCAGTTCAGTCGCTCAGAGTCATGTCCGACTCTTTGCGACCCCATGAATCGCAGCATGCCAAGCCTCCCTGTCCATCACCAACTCCTGGAGTTCACTCAAACTCATGTCCATTGAGTTGGTGACGCCATCCAGTCATCCCATCCTCTGTCGTCCCCTTCTCCTCCTGCCCCCAATCCCTCCCAGCATCAGAGTCTTTTCCAATGAGTCAACTCTTCGCATGAGGTGGCCAAAGTACTGGAGTTTCAGCTTTAGCATCAGTCCTTCCAATGAACACCCAGGACTGATCTCCTTTAGGATAGACTAGTTGGATCTCCTTGCAGTCCAAGGGACTCTCAAGAGTCTTCTTCAACACCACATAATGTAATTGCGGAGATGAAGTGATCCCTGAAGAATTGCCTCCTCTAGCGTGACCTTTACCATCCATGATCAAGATATAAAGAAATTTTAATGTGTTGTGATACTGTTCCTTATTACTCATGACTAGGTCATACCAAAATGGCGCAAGACGAGGAAAGTAGCTATATATTCACCAGAGCAATTCATATTCAATCTCTAAGAGATCCAATTGACTTCTGTGAGTTAGTTAATAATTCATTACCTAGTGTGTTCAATATATAAACCAGTCCTTTAAAAGGTATTAGTTGCAGATATGTGAATTGTCTTTTTAATTAGGAAAATAATGAGCTTGCGTGTGTGTGCTTAGTTGTTCAGTCATGTCTGACTCTTTTGTGACACCATGGACTGTAGCCTGCCAGGCTCCTCTGTCCATGGGATTTTCCCAGCAAGAATACTGGAGTAGATTACCATTTTCTCCTCCTACTGATAAGCTATTTCTTATTATATGTTCTGTGCTTTCACTTTTAACAGTTATTTAATTATTTATAAACTTTCTGGCTGAAGAATTTTTTCCTTATTTGATGTCAGCGTAATTTTTGAATATTGTTAGTTGTTGAATGGGCTTCCTAAGTGGCACTAGTTGTAAAGAATTCGCCTGCCATGCTGGAGACCCAAGAATTGTGGGTTTGACCCCTGGGTCAGGAAGATGCTCTGGAGAAGGAAATGGCAGCTCACTCCAGTATTCTTGCCTGGAAAATCCCATGGACAGAGAAGCCTGGCAGGCTGCAGTCCACCAGGATCACAAAAAGTTGGACACAACTGAGCATCTAAGCAGAGGCATTGAATAAAGCATTATGCTATGTTATGAAACATTCAGCTATTCAATATACATAACACTAGTAGCACTATTAGCCTGTTAAGGCCTCTAGTCAGTTTTTCTTGATACTGAATTCTACTAAATGCTATAAACTCACAGTTTTGCATGGTTTTATATACAGATAAAACCAGTGAAATTATGTATGTTTGTTTCTTCAAGTTATATAGCCTTTACTTTATACCAGCTGATATATTTAATACTAAGGACCGAAGATATCAACATGAATAAGATACCGCTCCCTTACTAAGGGTGATAGGCTGGGTAATTGCCCCTTAGGATGTTCATATCTTAACCCTTAGAAGATGTGAATGTTACCATATATGGCATGGCACAGGATCTGTAGATGTGATCAAGTTAAAGATCGTGGGATTATCTTACAATTATCCTAGAATATTGAGGTGGGCCCAAATGCAATTACACATATTCTTTTAAGATAGAAGTCCAGGACGATTTGACACAGAAAAAAGAGAAGGCAGTGTGACAATGGAGGCAGAGACTGGGACAATGTGACTCCAAGCGAGGGAATACTGCCTCCCTACTACTACTACTAAGTCACTTCAGTTGTGTCCGACTCTGTGCGACCCCATAGACGGCAGCCCAACAGGTTCCCCCATCCCTGGGATTCTCCAGGCAAGAACACTGGAGTGGGTTGCCATTTCCTTCTCCAATGCATGAAAGTGAAAAGTGAAAGTGAAGTCGCTCAGTTGTATCTGACTCTTAGCGACCCCATGGACTGCAGCCTACCAGGCTCCTCCATCCATGGGATCTTCCAGGCAAAAGTACTGGAGTGGGGTGCCATTGAGAAACTGAAAGAAGCAAGGAACAGATTCTTTTCCAGTGTATATAGAGGGAGCCCTGCTGACCTTTTCATTTTGGCCCAGTGATACTAATTTTGGACTTCTGGACTCCAGAACTGTGAAAGAGTAAATATGTATTGTTTTTAATTACCAAGTTTGTGCTGATTTGTTGCAGCAGTCACCGGAAATGAATATACTGAGATTGTCAACATTTAGTAAAACAGACAAACACAACCAATAATCATTGTGAAGTGGGAGCTCTCTGGGAGTTGTGTGGGAAAGGAAGTGGGAGACAGGCGTGGGGCACTAAATCTAGCAGATCAAATTCTATAAAGCTACTTAGAAGATCCGAGCTGAGGCTGCAAGAGTTTTCCAAGCAAGGAAGGGAGTGCAAAAATGTCGAAACAAAAAAAAGTGCGTTAAGTTTTATAATACAAAACTATATTTTAAAATGCATAGCTTATTTCAGGAAATACTAAGCCCTAAAGTAATTTTCATTTATTTTTAATATTTTAAATAGTCATCATATTTATCAAAGAAGAGTTTAAGGCTAATATGAAGCATTCTTAGAAAGAGTATTATCATATACACTACAAATAAAGGAATAATCCACTTTTACAAAAATAAAGAATAATGATTATTTCCTGTCATTGCTATGTTTTAGAGTGGTTATTACATAGAAATTTTGATTAAAGTCATCTCAACAGTGTTGTAGTTTCATCACTTGGAGGAAGAGAGATCATTTATTGTAGTTCTACAAATAGTCACCAGCTACTCAAATCATAGTAAAAATAAGACAATAATTTTAATAAAATATTTCTCTTGTATTCTTTCATTTTATTTGGATTAGTAAGAATTTTGCCTGAAAATTTTCAGCCAAGTAAAAAGTAGAGACAGGTCATTTCTCTGTATTCTTTTGTCAAAAATTAAATAGAAGTAGTGAGGATGACTAAAACAAAACACCTGATACTGTGCTGGGGACTCTTAGAAATTTTGCAAACTGGATAGAATCTAGATGAATTTTGAACTCTATTTTCAAAATTGAATTAAGTAGTAGAGACAATGGTAACAAAGAGAAGTTATACATCAAGTGCATATTTTCTACAACATGCATTAGGTATCAGTGGTTTGACTGAAAAAAAGGGAAAGATAAATAATTATAATACAAAGGATGATTAGATTATCCAGGGGTGACAAGAAAAGTGAAAGTAGAAGGCCGCTGTTGATTTTAGTTCTTTTCCCAGAGCCACGAAACTGGATTAGCTATCACTAGATACTAAGATAATAGTATAATGGTATGGTAACCTATAGAAACAATACATATACTGATATTAAACTTGTTTTAAATATTTTGCAATATTTACTTCTCATCTTACTGCAAAACTAAAGATTTCTATGATTATCCAAAAAATATACTTATCCCTTAGTTTTGTAGTGTGATACCCAAGTGTTTCATGTATATTGGTAGTATCATCTGTTTACAGAGATATATACCTTCCCATTAAATTTCAAGGATTTTTTCATAAGTTGTGTCCATCAGCTACTCTGTTAAAAAATATGGTCGTATACTGTCTCTATCTCTCTGATTTCTATCTACATCTGCCTAAGTCTTGAAGCCACTCATTCCAAAATTATTTCGTCTGCTAGTTTCTAGACAATGAATTATTTCAGCTTTCCACCATTTGACAATAATAGGGAAACTAGACTGAGATGAGCCAATATACCGATATGAATTTTACAAAAGTTGCAATTATTCTTGGATACTGTGTAATTTATTTAGAACAGTTAACAGACCTCATGCGAAGAGCTGACTCATTGGAAAAGACTCTGATGCTGGGAGGGATTGGGGGCAGGAGGAAAAGGGGATGACAGAGGATGAGATGGCTGGATGGCATCACCAACTCGATGGACGTAAGTTTGAGTGAACTCCGGGAGATGGTGATGGACAGGGAGGCCTGGCGTGCTGGGATTCATGGGGTCGCAAAGAGTCGGACACAACTGAGCGACTGAACTGAACTGAACAGGCCTTATCCTTGCCCCAACCTTACAGATATAAAAGAGAAACAGTAAAATGCTTGCATTAATACTTTTTTTTAAAGCACACACAATGGGTTTGGCTTTTGCTATCCCTACAGCTTTTTTGTGCAACTGGAAAAGGAAAATACAGTTTTTATTATTCTAGGAAGAATACAGTATGCTCTAGTAATAAGTCATAAGACTATATAAGGTTAGGACCTGTTTGACAGTAGATGGTCACCTTAGATGGAAAAAGATTTTGATTGACTCAAGGTAATATACCTATTGGTCACCATTTAAATTTAAAAACAAGCTCACTTTGTAAAACAGGCTAAAAATCATTTGAAAATAGAATTTTGGGGAGCTCACAAGATTAACTTGGGTCCTGAGTAATCAACTACAGTGAGATCTCTCCCCGCTTTTTGCTACTTTCACAGATAAAATGAGGAGCCTTCAAGTGACTTTTAATGAAATTGCTTCCTAGACGATGTGGAACAGAATGGTCTTTCTTGGCATGTAGATGTTTCCTATTCTACTCCCTACTATGACCTAATTCCAAAGTCAATATTCCATTTTTGCAGTGAAGCTGGAAATGTTTCTGCCTCATAATCAAAGCTATCACATAGTTCAGCTTATTGTACTTTTAGAAACTGTGACTTTACTTGCTTTCAGCCAGATTCACTTATTACTAATAAGCAGTTTTCCTCCAGATTTCATTTTATTTATTCATGATAGAACCTGTCTCTAATTTTTTAAGTATAATTGAAATAAATTAAGTAATCCTTCTAACCAGGCTTGAGCCATTTCACTTTAATATTTTTTATGGGAAAATCCACTTTGAATCTGTGTTTTTTACTAATATCATGTTTTCCGCTCTTCCATTGTGAACTGCAATATGGTTTATTTCCTGAAGTTTTGCTTTGACAAGTGTAAATTTTGTCATTGCATAACATGAGTTTTTAGTAGTTACTGTACATTTTGTTTGGTCTTACAGCAAGTAATTCTTGCCAGAAAGCATTTCATAATCTATTTCTTAAAGCACATAAAGAAATAGAAAATCTTAAGAAGCGTATTAAACATCCCTTGACAGTTTGAAACTAACAAGCCCCTTCCTTAATTGCTTTCCTCCATTTCCAGAGGATTGGAAAGAAGTTATTCCTGTTCCATGAATACATAGTTCACAATTAACAATACACTGTATTTTTTAATCAGTAGATTTTAAAAATAATAACAGCTCTGTATCTTAATCAGAAATGAAACTCTTATCATGAATATAGCTTGAAAATGCTCTTTTAGAGGAAAAATTGCTACCTGTTTTTCATTTGTTTTGCTTGTTGAGGTAAAACTACCATAAAGTAAAATTTATGAGTCTTAGTTGTATAATGCTATGAATTTTGACAAACATACAATCAACCTCGGAAATATTTCCATCAGCCGGCAAAGTTTCTTCACGCCTGTTTGTAGTCAATACTGTCTTCCCACACCCAGTCCTGGAAACACTAATTCCCAGTAGTTTTGCTTTTTCTAGAATGCCATATAAAATCATGCATGTAGCTGTTTTTGAGTCTGTCTTCTTTCAGGTAGCATGATGCCCTTGAGATCTTCCCTCTGGCTCTGTGTCAGTATTTCATTGCTTCTAATGAGTAGTACTCCATGTGTGGGTTTGTGTGTTTATCCACTTTATAAATTATTCTATTATTAGTTATTGTTATTATAAATATTTGTCTATTATTTTAAAGTACTTATTATGTGCTAGGTACTATTGCAAACTTTTTACGTTATTTCAATTGATTTAATGCTGCAAATTATAAGAGTGTTTTTATAAAAATGGAGTCAGACTGTAGGTTTGCATCCTATCTCCTCCACTTACTGGTTTTATGGCCTTGGACAAATTTCCTAACACTGTTTAATTTTACACAGATATGCAAAGGAGATGATAATAATACTGCTTCATAGGGCTGTTGTAAAGTTTAAATGAATTAATACCTGTAAGTACTTATAAGTGTGTATGGCTCTTAGGGTTCAGTAAGTATCAGTTATATTTTATTATGTACTTTTGAACAGTCATATAACATAGGAGTTAGTATCCCCGATTTGAAGAGAGACAGACTCGGAAAAGTTCAGACTTCCTCAGAATCACATGATAATGAAAGTGACAGATCCAAGGTTTTAATCCAGCTTCATCTGACTCTAAACTAGGTACGTCTTCCATGACAAGACGTTACTTATTTTTAAATTAAAACCACTGAATCTTTCTCTGACATTACGGCAAAGTAGACATTCTGAGAGACCCTTCCACTAAAATGTAAAATGCATGAATAACAAATACACATATTTTTTCCAGTGCACACAAAAAAATGAGATTAAAGTTGTAAGGATCTTCAAGACTGAAACAACAAGCTGAAAGCAAAGCAGGCACCTTGCTATGAACAGTAAACAAACTGAAAAATAGGGCTGCCCTGAGATCAAAGTGCTGATTGAATACAGCCACTGAAAGACTGCACTAGGCCCTGAGCACCCTGGGGTAGTGCCCCTGCCTCAGTGGAAACAAACACAGATTCTCTCTGGCGGAAAGTCCTCAGCTTTTTCAAGGAATAAATCATTCTAATATTATCAAACTTTTCTGGCAAAGTAAATAGGAGAATACTCCCAACTAATTCTGTAAAGCTAGCATAACCTCAGTTACCAAAAAAAAAAACAAAAAACAAAAAAATTAACAGCTTGACAAAATTACAGACCAATCTGATTCCTGAACATAGGTGGAAAAGAAAAATCCTGAATAGTATCAGAAAACTAAATCTAACCATGCATAATGTAAGCATGAGAAATGTATGATGAAAAAGTTGGTTTTATTTCAGGAAGGAATAATCAGAATATACCATATTAACAGATAAAAAGAAAAAATATATGATCAACTCAACTGGCGCATAGAAATTTAATGAAACTCACCACTCAAACTACATTTCCTTGAAAATAAGGTTTTATAGGAATTTCCTTATGTACATAACAAAACCTCATGAGAAATAGAAGCATTTTTTTTAGATTAATCTTCCTATGATCACTACTTCAATTCAATATTGTATTGTTTGAAAATAAAAAACTAGGTACAAAGATGAAATATTTGCAACGTATATAATTGAAATAAAATTTGTGTTCTCTTACTAAATCAATAAAGTAAAAAGCAGGCAGCAATGGAAAAATGGGCCAAAGACTTAAGCAGACATTTCAGAGAAGATATACACAAATAACTTTCAAATGTGAAAAGATGGTCACCTTCATTATTTCTTCATAAAACACATTAATGACAAAGAGGGAACAAGAGACTTTAGAGTAGAGAAGCATGGCAGACACCAACTTGTGATCAAAGTGAACGGCATCAGTAATGGTACAAATTAGAATCATACACCACGTGAGCAGTTGCAATAAAAAGAACACAGCAGCACTTCTGCCACTGTCCTGCCAAAGGTCTGTAACTTTAATCAAACCGCAAGAAAAAGTCATTCTACAATATAACTGGCCCTTAATTGTCAAAAGTACCTCAAGAAATGACTGAGGAAGTGAGAAAGGATACTAAAGAGATGTGACTACTGAAGTTATGTGTGATTTTGAACTGAACCCTTTTGTTAGGATCTTTTGGGGACTATTGGAACTTGAATGGAGGCTGAGGATTAGATGGCAGTAATATGTCAGTGTTAATTTTCCGATTTGATGGTGTATTGTGATTAAGTAGGAGGATGTTTATAAGGACATTTGTGCTCGTCAAAGACTCACTAAAGTAGTAAGATAGCAGGGACACTTACATTGGCAATTTATTTTCAAATAAATTGGCAATTTATTTTCAATTTGATACTTCAAATTTCTTTCAAAGAAACGAAATTCCCTTTTTCTTTCAACCTAAAAAGTAAGATTCTTTTAATATATCTCTGTAGAGATACATTTAACATCATTTTAGCAGAAATTTAAAGTTCTGAGAGTATCAAGTTTTGGAAAGGAGTTTTTTTTTTTTTTTTTTTAACTATGCCTTGTGGCTTGTTGGATCTTAGTTCCTCAACCAGGGACTGAACCCAGGTCGTAGTAGTAAAAGTGCTGAATCGTAACCTCTGGACTGCCAGGGAATTCCCTGATCAACAGGAACTTTTAAACACTGCTAATGGGCAATGCCAAAGAATGCTCAAACTACCGCACAATTGCAGTCATCTCACACGCTAGTAAAGTAATGCTCAAAATTCTCCAAGCCAGGCTTCAGCAATACGTGAACCATGAACTTCCTGATGTTCAAGCTGGTTTTAGAAAAGGCAGAGGAACCAGAGATCAAATTGCCAACATCCGCTGGATCATGGAAAAAGCAAGAGAGTTCCAGAAAAACATCTATTTCTGCTTTATTGACTATGCCAAAGCCTTTGACTGTGTGGATCACAATAAACTGTGGAAAATTCTTCAAGAGATGGGAATACCAGACCACCTGACCTGCCTCTTGAGAAATCTGTATGCAGGTCAGGAAGCAACAGTTAGAACTGGACATGGAACAACAGACTAGTTCCAAATAGGAAAAGGAAGTATGTCAAGGCTGTATATTGTCACCCTGCTTATTTAACTTCTATGCAGAGTACATCATGAGAAACGCTGGCCTGGAAGAAGCACAAGCTGGAATCCAGATTGCCGGGAGAAATATCAATAACCTCAGATATGCAGATGACACCACCCTATGGCAGAAAGTGAAGAGGAACTAAAAAGCCTCTTGATGAAGGTGAAAGAGGAGAGTGAAAAAGTTGGCTTAAAGCTCAACATTCAGAAAACAAAGATCATGACACCCGGTCCCATCACTTCATGGAAAATAGATGGGGAAACAGTGGAAACAGTGTCAGACTTTATTTTTCTGGGCTCCAAAATCACTACAGATGGTGACTGCAGCCATGAAATTAAAAGACGCTTACTCCTTGGAAGGAAAGTTAAGACCAACCTAGATAGCATATTCAAAAGCAGAGACATTACTTTGCCAACAAAGGTCTGTCTAGTCAAGGCTATGGTTTTTCCTGTGGTCGTGTATGGATGTGAGAATTGGACTCTGAAGAAGACTGAGCGCCGAAGAATTGATGATTTTGAACTGTGGTGTTGGAGAAGACTCTTGAGAGTCCCTTGGACTGCAAGGAGATCCAAGCAGTCCATTCTGAAGGAGATCAGCCCTGGGATTTCTTTGGAGGGAATGATGCTAAAGCTGAAACTCCAGTACTTTGGCCACCTCATGCGAAGAGTTGACTCATTGGAAAAGACTCTGATGCTGGGAGGGATTGGGGGCAGGAGGAGAAGGGGACGACAGAGGATGAGATGGCTGGATGGCATCACTGACTCGATGGACGTGAGTCTGAGTGAACTCCGGGAGTTGGTGATGGACAGGGAGGCCTGGCGTGCTGTGATTCATGGGGTCGCGAAGAGTCCAACATGACTGAGCGACTGAACTGAACTGAATGGGAATGAAAATTAGGTCAAACATTTTGAAAAACAGTCTGGATTGTTCTATAAAAAGGTTGAAGCATTCACATACAGCATGACCTAGGAATTTAGATCCTAGGCATATTACCTATGAGAAATTCTAGTTGACCATTGGAAATGACCTCGATGCTAGGAAAGATTGAAGGCAGGAGGAGAATGGATGACAGAGGATAAGATGGTTGGATGGCATCACCACGCAATGGACTTGAGTTTGAGCAAGGTCTGGGAGTTGGTGATGGACAGGGAGGCCTAGAGTGCTGCAGTCCATGGGGTCGCAAAGAATCAGACACAACTGAGTGACGACGATGACATATGTTATAAAACTCTCCTTTTAAGGCAAAGTAATGATTAACACACAATAATAGGATAAGGTTATTCCTCTGCAGGCAGACAAGGGGAGAAGGTTGTGAAGAAGCATGTTGGATTTACCCATATTGGTGATTTTATATTTTTAAATTAAGTGGTAGCAATGTATTAGTTTTATTTTAGCAATGTATTAGTTGGATTTATTATGATGATTTTATCTTATATGTGTTTATATAGTATGTATCAAACATTGCATAAAAGTTTTTTTACATTATTGAAAACACCGGGTAATTTGAGGTAACAGATTTGAGTTTTCCCTTTTATGGAAAGGGGAAGACATAGCAAATCAATATACCAAGGCATTTTTGACTATGTAGTCAAACAATAAACAGAAAAAAAAAAAAACCAAACAAACACCTGGTTAGAGCATTAAAATACCGCTCAGTATTTTGTCCCAAGGGCCCAGATTATTTGAGAATACTCCCAACTGTTTCTACCTCAGCCTTAGAATACAGCAGGGATGGGTGGATACAATACTCTAGACGCCTTTGATGCTGTGTGCCCTCCTGGTATATCGTTTCCTAACCAGAGTTTTCCATAGAAGTAGACGTTGGCATGCTGATTTTATTTGTTTTAAAAAGCCTCTTTGAAGAATAAAACTAAACTCTTAAAAGGCTTTGCTTTAACTAAAGAGGACCATCTCTAGTCAGACAGTGCCCTGACACATGCGAAACACAAGCCATCGATTATGTAAATGGGTAGACAGCTTTATGAAACACAGACTAGTGACCCTTGGAGCTCAGAGAATCAATGCTGCAGAACTTAGATGATTCCTGACAGCTTTTCCATGGGTTTTGTTTAACTGCAATGAATGCATATATATTGAATCAATATTTAAACTACATGGAAAAGAAAACCTTTGTAGTAGTTTAATACTGAGCTCACATTCTGAGGTACTGTAAATGAATATTTACCCTAACAGTCATTAATTAGATATAGAAGAGTTGTGTGGTCACTAAACATTTTATTTTCTGTTGAAGTTAATTCCTTTGAAATGGAGAGGATATAATGTAAACTTTATTGGCACAATCTTTACTAGTAAAATGCGGCAATAGACATCTGTCCCAAAGACATTTGATTGAACACATGTAATTATCACTTACCTCGCCACAAGGATAATACAGCAAAGCAGCAGAAGAAGAGTTTATATTTTAGCATCTAAAAGTACCCATTTTTGTATTTTCCACTACTTCAGGATGGATAGTACCATATGGCTTCCACATAAGTGGACCTGTTACCAATAAACTGGGACTGATGTGTAATTACGTTTTCAGTGATTCATCTGTGAAACACCCTGGGTTATTTTACATGGAAGCATCTGGTTCACATGTGTACAGTGGTTATTTTGTGGTGATTGACATCTGTATTCTTGTAGTAAAGTCCCAGTTGCCCAGATGTGAGCCATTGCCTTCTTTCTTATACAGACAAAACCTGCATTTGAAAAATCCTTACCTCGACCCTGAATGTGAACATTTCAATCTTCTGCATGCACATACAGACACACACAGACACACACACACACACCCAACTTGCACTGTGACTGGAACATAATATAAATATTTCATGCATTGTATTTCAGTTGTTGAACAGATGTATGTAGGCACCTTTGTCTCTTTCTATGCTTGTTTATACCATGACATCTGTTTTAGATTGTAAGCTCAAAGAGGGCAGTGGCCATGTCAATTTAATATTATGCAGACAATATCCAGTAAAGCATAATTCACCTTCAAATGTTTGTTAAGTATACGTCCATTAAGATGGTGATGTTAATGAGTTTAGGGAAAATTAGAGTTTATAATCTGACTGTAAATGCCTTTTTGCACTTTAAGAAATATTTGCTGTAAATGGCCCAGCTTTCAATTTCACACATTATAATTAGCCAGGTAACACATAAGGCTATCTTTTTTTGAGTAGAACTACTTTACTTTATATTAGGATAATTTTATAATGATGTGTGATATGAGATTTTCAGAGAGACAAAGTGACAAGACAAAGAGACAAGGCAAGTTCCATGAAGGTGTAGGATTTTAGCTGAGGATTCAAGGGTTAGTAGAGTGTAAGCATGTAATAATGAAAGAAAAAAACATTTGAGGCAAAGAGAAAAAGGGAAAGAGGCACTGGTTAAAAGCATGGAGAAGGCCAGCAGGCCTGGGTCCGAGTCCCACATTGGCCATTTATGAATAGTGAGAACTTGGGTGAGTTGCTCAATATCTAAGGTTTGGTTTCTCATCTGGAAAACAGAAACCATATAGGACATAGGGTTGTTGTGACAATTATATGAATAAGGATTTTAACACAGTACTTGGCATAAGGAGAACATTTAACAGCTGTTAACTGTTGTTCGTGGAACATCTAAAATTTCTAGTTAGGATTTTTATTTGCACCAAAAAAGGTCAAGATTCTCTTCTTATCAAGTCATCTTTTTACCTCCTAAATTATTCTCTTCAATTTCATGTGTGGCAGAGTGACATCGGAGCATAATTATGTATCCTTGAATTAAAATATCAGTATATCAGCGAATAAGAAACTTCCCAATGAGTAAATCACCTTTGTTTTGTTTTTGTCCTTTTATTTGTCCTGTGCACACAAGGCTCAGATGCCTTGTCCACTCTGACTCTTCCTGAATTCTGTGAAAAAAAGAACCTTTACCTTATCTCCAAGTTAATAATAGCCATTTATTTCATGTTTAAGAAAAAAGAATTTGGCGCATACATCAGCCAGCAAACACAAAGCAATTATCCTCTGTAATAGGTCAGATTTGTACCTGTGCTTAGTTGCTCAGTCGTGTCCGACTCTTTGCGATCACCATGAATTACATGTAGCCCACCAGACTCCTCTGTCCCTGGGATTCTCCAGGCAAGCATACTGGAGTAGGTTGCCATGCCCTCCTCCAGCAGATCTTCTCCACCCAGGGATTGAACCCTCCTCTCTTACATCTCCTGCATTGGCAGATTGCTTCCTTACCACTAGCACCACCTGGGATAATCTTTATTTTACTCTATTTTAATGAATTTTTAAAATTCTTTGTAATATGCATATATATTACTTTATAAAAACCTCAAATAGTTTTTGTTGCTTGCATCCACTAGGATGTTATAGAATTTTAAAATTTCTATATTTGAAGCTCAAGTTTTCATAAAAAGACTTAGGAAAATTCATTATTTCTTTTTACCAAATGTTTATTTTAAGAAGTAACTATTTCACCCTAAGGAATATTTTTTAATTATGATTCAACACCCAAAATAAGGAGAGAAAATAATATAGAAAATTTATATTCATAACTTTGTTTTAATGTTTATTTATTTAGGTATTTATTTGTTTGACTGTACCAGGTCTTGGTCACAGCATGTGGGGTTTTTAGTTGTAGTATGTGGGATCTAGTTCCCTGACCAGGGATCAGACCTGGGCCCCCTCCGTTGAGAATATGACGTCTTAGCCACTGGACCACCAGGGAAGTCCCTAGACTCATAACTTCTAATGAAACCTAAATGTTACTCTATTCCCTTCTATCCTGAAAATGCAATACTATAACTTTGGACCTAGCAGGGAAATTCAGATGTGGAAATAACCTTTTAACCTCATCCCACCTAAATGTTGGATATTTGGATTGGATTTGTCTGGATATTGTCTACTATTATTTTAATGAAACTCTCATGAATATAAACAAATGTTTCCCTTAAATATTCAGTGTTCTGATATAGCAGTCAATTCCATTTTCTTTATGGGAAAAGTTGCTTGAAAAAAGAAAGCGGTTATAACTGTTATGAATAAAGCTTATTTTTGATCTTAACAGTCAACTATCTCTTCAGGAGTTACCGGAAATCACCATGTAGTAAACATCAAATAGCGTTTTATGTGTAACATGTTAATTTTTATGTGTACAACTGCAAGTACAAGTAAGCCTTATATAAACACAGATGTGTTCCTGACATCTAGATTTTGAACTTAAAATGTTTTTTAACCTTATAAATCAATACTATGTACATACTTGATCACAGCATGTTATATTTAATGATTGAAATACATTTTTGCTCAGCTGGACTGTGAGATTTTCAAATTCTGAGATTATGTTTTATTTGTTCATCTCATAGGCTAGCATAGTGCCTTACACTGATAAAATATTAATCGAGGGAGGAGGGTTCAGGATGGGGAACACAGGTATACCTGTGGCGGATTCATTTCGATATTTGGCAAAACTAATACAATATTGTAAAGTTTAAAAATAAAATAAAATTTAAAAAATAAAATAAAATAAAATTGAATAAAAAAAATATTAATCGAAGTAAGGAATGTATGAAAAACTGGTTATTATAATTATGTTGACTGCTAGTTCTCCTTAATATTTTCTAATAGTTTGTTTATATTGTAGGCTAAGTGGTCTTTGTGATCTGAGAAAAATCTATTATTTATAACATTTCTAAAAAATATCCTTAGTTTGTTCAAAAACACTTTGTTAAGAACAATTCTTTCCTAAATCATTAATCTCCTGTGTGTGGTTAAACTACACAAAGACAACCATGGTTCCTGCCTTCTGGAAATTTAAGATTCTTACAAATGGAATCTTCAGTGCTCCTTCTAGTCACTGCCAAATTTCTTAGTTACATTAAGAGAAACATGTTCAGTAATAGATTAGGAAATGCCAAACATCTTTCTTCTTTTTCAGTTTGATAAAGGGGCCTGTTTTTACAGAAAGCCAAAAAAAAAAAAAAAGAATGAGAGGGGTTCAGGATGGGGAACACGTGTACACCCATGGCAGATGCATGTTGATGTATGGCAAAACCAATACAATATTGTAAAGTGGAAAAAATAAAAATAAAGAAAAAAAAATAAATAAATAAAAGAAGATTTTGAAAGTTTCTCTGTTTCTCCATCCATAGAGGCCCACTAACATTTTGAGAAGACTTTGGGGTTATATATATATATATATATATATATATATATATATATATATATATTTAGGGACATTATGATCAGGCTGTAGAATCTCACTGACTATTTTCCTTGCATGTCTATAGCCTGTTCAATTTTCATGGTTGTCTTTTGGGGCCACATGTGAATTTATGGATGACAGCTTTTCCTAATTCCAAACAAGTGTTAGAATTTCTTGGTGTAACATTTTAATTTCTGTTTATGGTTTCTGATTTTTGAAATCTGACCCCTCTTCTTCATTGGTCATCGATGGTGAGATTGTGGGTGATAATTCCCTGTTGCTAACAGGAGTCACATTTCTTCTCAGAATAAAGGATGCATGGAGCTGAAGATGTTATTTCACTTCTGACTTTTACTTGCAGTAGGAATGAAAGTGTAATTGCTTCTTATTTTTCCTTGTAGTTTCTCAATAAGCAGATAGCAGAAGTTTAGATTAATCAACAGTCCTAAAGCTTAAGTAATAATAATAACAAGAACAACAGTTTAATGAAACTTAATAGAAAATCCAACTAACTAGAGTCTTTTGAGTGTGTGTTTACTTAGAAGTTGACCAGCATTTGCTAGTGAGGGTTTTAGCCACGAGGATTGAAACACCATTCATTTAACCATAGATCTCCCTTCCCAAACATTCCAGTGAAGTGGAGTATAACCAAACTTAGTGGTATTTGTGTGAACTGGTAAGCATATAAATTTGTAAACATCCAAAACTACTTGAAAAAAAAAATAAGTTACTTCATAATGGAAAGTGAGCTAACTAATGGTCAGCAAAAGCTGTAAGAAATTAAAATTTCCTTCCTTAAATATAAGTTTTATGTGATTGCATTTCTAAAAATCTAGAGTTGCCCTTCTGATCTGGAATGGTTTTTATTCTGTGCAAATTGTGTATGAAACTAGCTAAAGCTTTTTTCATGCTCAGCTCTAAGAGAAAAAAGGCAAACACCCTCAACAAGACATTTCTTAGTCTATTTCAACACACACAGTTTGTTCTTTTAGGAATTGTGCCAAATTTTGAAAGAAACAGTGATTCTAAATCATAGTCCTTGTTCTCCAATTGCTTGCAACATAAGTGACCAAAGATGTGCAGAATTAAAGTCTGTGGTTGATATTCCTTCCTTTAAAAGTGGTTTCTATGTCTCTTCCCTTTAAATCTAGATGGGCTTTTGATGTGTTTGTAAACAGTAGAATGCAGAAGAAGTGATGCTTTTGCTTTATCAGAGGATAAAAACCAGAGACATCACTTTGCTGACAAAAGTCCACATAGTCAAAGCTATGGTTTTTCTAGTAGTCATGTATGGATGTGAGAGCTGGACCATAAAGAAGGTTGAGCACCAAAGAATTGATCCTTTCAAACTGTGGTGCTGGAGAAAACTCTTGAGAATCCCTTGGACAGCAAGGAGATCAAACCACTCAATCCTAAAGGAAACCAACCCTGAATACTCATTGGAAGGACTGATGCTGAAGCTGAAACTCTGATACTTTCATTGGAAAAGATCCTGATGCTGGGAAAGATTGAGGGCAGGAGGAAAAGAGGGCAACAGAGGATTAGATGGTTGGATGGCATCGACTCAATAGACATGAGTTTAAGCCAACTCCGAGAAATAGTGAAGAACAGGAAGCCTGGCGTGCTGCAGTCTGTGGGGTCGCAAAGAGCTGGACATGACGGAGCAACTGAACAAGAAGTCAGCAGTGGCACCTCATGCTTACAGCCCTAAGCTTTCATGGAAGAAGCCTGACTACCTAGGCTGCCGGGCTACAAGGAAGCCAGGCCACTGAAGAGTCTCTAGGAACCAGTCCTAGTCTTTCAGGGCTCCCAGCCAAGCACCAGATATGGGTGAATGAGCTTTAAGAGGACTCCAACTCCCAGCCACTGTGTCAGCCCAGTTTTCCAGTATCCCCCAGTTAAGGCCCGGACACCAAGGCACAACAACAAACTATCCTCACTGTGCCCTTTCCGTATTTCTGATTCACAGAAAGTATGAGCGTAATAAAATTATCATTGTTTTGTACCACTAAGTTGAGGGTGGTTTGTTACACCGCAGTGGTTACAGGAACAAAGACCTACTTGATTTAAGATGTGCTGCTGTAGAACAGAAGATAATTAATTCCTCTGCCTAGGAAGGTTTCCCAGAAGCAAGGACAGCTGAACTTGGCTTTTAGTGAAGAGTAGGAGCCTACCAAGTAAAGAAGGTAGGAGAAAGAGTTCTCAAACTGAGGGAACAGTATGGAGAACTATGGCAATGAAGACTGAATGATGCATTTGGTGGATGACAAGAAGTTGGTTGTGGAAGTGCACTGGCTAGTTAGAGCCAAAAAGGCAGACATGAAGCTAGACATTTTGTAATAATTTTTTTTGCTATGCCAAGGGAGTTTCAACTAAAGCCTTGCTGGAGTACAAAGTAATAATCAGACTTGTGTTGTAGCAAGGTAGTTCATTCATAGCAGTTGGAAGATGGGCTGAAGGAGAAAACAATAAAAGGCAAGGAGAAAAGTCAGTAATTATATAGTTCAGATTGCAGATGATCAAAGCCGAGATACATACATACATAGTTTTCTTATAAGAGCAAAATAAGATCAGTTAGGTAACAATGGTTATTTAAATTGCTAATCAGTTATTTACTGAATGTGTCTGTTCAAGCCTTAATAATTAAATGCTACAGCCAGTCATACATTTTGGCAAATCAAACCAATGCTTTTACAAAACATTGATCTCATTACATTTGTTAATGATACTTCTGAATGCCATGTAAAAGCTGCATCCACTATGAATTTTGGATAATTATGATTATTTTTACATTTTTAAAGAGACTCTGATTGCAGTGGGACATTTAAAGAAATAAGACCAAATTGTACCAGTTAAAACACTACTGGAACCATATGTTGCATTTATGCTACTTCCTCAAAATAAACATTAGTTCACTAAAAAAAAATTCTTGAAAAAAGTTGGTAATTTATGTAATCATAAAGATATCACAGTGAGAGAGTGTGTAGTACTTAGTAAAGATAGTTATATAAATATAACACACAACTGTAGTCAACAGCTTTCTGTGTGGACTGGATTGCAGTTTAGTTGTGACTTCTGAGCTTTTCTTGAAATTGTGATACTATACACGTAATAAACTCTTTAAGGGCAAAAAATGCAGATAGGTCATTCTGAGCACATAGACTGAATCCTCCATGGCTTGTTCTGCCTTATCTCACAGTGACTTGTCACCAGTTGTGACGTATAGTGAGTTGTTTTAAAAACATTCTATACAATAGTTTTACTTTACACTTTGGTTGTATTTTTAAAGTCAACTGTAAAGTTTAATCTTTTTAATTCAAAATCAGAATCCTCAGAATTTTGTAGATTGCTTCCATCTGCCTTCTCACAGTTTCTGGCACATTTCCTTAAGACAGACAGAACATCTCCCAGAATTTGAGCAGAGACCCTCTACATTTGCCAGTAATACCACATTATGTGTATCCTTTGTGAAGAAATGTTTTTTGTTTGTTCTTTTTTCTGTATCATTTATATGATACTCATTTTATGTAAAAGTCATATGAAGTTGATGATTGTCCAAGATAGTTTGTCTCCTTTAAAACGTCTGGCTGCCACATGATCCTGGGTCACCCATTCCATGAAAAGCCCAGAAAAATATTCAGGAACGATTTGGGGCAGACTGCTACTCAATAGATCAGAAGAGAAGGAGATAGGTAGGTCACAGCACGGGATGGCACTCATGACATGTTTGCTGCTTTGTGAGCCAAGGAATTAATTAGAGTGGGTAATTTTGAGAATACTAAGAATCGAGTCCACTACCAAGTACAAAAATAATGGGCAAATCTAATTAAAATAGAAACCAAATTCTCTTACTGTAAAACAAAAGACCACAGAACTTCAAGAGAGAAAGAGAAGGCAAGGGAGGAGAAGGAGAAACCTCACAAAGCAGAGTATTTATTTGGCAGGAAACTGCATTCATTCTTATTTATTTATAGGTTAAAAAAAAAAAAAAAAAACTACCAGTGTAAAAATTCAAGTATCTCCCTGAAGAAAAAAAGCAAGTGCTTTTTAAGTGTTAGAAAAGAGGTTTACTGGTGATTAGGGCAATTAAGGATCAAAACTAGGTTCTGAAGAGGACAGCATGAGTCCATACAGCAGTACATAACCAGTTTTTTTTTGAGTCCCATTGTTTATTGGCCCCAAATAAATATGAGCAGTTGTTAGGTTTGATTTGAGTCTGGTGTACAAAGGTCACTGAAAGTGCCGGGTTTGGACAGATTATAATAATTTGCAGGCCCAGTGCAAAATGAAAACGCAGAGCCCCTTTGTTCAGAATTATTAAGAATTTGAAGATAGTGACAACAGAACATGAAAGCAGAGATGAAGCCCCTCTAAGCTTGTGGCCTTGTGTGACTGACAGCATAGTCATACACCCATGAAGGTGGCATTGTCTGTGGTTCTTTAACAACCTTACTCATTAGAGCTGTCAGTGAAGCAGCTGTTATCCCCTAGACAAAGGCTGTTGTTAGTGTAGATTCAGGGGAGCTCAGCACTCAAGGTTACCTCTGCCTTGGAGCATTTGTTTGTTCCCTTTGTATCCCAAGCATGTTGCACAGTCTCTGACCCATGGTACTGTTACTGCTGCTAAGTCACTTCAGTCGTGTCCGACTCTGTGTGACCCCACAGACGGCAGCCCACCAGGCTCCCCCGTCCCTGGGATTCTCCAGGCAAGAACACTGGAGTGGGTTGCCATTTCCTTCTCCAATGCATGAAAGTGAGAAGTGAAAGTGAAGTTGCTCAGTCGTGTCTGACTCTTAGAGACCCCATGGACTGCAGCCTACCAGGCTTCTCCGCCCATGGGCTTTTCCAGCAAGAGTACTGGAGTGGGGTGCCATTGCCTTCTCTGCTGACCCATGGTAAGCACGCAGTAAATAGTGGATAGAGTAGATGATGGATTATGTGACTGCCAGCCTCTCTCAATGATTCCGGTTCAGTTCATCTTTAGATAAGAAGCCCCAGTGTGGATTGTTTTGCATTTCAGTTCATATTGCAAAGACCTTGCAGATGTCTCCTCCAGTCAGCTTGGAGGTTTCTTTTAGCTCTGGGCCTTGGGAGTCCTGTACTTACTCAGGTCTGTTTCTCTTTTAAGTGATCCTGAAACGTTTAAACTCATAGATTAGAATAATATTTGAGCCATAACCAAGTTAAGACTAGACTAATGCTCCCTCCTCCATGCCCCCAGTACAAAGATGTCTACCTCTTAACTCCTGGAAACTGACACTATGTTAGAGCACATGAAGAAATTTAAGAAGAAATTTAGAAGAAAATTAAGGTTGCAGATAGATTAAAGTCACTAACTAGCTGACCCTAAAAGTGGCTAAATTATCCTGGATTAACCAGATAGGTCCTGTGTATCACAAAGGCTATTAAAGAAGAGAGGGGCAGAAGAGTCAGAGGAAGAAATGAAACCAAGGAAGCAGGGTCAGAGTGAGATGCTAGGAGAAGGTGCCCATCTGCCATTGCTGGCTTTGAGGATGGAGAAAGGGAGTAGCCTCTGGAAAACTCTCCATTGGGGCTTCCAGAGAGGACACAGCTCTGCCAACAACTTCATTTTAGCCTAGTGAGACGTGGGTCAGATTGCTGACCTCCAGAACTGTAAGATAATGAATTTGTGTTGTTTTAAGCTGCTGTGTTATGGTAATTAGTTACAGCAGCAGCAGGAAACCAACAGCTGGTTCCACATTGCGGCAAAACGATCACCCCTGGTCCCTGGTTCGTTAGGAGTCGCTAACCTCCGTGGCAGGGCATTATTTTCTGCCCATGTGTTTTCCACTTCTTTGGGTAGCCTTAAGTAGAGTTATGTATGTGTGTGTGTGTTTTCTGTGTTTTTAATTTCCTTCATTGGACCACTATAATACGTTTTTGGGTTCAGGCTAGTAGATGTTACATTCTAGAGAAAGAAATCAATGCAGGCTGTTCCAGAAACACTAGTTTCTTGGGATATTAGTAGTTGAGAGAGAGTGAAAAAAGAGGTTTCGGCTGCCAAATTCATTTGTAAAACAGGATAACCAATCTACGTTTCTTTTTCGTAAAACATTAAAAATATAATCTGTGTATAAATAGTTTTTTTAAATCTTGATAGTTTAAGAGAATATCCAGCAAAAATTATCCGTCCTTCAGCTCAAGTTCCTCTCTCCAGAGTCAGCCATTGCTAGTTTCTTGTGAATCCTTCCAGAGATATTCTGATATTATATATATATATATAAATGCACATACACAATACATATAAATATGTGTGTGTGTGTACACGCACACTCTAGTTTTCTACATACACTCTCCTGTACCTTGCTTTCATTTTACTTAATAATTAAACAAGTTTATGGAAGAACTTCAATAGCTTTAAATGTATAATATACACATGAAACACTTACAGGACTTAATGGAGAAAAATAAATATTTTCCAAACATTTTGGACCACAGATTTCATTTTTTTAGAGTGAAATCTTTTTCATTTAGAGTACTTTTTTCAGACACACTGAACAACACCAAGCTGCCTTCCTCTGAAATAGAAATAAGAATGAATGACTCCCGTACACAGATGTAACAAGAAGGGTATGGATTTGGGAGTAAGGGAAACCTAGACTAATGTCCTCATCCCATTGTTGACTTGCCTGCCTGCTCACATGCGTGTTTACTGGCTGTGTGGCTTTGAGCAGGTTGCTTAACTTACTGAGCCTTCTTGATAATACTGTTTACCTCATTTGGTTATTTGTTTGTTAATTAAAACATGAATTCATTGGAACATGTATGAGCTCGGGTGTGTAAAGCAGAGTCATTCTACTTGAGAAGCTTCTAGTCTAGTGAGGGAAACTTCACTTGTAGCACACCAAGTAGCAAAAAACAGTGGCCTATCTTAAAACTAAAGTTGTAGAAAATCATTTTCTATTAATATGACAATTTTCTACTTTTATAGGCACAGATCACTAGAAGCAAATGTCACCTATACCACTTCAAAACTTGTAAGGAATACAGAAAGTTTAACATAAGATTTTTCAAGTATTAATTTTTTTAAAGTATGTATGATATTCGATATTGCTCATCTAATGAATTATCAGAGTAATGTTATTTATCTAAATAAAGTAAGAAGGACAAAATCCTTCAATTTATCATGAAATTCTTGCATAAATTCTGGCATGGTTGTGGATTATGGACGTATTTATCTTAATGTCTTGTGACTTTAGATGTTGAGTTGGATAGAACTAGATAATCTTATTTTTGGACTCATAATATGAATATTTTACAGAGAAATTGTATAATCATTCTTTTCCAATATCTATAAGGCATACAAGTGCATTTTAGCATTGGTTGTTTACTCTTCATAATTCTCTTTTCTGTGTTTTATTCAAAATTACTCATTTCAAAGCATATTTCTATTTTCATATTGTTCTTGGTAAACAGCAAAGGAATATTCATTAGAAAAAAATGTTTAGGAATTTAATTGAAAATAGCTAATGCAGTTTATTTTATTTGCCATTTTGGTTGCCAGAAAAAAAAAGCTTCAGCTTATTTTCATTTTCTCAGACCAGTGAAATGCTGTCTTGGCCTGTTGAATTCCAGACAATGTTCAACACTTGTTTTACTGAATCCTGATGACTTCAGTCTGTTAATTTATTTGGGAGACACTTTTGGTTTTTATAAGGTCAACTAGAAATGTGTAGCTATTTTCCCATTTATTTGAGGTTCAAATATTTTTTAAAATACTAATATTTAACTTGAAAATACAGTGGTAACTTTGGTAATGTCAAATCTTTAAGCCCATTATTTATAACTTTTGCATTTAAAAGATGTTTCTCTGAGTTTGTTCCATAAAGGCAACTCTCAAGGCCGGTATGATAGCTGCCTAGTTATTTGATAGTAGCAAGTACCTAATACTTGGACTTGCCTGTTTTTTGTCATCATTTTGATGATGGTTTGATTTGTTACATTCTGAAAAACAACCCATTAAGTACTTGACTTTTCTTATTGCCAGGTAATGTATGTCCCAGCCAGTGCTCAGTTGTTTCTCTCCATTGCATTGCCCTTACCTCATCTCTCATCTTCATCCCTGCTGCACATCTGACCTTTACCCAGTCCCAGAGGAGAGTCAGAGATGAGATGTGTGGGTGTCAGGCAAGTTGGTAGTAAAGGAAAGCTCTCTCTCGCTCTCTCTCTGTTTATAGATAGATAGATATAGATATAATTTTCATCATAATGCGAGAGAAAGAGCTACTTCAGATGCCCTACATTGGTGGCCAGGCAGGCATTGACCATTGGCCATTTGGCTAGATTTTTGCTGTGATGGCTGCAGTCTGAGAGTTTAAGACTATCTTTCCTCCCCAAAGAAAACATTGTCTGTTCTTCTTGTCTATAATGAATCACAAGCATAACAACATCCTTCCAGGTTATTCTTTTCAACTCCAGATAATTCTTAGTGGTGAAATAATTTACCTAATGTGTGTTTACAGATTCAGCAGTCAAAGTTGTATGGAAACCCAGCATTTTGGGTGGGAAATGGGAGTAGCACAAGCCGTGGGCATACAGAAAACACTGGGTTCTTGGCTTCTGCGACAACTCTCTTCCCTAATTCTCCCCATAACTTTTGAATCATTCTATTTCAATCTTTTATTCATCTCTCTCTCTTGCCATCTGCCTCTGCAATTTTCACATTTCCTGAGATTCTATAAGGCGTTCCACATTGACTCAGTGCTAAAGAACCCATGTGTCAGTGCAGGAGACATGAATTTGATCCCTGGGTTGGGAGATCCCCTGGAAGAAGGAACTGGCAACCCACTCCAGTATTCTTGCCTGGGAAATCCCAGGGACAGAGGAGCTTGACATGCTACAGTCCGAGGAGTCTCAAAGAGTCGGACGTGACTGAGCACGCACACATGCACAGGATTCTATACCAAACTTTTTGTCTCTGGTAGACTATCTCTGGGAGTCTCTTCAACTCATTTGTCTTTAGCGGCCAGTGATATGACAGTGACTGCTATCTCTGTACATGTAGTCCAGTAATCTCCCCTGAGCTCTACATTTATAAGCTTATATATTATAAGCATTTACCTACTCAGCATCTGTCTCTATTTGGGTATCGTATGGTCACTTCAGGCTGACTCATTATAACTGAAATGGAATCCTTTATGCATAGTACTCAACTTGCCCCTTCTGTGTCACCATCTTCACAACAGCCAAAATCACAAGACTCCAAAATCTGAGAGCATTGTAATGAGAGAACAAATAAGATCCCAAACTATTACGTGTATACACAGATACATGCATACCAGTGTTCCAAGAGTAACATTATATATATAGTCTTGCGTATTTTTGACTTTAAGTAGATAGAACCATATTGTGTATTATTCTGTGCCTTGCTTTTTTGCTCAACATCTCACGTTTGAGATTCATGCATGTGTGCATGCCATTGTGTGAAAATTCTATAATTTACTTGCTCATTTTTTCTGTAGAGAGAAATTTGGGGGGTTTTCAGTTTTTCACTATTATAAACAATGCACATTTGTTTACTATCTCCTGACACACATATGCAAATATTTGCCAGAGTATGTAACTAGAAGCAGAATTCCTGGTTATAAGTACATAAATCTTCATATACCTGGACAGTTATTGCCAAATTGTTATCTAAAGTGGTTTCAAATGTTTACACTCCAGCCAGTAGTAATTCATTCTTGTCATTTCATGTTCTCTGTGATCTTTGCTATTGTTGGACATTTTTGTTTTTGCTAATCTGGTGTAAAATACTTTATCCTGTTTTTTATTTGCTTGGTTGAAACTTCCTTCGTTTCTAATGAAGTTGAGATAATTATCATATGCTTATTTGGCCCCACTGTTCCCTCTTCTTGGAAGTTTCTGTAGTCTTTGGCATATGCTTTTAAATTATGTTGGGGTTTTTTTTAATTGTTTGTACCTTTGGATAATAATCCTTTGTTAGTAGCATATGTTGCAGTATTTCCTCTCAATTTGTGATTTCTTCCATCTCTTTAAGATGTTTGTACTTATTTCTTATGCTTCTAATGTAATTGAATTTATCTATCTTTATCTTCATGGTTTCACTTTCTGCCTTAAAAAAAAGAACATCACTATCCTAAGATCCTAAACATATTTTCTTCTAAATGCTTTAAAGTTTGGCCTTTTCTCATTGATTGTTCAGTTCACCTGGAATTGAATTGTATGTGTATCATGTACAGTTTGTTCTTCTTGTTTAGTCAGTAAGTCATGTCTGACTCTTTTCCAACACCGTGACTATAGCCCACCAAGCTCTTCTGTCCATGGGATTTCTCAGGCAAGAATACTGAAGTGGGTTGCCATTTCCTTCTCCAGTTAGCCCACATACAAATTGACTTTTGGTTTTTGACTTTAGAACCATTGTTCATGTCACAGTCAAAGGAGAATAATTTTTCAAGTGTCATAATGCCATCAATCATTGTACATCTTCCTGAACCTCTCAGTCTGCTCAAACTGGCTCATTGACATTTTTCAGAAATATTATTTTCAGAGTATGTTATAAAATGCAAGTAGTTCACTCTAAACAATACTAATGGTTCTCATTTGATAAGAAAAGACTGATATTACAGCCATGCTGATATCAATGTTAAACTTGACTGAGAAAATTTCTTTACAAAATGAGCCAATAACTAGAAATATCATTTTAAAAGTTGTTGGTAATCCAACTCCCAGAAATTTACAAGAGAAAGTCAATTATTCATTCTAACATTTTAGGGAAGCTTTCCCAGGATGAATAATTCTTGTGCCAGTCTAACTTTTGATCTACACTATTAATTAGATGGTGGTAATGGACTGCAAGGAGATCCAACCAGTCCATTCTGAAGGAGATCAGCCCTGGGATTTCTTTGGAGGGAATGATGCTAAAGCTGAAACTCCAATACTTTGGCCACCTCATGCGAAGAGTTGACTCATTGGAAAAGACTCTGATGCTGGGAGGGATTGGGGGCCGGAGGAGTTGGGGATGACAGAGGATGAGATGGCTGGATGGCATCACTGACTCGATGGACGTGAGTCTCAGTGAACTCCGGGAGTTGGTGATGGACAGGGAGGCCTGGCGTGCTGCGATTCATGGGGTCGCAGGGAGTCGGACACGACTGAGTGACTGATCTGATCTGATATGAATGCAGTTTGATTCAAGCTCTAGTGTGTGTGTGTTTGTGTGTGTTTTAATGCAGTGTGAAATCAAGTTATAAAACATAGAACTCTCTGAAACTATATTATTGAGGCTATGCTGCTGCTGCGGCTAAGTCGCTTCAGTCGTGTCCCACTCTGTGCAACCCCATAGACGGCAGCCCACCAGGCTCCACCATCCCTGGGATTCTCCAGGCAAGAACACTGGAGTGGGTTGCCATTTCCTTCTCCAATAAGTGAAAAGTGAAAGTGAAGTCACTCAGTCGTGTCCGACTCTTGTCGACCCCATGGACTGCAGCCTACCAGGCTCCTCCATCCATGGAATTTTCCAGGCAAGAGTACTGGAGTGGGGTGCCATTGCCTTCTCCGTATTGAGGCTATAGCCATTTTTTAATAAGGCTGTCATGTTCTGGAGAAGCTTCATTTATTCACTTTATTTGAAAAGTCCTTATACTTTAGCCTTTGTGCAATGATGATTTCTCATTCTGTCATTAACCTTTCCTTTTTAATTCATAGTTTTCATTTTATTCCACAGGTATTTGTTGAGAGCTTGCATTTTGCAAAGTAGTCTATTTGAGCATAACTGTCTCAGAATTTAGGGACTAAAGGAACTCCAAGATCTTTTATATTATCCCTAACTTCTACAACTTAAAATAAGACACTGAAATCCAGAAATGTGCCATCACCTGCCAAAACCTTAATGTGATAAAGCATAAATAAAGATCTCCCAACCTTGGATTCAGAATTCTTCCATTGAACCATGTTGTCCATAAAAACTAAAAATATACTTGAATCCTAAGTCTTAATATAATGTTTATAACACTCCTAAAGGAATTTCGTGAACAAATTATATTACAATCCTTGCCTTAAAGCTACTTATAAAATGTTGAGGATGAAAAAACATATTTGAAAAAAAAATGGAGAAAGTAAAAAGTTTAACTGAAAGCTTCCTGAGGGGCAGAAGTTATGTGTAACCTTTATCAAATTTGATATGTTTCCCTAACACAGTGAGCTAATCGTAGTACATACTTAAGTATTGATTGAATGAAAAACTATGTATTGAAATATTGGATGCAGACATTAGGTACTTTAAATGATCAGAGAAAATAAAAACTAACCTCAATTTGAAAAGTAAAAACAAAAAAAGAAAAGTCTTCAGGGAAGATTTAGAACTTAAAGTGGGTCATAACTAATGGTTGCAATTTAATTAGAAGCAGAGGAACTCCCATTTTAAAAATACTTGTTTAGCTCAATTTCTATTAAGACTTTAGGTACAGGTTCTCTGAGTTATTTGCTTTCAGATTTCACCTCTTAGCATGAGTGCTTGGAATAAACATGTTCATGAAAAAATAATATGATAAATATGCTAAGATATGGGTATAAGGATTTTAATTGTTGTATTATTTATAAGAGCATTAAGAAATAGAACCAACCTGAACAGTCATCAGTGGATTAATTGTTAGTACAAACAATTTAAAATTAATGGTGAGTATAGCAGAGGTGATGGAATTCCAGCTGAGTTATTCAAATCTTAAAAGATGATGCTGTTAATGTGCTGCACTTAATATGCCAGCAAATATGGAAAACTCAGCAGTGGCCACACAACTGGAAAAGGTCAGTTTTCATTCCAATCCCAAGGGAAGGCAATGCCAAAGAATGTTCAAACTACCACACAATTGCACTCATCTCACACCCTAGCAAAGTAAAGCTCAAAATTCTCCAAGTGAGGCTCTACCAGTATGTGAACCAAGAACTTCCAGATGTTCAAGCTGGATTTAGAAAAGGCGGAGGAACCAGAGATCAAATTGCCAACATCCATTGGGTCATCAAAAAAGCAAGAGAGTTCCAGAAAAACATCTACTTCTGCTTCATTGACTACACCAAAGCTTTTGACTGTGTGGATCACAACAAACTGTAGAACATTCTTAAAGGGATGGGGATACCAGACCACCTCACCTGCCTCCTGAGAAACCTGTATGCAGGTCAAGAAGTAATAGTTAGAACCGGACATGGAACAGTGGATTGGTTCCAATTTGGGAAAGGAGTACGTCAAGGCTGTATATTGTTACCATGCTTATTTAACTTATATGCAGAGTACATCATGCAAACGGCCTGGCTGAATGAAGCACAAGCTGGAATCAAGATTGCCGGGAGAAATATCAATAACCTCAGATATGCAGGTGACACCACCCTTATGGCAGAAAGTGAAGAACTAAAGAGCTTCTTGATGAACGTGAAAAAGAGTGAAAAAGTTGGCTTAAAACTCAGCATTCAGAAAACTAAGATCATAGCATCCAGTCCCATCACTTCATGGCAAATAGATGGGGAAACAACAGAAACAGTGAGAGACTTTATTTTCTTGGTCTCTAAAATCACTGCAGATGGTGACTGCAGGCACGAAATTAAAAGGTGCTTGCTCCTTGGAAGAAAAGATATGACAAGCCCAGACAGCATATTAAAAAGCAGAGACATTACTTTGCCAACAAAGGTCCATATAGTTAAAGCTATGGTTTTTCCAGTATTCATGTATAGATGTGAGAGTTAGACCATAAAGAAGTCTGAATGACGAACAATTGATGTTTTTGAGCTGTGGTGTTGGAGAAGACTCTTGAGAGTCCCTTGGACCACAAGAAGATCCAACAAGTCAATCCTAAAGGAAATCAGTCCTAAATATTCATTGGAAGGACTGATGCTGAAGCTCCAATCTTTTGGCCATCTGTTGAGAAAGTAACTCATTAGAAAAGACCCTGATGCTGGGAAAGATTGAAAGCAGGAGGAGAAGCGGATGACAGAGGACAAGATGGCTGGATGGCATCACTGACTTGATGGACATGAGTTTGAGCAAGCTCCAGGAGATGGTGAAGGACAGGGAAATATGATGTGCTGCAGTCCATGAAGTTGCAAAGAGCCAGACATGACCAAGCAACTCAACAGCAACAACAGCAACAATAGATCTATATTTTTCAACATGCAGAAATATTGATAATATATTTTAGAGTAAAAACATTAAGCTGCAAAATTATATATATAATCTTGTATTTGTAAAAAAAAAACATGAAAACACAAATAATGCAAAGCAGGATGGTGGACATTTTAATTTTCTTTTTCATGCTTTTCAGAATTTTTATAAAGTCTTTCAATAAACATATGTTACTTATAAAAATGTTTAAACTTTTTATCTGGGTGTGGGAGAGTTCTAAATTTATTTTCTTCACTTACCACAGATATGAAATCTGTAGAACAGTGATCTCCATTCGTGGAACAGCTTTCACTAAGCACCTACTATGTACTAGACACTAAGAACAAAAGAGTCAAAATCTATTTCCTGGGCTCCTCATGGCTAGAAAGAGATGGAAATCTGAAATGGAGAAATAGGGATCGGTTCCCTTCAAACTTGCCACCTCAGAGCGGTCCCTTTGTCCTATACTGCTTTTTTTTTTTTTAAACTAAATTGATGGCTGTCTGTGTTGTGCTTGTACAGTGTCTAGACTATGAATAAAATTACAGAAGTCTTTCCATGTATGACTTTTTAATTGAAATAATTCAACTCTCTCTTTTGCTAGAAGAAAAAGTAATTCTAAGACATTTAGGGCTAGACAAAAATGTGTAATGTGTTTTGAGTTGACATTGAGAACTTATACATGTAATAATTATGATTTTGTTCTGTACTGTATAGTTTTCTCCTTCTATAGAATATATTTTCAGAAATTTAATTACATGTTACAGTAATTATGTTAATATTTGTTGTTAATTTTAATACTGATTCTCCCAGAGGGTTGTACTTGTCATCTGGAGAATGTACTAATGCCTAGCATTTCAGCATTCCTGTGAGGGTTATGTTTTCTGAACTTGGCTTGCTCAGGATAAGACAGAGCTGTCCCAGATCTAATGGCAGCCAGCCATGATTAATTGTATGCAGTCAGGAGGCCAAGGAGGACCCTGTAGAGGATTCATCTTTAGCAATCTGTACAACTAAGTGTGAGTACAGGCTTTTGGAAATACTCATCTAAACACACTCAACATTTGTGGATTTTTAGTTGATTATTCTTTTAAATTAAAGAAGCTATTAGCAGGAGCACTTTTATAGTTTATGTTGTATCAAGGGCTAAAAATAATAGTTTCCAAATGTTTTGTAGGAATTTATAAGCATTTTCATTTATAATATCTCATTTAATCTTTAGACCACCTCTGAGGCAGGTATTATCATCTCAGTTTTACAGGTGAGAGAACAGAGGTCCATTTAGGTTAAATGACTTGCCTGAAGTCACCTAGCTAATAAGAAATAGACCTGGATTCCAACCTAAGAGTCCTGACTTCAAATCCTGTTCTTTTTTAGCTATACCAAACTTTGTGGTTGGAAATATGGGTATTTATTTGCGTACTACTGGGTTGATTCTAACAAGGTTCATACAAGGGCATAAATATACATTCCTAAGCTCTTCTTTTGATTAAGCTGTTACCTTCCAGTTCACCACTTTTAAGACTAATTATGAGTTAGTGATCATGCCTTTTGCCCTAGGACTCAGAATATTTACGTAAATATAGAGGTTAGTCCATTGATATAGTAACTGCAGTACTGAAACTGAAGAAATTCACTCACTAAATGAAGATATGTAGATTCAGTAAATGAATGCGGACCAACTGCATTTCATCAACAGCTGTTTATACAACAAGGCATTATACACACATATACAATTGAATGACCCCTAAAAGAAATTTATGTGATCAGAACTTCCTGCTGTTGAGCTTCAAAATGCATGTTCATAGTTAGAATTTAAAGGAGCTGAAGGAAAATGTAAATTGTTTTGAAATTATTAAAGAAATGGATTGAGAAACCTTCTGTATCTTGACATAAAAATACAGCATAGAGGATATCTTATTTCTTGACCTTAATTACGAATACTGTTGTAAGGTCTTTGAGTTTTCATTAGCTCAGAAAAGAGGCAGATAAATTCCAAAGCAGTTAAAGAAATTAAATTCCTTTCATTTATCTTTATGTTAATGCAACAGTTTGGAAGCAGGGTTTAACTTTTATTTCACTTATGTGTCTCTTAAAATTTTCTTTTATTCTATATGTAGGTTTTCAAAATAAAATTATTTTGATTTTTTTCTTTTTACTCTAGGCTTGATCCTCCACTACCTGAGATGCCGAAAAAGGATCATGGCCCAGCTGAAAACATGTCCTTAGAAACTCTAAGAAATAGTAGTCCAGGAGACCTCTTTGATGAGATTTAATTGTCTCAAAAAGTACTTTGATATTCACAAGACTATGTTTTCTATCCCATTCTTTATACTGCAGAAACAAAATTTCAGCTCAGCAGCAGCCCTTAGTGCACCTTACAATTTAATTACATACATAGTGAGCTGAAACCATTGTGCAAAATGGATTACACATGTATATGAAAATATTTGATGACAGTGGCACATTATTCTGATGTGTTCATTCAGCATGCCTGTAATTACGTAAAATTTCAGACCTTTTTATTGCAAAGGTCACATGTACCTTATTCATTTCACACATATTATATGTAGTAGCTGTCTATCCTGTCTAGGAAGATTTTGAAAATAGGACAGATAGAATGTCTACAAATCCTTTTTCAAATAGTCTTTTCTAAACACTGATGTTTGAGTATTTTAATTTGTGGAATGATGTGCAAAATCTAGTTTTAGTTTTTACACAATCTGAAAATCTAGTGATAAAACTTTTGATTGAAGATTTTGTGTTCTCAATAAAATGTTATCTTGCTTAACTTTTTCCTTTACTATCAGGTCTTTATAGAGTGCATATTAATGTAAATGTAACATCGTTTTGTATCAAAGCATGTTTTTCAGAGATCTCAAGATCTCAGAACCATTGTAATGTTGGTCCCTCTGCCTAGAATGTTGATCTTTGTACATTTGGTTTCTTTTCACCTTTCAGATCCAGAATCAAATGTCTCCTACTCCAAGGTGCTTGCTCTGAAATATACTTTTAAAAAGATGTGCATATTCCCAGTCACTGTATCCCATGGGAATGTTTTTTTCACTCTGTATCACTCGGCTTCCCTGGTGGCTCAGAGGGTAAAGAATCCGCCTACAGTGTGGGAGACTTGGGTTCAATCCCTGGATTGGGAAGATTCCCTGGAGAAGGGAATGGCTACCCACCCCAGCATACTGGCCTGGAGAATTCCATGGACTGTAGTCCATGGGGTCGCAAAGAGTTGGACATGACTGAGCGACTTTCATTTTCTTTTCATGTATCACTGTCTGGAATTACAATTTTTTTTCTTGCCTCTTATCTCTCTCGTCTCCTTCCTTCTATTTGTCTGTCTTTCTCTCACTAACCTACCACTGTCCCCACCCCCCAGCCCCCTGTCTGTCTGCCTATAGAAAGTAAGCCCCACCATAGCAGAGGCATGACCATCTACTTTCTCTCTCCATCTGCCAGTACCTAGGACAGGGCTGGATTCCTAGAGGCTTAATAAGTGTTTACTGAAGAAATAAAAGCATGTCCATTACAGTGTAGGCACTCAGATGATCTAGTTGCCTTAAGTTTCTAGATCACTGTGAACACAAACTCATTAAAAGACTGAAATCTAGCTGGATGATTTGATACAAAGAAAAAATTTTTCAGAAAACATAACTACCTTCTCTGATTAATTAAAAATATACGTATATATACACACAAGCTTGACTACAGAAAGATAATGAGAAAGAAATGATAGATTATTGTTTATATCAGAAATGGGATTTTCTTGAGAGTTCCATGGTGATCCAATGGCTTAGTCTCTGTGCTCCCAATGCAGGGGCTGAGGCCCAATCCCCGGTCAGGAAACTAGATCTCACATGTCACAACTAAGGGTTCGTGTGCCACAACTAAAGATCCTGCATGCCACGACTAAGACGCAGCACAGCCAAGTAAATCTACTAAGAAATAGAAACAGTTTTTAAAAAGAAATGAGATTTTATTGTCCATGGAACCACAAACTATTTTAAATAGAAATTTTCCTGCATTTTCATTTCTATACTGGTTTCCATTTAAGAGGGAGATTTTTAATTAAGTGTAAATATAAATGTGTGAAATATAAAATTTTACTTGGTCACATAAAAAATTCAGTAATGAATTTGTGTAATCCAGGATTTACCTTGGATCTTTCCAAGGGGATTTGGTACATAAAGTACCAGAATCTCAAAATAATACTATCACATCTGAATAGACCACAAATGACTGACCAAAATTAGTATACATCAGTGTATGTGTATATAGGTATGTACATATGTGTATGTTTTATATATATGCATATGTATATTTTTTTAAGAGAAAGAGAAAACCGAATTTTGGCTGTTATCTAGCAGTAAGAAGGGAAAATGTTTCCTAAGTAATGGTAACAATACAATCTATAGTTCATGGTATAGTAGACTCTCAAACAACATGGGGTTGAACTATGCAGGTCCACTTATAAGGGGATTTTTTTCAATAGTATATAATATAGTACTATACAATCTGCAGTTGGTTGAGTCTTCAGATGCAGAATTGCAGATTTGGAGGATCTGAAGATATTGAGGAACGACGGATATGAAGGGCTGACTATAAATTATACTTGACTGTCTAGAGGGTTAGCACCCCTCTCCCCAACTGTTCAAAGTTCAGTTGTATTTTACTTTTTCAGGGTTCTCTTCAACCATTGCTGTGTGTCAGATTGATTCAGCTGGTTAGAATAGAGCATAATAAGCCCATAATCATGGTTTCCTCTTTTCTATTTATTGCTATTTTATAGTTCTTGTTCTCTGTAAACAGACATCTATAGGTTTGGTTGAGAGGCCCAGATTCTGTAATTCCATGCTATGATTTTTTTCCCACATTTTTCCTTGTCTATACCCTAAAATAGATTTTTGTAGAAGATACTGCAATGGAAGGCAAATTAATTGAGTTATAATGCAGCCTGGCTTTTTTGATCTTGGTGCCCTCACTTCTAAAAACAAGGTGATTACATTTCTGAAGGGTGTTTTTTGGCATAAGGTTTATAATTATTGGCCCTGGCATCAGATGGTATGGGTCAGGCCTCATTAGGGAAGTTCATGGGAGAAAAAAAATCCCATCTCAGGAAGAGATGTCTTTATTATGTGGTTTTTAAAAGGTCAGGAAACTACTTAAAATGTGTTCTTAGTGGCACATAACTCAAATTTATAAAATTCTAGGTCCCATGTTTTAGAGCCAAGCAGCTCTTTATTGGGTAAGTTTGATTCAACAATGTTTATAAAGGATTAGTTATGTACAAAATACAGAACTGGGCCATGTGTGGAAGTGAAGGATAAATCCATCATTTACCAGGTATTTGTTAAGCATTCGTGTTGACCTCCACTCTGGGCATTAGATGAGGCAATGAATAATACTAGCACTCTGTTACTATAGAGTTTATATCCTAGCAAGTGAAATTTGGGGTCTGGTCTCAAAAACTGGAGTGTATGAGATTGGGGCTTGAAACTACTATGTAACGAACCATAATATCAAGGAGTATTAGAATAAGCGACTTAAAGAGAAAAATTTAAAAATTAAAGTTTTAGATGAGAATCCATAGAAGATAAAAGATACAACTGGGAGATTAAGAGAAATTGGTAGGAGTTGGGGAGAGTGAGCTAAGGATGTAGCTATCTTCAGATCAGAAGAGAGTATAGAAGGTGCTGGGGCATCAGCTATGAGGTTAATTTCCAAGTTTACAATTGTGAATCCTCAGAATGAAGAAGACAGGTTAGAAGATATTCCAGGGGGACTGTTGGCCCAGGGTGTTTAGGAGCGAGAATCTCAGTTGTATAATAAAGGTATGGCAAGCATTGAGCCCCACAGGTCTAACTAGCACTTCCTTGGGAAGGTATGGGCTGCCAGAAAACTTCAGGTCATGCAGACCTTGCTGGGCATCTGAGGATGGGAAAGGAAGGCCAGTCTGGAGGCCTCTCAGCAGATACTTAAAAGAAGCAGCCAACGTGTATCCTTTCGTGTCTCTCCCATTCTCTTACTATTATTTATACAGAATCCATTTTAAATAAAGCAAGATTAAATAGCTGACATCCAAGCCCATGAAAGGCCTCATGAATTTATCTATAAATCAGGAAATTAAAAAAAATAGGTTGTTAACACATTTTGTAAGGGAATATATAGTAACAAAAGAACTATTCATGTATCCTTGTGTAGCTGTTGTCTGAATTAAAACTTTCCACTGCTAATCTGACAGTTTCTAGGTAAATGCTTCTCAGGAGGGCAGATTTCATTTGCAAGTGTTCAGTGCACAAACATGAAATGATTGTCTCCATTTTAATAACTGGAAAAGGATGCCTTGGAAAATACATGACAGCATGCATTTTGTGGTTAACTGACCATCCAACCATCTCTTCTCCTGTCTCCCAGTTCTCTTTCTTACCTAACTCAGCCTAAAATGCTCTCCAGCCTCCCTTCTAATTTTCTCCATTTCAAATATCCACGTCGTCTCATTTACCAACTATTATCCTTCCTTATAATTTTCCTCTCCTCTGTGTGTGTGTGTGTGTGTGTGTGTATGTGTGTTTAGTCACTCAGTTATGTCCGACTCTTTGTGACCCCGTGGACTGTAGCCTGCCAGGCTCCTCTTCTCCGTGGGGATTCTCCAGGCAAGAATACTGGAGTGTGTTGCCATGACCTCCTCCAGTGGATCTTCCCAACCCAGGGATCAAACTGGGGTCTCCTGCATTGCAGATGGATTCTTTACCAGCTGAGCAACCAAGGAAGCCCTTCCTCTCCTCTACTTGAATAAAATTCAATATGAATTTTATTGTTCATATGTTGTTTTTTCTTCTCTCTTTTGGAGGTCCTTCATCCTAAACTATCATCTCACAATCTCACTGATAACTGTATGTCCTGAGTGAGGGTCTCTTTGTCCCTTAAGGCTTTGAGATCTATAGAAAAAGAGAGAGAGGGAGATTGGAGCCTATTTCCCTCTTGATAGTATCAGTAGATGTTCCTGTTAAGGGCAGGAACAATTTTGGTGGCTACTGTTACAGTAAATGGAATGTAGGTTAGTCCTGAGCTGCTTACTTTTTAAAAATTTATTTTTTATTAAAGTATAGTTGATTTACAATGTTGTATTAGTTTCTGTTGTATAGTAAAGTGATTCAGTTATACATATACACATATAACATATATGATGGTGGGGATGGTTTAATCACTAAGTCGTGTCCAACTCTTGTGACCCCATGGAATGTAGCCTCACAGGCTCCTCTGTCCATGGATTCTTCAGGCCAAGAATACTGAAGTGGGTTGCCATTTCCTTCTCCAACATACATATATATATTTATGTGTATATAGATATAGATATATATTATCTATATATAATGTACATATATATTCTTTTTCATATTCTTTTCCATTATGGTTTATTACAGGATATTAATATAGTTCCCTGTGCTCTACAGTAAGACCTTGTTGTTTATTCATTCTATATATAATAGTTTGCATCTACTAATCTGGAACTCACAATCCATCCCTTTGCTGAACCACTCACTTTGGATTTAGAGATCATCTCCAACTTCCCTACTATCTTAGGTATAACATAACCAGTCAAATAATA
The DNA here is from genome assembly GCF_027580195.1 of Bos mutus. Classification (NCBI taxonomy): domain Eukaryota; kingdom Metazoa; phylum Chordata; class Mammalia; order Artiodactyla; family Bovidae; genus Bos; species Bos mutus. The sequence continues at coordinate 14,515,144 of NC_091623.1, forward strand.
TAGATGAATGAGATGATTTTTATAGAACCTGCTCATATAAGACTCTTATAGAAATCTATCTTACTCTATACTCCTCTGAAAACCAAGCCTTAGACCAGGGCTTGCACACAGGCAATTTATTTGGGGAATATCATCTCAGGGAGCAAAAGTGTGAGACCAGATGCATTAAAAAGAAAAGGAGGAAATGCCAGTGCAAAAGCCTCATCAAGGCAGATAGTTCTTTGGATGACGTATCCCCAGCCTGACCAGGATCTTCTGAGAAGTGCAAGTGGTGGTCTCTCAGTTGTATCCGACTCTTTGGGACCCCATGGACTAGGGACTTCCAGGTTCCTCTGTCCATGGGATTCTCCAAGCAAGAATACTGGAGTGGATTGCCATGCCCTTCTCCAGATGATCTTCCTGACCCTGGGATTGAACCCGGATCTTCTGCATTACAAGCAGATTCTTTACTGTCTGAGCCACCAGGAGCCAAGATCTTCTGAGGCATCTTCTAAAAAGTATCTCAGAACTCTGCGTCCAGGGGCAAAAAGCATTTATCCTTGGGTTTCTGTTTCTCATTGCCCACATGCTGCACATGCCCCTGCGTGAACACATATAGCAGCAGGCGCTGTGTGACCTTCACGCCTGATGGGGAGAGTGGCTGGTGTCTACAGTAGCTTCAGGTCCTGATATATTTCAGAGCCAGTTCCAGTACATGCATTTCCTGAAAAGCCACTGCTCCCTTTTTTGAAACATTTATTAGTGGAATGGTTTCTTCAAACAAACAAGAAAATACCCAACTAATAGGGAAATCAAATACATTCTCCAGAGAAGATTTCAATTAATTCTCATTATTGTCAATTAACAAATTGTCATTAGTTAACCTTACTATTAAAAGAATGTTTCACGAATTGCCAGTCCAGGTTCGATACAGGATCCTTGGGGCTGGTGCACTGGGATGACCCAGAGGGATGGTACAGGGACGGAGGTGAGAGGGGGGTTCAGGATGGGGAACACAGGTACACCTGTAGTGGATTCATGTTGGTGTGTGGCAGAACCAATACAATATTGTAAAGTAATTAGCCTCCGATTAAAATAAATAAATTTAAATTAAAATAAAAATAAAAGAATGTTTCAAGACAGCTATAACAAGGTAAAACCACTTTCATTATTAAACTTTGTATAATATTTTATAATATAAATTTCAAAATTCATTAAAATGCCATTGAAATTTTAAACATAAGTGAAAGTGTTAGTTGCTCAGTCATGTCTGGCTCTTCTGTCCATGGGATTTCCCAGGCAACAATACTGGAGTGGGTAACCATTCCCTTCTCCATGGGATCTTCCTGACCCAGGGATCAAACCTGTGTCTCCTGTAGTGGGAGGCAGATTTTTTACCACTGAGCCATCCAGGAAGTGCAGCTACGCCAGATGTGTCTTCAAATCATTGATGACTTTTAGTAATAGTATAAAATGTCTGATCTTTGTCAACATGGGCCAGTACTAAAAATTTTATTTATAAATGAATTTTAAATGTGAGATGTTACAAAGGTGCCACCTTTGGTAGAATAATATATATATTTATCCTTTAAAGAATACAAAGCAACATAATTTTTATCTTGGTTTTTCTCAAATGGTCAAGAGACTACTTTTACATTACAGCATTTCTATGCAGTGACTAGGGCTTCTCTCTCTCTCTTTGTCTCTCTGTCTCATAATTGATCTGATTGGGACTTCCCTGGTGGTCCAGTGGTTAAGAACTCGCCTGCCAATGCAGGAGACATGGGTTCGATCCCTGACCCAGGAAGATTCCACATGCTGTGGGGCAAGTAAGCCCTCGTGCCACAACTGCTGAAGCCCACACACCTAGAGCCCATACTCTGTAACTAGAGAAGCCACCGCAATGAAAAGCCTGTCAAGGAAGAATAACCACTGCTCATTTCAACTAGAGAAAACCTGCACGCAAGGAAGACTCACGGCAGACAAAAGTATAAATAAATTATTTTTTTTTAAAAAAATCTGATTGAAAACCTCATGAGACTTCTATAATAGAATCCCTATTAGGACAAAATGGTGGCAATGATGATGGAAGAAGTAGGCTTGAAAGTGCTCATTTTGTCCTTAAGCTCTGGAAACATTTAGGGAATTCACGCATGTGAATTTTTCCAGAGCCCTTTTAAATACTATTGGAAACAATCTTGTTCCTCTCCCTTAAGAGATATACTATATGTCTCTGAGGAACTAAATTTACAGAGGAGTAATTAGATCACTATGAAAGATTAAAACATTGTCCATAAATGTTTTGCTGTTCACCACCACCACTCAGTTGACTTGCTTTGGCTAATAAAATGTGGATGAAATAGTCATATACATGTTTTGAGCCTAGGAGTTAAGAGGCCTTACATTTCCTCTTTTTCCCTTTGGGAGCTTCTGATCTCTGCCATGAGACTGACATGTTCCAGGTAGCTGCTGCCTCTCCTGCCCAGGCCGTTGATGACACACAGAGCAGAACTGGACTCGGTCCCAAGCTGGAGCCAAGCTCACTATCCTGAAACCTTTAGAAGAGCCTTGCATCTGAGCCCAGCTATAGTCAACCATGCTGGCTGTGAGCATGAAGATAATTGCTTGCTACTCAAAGCCATTGAGATTTGGGGTCGTTTTGTTATATAAACGTATTTTGACATGCTCTGACTAAAACAGTTCATCACGTAGGATAATGAACAAAGATAATTTTACGTTTGTAATAGCTTTCAGTGTTTATGTTTTAAAAAAAAAAAGTCCAGTAACTTCTGGCTGCAACCTGGTAATAGAAAAAATAGAAATGTGAATTTAGGGATCAGATTAAGCCAGCCTTCAACTCTCTGTCTGCCAGCTATTAACTGTCTAACCCTGGGCAAGTTCTTTAAGTTTTCTTATCCATACAATGAGAATTAAATAAGATAATGCAGATAAAACCCTTAGCCCAGGGCCTGCTTCATAGTAAGTGAAGCACATATGGAATATCTTAAGATTGTCAAGATACTGTCTTATTTTATGATGGTTGTGTTGCATGTAATGGATCAGCACAGTTACATACAACCAGATTATCAGTTAAACTGACCTTCTCTTTGAAATTTATTGGCTCACGCTACTTGTCCCTGATCTTTTCTAGTCTGATGCTCTTCCCACGATTTTCGATTTTCCTGGATTCCTGTGGGATTTATTTTCATGGCTACCTCTGCTGTTAGTTCTGCTGGGATAAGTCTCATGTGTTATCAATCCTGATTTTCTCCTGTCTCCCCTCCATGCCAGTTCAACCATGGAACTCATTTCATTGTCTTTGATTTACATGGCAAAAGCACTCAGAAATCTCTGTGTATGGTGGAATTTATTAAAGGTGCAGGTCAGAGAGAGGCAGTTTATCTTAAAACAAGCACTTATATTTGATTTTACCATAACTTTATTCATTAAAGTAGTCTTCTGAAGGAGATGGAAGGGAGGTCTGCAAAAGAGAAAAGATGGCGGAGTAGAAGAACGTACATTCATCTTCTCCTGTGAGAACTCCAGAATTGCAGCTCTCTGTAGAACAACCATTGACAGGAGAATGTTGGATCCCACCAAAAAAAAAAAAAAAATACCCCACATCCGAGGGCAAAAGAGAAACACAACAGGACAGCATAAGGGGTGAAATCACATTTAGAATCAAAACCCCAAACCCACCAGAGACACTCAGAGGGCTCAAACAAAATCTCCTGCACACCAGGACCCAGGGACCCCACAGAGACTGAGCCAGACCTGTCTTTGGGTGTGTGAGTGTCATCCACAGTGGCACAGTCAGCAGTGGCCTGCACAGGGACGGGGCTCTGGCTGCAGCAGATCTGGGAGGCCTGGCATGTGACTTAAGTCCTCTTGGAGGAGGTTGACATTAGTCCCACCATAGGGCCATGGAGCAGACAGCCCACAAACTGCAGAACAATTACACCAAAGAAGTTCTTGCACTGTTATGAAAGTTCTAGGACCCGCAGCATATTTCCCAACCTGGCAAAGGGACTGAGAACCCCCAGGGAATATCACCTTGGAGGCCAGTGGGATTTGATTACAGAACTTACACAGGACTGGGGAAACAGTCTCTTGGAGGGCACAAACAAAACCTTGTGTGCACCAGGACCCAGGAGAAAGGAGCAGTGACCCCACAAGAGGCTGACCCACTTGCCCGGAAGTCCAGGAGTCTTCAGCAGAGGCATGGGTTGACAGAGGCCTGCTGCAGGGTCAGGGGCACTGAACACAACAGTGCTGGCATAAGCCCTTTTGAAGGAGGTCCCCATTACCCCACCACAGTTTGGCCATAGGCCAAACAACAGGGAGGGAACATAGCACCACCCATCAAGAGAAAATTAGATTAAAGGTTTACTGAGCACGGCCCCACCCATCAGAACAAACCCAGATTCCCCCACAGCCAGTCTCTCCCATCAGGGAGCTTCCACAAGCCTATTGTCCTTATCTATCAGAGGGCAGACAAAATGAAAACCACAATCACAGAAAAGTAGCCAAACTGATCACATAGGTCACAGCCTTGTCTAACAATGAAACTATGAGCCATGCTGTGTAGGGCCACCCAAGACAGACGGGTCATGGTGGAGAGTTCTGACAAAATGTGGTCCAGTGGAGAAGGGAATAACAAACCACTTCAGTATTCTTGCCTTGAGAACCATGAAAAGTATGGAAAGGCAAAAAGATATGAACAGAAAGATGAACTCCCCAGGTCAGTAGGTGCCCAATATGCTACTGGAGAAGAGTGGAGAAATAACTCCAGAAAGAATGAAGAGATGGAGCCAAAGTGAAAACAGTGCCCAATTGTGGATGTGACTAGTGATGGAAGTAAAGTCTGATGCTGTAAGCAACAATATTATATAGGAACCTGGAATGTTAGGCCCATGAATCAAGGTAAACTGGAAGTGGACAACAGGAGATGGCAAGAGTGAACGTCGACATTTTAGAAATCAGTGAACTAAAGTGGACCGGAATGGGCGAATTTAATTCAGATGACCATTGTATCTACTACTGTGGGCAAGAATCCCTTAGAAGAAATGGAGTCGCCCTCATAGTCAACAAAAGAGGTGGGTATGCAGTACTTGGGTGCAATCTCAGAAACGACAGAATGATCTCTGTTCATTTCCAAGGCAAACCATTCAATATCACAGTAATCCAAGTTGATGACCCAACAACTAATGCCGAAGAAGCTGAAATTGAATGGTTCTATGAAGACCCACAAGACCTTCTAGAACTAACACCCCAAAACGATGTCCTTTTCATTATAGGGGACTGGAATGCAAAAGTAGGAAGTCAAGAGATACCTGGAGTAACAGGAGCTTGGCCTTGGAGTACAAAATGAAGCAGGTCAAAGGCTAACAGAGTTTTACCAAGAGAACAACCTGGTCATAGCAAACACCCTGTTCCAACAACACAAGAGATGACTCTACACATGAACATCACCAGACAGTCAATACTGAAATCAGATTGTTTATATTCTTTGCAGTCAAAGACGGAGAAGCTCTATACAGTCAGCAAAAAACAAGACCGGGGGTGGACTGTGGCTCAGATCATGAACTCCTTATTGCCAATTTCAGACTTAAATTGAAGAAAGCAGGGGAAACCACTAGACCATTCAGATATAACCCAAATCAAATCCCTTATGATTATACAGTGGAAGTGCCAAATAGGTTGAAGGGATTAGATCTGATAGACAGAGTGCCTGAAGAACTATGGACGGAGGTTCCTGACATTGTACAGGAGGTGGTGATCAAAACCTACCCCAAGAAAAAGAAATGCAAAACAGCATAATAGTTGTCTAAGGAAGCCTTACAAATAGCTGAAAAAAGAAGAGAAGCAAAAGGCAAAGGAGAAAAGGAAAGATATATCCATCTGAATGAAGAATTCCAAAGAATAGCTAGAAGAGATAAGAAAACCTTCCTCAGTGATCAATGGAAAGAAATAGAGGAAAACAACAGAATGGGAAAGACTAGAGATCTCTTCAAGAAAATTAGAGATACCAAGGGAACATTTAATGCAAAGATGGGCACAAATAAAGGACAGAAATGGTATTTACCCGATAGAAGCAGAAAATATTAAGAAGAGTTGACAAGAATGCACAGAAGAACTATACAAAAAAAGATCTTAATGACCCAGATAACTGCATCAGTGTTATCACTCACCTAGAGTCAGACATTCTGGAATGTGAAGTCAAGTGGGCCTTACGAAGCATCACTACAAACAAAGCTAGTGGAGGTGATGGAATTCCAGTTGAGCTATTTCAAATCCTAAAAGATGATGCTGTGAACGTGCTGCACTCAATGTGCCAGCAAATATGAAAAACTCAGCAGTGGTCACAGAACTAAAAGAGTCAGTTTTCATTCCCACCCCAAAGAAAGGCAATGCCAAAAAAAAATTCAAACTGGAAGGACTGATTCATTGGAAGGACTGATGCTAAAGCTGAAACTCCAATACTTTGGCCACCTGATGGGAAGAACTGACTCATGAAAAGACCCTGATGCTGTGAAAGATTGAAGGTAGGAGAAGTCTGAATTTGGCAATAAGGAGTTCATGGTCTGAGCCACAGTCAGTTGCTGGTCTTGTTTTTGCTGACTGAATAGAGCTTCTCCATCTTTGGCTGCAAAGAATATAATCAATCTGATTTCGGTGTTGACCATCTGGTGATGTCCATGTATAGAGTCTTCTCTTGTGTTGTTGGAAGAGGGTGTTTGTTATGACCAGTGCATTTTCTTGGCAAAACTCTATTAGTCTTTGCCCTGCTTCATTCCGTATTCCAAGGCCAAATTTGCCTGTTACTCCAGGTGTTTCTTGACTTCCTACTTTTGCATTCCAGTCCCCTATAATGAAAAGGACATCTTTTTTGGGTGTTAGTTCTAAAAGGTCTTGTAGATCTTCATAGAACCGTTCAACTTCAGCTTCTTCAGTGTTACTGGTTGGGGCATAGACTTGGATTACTGTGATATTGAATGGTTTGCCTTGGAAACAAACAGAGATCATTCTGTCATTTTTGAGATTGCATCCAAGTACTGCATTTTGGACTCTTTTGTTGACCATGATGGCCACTCCATTTCTTCTGAGGGATTCCTGCCCGCAGTAGTAGATATAATGGTCATCTGAGTTAAAATCACCCATTCCAGTTCATTTCAGTTCGCTGATTCCTAGAATGTTGACATTCACTCTCGCCATCTCTTGTTTGACTACTTCCAATTTGCCTTAATTCATGGACCTGACATTCCAGGTTCCTATGCAATATTGCTCTTTACAGCATCGGACCTTGCTTCTATCACCAGTCACATCCACATCTGGGTATTCTTTTTGCTTTGGTTCCATCCCTTAATTCTTTCTGGAGTCATTTCTCCACTGATCTCTAGTAGCATATTGGGCAGCTATTGGCCTGGGGAGTTCCTCTTTCAGTATCCTATCATTTTGCCTTTTCATACTGTTCATGGGGTTCTCAAGGCAAGAATACTGAAGTGGTTTGCCATTCCCTTCTCCAGTGGACCACATTCTGTCAGATCTCTCCACCATGACCCTCCCATTTTGGGTTGCCACACAGGCATGGCTTAGTTTCATTGAGTTAGACAAGGCTGTGGTCCTAGTGTGATTAGATTGACTAGTTTTCTCTGAGTATTGTTTCAGTGTGTTTGCCCTCTGATGCCCTCTTGCAACACCTACCATCTTACTTGGGTTTCTCTTACCTTGGGCGTGGGATATCTCTTCACAGCTGCTCCAGCAAAGTGCAGCCATTGCTCCCTACCATGGACGAGGGGTATCTCCTCACCGCTGCCCTTCCTGACCTTCAACGTGGGATAGCTTCTCTAGGCCCTCCTGCACCTGCGCAGCCACAGCTCCTTGGACGTGGGGTTGGTCCTCCCGGCCACCGCCCCTGGCCTCGGGCTTGGGGTTGCTCCTCCCGGCCACCGCCCCTGGCCTCAGGCTTAGGGGCATGGGGTATCTCCTCCCGGCCGCCGCCCCTGACCTCAGGACACCGGGTAACTCCTCTCCTTGCCGCCCCTGACCTCGGACGCTGGGTATCTCCTCTCAGCTGTAGACCATTCAGGTATGACCTAAATCAAATCCCTTATGATTATACAGTGGAAGTGAGAAATAGATTTAAGGGCCTAGATCTGATAGAGTGCCTGATGAACTATGGAATGAGGTTCATGACATTGTACAGGAGACAGGGATCAAGACCATTCCCATGGAAAAGAAATGCAAAAAAGCAAAATGGCTGTCTGGGGAGGCCTTACAAATAGCTGTGAAAAGAAGAGAAGTGAAAAGCAAAGGAGAAAAGGAAAGATATAAACATCTAAATGCAGAGTTCCAAAGAATAGCAAGAAAAGATAAGAAAGTCTTCTTCAGCGATCAATGCAAAGAAATAGAGGAAAACAACAGAATGGGAAAGACTAGGGATCTCTTCAAGAAAATCAGAGATACCAAAGGAACATTTCATGCAAAGATGGGCTCAATAAAGGACAGAAATGGTATGGACCTAACAGAAGCAGAAGATATTAAGAAGAGATGGCAAGAATACACAGAAGAACTGCACAAAAAAGATCTTCACGACCCAGATAATCACGATGGTGTGATCACTGACCTAGAGCCAGACATCCTGGAATGTGCAGTTAAGTGGGCCTTAGAAAGCATCACTACGAACAAAGCTAGTGGAGGTGATGGAATTCCAATTGAGCTATTCCAAATCCTGAAAGATGATGCTGTGAAAGTGCTGCACTCAATATGCCAGCAAATTTGGAACACTCAGCAGTGGAACAGGCCTGGAAAAGGTCAGTTTTCATTCCAATCCCAAAGAAAGGCAATGCCAAAGAATGCTCAAACTACCGCACAATTGCCCTCATCTCACACGCTAGGAAAGTAATGCTCAAAATTCTCCAAGCCAGGCTTCAGCAAAATGTGAACTGTGAACTTCCAGATAGATGTTCAAGCTGGTTTTAGAAAAGGCAGAGGAACCAGAAATCAAATTGCCAACATCCTCTGGATCATGGAAAAAGCAAGAGAGTTCCAGAAAAACATATATTTCTGCTTTATTGACTATACCAAGGCCTTTGATCACAATAAACTGTGGAAAATTCTGAAAGAGATGGGAATACCAGACCACCTGACCTGCCTCTTGAGAAATTTGTATGCAGGTCAGGAAGCAACAGTTAGAACTGGACATGGAACAACAGACTGGTTCCAAATAGGAAAAGGAGTACGTCAAGGCTGTATATTGTCACTTTGTTTATTTAACTTATATGCAGAGTACATCATGAGAAATGCTGGACTGGAAGAAACACAAGCTGGAATCAAGATTGCCGGGAGAAATATCAATAACCTCAGATATGCAGATGACACCACCCTTATGGCAGAAAGTGAAGAGGAACTAAAAAGCCTCTGATGAAAGTGAAAGAGGAGAGTGAAAAAGTTGGCTTAAAGCTCAACATTCAGAAAACTAAGATCATGGCACCCGGTCCCATCACTTCATGGGAAATAGATGGGGAAACAGTGGAAACAGTGTCAAACTTTATTTTTCTGGGCTCCAAAATCACTGCAGATGGTGACTGTAGCCATGAAATTAAAAGATGCTTACTCCTTGGAAGGAAAGTTATGACCTACTTAAATAGCATATTCAAAAGCAGAGACATTACTTTGCCAACAGAGGTTCGTCTAGTCAAGGCTATGATTTTTCCTGCGGTCACGTATGGATGTGAGAGTTGGACTGTGAAGAAGGCTGAGCGCCGAAGAATTGATGCTTTTGAACTGTGGTGTTGGAGAAGCCTCTTGAGAGTCCCTTGGACTGCAAGGAGATCCAACCAGTCCATTCTGAAGGAGATTAGCCCTGGGATTTCTTTGGAAGGAATGATGCTAAAGCTGAAACTCCAGTACTTTGGCCACCTCATGCGAAGAGTTGACTCATTGGAAAAGACTCTGATGCTGGGAGGGATTGGGGGCAGGAGGAAAAGGGGACGACAGAGGATGAGATGGCTGGATGGCATCACTGACTCGATGGACATGAGTCTCAGTGAACTCTAAGAGTTGGTGATGGACAGGGAGGCCTGGAGTGCTGCGATTCATGGGGTCGCAAAGAGTCGGATACGACTGAGTGACTTATCTGATCTAATCTTGCCGGGGACCAGCCCCAGCTGATCCAGGGTATTCGAAGGAGAGATGGCATAGGCGAAGATCAGGAGACAACTGCTTAATTAAATGTTAATTAAGGATATAAAGAGTAATAGGATGAGGATAGCTCAGTGAGGAAATTCAGTGGAGAAAAGAGGCTGAGTGGCTTGGTTTACGCGGGAGACCAATAAAACTTCAAGACAAGAAGTTTGCACCACTTACGTAGGCCACAGGCGTCCTTCCGTTCTCCCGGAGGAGAGGAGACACTGAGGCCTCCCCGGTCGGATCTTAGAAGCCCAGGCATAATTAGTAAGCATGGTGGGTTCCACTCTCCAGATGGAGACTCAGCCAGAGTGAGAGAGAGCGCGACATGGGGAGACCAGTATTTCGAGAAACTGATCCCAATTCTTTATTTTCCAGAGTCTGTTTTTATACACTGAGATGTTATACAAAAGTCACGCGGGGTCAGCAGTCCTGACTTTTATCAAAGTCAGGTGCTTCATACAAATGTATACAGAGGTCTTAGGGGTGTTACATCATCTTCTGGCCAGGGGGGGCCTGCTGACAATTTACGACCCTCTCCTTGTGACAGCGGTCAGTCAATCAGGACACTTATTTCTCCAGGGCTGATTATTCTCAAAACAGACACCACCCAAATAAAGTTACATTCCTACAGGGTGAGGGTGTAGTGGGTTTTAGTTAAGGAAAGAATTTACTTAGCCTAAGGTCTAACGTGATTAATATCAAAGGTTAATACTTATTTCTTCTATATATTCATTAATGTGTGTAAGGGCAGGGGATGTGGAGACTTAGCAACAAACATTGGCTCAACAAATGAAAAACCCTTCACCAATACAATTTCTAATCAGCCCATTATACTTATACTAATAGTTTTCTAACTTTTCTAAGGAACCTGTTTTTAGAAGGTTTAAAGCATCTCGTGCCTCTCATGGTTGGGAGGCTGTGAGCAATCACATGTGGCCGGACAAGCCTGTCAGGCAGGCTAGAGAACCTTCAGAGGAGTTTGTAGGTTAAAACAGTCTTATCATGCCCAGGAATTATTATTAACTGGATCTCTAGGTTAACTCCTTCTCCGAAAGAGGTCGTGGGGGACAGCCCCCCGTAAAGTCAGAGGTGTAGGTAAGAGCACAAAGTAGTAAAGTAGGCAGGCTCTGGTTACGGGGGTAGACGCTCGAGGATTTCCAGGTGGACTCCTGAGGCTCGATCCCGCCTTTGCGTATGTCGAGCCTCCTTCCTCATGACCTTTGCCATGGGCGGAGTACCTCACTCTGGCCCCCAACATAATCTGATCTGAGGTGAAGGGGACAACAGAGGATGAGATGGTTGGATGGCATCACTGACTCAATGGACATGAGTTTGAGCAATGTCTGGGAATTGGTGATGGATGGGGAAGCCTGCTGTGCTACAATCCATGGGGCCACAATGACTCAGACCCGACTGAGCAACTGAATTGACTGACATGTAACTGAAGTTGTACAGCAGAGGCTAACACAGTGCTGAAATGCAACTACACCCAATTTAAAAAATTTTTTTAATCTTCTGGCTTTCCAATTTATGAATCTCCCATTGGCAACTTGTTTCCTAGGATCCAGCCTCCTGCCCCGTTTTTCTCACTTCCCTCCCTTCTCTCTCTTTTCCTTTCCTCTCAGCTTTCCCCCAATCCCTCTTATTTTCTCATCAAGAGCCACTCAGATACTGTCTTTCTTTTCATTGTTCCTTGTTTTTATCCAATAGGTAGCGTGTTTTCATGTAACATATTCCCTAGTGTTAAATGTTAATACTGTCTATCCCCCACCATACCTGCAATGTCATTGTTAAATGACGGAATGACTTCTGGGTAGTAAGACCTAATTGAACATAGTGACCCATCTACAGAAATCATGTGACTGTCAGAAAGGAGGTGGTTTTTGCCACTGAAGTAAAAAAATGAAGCACTCCAGTGGAAAACACCATGTCTGTCCAAGTGCTTTTTAGGCAAGAGAAAATCTATCCCAGAGCTTTAAGTGTTCATGTGTTCACTCATTAATCCATTTATTTGTATCTCCCTCAAAAGATAAAATTGCAGTTCTTCTCTACTGTTTGTAACTAGTTATCTTTCCTTATAGTTAGAATCTCAGACTTCCGACTTGGAGGCAGATTTTCATTCTCAACAATATATCATCTGAAGGCTATGTTTGTTTAACAAGAATTTTATGTTCTATAAAAAAAATGTGACATTTGAAGAAGGTGAGGGAGAGAAAAAAGTATATAATAAAACAAATACTAGTATGTTCTTGAGGAATTCTGTATAAAATGTTGACATTTCTGAAGGGCACTTCTATATTTGTTTTGTTTTATTTTTTATTTTGCTATTACACCCCTAACCTATCATATGTGGTATCTGTAACTTTCAAAACTGCCAACAATCAGCCCATGTTGAAGTTTGTTGTTATTGTTGGTGGTAGTAACCCAGTGATCCTTTCACTTTTACTGTTCTTTGTACAGTAACCTTACTAATCTCAAGAATTTGAAATTTGGATTCTGTACAATTACATGATTCCTCAACCTTACACTCAATTCTCACCTGTGGTTAGAAGAATACAAGTTCTAACATGTATGTGTTCATTCATTCATCAAGTACTTACTGAACACTTTGTGCCAAGCACCCTGCCAGGTATGGCAGATAGAAAATGAGTAAGACATCACTTTTGCCTCACAATGTCTAGAAGTCTCGACTAAGGAAGGAGGCAGAGCTGTGCACAGACAATCAGGATGTGTGAAATGCTATAAAAGAACTGTTGTGTTCGGGGTGCTCAGAGCTCACAAGGAGAGTCATCCTACTCTTGTTTTGTTGGGAGACTACAGGGAGAAGAGACTGTGGCCAAGGGAAATTTGAGAGAGGAGATAGGAGAAGTTTGAGCTGAATTCTGGGATGACTCTGGCATTGCCACTTGGCTGAGGGACACTCAGCCGTGTGGGAGGCATCTTCAGTGGTTGTGGCTGCAGTGAAGTGAGAAAAAGAAAGATGAGCCGCAAGACTGAGAAGGTGGTATGCTAAGTCACTTCAGTCGTGTCCAGCTCTTTGTGACCCTATAGCCCACCATATACCTTAGCCCACCAGGCTACTCTGTCCATGGGATTCTGCAGGCAAGAATACTGGAGTGGGTTGCCATGCCCTCCTCCAGGGGATCTTCCCAACCCAGGGATGGAGCCTGCGTCTCTTATATCTGCATTGGCAGGCAGGTTCTTTACCACTAGCACCATCTGAGAAGGTAGTTCAGTTCAGTTCAGTTCAGTCACTGTCGTGTCCGACTCTTTGCAGCCCCATGGACTGCAGCACACCAGGCCTCCCTGTCCATCACCAACTCCCAGAGTTTATTCACACTCATGTCCATGGAGTCGGTGATGTCGTCAACCATCTCATCCTCTGTCGTCCCCTTCTCCTCCTGCCTTCAATCTTTCACAGCATCAGGGTCTTTTCCAATGAGTCAGTTCTTCCTACCAGGTGGCCAAAGTATTGGAGTTTCAGCTTCAGCATCAGTCCTTCCAATGTATATTCAGGACTGACTTCCTTTAGGATGGACTGGTTGGATCTCCTTGCAGTCCAAGGGACTCTCAAGAGTCTTCTCCAGCACCACAGTTCAACAGCAGATTTTAACTTGAATGAATGGCTATAGAAAGATCTTAAGGAAAGTAAGGGGTGACCTGACTAGCTTTGTGCTTTGAAAGGGAAACCTGAAGACAACATAAGGGCATAATCACGGGCACCCAGAGGTCTCCCATCTCTTTGCAGCCGGTATAACTCTCTGATGCTATTCCCAGCCTGTCTGGAAAATCATCAGAACCTACTTCATACTGCCACAGATTGGGCATTTCCAACAATCTCTGGAAGTTCTGAGAAACTCCTGATAGAGTGGCACAACCCACCCACAACAGAGAGCCCCTTTCTAATGCCTGGGCCCAGGCTGTTGGTACAAGCAGAAGTGGTTTCATCATTTCCTCTCAGAGTGATTTCAGGATATTTCTAAACCTCTTGTGGAACTGGCCCTTTTCTTGATCATTTCCTTCTGAATGCAGCTCCTGTGTACCTCTGGAGGAGTGGCTATCACTGTCATCGTTAGTTCACTTCTCCTTGCCCCTCTTTCTGGAGGCTGTGCGGTGTGACTGTGCTCTCGCAACCAGTGTCCACATTTATGCTGCAAGGCTTCAGCACTTTGCATAAAGTCACCAGGTCTGGGTCCAAACTTTGTTGGGGGTTGGGGGAAGGAGTAGACTTCAATACACTGGTGCCATTCAATGGATGTTAAATAACATAAAGCATCATGAAAGAGGGGCTTACATCCTGCAAAGAAACCTTGTGAACTAATTCTTTATCCCCTGGGATTTTGATCCCAGGACAATTAAGAGCTACAGAGTACCTTTTCCCCAAATATAAGGTGGCAGAAATAGCACTTTTTGAAAAATCAAATTATATTCTGTTTTCAGGTTTCAGCAGAAAACTTGTGGCAGTATTTCTCACTGTCTTTCTAGTAGATACACCTATTAGCATTATTTCTTCACAGATTTCAGTGGGCAAGTGCCTGAGAAGGTACTTTTCTCCACCTCTCTGATGAATTTTGCAATAACTGAACTTTATAAGAATATAGAAAATCATGAGTCAATCTCCCAATGCACTTGAAAATAATTAGGTTTTCTATCACATCCCTTTATCTCCTTATCAGAGAAGGATTTTTAATCAGGCTTTCTATGAATGTGGCTAAATTATAGCGTAGAATCACTGAGAATATCTTAAATATTAAAGCAGCTACTGGCGTCTCTGGAGCCTTGACACAGGTGCCAGGATCTCCACATCAGTCCTGCTAACAGAACAACCCAACAGCCTCTTCTTATAAAGAAATGTGAGGTTTAGTCCTTATTTTATTCCATTTAATTAGGAAACAACTGAAAATCCTGTCTTGCATTTTCAACACATGTTTCCAATTAGTGCAGCCAAGCGGGACCCTGAGTTTGATAAAAGCACTGACGTGTACCTTTGGTGCCTGTACAATGTACTCTTTCATTTTACAAGGTGGCTGAAGTGCAGTTTTAAATATCTTTTTTTTTTTTTTTAATGTTAACAAAAACCCAGGGGTATAAACTTAGAAAAAAAGTAAAGAGAAGCAAACCCAATTTTGTTTGAATTGCCTGCCTAGACTTTTAGAACCCTGTATGCAGAGGAAGTGTATTTGGCAGGCTCTACACTGGACGTTTACGGGCTTGTGTGCAAAAAGCATTATGGCTCATGCGACTCGCGCTCAGAGGCCATTAGATGGGAGATCCGTCACGTCAGGAAATACCACTTATTATACTGTAAATTTGCTTCATGTGACTGATCTGCTTAAAAGGCAGTGGAAATCCCATTCAAATAAATTGTTTCAGACCAAGCTATAACTGATAGGACTCTTGCCTTCAGCGCGACTCTTTCTGGGTAACTTTTGGAAGCTCGTGTGTCTTTAAGTAGGAAAGTAAAACTGGTGTCCAACAGTCTGGGAATTAGATGTGGAAAAGCCTAATTTAGGTCACTGCATCCCACCTCCTGCCAAAATAAAGGGAACTAGCAAGAGGGAAAAGTAAGATAAAACAAGTAAAAGACTTTATGACTCCTTCTCATGGTGTGTGTTCTGAGCTGTCCCAGGGACAGTGGAATGATTTTCCACTTTGGGTCATGGGAAAGCATGATGTCTTTTGTCCCAGAAGGTTGAGGCACATACTGTTATAGGGTCCTACATGAAGACTAACAACAGGCTTCTTTTGCCGGATTTTATTGTCAGAACTACCCTTCCATTTTTGACCCGTAATTGACAGACTAGAGAAATGTGCTCGTCAAGAACAATAAACTCCATCTCCTAGACTCATCACCAATTGCTCAGAAATATCCAAAACTGCCAAGATAAGAACACAAATCTGAATAGAATAAATCTAAATAAGTGGATCCCTTGTAACTAACTTAAACTTGAGAAAAAATAACTCAAACGAGAACACTTCAGATCTATTCTCTCAGTAAATTTCAAGTATATAAAACTTTATTATTAAGCATAGTCATAAGTTGTGTATTAAGTCTCTAGACCTATTTGTCTTATAAACTGAAAGTCTGTGCCCTTTGATCAATATCTTCCATTTCTTCCCACTCCCCAAGCCTATTATAACTATCATCATACTCTGTTACTATGAGTTTGGCTTTTTTTCTTTTTAGTTTCTACATATAAGTGAGATCATATGATATTTATCTTTCTGTGTCTGTGTTTCACCTAGTATAATCCCCTCCAGTTTCATCTATATTGTTTCAAATGGAAGGATTTCCTTCTTATTAAAAGCTGAATAATAGCCCACTATATGTGTATGTATGTGTGTGTGTATATATATATATATATATGTGTCAGTTCAGTTCATTCTCTCAGTTGTGTCTAACTCTTTGTGACCCCATGGACTGCCCATTTTTATATATATATATATATATATATATATATATACCACATTTTCTTTATTCATTCATTTTTTGATAGTTTATTTCCATGTTTTGGCTACTGTGAATAATAATGCTGCAATGAACTAGTTTTCAACAAAGGTGCCAAGAACACATAATGGGGAAAAGATAGTCTCTTCAATAAATGATGTTGAAAAAAACCAGATTACCACATGCAAAAGAATGAAAGGGCTCTTATCTTACACCATATTCAAAAATCAACTCAAAATGGATTAAAGACTTAAATGTATGCCCTGAAACCATAAAACTTCTAGAAGAAAGCAGGAGGTAAGCTCCTTGATGTTGGACTTGGAAATGAATTTTTTGGAATTGACATCAAAGCACAGACAACAAAAGCAAAAATAAACAAGTGAGACTGTGTCAGACTAAGAGGTTTCTGCACAGGAAAGGGAGCCAGCAACAAAGTGAAAAGACCTGTGCAATGGGAGAAAATATTTGTAAGTCATATATTTGATAAGGAATTAATATCCAAAATATATAAGGAATTTCTACAACTCAGTAGCAAAAGCAACGAAAGCCGTATTTTAAAATGGGCAAAGGTCCTGAATGGATATTTTCCCAAAGAAGCAGTATGATGCCCACAGGTATACAAAGAGATGCTCCACCGCACTAGTGATCAGGGCAACGCAAATCAAAGCCATAATGAGATACTACTGCACACCTAGGTGTGTGAGGTGTTGGGATGACTATCACCAAAAAGTAAAAGATAGTAAGTATGGGTGAGGTTGTGGAAAAAGGGAAACTTTTGTGCACTGTTGGTGAGAATGTAAACTGGTTGAGCCATCATGGAAAACAGGACGAGGGTTCTTCAAAACATTATAAATACAACTACCATATGATCCACCAGTCCCACTTCTGTATGTATCCAAGGAAAATGAAATCACTCTCTTGAAGAGATATTCGCACTGGCGTGTTCATGTTAACTTTAAATATACAAAGTAAAAATCTGAGCTTTCACCATATGTGACTGTGTAGGCCCTCCCTGGTTATTGTTTATCATTTTAACCAACCATTTGGATCAGACTTCAGGTTTCTGCTCCTTCTGTGGGCCACCAATCATTCCTTTATCTCCCTAGAATGAGTTCCTTAAGCTGCTACCACCCCATCCTACTGCTTCATCCCCAAAAGGGGCATCAAAC
Source organism: Bos mutus (assembly GCF_027580195.1). Taxonomy (NCBI): domain Eukaryota; kingdom Metazoa; phylum Chordata; class Mammalia; order Artiodactyla; family Bovidae; genus Bos; species Bos mutus. Next base: position 14,532,931 of record NC_091623.1, read on the forward strand.
CTTTGATTCTCTGCAACACAGCAGAGACCAGGTTGTTACTTCAAATAAATCTTTATCAAGCTCCCCAGGGGATTCCATATTGGCAAATTCAGTAGTTATTCCATGCTACAAATCTGATTACTTGAAAACTCAGCAGGTATGCAAGGAAGGCACACCGCACTGACTTAATTTAATTACCGAAGCCACCTATAGGGAGTCTCCAGTAGCATGCAGCCATGTTGCAAGAACCAACTTAATCAACACATTCTCTCCAGCACACATATAGGCACCTCCCTCAAAGCCCTCTAACCTGTCCTCCCTCCTGGGCCAAATTACCATGAGGCTCCAGAGGAAAAAGGAAGCCCTCATTTCATCATCCTAGAGTTGGCTTCCTAGCCCATCCCTGTATATCCCAGGATCTGTCTCTTTGTAGGATGACCATGTTAATTCTCCAAGGGAAGCTCCATGCTCTGCCCGAGCTAGTCTCAATCTATTAACTTCAGCAGGCAAATGGTTCAGTATCAGTCTATTTCTCCCAAACTGTTGCTGTTGAGTCAGTTCAGTTCAGTTCAGTTGCTCAGTCGTGTCCAACTCTTTGCGACCCCATGAACCGCAGCACGCCAGGCCTCCCTGTCCATCACCAACTCCCGGACTTTACCCAAACTCATGTCCATTGAGTCAGTGATGCCATCGAACCATCTCATCCTCTGTCGTCCCCTTCTCCTCCTGCCCTCAATCTTGCCAAGCATCAGGATCTTTTCACATGAGTCAGCTCTTCTCATCCGGTGGCCAAAGTTTACTACACTTAAATATGGGGTGTCTGCAGCCCAGTCAGAAGTCTTTTATAAAATGTCAGATTCAGACATAGCCAACTTTCCTGCACACTTCAGATTCTCTGATATGAACATCCTGTATGGGAACCATAATGTAGAAACACATGTGTTTATGCACACAAACACACACCTACACACTCACATACCGGCCTAAGTGCTCTTAGAGGGGCTTCTTAACAACCAACAATGTGCTGTTATAAAGCAGCGTAAATCTATACAAAGGAGTTTTCTGCTCTCCTCCACCACAAAAAGTGGCTTCAGAGAAGAGGAAGTCTGTTAGATTATATTTGATTTATGTGACTAAATGGACCTTTAGGTTTAAAGTGTCTGAATCCAGGTTATTATTTCTCCCCCAAGAAGAACAGAGGGTATTTACTTTCTCTGTTTTTCAGAACTGAGAGGCATACTGGGTTGCTTTTCCCAGAATCAAAAATCTGTCTGCTCCAGCTATCTCTTCTTAGGATATAAAAAATGACTTGCAGCATCAAAGTGGCAGATTCCTCAGCTGCCGCCTTTTGGTGTCTAAGAACTTTGAAGTGCGGTCTCACGCAGGAAATCCCATTGCATCTGATTTGCTGAGGGTTTGTGGTTTACACACATCACTTCTCTATAATCTAGGCTTCCTTTATCTATTAGATAATAGTGATTCTTTGATTCCAAAAGGTTTTCATGCCATGCAATAAATTCTCACAATATCTTTTCTGAACTGTGAAATGATAGCTGTGTCTAGAAGAAAGACAGGAATATTTTTCTAACTGTAGACCTGTCATTAGGAGAAATGATAAAGAGACTTGGCATGTAGTTTCTTAGGGTGGCCTATAAGAAATTAAATCTGATTAATTGCCTTTTAAATAAACACTCTGCAATGAATCAGAGCCATCTCTCTTTTTTTTTTTAAATTTCTGCTATATGGGACTAGCCCATTATATAAAAAGAAAGCTTTTCCTCCATCTCTCCCTCTTGATCTCTCGTGAGCTCATCATTGGGTCCCCACTGTTGTAACTGTCTCTGGCTTTCCCATGAATAAAATGTACCTCCTCAGGTCTCTTGTCCTGGGACATTTCTGAATGACAGAGTAGATAATAAATTGACGCCAAAGATAGATGAGAGTTAATTTGTACTGGACTTTCCTTTGTCTTGTCACGTGATCTGCTTGACAGGCCTTCGCCGACCTAACCCAGAGTTACTGACATAAGATTTTAGTTGTTGTTTAGTTGCTAAGTCATGTCCAACTCTTTTGCAATCCCATGGACTGTAGCCTGCCAGGCTCCTCTGTCCATGGAATTTCCCAGGCAAGAATACTGGAGTGGGTTGCCATTTCCTTCTCCAGCAGATCTTCCCAACCCAGGGATCAAACCTGTGTCTCCTGAACTGGCAGATGGATTCTTTCCCACTGAGCCACCAGGAAAGACCAAAGATTTTAGACTTTGCAGCCAATCAGTGGGGTTTTTCTTTTCATCATTTAGTGACCCTCGTGTGCACAGCATGGACACGTCTGGGTTCCTTCCATGTGCAGTGAAGATGCTACCCAGAGGCAATATAGTGAATGCAGGTGCTTCAAACAATTTTTAAAATATGGTTGTGGACCCTTATTTCAATAAACTCTACATTGAATCTCAGTATGTAAAACAACAAAAGAAGAGTTGCTTGGTTGGAATAAGATCCTGGAGCTCTGCCCCCTCATCCTTTGGGAACAGATTTGCAAGCAATTGGTCCTATGATTGAGAGAACAGATTCAAGAGTCAAACAGTTGAGTTGAAACCCCAGTTCTAGATAACCCTTGGGAAATGGCTTCCTTCCTGAACTTGAGTTTTGTCCTTTCTGGAATGCAGCCAGTAGTCTTACATTTCAGGTGGATATGAGGATTAAATGAGATCATATAAAATAGTATTAAGCACAGTTCCTGATGCACAAGAATCACTCTATTAAAGGGGCAGGTTATTAATGTTAAAATGCCACTTCCTTTGTAACCAAAACTGTTACAGAGGAGGATGGGGCAGTATGAGCAGGAGGCAACAAAAACTGGTGCTGGTGACTAACCCCTCCCCTGAGGATAGTGGAACAATCTTATAAACTGAGTTAAATCACTCTCCCGCTGTGACTGACAATGACTAATTCAGCAGAAGGGAGTTGGCCACCCTTATTGCAACGTTGATAGGACTTTGTGTACAGAAATTCAGGTCACCGATGAGCTTTAATCCCATAGCTCCTGCCACAGTTCTTATCTTAGAAGACATTTACTCATTTGCAGAAATTTCACCCTTTCACATAAGCTGAACAGAATTTCCTGGGCATTCCTAACAGAATTCCTGGAGTGAAATACACTCCGTTAATGGTGTATTGAGAGCGTGTTGGTGTATAAAATATTAGCGTGGAGAGAGACAGAGGATTTGAAAGATGATAAGTAACGGGAATATGAACTGGAACGCTCATGTTGAAAACAGAAAAATGGTCGCCTTGCACCACAATATTTGAATTCTTTCAGTTTTGCTCTGCTGACAGAATCGCGAAACACAATATTTCAAGTAAGTGTGTTAGAAAGGTATTGGCATTAAACTAATATCGAGCAACTTGAATAATTTCTTAGAAGTGACTGAAATACATTTCCTCACTTTTTCTTTCATTTGTTCATATTGCTCCAGATAGGATTGCACAAGCGATGATCTTGCAAGCAATAAGACCTCCACTGCAAGTGGTATGTGCCATTAAAATACAAAGGAAGAGGCTCAAGCCAACAAAACTGAAAAAAGCTCATATTTTTCTTCCCCTATTTTTAATTTGTCTAGACTCATTTCAACATGGTCTGATTTGCTGATCCCAAACCTGAATATGTCATCAAGACTTTGACAGGATACTGAGAAAGGACAAGAGCCCCCACTCATGTTGTAGCTATTTCAGGGCTATTTTTACTTCTCCAGCTCCTTATGACCACCGGGGCCTCTTAAAGCATATGAGAGGTCATGTGAATTTTGGCCCTAAGGATCTATCTCTTGTTGCAGAGTCCCTGATACCCCAATTCTCTAATCCATGATTTTTTAGCCTTGGCTTTTGTCTGACTATCCCCCCACTTAGCGAAAAGGTAGATGCTTCTAGAAGCCTGTTGTGCCCACTCTCCACATCTTGCCTCCTGGGTCATTCAGATGTGCTCCTGAGACAGGTCCCAGGAGCAGAGACATTGTCATCATTTCCTCCTTCTCTAACTTATATCTGAAAGAGACAGAGGTGAGCCAGTACCTTCCGGAGTCCTCACTGCATGTCTGTATCTCTGCCTGTGAAGAGCGTCAACAAGCTCAACGGAACTCATAATCTCCCTGCTGCCTTTAGCCACGTCTTTTTCCTACCTGGGTGTTTTCCAGATGGGAGAAAGGTACCAACCTTATCATGGTTATTATTGACTCTTCCATCTCCCTGACCAGATGTTGTTCCCCGTCCTAGCCCCTAGTCAATCAGCAGATTTTGTTGTTTCTTCTTCTGTAATGGCCAGACTCTAATCTTCTTAAATTTTCTTATAAGATGGTAACAATAACCCTGTATACGAGACAGCAAAAGAGACACTGATGTATAGAACAGTCTTTTGGACTCTGTGGGAGAGGGAGAGGGTGGGATGATTTGGGAGAATGGCATTGAAACATGTATAATATCATATATGAAATGAGTCGCCAGCCCAGGTTCGATGCATGATACTGGATGCTTAGGGCTGGTGCACTGGGACGACCCAGAGGGATGGTACAGGGAGGGAGGAGGGAGGAGGGTTCAGGATGGGGAACACATGTATACCTGTAGTGGATTCATTTTGATATATGGCAAAACCAATACAATATTGTAAAGTTAAAAAAAATTAAATTTAAAAAAATTTTAAAAAATAAAGACATTGGAAAATAAAAAAAGTAAATAAATAAAATAATATATTGTAGAGAAAAAAAATTTTTCTTATAAGTCCCGTCATATGACTCCTCCTCCCTCCAGTGACATTTGTATCGTTCTCTGCTTTGTTACCCCTTCCCCTAAAGCACCCTATTTGACTGACACTGAGTATTCCATCTCATCACTTTCTCTCTTCACCTCCAATCGTCTGCAGTCTGCTCTTCCATTTGCCTTGGGTCTCCTTTCTCACTCTACTCTCTGAATTCTCTTCCCCTGCTATTGCTCTTTCAAGTCTTGAATTAGATCTCACTTCCTGAGGAACGTTTCCCTGCCACTCTACATCCTGATTAGACATTCCTCCTAAGTCCTTTCCTAACACGGTGTTTCCCGACCATAATATTTAGCATATTTTGTTGCAACTGTGTATTTGCCTCTTTCCCTCATGCTGTCATTTGTAAAGATAAAAAGCCAGTCTTTCTTTCTCACTGTTCTGTTCTTTGTACGTAGAACAAGTCTTCCCGAATGAATAAATGAATGAATGAGTATAGTGGAAACAAACTTAAGTATTCAAACAAGAAGTGTCAACATGCCAAATGTGTCTGAGAGAACAAGTGAGCTGAGAACCAAAAAAGTGACCTTCGGGCTCAGACGGAAAGAGCTTATAACCAAGACAAGAACACTTTCAGTGGGACAAGGGGGACAGAAGCCAGAGGAGAGTGGGTTGAAACTGGCTAGGACATGAGCTCATGCAGACAGTGAACATAGACAAGTTTATTGGAAAATTGTGCCGTGATGTGAAGACATTGTTGATGCAGGAGGGAGAGGGGACACTTGCAGGAAGAAACACATGAAAGATTGGAGAAACTGCTTATAAGGAAGTCAGAACTGTCCTTAGGGTCACACATAAGGTAGTCACAAAATAAGGGAAGCAGAGTTGGACTGAAGTCCGTAAGCACATTTTGAATCCCAAGTTCTAATACCATTTGCTAAGCTAAATGAGTTGAACTTCCAGAAAGCTCTCAGAAAGAGATTTTCAGTGTTGCTTAACTATGCTTTGTGCAGAAGTAAAAACTTTATTGGTAGACTTTGTTAGCCTGTGGTGATAGCAATATAAAGGGAAACAGCTGTAACTGAGATGCAGGCAATCCTTCGGTTCAGTTCAATCACTCAGTCATGTCTGACTCTGTGACCCCATGGACAGCAGCACACCAGGCTTCTCTGTCCATCACCAACTCCCAAATCTTGCTCGAACTCATGTCCATCGAGTTGGTGATGCCATCCAACCATCTCATCCTTTGTCATCCCCTTCTCCTCCTGCCTTCAATCTTTCCCAGCATCAGGGTCTTTTCTAATGAGTCAGTTCTTCGCATAGGGTGGCCAAAGTATTAGGGTTTCAGCTTCAGCATCAGTCCTTCCGATGAACACCCAGGACTGGTCTCCTTTAGGATGGACTGGTTGGATCTCCTTGCTGTCCAAGGGACTCTCAAGAGTCTTCTCCAACACCACAGTTCAAAAGCATCAATTCTTCAGCACTCAGCTTTTTTTATAGTCCAACTCACATCCATACATGACTACTGGAAAAAACCATAGCTTTGACTAGACAGACCTTTGGGGCAAAGTAATGTCTCTGCTTTTTAATATGCTGTCTAGGTTATAGCTTTTCTTCCAAGGAGCAATCGTCTTTTAATTTCATGGCTGCACTTACCATCTGCATTAATTTTGGAGCCCAAAGAAATAAAGTCTCTCATTGTTTCCTTTGTTTTCCCATCTATTTGCCATGAAGGGATGGGACCAGATGCCATGATCTTAGTTTTATGAATGTTGAGATTTAAGCCAACTTTTTCACTCTCATCTTTCACTTTCATTAAGAGGCTCTTTAGTTCTTCTTCACTTTCTGCCATAAGGGTGGTGTCATCTGCATATCTGAGGTTATTGATATATCTCTCAGCAATCTTGATTCCAGCTTGTGTTTCATCCAGTCTGGCATTTTGCATGATGTACTCTGCATATAAGTTAAATAAGCAGGGCAACAATATACAGCCTTGATGTATTCCTTTCCCTATTTGGAACCAGTCTGTTGTTCCATGTCCAGTTCTAACTTGCTTCTTGTCCTGCATACAGATTTCTCAGGAGGCAGGTAACGTGGTCTGGTATTCCCATCTCTAAGAATTTTCCACAGTTTGTTGTGATCCACACAGTCAAAGGCTTTAGAGTAATCAATAAAGCAGAAGTAGATTTTTTTTCTGGAATTCTCTTGCTTTTTTCTATGATCCAATGGATGTTGGCAAATTGATCTCTGACTCTCTGGGACCCTATGGACTGTAGCCCACCAGGCTCCTCTGTCTATGGAATTCTCTAGGCAAGAATAGTGGAATGGGCTGCCATGCCCTCCTCCAGGGGATCTTCTCGACCCAGAGATTGAACAGACGTCTCCTGTGGCTCCTGCATTGCAGGTGGATTCTTTACCACTGAGCCCCTGGGGAAGCCCCTTGTAACATCCATATTTAATAAAGTACAAAGATTGCCTAATATTTAATAAAGTACAAGAATCTACCTGCAATGCAGAAGCCACAGGAGACGTGGGTTCAGTCACGTGTAGATCCCCTGGAGGAGGGCATGGCAGCCCACTCCACTATTCTTGCCTGGAGAATCCCATGGACAGAGGGGCCTGGTGGGATACAGTCCATAGGGTCGCAAAGAGTCAGACACGACTGAATGGGACTTAGAATGCACACACACAGAGATGTTACAAAGGTACAGATAGTTGTGCAGCAAATAACCGTGTATCACCACCTACTTAAGGAAGAACATCTCAGTAAATGCCGTGACCTGGTGCATCTTGAATTTAAATGACTTTTCTCCCAGTTGTTCAAGTCTCTATTCGAAGTACAATACATATTTTGGCATGAAAAAACAATATTTCCACTGTGGAAAGTCATAACCAACTTGTTGAAGTTTACGCAGAAAATATTTTTGGTAAACAAATCCCAGTGCAAGGTTTCAGGAGGAAAGTATCAGGGTCCTGATGACAAAAGCAGTGGAGCAGCAGCAGATGCGGCCCAGGCCTTCCTCGCTGTCATCGATCATAAGCCTGTCCTGCCCTGGGCTTGCCAGCCAGTAGGTCTTGGGCCCCTAGGGGGAGCAGAATTTATTGTAAAGGGCCTGTAAATCCATATGCACATTGAGTATAGTAGACTAAATAAATAATATGTCATATATGCACACACTGCTATTTTTTTAATGTCTGTGGAGGAAATTTTGAATAAAATACAAGCTTGCTTTGTGAAATGAATAGCAGCCTTTGATCAATATGTGTTTTCTCAAACTACACATGTGAGAGTGTAATGTATATAGCATGATACATTACATTTTGAGTCCTCATACTCAAAAAGGTTGGTCTCGTGCTACTGTTATTGCTAGAAAGCCTTTAGATGATGATTTACACAGGAAGCAAAAAGTGTTCTTTAATATTTTAAAAATTATTTACATTATAAAAATCTTTTCTTCAAAACGATAGTAGTATGTTTCAACACACAAACTTACTTTATTCCCTCTTTGCTTCTGCAGGCTGCTTTTGTGCTAAAGGCCTTCTTAGTCCACATTCAACACAGCAAACACGATCAAATCTTGTAAAAGTCTGACTGGAGTTTCTCTCCCTCCTTTGAGCACAGAGAGTACTTCTAGCAGAAGAAAAGTAGGATCAGAAATCCCAGCTTGTACTTCTCTGGTGGTCTAGTGGTTAAGAATCCACCTGCCAATGCAGGGGACACGGGTTTGATCCCTGGTCTGGGAAGATCCCACATGCTGTGGGGGCAATTAAGTCCATGTGCCACAGCTACTGAGTCTACGTGCTGCAACTGCTGAAGCCCACATACCCTAGAGCCTGTGCTCCGCGACTAGAGAAGCCTGGACACTGCAGCTAGAGAGTAACCTCCACTCACTGCAACTAGAAAATGCCCATGCATAGCAACCAGACCCAGTGTAGCCGGAAATAAACAACATTTTTAAAAATTAAAAAAGAAAAATCCCACCTTCCTTTTACTTGCCTTCTTTTGCCTGTCCTGGACCCCTCTGGGCTGCTTCTTTCAGACCTGGCTCATTTCTAATTTGCCCAGAAGGAGCTTCGTTTTATGTTTCATTCATACAGAGGAGCCCAGAGGCTTCTTGTGCACTTCCATCCAGTCAGGTGCTTGAATAAATGCACCTTTCATTGAGTGTTGATTTGTTTAGTTGTTATTTGTTTCAAATGCATTTGTCCCTTCTCACCAACAAGAGAACAAGCTGCCCAAATATCTGAGCACACAATTCACATCGTGTGTTGAGGAGTATTGACCGTGGAGGAAAAGTGGCAGGCACCCTTGTCTCGTGTTCTCTTTCTCATTAGCATCTAATTGAGTGGCAGAGATGTGCTTTCAATGGAGGCAAGTTTGATAAAAACTTCCCTGTGGTGCTTCCCAAGGTAAGATAGCGCCCAGGGCGGCACAGTGACCCAGCATCATTACTCTGAATCCTATAATGAAAAATTGATTTCTTTAACAAGGTTCTCTCAACCCTCTGATCACACAAGAAAAACCTTAAGTTAGTGTTGGCAAGCATTTGACTTTCCTTATGGTGTTCCCTGCCCTCTCTCTGTCTTTCTTTTCTTTCTCTTTCTTCTTTTATTTTTGAAACTGAGAGAGTATCTAGGCCTCACATTCAGAGTTTTAAGCACAAATTAACAATAGGTATGTAATTTTTAAAGCATTGTTTTATATTCATTGTTGATATATTTTCTAGCTACTTCCTATTGAAGGCACATAATATATTCTTTATCCATTTAGAGTAGTGATATAATCTTATACAATAGTAGGAAAGTGAGTCAATTAAAGAAAAGTATTATATAGATATTAGAGGTTTCATGGTACAGCAAAAACCATGTGTTTTTTCAAGAACAAAGTTTGTGTGATCCTCTCCTGTCACAAAGCAAATAGATTACAAAGAGACACAAAATACTAACCTGTGAGCACAAAGTAGTTTATCAAGGTGGAAAAGCCATTCATCACTCAGCATCCTTAATAAGAGGACCCAGCATAGGTCAACGTTATGGCCATAAGGTGGTGAATTCTGGCTTGACCCTTTCTGCACACCAGCAGACACCATTACCCCTCGCTTTGCCCCAGTATCTTTGAAAGTAAAGAATGAGAAAAGCAGTTTAAATTCCATCATAGTTTTAACCTGGCAGTGTATCATTTTTCCCATGCCACAGAGTCACAGGCTCCATTAATATGAGGGGTTAAAGATTACGTTCTGAGTAGCTGGGAGAATAGTTCTCAAGTGCATTACTCAGCTCAGGGCAGACGTCACACAGGGAACTGGCTATCGTTTTCAAGAAAGTGGGTGTAAAACTTGCTGTTCCTTTCTATTTGTCTGTGAGATAATTCTGGCTCTCCCTTCCCCTCCAGGATATGGCTGCCAAAATGAATTAATCCCATACCTACCTCATTCATGATGATCTCCACAACAGGAGAAGTAAATGTTTCTTACTGCTAACTGGAAACATTTCCCCCAAATGACTGCAGATAGCCGGGGTGCCTGCTCCTTTGATGGATAATTGCAGCAACACTTTTTTTCAGCAGAGTGGAGACAGCATCACAGTGGGATCAAATGGGTTGGAGTCACTCACTCTGACGTACCAACCCTGGCTGTCCTGCTGCCGAACTATCTTCGCCAGCCAGCCACTTAACCTCTTTTTGGAAGGCCGCTTCCTGCAGAATGAGACCTGCTCACATGGCTTCTTGTCTGACCACAGATAAGGCAGATACTGTACAGAGGCGGTACCCACAGCTTAATCCACTGTGCAAAAGTGCTTTCCAGAAGTTTGTACTTTTTAAGTGATTTCTTAGGTCAGTTAACTTCCAATACTCCCCACCAACATCCAAGACTCCTACCAGACAGAAAGACCTTGCTTGCACTGAAGAGCATTTCTTTGCGTGATTGTGGGCTCATTAACCATGAAGTGTGGTATAGACGGAGTGGACCTGCTATTTTTTCCGTCTCTACGTTGGTGCGCACGTCACTAAGTCACTCAGTTGTGTCCAGTTCTTTGTGATCCTATGGACTGTAGCCCACCAGGCTCCACTGTCCATGGGGATTCTCCAGGTAAGAATACTGAAGTGGGTTGCCTTGTCCTCCTCCGAGGATCCGCTCAACTCGGGGCCTGAACCCTTGTCTTTTACATGGCCTTCCTGCATCAGCAAGCAGGTTCTTTACTGTTAGCGCCACCAGGGAGGCCCCTATGTTGGCGGGTATCATCTAAATGGAAAAGTTTTCAGTTATTTTGTTGTTTGTTGTGTTTTTTCCCTTTGTTTTTGTTTGTGCTTTGAAACTGAATTTCCTGATATCTGCAGAAAACTTGAGGAATATGCTTTACTTCCTAGAGAAATAGTTTTTATAAAGCAGAGATATCATTTGTGATTCGTGGAACAAACATGCTTTACCTTTAAGAATCACCTGGAATGTTGAGAAGATGTACTTATATGTCTACTTAGCCTGAGAACAGATAGTCAAACTTTATTGTGGAAATATTCACACATAAAGATGACACCGTTACCTTTTGCCTCAGCTATTACCAAAGAATTGGATTGAGTTGGAACAGATATTTGCTGGGCAATAAAGAACACGTAGAGAACAGATTTTTATTTAAACACTGGCAAGCTCAAGGTGGTATCTTGTGTGGACAAATTAGCTTGTGTGCTTGAGCCAAATAGCAGAGAGCAAGAGATACCTAGTTTTTCAGAACCCTGTCCCATAGGTTGATAACCCTGCTAGTTATTTCCTACATGATACTCTGGTAGACTGAAAAAGCAAATTGATTTCCAAAACTTAACCCATGTTTCCATAAAAGCACAACATACATGGAATGTTTTAGTCACACCAGATGCTTTGGTTTCTCATTTTTAATATGGAACTAACTGGATTAAATTTAAATCTCTTAGGTATAAAGTAAAACATACATTTAGTGCATTTCTACAACTTTTGTGACTATAGAACGTGACAAATGGTGGTAAACTAATTTGTGAACGTAACCTTGATACCGAGGGTTCAAAGGAAAAGGTTGTGACAGACGAGACTGATGAGAAATTGTGTGTGTGGAAGATTATGGGGAAATGAAATAAAAGAGACCTCAGAAACATTTTTTGTACCTCATTTGGCCCAATCTGTTGACCACTTTGGCCTTTCATCTGTCTCATTAGAAATAATTTTCAACAAAGATATCCATTAGGCAAATTACAAATGGTGTGTTAATGTGTTTGATGAGGTTTTTCATTTTTCTTTCTTTGAAGCTTTGAAGACAACTTCTGGTGATTATTATAATTGAAGTCCACTTGCACACTGGATTCTCTTTATTTCTCATTAACCACGATTTGGGGCTGAATTTCCACCATGGGGAAGTAGCATTGGTGCTAATCCCAACTTGGCAGAATTATTGGGTTCCACCCCGTAGTCACCAAAACATGTGGGTTTAGTCAGAACACCAATTCATCCCTTCCTAATATCAAATCTCTTCTCCATCCTTCAATAACCCATTCATAGATCAGAGGGAGAGGGAGAGATGTGTGAGTACACTCATTGAATAATAGGAGTCAGCCCTCTGAGATGTCAAAAGAGATCTGAGATACTCATTTTTTGAGTCTCCTGGAATATTTTAAAAAAGAAGAAGTGCCAGACAGGAAAGCAAAAACTGTATTACAATTTAAGTACTTAAAATCATGCTTTAAACACCTAAAAAATAAACTAACCTTTTTGGAATGCAGATCAAATGGCCACATTTGAGGCCCTTTGTGAATATAAGGCCCTGGATAGATGGCACTTCTGAAGATCTCTATTTCCCAGCCATCGTGACTCCTGCTCAGATCTGTATGGAAGTTCCAAGATCTTTTAGCCTCATTTGATAGATAAGAAAACTGAGGTCAAAGAGTGTAAATTATGTGCTTTGCAGCCTGGCTGATTAGTTGATGATAAAGCATATCTCAGTGTCCTCTGTATGTAGACAGAAGGCAGGAGAGGAAGTCTTGTGTGGGTGGGATGACTACTGTCAATTGGTCAGGTGATGCATATTGAGAGCGTTATTGCAGGGAAATAAAAATATTGGTCAAAGGCACCATAAAATGGACTGCTGCTGCTGCTAAGTCACTTCAGTCGTGTCCGACTCTGTGCAACCCCATAGACGGCAGCCCACCAGGCTCCCCCGTCCCTGGGATTCTCCAGGCAAGAACACTGGAGTGGGTTGCCATTTCCTTCTCCAAATGAAAGTGAAAAGTGAAAGTGAAGTCACTCAGTCGTGTCTGACTCTTATCGACCCTATGGACTGCAGCCTACCAGGCTCCTCCACCCATGGGATTTTCCAGGCAAGAGTACTGGAGTGGGGTGCCATTGCCCTCTCCTAAAATGGACTGAGTCATGGCCAGATGTGGTTAATCAAGACCCTAGATAGAAATTTCCACACAATTTCGCTGAGTGTTGCAGTTATAACACTACTCCATAACGTGAACCCAGAAATTCCTTATTTCTAATATTCTTACTCTGTTTTTGGTCCTCTGGTTGGGAATCCATGTGAGATCCCCATGGGGAGCATTCAGGCATGCTAAGTCCCATAGAAGAGGTGACGGCTTTTTCCAGTGAGTGTCTAAGCTAGGAAGCAGGGATGTGAGGAGTTGATTTTGACTCAGTCTTTTGTGAGACACTCTCTTCTCTGAGTCATGCGTTAATAATTTGGATCTCAGAAATGATTTTATTTATTTAGGGGAATTTTACTTTTCTAGACAGCCAAAATAATTCCTCCCTTTTAGATATCAGAAGCAGGCATTGGAAAAGCTGCTTTCTGTGTCTCTCTCATATTGTTGGGATTCTAGGCTCCTTGGTAACTTGGCCAGCCATGTTGAAGCAAATGTTAGGCAAGCACTATTGGCTCTATCTCCTCAGAGATCATTTCCAGCTGTTAGCACAACACAAAATATAAGATCTTCTAAGCCAAGAAAGCTGGAAATTTTTATTGACTCCCCCATACAAAGTTGGGTGCAGTGATTCAAAGGAAATGACAATCCCCTGTGTTTTGAGGGTGACAGGATACAGGTATAATACAAATTAAACTGTAATTTGCCTTGTAGGCAAATTAATTATATGTATCAAAACCCTCAAATGCATATATTTTCCAATTCAAAATGGCAGACTGAACACATGCATTGAGCTCCCATTTCTTCAAAGACCTCATTGGATTCGTGGTGGTGGTAGTCAGTCTCTCAGTCGTGTTTTGACTCTCTGAAGTCCCATGGGCTATACAGTTCACCAGGATCCTCTGTCCATGGAATCTTCCAGGCACGAATACTGGAGTGGGTTGCCATTTCTTCCTCCAAGGGATCTTCCTGACCCAGAGATCAAACCCCGCATCTCTTGTGTCTTCTGCATTGGCACGCAGATTCTTTACCACTAGTGCCACCTGGAAAGCCTCCTCATTGGATTAAAATTATGGAAATATAGAATAGAATATACCTTTTATATCTGTATCCCTGAGAGTTCAATCAGGAAAATTTAGCCACGTAGTTCAATAGAGAGAACTCAACATGGGGAAATATTTATGAAGGTGTCAGAACATGTTAAAAAAGGAAAAGATAAATTAACAACATTGGGTGCTACTACCCCTCCAGGGCTTAGAAGGACCAAAGAAGAATGTATTGCCACCTGGAGTCCGGGAGTCAGTACTCAGTGGCAGGAGCTGAAACTATGAGGACAGGAGCTGCCTGGAATCAAGAGATATTGGACACCATGGAAAAATGCAACCACTTTTAGAGATGTTGCCCAAGGCAGAAAGAGAAGAGAGAAATATCCTGCCTCCTCCCTTCTTCCCTTTCTCCAATATTCTATCCGTTTCCCACTGGCTTAACCTAGGTCGAAGCCAGTTGGCATGGACATGTCATTTGCTAGAGTCACTTCCCTGTGAGGGAGACAAGAGCCGAGGAACGGTGAGTAACAGCCAAAGCAAAGCAAAAAGGCAGCTGCCTGGCACAACAGACAGGAGAGTATGTGCGTGTGTGAGTATTGCTAAAGGGTGAGATATTTAATAACTTCTGGACTACAAAATATAGAATGGGAGCCATTAGAAGAAAAGGGCAGAGAAATCGTTAGCCTGGAATAGATTCTGTCAGCTCTGTATGCAGAGGAAGAAATCTAATCTGCCCTGTGGAACCCCAGATGCCTCAGTGCAGAGTCAGCAACATATCAGAGGGAGAGTGAAAGATGGAGCTAAAAAGAGAGATTACTTAAAGGTCTGAATATGTTCTGAATTCTTCCAGTCGGCACCACATCCCCAACATGTACGCCATGAGCAGGCAGCCAACATTTTACCCCCAGGCAAAACTTGTTGACTCTTTAAAGAAATTGAACAAACCAGGAAAAGATAGCGTTTCTAAATGTGTTGGTGCCCCAGAGGGGAGCCATTATCATTGAGGCATTTTGGAGGTGCTCAGCCTGACAGCCAACTCTTCGATCAGAGTTCACCAGCCAACACTGCCTGACCCATCCTAGGAGGAAGTCTCAGAAGGGAAGAGACCCACTAGGAAAACAGTCTTGTTCACACAAAAGCAGAAACATCTCTTCCATCTACCCAAGCCTCCTTTTTTAATAACTGAAGAAGTCACTAGAATGTGAGGAGAGCTAGCAATATAAAAGGAGAAATACCAATTTCTAAAAAACAGAAAAGCACCCTTAGAGTAAAAAAAAATAACTTATGGAACAAAAAAGAACTGTAAAAATCATCCTTTATGGTCTCAAAAAGATGCAAGGAAGTATTACACCTATAAAACAAGAAATAGGACAAGGAGGGAACAAGAAATGGGAATTGAAATGTAATTGCCAAAATAAAAAATTTAGGAGAGACCCTAGAAATATAAAAATCAAAGAAATCTTCTAAAATGTTAAGCAAAAGAGGAACAATAAGAGGAACAAGTTGAGAGGACCTATATTCAACTAATAGACACCTCAGAGAGAGAGAGGAGGGCAAAGAAGTGTTGAATTCTTCAAGCGAATGATAAAAAGATATGTTCTAGAGCCAAAAGACAGAATCTTTGGTATGAAATGGTTCACTGTAGGTTTATTGTTTACTCTAGGTGGAAAGTAATTTTCCACCTAGAATTCTCTGTAACTGTAATCTCAAAGATAAAAGCCCTATATGTGTTTAGGTCTAAATGTCATCTTCTGCAAAGCTTCTTGAGAGTGCTTCAGCAGAACAGATCAGGAATCTAGGAACTGAGGAACAGTAGATCTGATCCAAAAAAAAGAGTAAAGGCATGTCCCAGGTTGCCACAGGTCTAGGGCAGCAAGACCATAGACCAGGGATACGCTTCTGGGACGATCCATGGCTTGTGCAATAGCAAATATGGATTAGAGTGTGGAAAAACTGAAGGACAATTAACAAAAGGCATGGGGTGGGTAGTAATTGAAATTCCAGAGGAAAAAGTTATACTTGATCAAAATAGGAAGCAACCTAAATACTGTGATTTTAAGGACTCCATGGACCTTCTTGCTAAGAACAGTATTCTTTGGGTGGCCCAGATTCTTATACAGCAGCCCATAGAGGAGGCTCTGGAAGCTTAGTCTATCACTTGACATGGCATAGATCTGTTTTTGCACTAAATCTTGATAGCTCAGTTGGTAAAGAATCCACCTGCAATGCAGGAGACCCTGATTCAATTCCTGGGTTGGGAAGATCCCCTGGAGAAGGGACAGGCTACCCACTCCAGTATTCTTGGGCTTTCCTTGTGGCTTAGCTGGGAAATAATCTGCCTGCAATGTGGGAGACCTGGGTTCGATCCGTGGGTTGGGAAGATACCCTGGAGAAGGAAACAGCTACCCACTCCAGTATTCTGGCCTGGAGAATTCTATGGACTGTATAGTCCATGGGGTCGCAAAGAGTCGGACACGACTGAGCAACTTTCACTTTCAGGACTCCAGCAAATCTGTTTGTTGATTTCTGTTTCAAGAAATTACCTAAGGGCATAAAATGGCAGATTTAGTTTCTCTGTGATTCCAGGAGAGAACAGAATAATAACTACCTGGATTGTTTATATGTCAAAGTAAAGCTAACAAAAGATATAACAAAATTGTTCTGAGAGGAAAGATGGACTAAGAAATAGGATACTAATAATCTCATCTTTAAATGGGGGTCATGTATCAAGAAATACTCTCAAAATAGTAGAAAGAAACTGGAATGTAGTTGTATTATCTAAAATTATAAGAGTAATCAGAACTAAAAGTAATGTTTAGTTTTGTAGAACTAAAAGTAATAATATAACAAACACTGAAAGAAGGGGGTAAGAGGGGGTGATAAAAATAAGTAAATCCCTGTCTTTATCTCAAGGAGTCATTGCCTATTGTCAAAAGGAGTTAAATAGAAGAATATTCATGTTACCAATCTCTTTAATACACAAAGTGTGGTCTATGAATCAAGTCTTGACATCACCTGTTAGAAAAGCCAAACCTCAGCTCCCGTAACCCCTGCAGAACTACTGAAGTGAAATCTGCATTTTAACAAGATCCATCAATGTTTCATACATGCATTAGAGTTTGAATAGCACTCTTTCTTAACAGTGATTCTCACATTTAGGTATGCGTTTTTATAGAATCAACTTGGGAGATTAAAAAAATATATTATTTTAAAAAGGGCAAAGCCCAGACCCCACCTTAGGAAATTACATTTTAAATGGTCTGGGATAGAGTCCAGAAAATATATATATATATATATATATATATATATTTTTTAACAGTTTCAGAAGTGACCACAATGTGTAGTCATGGTTGAGAATTAGTGATCTAGAATAACTGTGGTAAGTGACCAAGAGAATAGAAACATAAACAATTTAGAAAATTTGCTTCTGGATCTATCTAGTCAATGGGAAAGCATGAGAAAGAAGACGATTATTTGGATTGTAATAAGTTTTGAAATGTTTGCTCTGTACCTTGTGAATGTATTACTTTGAAATGTAGGTAAATTTTTTATGCATATACCCTTTGACTCAACAATCCTACTTCTAGGCTTTTTCTTAACAAGGTAATTCACCAGTGATACAAATATTTATGTTCAGAGAAGTTCATTATAATGTTCATAATTTTAAGACTTATAATCTATAAATACTGCATACCCATGTTTATGATAGCTTAGAGACAAAAACAACCCAAATGTCCATCAATGGATAAACACAGTGTGATACACACATGTGATGGAATATAATTCAGCATTATGAAGGAAGGAAACCCCTTCATGTGTTGTACCATGAATGAACATTGAAGACATTAAGCTAAGTGAAATAAGCTGTTCACAGAAAGACAAATAGTGTATGATTCCATTTATATGAAAGTGAAAATTAGTCACTCAGTGGTGTCCTACTCTTTGCAGCCCCAAGGACTAGAGCCCACCGGGCTCCTCTGTCCGTGGGATTTTCCAGGCAAGAATACTGAAGTGGGTTGCCATTTCCTACTCCATGGGATCTTCATGACCCAGGCATTGAACCCTGGTCTCCTGCATTGCAGGCAGATTCTTTATCATTTCAGCCATGATTTATGTAAATAGTCAAATTCATAGAAACAGGGAGTGGTATTTACCAAGGACTTGGGGGGAAGAGCTGATACTTCATGGATGTGGAATTTTAGTTCTATAAGATGAAAAAGTCCTGGAAATCTGTTTTGAAACAATATGAGTAAACCATACACTTAAAATGGTTAAAATTACTAATTTTATGTTATGTGTTTTTCATCACAATAAAATGTATGTATTTTGGTAAACAACTGTGTGTTTGAGTATTAAAAATTAAAGAGTAATCAGCAAAATAGTTGTAATGCCTAGCACAACTACAATTAAGACCTCATTTCTTACCTTTCTAGATCCTCTAATATTTGTAGAGCAAGCACAAAATATTGTTACAATTATGAGGAACAAAGAAGCTCTTTTGACTTTGAAAATATAAAACGAAACTTCCACTGGGGCTTCCTATGAGTGAATGACTCATGTACTACAACCCCTTTTTTGCCAAGGAGTCTATTCCATTCTCCTGAGAAAGTCAAGGCTTCACTGCCCTGTAGCAGATCTTTAAACAGTGTCTGGATCTTCTGAGACTTCTGCATTTCTGTCTAGTCTTGGGAAGAAGAAGCAGAAGCTAGGTAGCCCTCTTTCACGTAAAGTAGAAAAACTCATAATCTTCAAAGAACAAAGTGTGTTGTGTAAACTCCTTTAACTTCAAAGAGCCACGAAGCAGAGGGAGTGGGGAAAATAAGAGGTGGGGAGGCTGGTGGGGACATTAATTGCTTTGGACAAAATGGCCCAGCCCAAGTGTCAGTTGACACTTTTAGCTTTGTGTTGCAACTGTTTTATCTTGACCCTGCCTGTGTACCCCAAGTCACAGTAATAAGTGGGTCATTACATCACCATTATTTCACTACTATCTGTGTATTTGCCCTTGGGCACTTGAGGCTGCGGTCCTTTGCTATGTAAGCTATATTGTGCTAAAAAGGGATTGTTTACCATTTTTATTTTATTTTAAAAGTTTGGCCAGATGAAGTGTCTATGAAAATATAAGAAAGAGTTAAAGATTTAAAGAAAGTTAAAGAGTTCAAGATTATTAAAACCAAATGTTCAGAAAAGGAGTTTCTCTGTGAATGTCAAAGTCTCTCCATGGCTCGTTATGTAATGCTTTTATATTCTATCAGATATTCAAGGTCATCAATATGACTATGTATATCTCAGTCAGCAAAATCCATGGAATATACCTGTGTAGGGCTTCTTTTGTGATGTTTTTAAGCATTCTAATAAAAATGGCTCCAGATGCCAACACTGAGTGCTTTTTAACCTCATAAAAATCAGATGGTATTGCAATAATCTTGGTAACCAAGAGTTTAAAAAATTTGAGAAACGTATCATAGAATGAATATAGCTGTTAGATATATTTTCATCAAAGAATTTAACAAATCTTATCTTCAATCTAATGTTAGAATTGTTTTAACTTATTTCTATTCTTGTTATTAGGCCTGAATATACAACTTTGGCTTGTCATTGTCATCTCACTTTTATTTTTAAGGAATAATTCTGAAATATCACACTTCTGATTCTTTTCCTTCCTATTATCCATTACTTAGTTTAGAATATATCTGACATCTTTTGAAGAAGTTGAATAGAGTTGCTGAAGATAAAATGATTCAAATAATTCAGTAATGATTTTTGCAGTATAAGTGACCCAAGTTTTTATATACTTACATAATCTTTCATGATATTGGTTGTTGATATTTTAGTCATGGATAAAGACAGAAAGTGGGGATAAAAGTAAATGAGAGAAAACAGAAGCAAAGAAAGGATAGAAATGAGAGGGGAAAGCAAAATAAGGGAAGAAGGCAAGCAATGAGAACTGACTTTTCAGATATGAATTTTTTCTAATGTTGGTGATAGTCCAGAGCAATCAGTTGAATTTTCACACCAAACCCGATTTGAACATAGATTCATATCTTTAGAATAAAAGGAAAACACATATAAAAATAGCCCCAGGTTGTTTTATTAAATCTGAGAAGTTTTTTTAATCTTAGAGGTAAAATGTTGCTACAGTTTTTCAAAACATTATAATTTTTAAATAATGTCGTGCAAAGGAAAATAAACACATTTTCTTATTGCCTCCGGATAATTTGAATAGCAAGCCACACAAAAATTTTTTGTGGATTTGTGCTGACTTAGAAAACAGTCTCAATATCTGGAACTTAAAAAAATTGTGCTAAGCTTGCAAGTCCTTAGCAGATCAAGAATAAGAACTGTCTTAGGACGTTTGTTGGTTTTTCTTTAGTTTATATGTAGCCAGCTGGTTTCTGACCTCTCTGTGTAAATATCCAGCTTTTCACATAATCAGACTCCATATTACCTTGTTATGACATCATTCTGGGCAGACTTTGATCCCTTGCTGACTTTTCCAAACTATACACAGAGACTTAAATAACAATAAGAGGATTGCTACTTATCCACTAAATACCAGCTAGTGTTATTTTTAAAAAATGCACATATGTATATACATACATTTTGAAAAGTATATCCTATCTGATACTAAGTTATTACATTTTTGAAAATGTATGTCTCTAGTGAAATATACATTTAAATTCCCTCTTGCTGCAATTGTAACTATCTTTGTTCATCTGATATTTTTAAAGCAGGTGAATTGAAAAGTAGGATTCAGAAACCCTGTCACTTGTTATTTTTCCATGTGGATAGATGAAAGTAAAGGTTAGGCTGTATTCTTTGGTGATCTGGGAGCCAGGATATAGAACACAATGATCTTGTAAATTATTAAAAAATGGCTTATTTAGTGTCTGATCAAGATAAATGACACAAGGCAGCTGTAAAAAGAATTCCCACTAGCCATTGACCCAGAAACAGTAGTGCCATTTTTCATTTTTAGAGAAATATCAAAATCAATTTAAAGTAACACCAAATCTTTAGTTATAATTAAATGTCCTACATTCTGCTTCACAGGATATTATTTTAATTAATGTTTTTTTTAAGTTAAAAATACATTAAAACATTCTAATTTCCGCAGAACTTGGATGACTTTAAATCTTTATCATCTTTCTCTGGGCGTACTCTATCCCCAACACCCAGAACAGTGCCAGGTACATACAAAGTGTTCAATAAATATTGTTGAATGAATGAATATGAGTATTGTAATATATTAACTCATGTGGAAACTTGGATACAAAAAGTGTTGTCACACACACCCAAAAGGCAAATGTACAGAATTAATAGACAGATAATAATAATGAATGTTTATCAGCCACTTTTAATGTACCCGGCGTGATGCTAGGGCTCTATCTGCCTTCTCTTAAATAATGATCAAAATAACCTGATCTAAAGTGGTGGTTGGCCATCTCACATGGAAAATTGTGGCTTAGAAATAGTAATCATGTGTTCAAGGTTGCAAGGCTAATAAATAGAGTTTCAGTTAAAATTCACACCATCCTGGCTCTAGAGCATACATATTTTTAGAAAGTAGGTACCACTCTACAACCCACTGTGGTTTCATGGTGACTTCATGTTCTCTAGGATCATAGACTATAGCCACAAAGAAAAGCAAAACTACATTTACTGCTTCTACAAGAATTAAGGCTCTTGTGAAGTATTACATTTTCTATCAACTGATTAAATGTTTCCCTTATTATAGTATATAGAAAATTTAAAATCGATCGGTTACACTGTGCTTTTTCTGCTCAGTACATAGGAATTTATCCTGTAAGTCCATTTGCACAAATGGGACAAGAAGCAGGCGTGAGGATTTAATGGTTGCATTTTTTTTTCCTAATGGCACAAAATTGGCAATAGCTTCAGTGCAACTTAGTAGAGGTCTGGTTAAGCAAATTAGGAATGTGTACTGGATGGCTACACAGTCATTACAAAGATTGACAAGGGCTTTCCTGGAGGCTCAGTGATAAAGAATCCACCTGCCAGTGCAGGGGACATGGGTTTGATCCCTGATCCAGGAAGATCCCACATGCCTCGGAGCGACTAAGCCCATGTGCCCAAACTACTGAAGCCCACAAACCCTAAAGCCCATGTTGCCCAACAAGAGAAGCCACCACAGTGAGAAGCCCGAACGTCGCAGCTCAAGAGTAGCCCCAGCTCACTGCAACTAGAGTCCATGCAGCAACAAAGACCCAGCGCAGCCAAAAATAGATTTTAAAAAATTATTTTTTAGAAAACGATTGACATGTGAAATTCCAAATTTAAAAAAGAAAATAGCAAACTGCACAAGTCTGGGTACCACAGACTTGGGATCAAGTGAATCTGGGTCATGCCCACTTACCAGATGTGTGACCCTAAGCAATTATTTAACCTTTGTAGACCTCATGTCCTTCAACTGTAAAATATGGATGCTAATAGTATCTACCGCATGGAGTTGTAAATGGTATTGGTGAAGAAGGTGTGTGTTGCGGGGGGCGGGGGCGGGGAAGGGGCGGGTTTAAATGCTGATTCAGCATATATTTTTCAGTCTCTGTGTCACAATATTTTAAGTGTCTGAATCCACATCACTAGCTATTTACCAACAGCAACGGCAAAGGAAAGATGGCCAAATTGCTGCCCAGAATTACAACATTCTCAGATTCTTTTTTAAAAAGACTATTTCTGATAGAAATTTTAAATTTTACTAACTGTATCATTTTTACCTTTCAGTCCACATGCTTCTTTATATGGCATACTCAATGGAATTCCAACCAGATTCTTTTATTGCACGAGGGCAATAGTCATCAAGTACCTTTTTCAAGAGAGGAAGAGATGTCTGACGATATTTTCTTACTTTCCTTTTACATCATTAATACTGCTCATTACATGTCAGTAAACAAAAGAAGCCAGACAAGCATTCCAGGCAAAACAAGATCACCTCTTTGCACCCAGAACTTCAACTCCATTCTCAGTTGCAGCTCTCTGCCTGTTAACTGTACAGTGAAGACATTCAGTTTGGTCATAGAACTGGCTTCAGGAAAAAAAAAAAAAAAAAAAATGAAATCTGCTAAATAAGCCAGCTCTCTGAGCCAATCTTATTATTAGAAGCACAATGAACTCATTAATCTTATTCAGAGTTTTACCTTTTGTCATCATGTTTTTTGTTTGTTTTCCTTCCTGAAGAAAAACATGTTTTTAATTCTGAATCCAAAGTCTTGATCATCTCCTCCCTTAGGACAAGCTAGTCTGCATCTGTATAAGGAAAGCAAAACTTCAAAGGAACGTCCCAAGTTCACTTCAATCTCAAAATAGGAAAAGTAAAGCAACTACATTTCCAAATTTTACTCTTGTATTCCTTGTGACTCACACTAAAAAATCGGGAGGTAAATGAAGGTGAGATTGGGAGTGGGTGGAGCAAAGGCTGCCAGGACTCCCAGGCCTCTTCATAGGCAGTTTCCCTTAGGATAAAGTTCACATACTTTAACACAGCATACACACAGTCAGTCATTCCTGAGGGACCCTTGCCACGTTTCCCACTTCGTTCCCACTTCTAATTTCAAGTTTTGGCTTTTCGGAACATACTTCATTTCCTCACACGCTAACAGGGCTTGTAAAGTGCAATCCCTATTGCCTGAAACTGTTTGCATCCTTCCCTGTTCTGTGTGACTTCTCCTCTTAACTCCCACTTACTGCTCTTTCTTTATCCTTCAGCCAAGAGATCACTTACTTGGTGAACTCTGCTGGGCCCTGGCTGGCTGAGGGAGTTCTTCAGTCTGCTGCCATGGTTCTGTATAGTTTTGGTCTCCTGATACAGTTATCACAGTACACCATAGTCCTTCCTGTTCACTGATGAATTCCTGGGTCTTAGCATCGTTGTTGTTGTTCGTTGCTAAGTCGTGTCTGAGTCTGAAATCCCATGGACTGCAGTGCCAGGCTCCCCCGTCCTTCACTGTCTCCTGGAGTTTGCTCAGATTCATGTCCATTGAGTCAGTGACGCTATATAGTCTTATCCTCTGCTGCCCCTTTCTCCTTTTGCCTTCAATCTTTTTCAGTATCAGAGTGCTTTCCAATGAGTTAGCTCTTTGCATCAGGTGGCCAAGATATTGAAGGTTCAGCTTCAGCATCGTCCTTCCAATGAATATTCAGGGTTGGTTTCCTTTAGTATTGACTGGTCTGATCTTGCAGTCCAAGGGACTCTCAAGAGTCTTCTCCAACACCACAGTCCAGAAGTAGCAATTCCTTGGTGCTCAGACTTCCTTATGGTCCAACTCTCACTTCACACATGCTACCAGAAAAACCATAGCTATGACTATACAGACCTTTGTCGGCAAAGTGATGTCTCTGCTTTTTAATATGCTGTCTAGGTTTGTCATAGCTTTTCTTCCAAGAAGCAAGCATCTTTTAATTTCACAGCTGCTGTTACCATCCACAGTGATTTTGGCACTCAAGGAAATAAAATCTGTCACTGTTTAAACATTTTCCCCGTCTATTCACCATGAAGTGATGGAACCGGATGCCATGATCTTTGTTTTTTGAATGTTGAATTTTAAGCCAGCCTTTTCACTCTCTTCTTTCACCTTCATCAAGAGGCCTTTTAGTTCCTCTTCACTTTGTATCATTAGAGTGGTATCATCTGCATATCTGAGGTTGTTGATATTTCTTCTTGCAACCTTGATTCCAGCTTGTAATTCATCCAGCCTGGCATTTCACATGATATATTCTGCATAGACGTTAAATGAGCAGGGTGACATGGAGCAACTGACTGGTTCAAAATTGGGAAGGGAGTATGACAAGGCTGTATATTGTCACCCTGCTTGCATAGAATGCTGAGCCCAAAGGAGAAGTTTAACAAGTAAATGAGTGAACACTGGATTTACTAATACTGGGTGTGTAAAATGTGTCTTACTGCAAATCTGCAGAAGAAAATATAAGATAGTTTGCTATTGAAAAGTAGAATTCTTGTGTAAACTATTCACACAACATGTATGAGTCTTCATTGCATTTCATTAAGTGAAAGAAGCCATACATAAAAGAGTGCATGTGGTACGATTTCATGTCTATGTCATTCTGGGAAAAGCAAAACTATAAGATCACAAAACACATCAGCCATCTCCAGGGATTCTGGGAGAAGGGATGGGGAAACTGACTGTAAAGTGGCAGCCCAGGGAAATTTAGAGTAATGGAATTGGTAAATGTGGCACTGTGGGGCTGAGTACAGGACTCCATGAATTTGTCAAAAATTATTCAAAAGCAGAGACATTACTTTGCCAATAAAGGTCCGTCTAGTCAAGGTTGTTTTTCCAGTGGTCATGTATGGATGTGAGAGTTGGACTGTGAAGAAGGCTGAGTGCTGAAGAATTGATGCTTTTGAACTGTGGTGTTGGAGAAGACTCTTGAGAGTCCCTTGGACTGCAAGGAGCTCCAACCAGTCCATTCTGAAGGAGATCAGCCCTGGGATTTCTTTGGAAGGAATGATGCTAAAGCTGAAACTCCAGTACTTTGGCCACCTCATGCGAAGAGTTGACTCATTGAAAAAGACCCTGATGCTGGGAGGGATTGGGGGCAGGAGGAGAAGGGGACGACAGAGGATGAGATGGCTGGATGGCATCACCTACTCGATGGACGTGGGTGTGGGTGAACTCCAGGAGTTGGTGATGGACAGGGAGGCCTGGCGTGCTGCGATTCATGGGGTCGCAGAAAGTCAGACATGACTGAGCGACTGAACTGCACTGAACTGATACCACTGTATGCTGTGCAAGTGTAAAAGAATTACCCCAGGATATTGAGAGAACCCAGACTGGGATGCAGAATGTGACAAAAGAATCTAACCATGAGTACACCACAGAACCTGCCCTGCAGGCAGGATCCAATGACAAATGCAGAAATTAGTGGTCAGAAATTTTAAGGAGCAATGGAATGTTTGCCTCGATTGAAAGTATCTCCTTCAAAATACCTACTAATTACTGTGGTGGTTTTATGTCCATAAATTCAAGAAGGTGAAACTTAATATCCTCTTATTGTGTGGGGGTAGAAGTTGGTGACTTGCTTCTAACAAATGAAATATAGAAAGGAAAAAATAGCAACTTCACATTGGAGAAACCTGGCAAACACCAGGTTAACCTGCAGACCATAGTTCACATCATCAGTAAGAAGGCCTACCAAAATCCTATACCTCCTTTTTTTAAAGATTATTTATTTTGGTTGCACTGGGTCTTTGTTGCTGTGTGTGGGCTTTCTCTAGTTAAGCAACTCTCCAGCTGTGCTGTGTGGGCTCTCATTGTGGTGGTTTCCCTTGTCACAGAGTGTGGGCTCCGGGGTGCACGTGCCTCAGTAGTTGTGGCTCATGGGCTCAGGAGTTTGGGCTCCCAGGTTCTAGAGCACAGGCTCAGTAGTTGTTGCCCCTGGGCTTAGTTGCTCCGAGCCACGTGGAATCTTCCAGGATCAGGCCTTGAACCTGTGTCTCCTGCATTGGCAGGTAGATTCTTTACCACTAAGCCACCAGAGAAGCCCCAAATCCTGTACCTCTTGATGTGATATACAGAGAAGGCACATCACTTCTGTGGATTCCTCTTCCAGGATCCATAAGTTCAGTCTAATCATGAGAAAATATCAGACAAATCCCGATTGAGGGACATATTGCAAAATACCTGACCACGACTGTGTCAAAGCCATAAGAGATGAGAAAAGACCAAGAAACCTTGACAGACTGGAGGAGACTGAGAGGACAGGGTCATGGGTTGTATCTGAAACAGAGACCGTCACTAGTGGAAATGCTGAGGCAGCCTGAAGGGAGGGTATTACAGTATTGCACCACTGTTAACTGTTACTGTTGGTAGATGTGCCATTGTTATGTAAGATGTTAATACTAGAGGTAGCTGAGTTACGGGTATTTGGAAGCTCTCTTTACCGTTTTTGCACCTATTTTGTAAATCTGAGATTATTCCAAAGAAAAAATTTTTTAAAGGAAGAAAAGAAGATACCAGATAGCTCACTGATGTGCTGAGATAATGGGAGTATCAGGCTTAAAGGCCGTGCAGCCTGAAGCAGTGTCCCTAGTGGCACAGAGGAACTCACCTCCTCAGTGTGTGGCTCTCTCTGCTGCTTGAATTGCCAACACTTCGGGCACTGATTCATTCCCAGGGAACTATGGTCACTGCTGCCCTGGGAATACGGTCTTGTTGCAATAGTCACTGACTCTAGAAAGAACTTCTTGAAGCTCCCGCTTAAAATCAAGAGCTTTCTATTCAAAACATGGCATATGTATGTGATTAGTGGGTGTCAGGTCTTATACCTGTATCTTGCTTAGAGAAACTGGGGAAACGAATGTCTGGCCTTTATTCAGTAAGAATACACAGAAGAACTGTACAAAAAAGATCTTCACAACCCAGATAATCATGATGGTGTGATCACTGACCTAGAGCCAGACATCCTGGAATGTGAAGTCAAGTGGGCCTTAGAAAGCATCATTACATGTATTTATCGCGGATTAAATCATGGAGTTCTCTAAAAAAAAAAAAAAAAAGAAAGAAAGCATCATTACAAACAAAGCTAGTGGAGGTGATGGAATTCCAGTTGAGCTATTCCAAATCCTGAAAGATGATGCTGTGAAAGTGCTACACTCAATATGCCAGCAAATTTGGAAAACTCAGCAGTGGCCACAGGACTGGAAAAGGTCAGTTTTCATTCCAATCCCAAAGAAAGGCAATGCCAAAGAATGCTCAAACTACCGCACAATTGCACTCATCTCACACGCTAGTAAAGTAATGCTTAAAATTCTCCAAGCCAGGCTTCAGCAATATGTGAACTGTGAACTTCCAGATGTTCAAGCTGGTTTTAGAAAAGGCAGAGGAACCAGAGATCAAATTGCCAACATCCGCTGGATCATGGAAAAAGCAAGAGAGTTCCAGAAAAACATCTATTTCTGCTTTATTGACTATGCCAAAGCCTTTGACTGTGTGGATCACCATAAACTGTGGAGAATTCTGAAAGAGATGGGAATACCAGACCACCTGACCTGCCTCTTGAGAAATCTGTATGCAGGTCAGGAAGCAACAGTTAGAACTGGACATGGAACAACAGACTGGTTCCAAATAGGAAAAAGAGTACGTCAAGGCTGTATATTGTCACCCTGTTTATTTAACTTATATGCAGAGTACATCATGAGAAATCCTGGACTGGAAGAAACACAAGCTGGAATCAAGATTGCCGGGAGAAATAGCAATAACCTCAGATATGCAGATGACACCACCCTTATGGCAGAAAGTGAAGAGGAACTAAAAAGCCTCTTGATGAAGGTGAAAGTGGAGAGTGAAAAAGTTGGCTTAAAGCTCAATACTCAGAAAACGAAGATCATGGCATCCGGTCCCATCACTTCATGGGAAATAGATGGGGAAACAGTGGACAACAGTGTCAGACTTTATTTTTCTGGGCTCCAAAATCACTGCAGATGGTGACTGCAGCCATGAAATTAAAAGACGCTTGCTCCTTGGAAGGAAAGTTATGACCAACCTAGATAGCATATTCAAAAGCAGAGACATTACTTTGCCAACAAAGGTTCGTTTAGTCAAGGCTATGGTTTTTCCTGTGGTCATATATGGATATGAGAGTTGGACTGTGAAGAAGGCTGAGCGCCGAAGAATTGATGCTTTTGAACTGTGCTGTTGGAGAAGACTCTTGAGAGTCCCTTGGACTGCAAGGAGATCCAAACAGTCCATTCTGAAGGAGATCAGCCCTGGGATTTCTTTGGAAGGAATGATGCTAGCGCTGAAACTCCAGTACTTTGGCCACCTCATGCGAAGAGTTGACTCATTGGAAAAGACTCTGATGCTGGGAGGGATTGGGGGCAAGAGGAGAAGGGGACGACAAAGGATGAGATGGCTGGATGGCATCACTGACTCCATGGACATGAGTCTGAGTGAACTCCAAGAGTTGTTGATGGACAGGGAGGCCTGGCGTGCTGTGATTCATGGGGTCACAAAGAGTCAGACACGACTGAGTGACAGATCTGATCTGATCTGATCTGAATAATGAATTTAGAGGGCACAACAGAACCTTGTGCACCAGGACCCAGGAGAAAGGAACAGTGAATGGCAATCCACTTCAGTATTCCTACCTTGAGTATCCCAGGAATAGTATGAAAAAGCAAAAAGAAAGACACTGAAAGATGAACTCCCCAGGTCAGTAGGTGCCCAGTATGCTACTGGAGATCAGTGGAGAAATAACTCCAGAAAGAATGAAGGGATGGCGCCAAAGCCAAAGCAACACCCAGTTGTGGATGGGACTGGTGATAGAAGCAAGATTCGATGCTGTAAAGAGCAATATTGCATAGGAACCTGGAATGTTAGGTCATGAATCAAGGCAAATTGAAAGTGATCAAATAGGAGATGGCAAGAGTGAACAATGACATTCTAGGAATCAGCGAACTCAAATGGACTGAAACGGGTGAGTTTAAGTCAGATGACCATTATATCTACTACTGTGGGCAAGAATCTCTTAGAAGAAATGGAGTAGCCATTATAGTCAACAGAAGAGTCTGAAATGCAGTACTTGGATGCAATCTCTAAAACGACAGAATGATCTCTGTTCATTTCCAAGGCAAACCATTCAGTATCACGGTAATCCAAGTCTATGCCCTGACCAGTAATGCTGAAGAAGCTGAAGTTGAATGGTTCTATGAAGACCTACAAGACCTTCTAGAATTAACACCCCAAAAAGATGTCCTTTTAATTATTGGGGACTGGAATGCAAAGTAGGAAGTAAAGAAACACGTGGAGTAACAGGCAAATTTGGCCTTGGAGTACGGAATGAAGCAGGGCAAAGGCTAATAGAGCTTTGCCAAGAGAATGCACCGGTCATAGCAAACACCCTCTTCCAACAACACAAGAGTAGACTCTACACATGGACTCTACACATGGACATCACCAGATGGTCAATACTGAAATCAGAGTGATTATATTCTTTGCACTAAAGATGGAGAAGCTCTATACAGTCAGCAAAAACAAGATCAGAAGCTGACTGTGGCTCAGATCATGGACTTCTTATTGCCAAATTCAGACTTAAATTGAAGACAGTATGGAAAAGCACTAGACCATTCATTTAGGTATGACCTAAATCAAATCCCTTATGATTATACAGTGGAAGTAAGAAATGGATTTAAGGGCCTAGATCTGATAGACAGAGTGCCTGATGAACTATGGTCAGAGGTTCATGACATTGTACAGGAGACAGGGAGCAAGACCATCCTGAAGGAAAAGAAATGTGGGAGAGGGAGAGGGTGGGGAGATTTGGGAGAATGGCATTGAAACATGTATAATATCATGTATGAAACGAGTCACCAGTCCAGGTTTGACGCACGATACTGGATGCTTGGGGCTGGTGCACTGGGACGACCCAGAGGGATGGTATAGGGGGGAGGAGGGAGGAGGGTTTAGGATGGGGAACACAGGTATACCTGTGGCGGATTCATTTCAGTATTTGGCAAAACTAATACAATATTGTAAAGTTTAAAAATAAAATATAATTAAAAAAAAAAGGCAAAATGGCTGTCTGGGGAGGCCTTACAAATAGCTGTGAAAAGAAGAGAAGCCAAAAGCAAAGGAGAAAAGGAACGATATACCCATTTGATTGCAGACTTGCAAAGAATAGCAAAGATAGATAAGAAAGGCTTCCTCGGTGATCAGTGCAAAGAAATAGAGGAAAAAAACAGAATGGGAAAGACTAGAGATCTCTTCAAGAAAATTAGAGATACCAAGGGAATATTTCACGCAAAGTTGGACTCAATAAAGGATGGAAATGGTATGGACCTAACACATGCAGAAGATATTAAGAAGAGATTGCAAGAATACACAGAAAAACTGTACAAAAAAGATCTTCATGACCGAGATAATCACAATGGTGTGATCACTCACCTAGAGCCAGACATCCTGGAATGTGAAGTCAAGTGGGGCTTAGGAAGCCTCACTACAAACAAAGCTAGTGGAGGTGATGGAATTCCAGTAGAGCTATTTCAAATCCTGAAAGATGATGCTGTGAAAGTGCTACACTCAATATGCCAGCAAATTTGGAAAACTCAGCAGTGGCCACAGGACTGGAAAAGGTCAGTTTTCATTCCAATCCCAAAGAAAGGCAATGCCAAAGAATGTTCAAACTACCGCACAATTGCACTCCTCTCACACGCTAATAAAATAATGCTCAAAATTCTCCAAGCCAGGCTTCAACAGTATGTGAACCGTGAACTTCCAGATGTTCAAGCTGGACTTAGATAAGGCAGAAAAACCAGAGATCAGATTGCCAACATCTGCTAGATCATCAAAAAAGTAAGAGAGTTCCAGAAAAAACATCTATTTCTGCTTTATTAACTATGCCAAAGCCTTTGACTATATGGATCACAATAAACTGTGGAAAATTCTGAAAGAGATGGGAATACCAGACCACTTGACCTGCCTCTTGAGAAATTTGTATGCAGGTCAGGAAGCAACAGTTAGAACTGGACATGGAACAACAGACTGGTTCCAAATAGGAAAAGGAGTACGTCAAGGCTGTATATTGTCACCCTGTTTATTTAACTTATATGCAGAGTACATCATGAGAAATGCTGGGCTGGATGAAGCACAAGCTGGAATGATGATTGCTGGGAGAAATATCAATAACCTCAGATATGCAGATGACACCATCCTTATGGCAGAGAGCAAAGAAGAACTAAAGAGCCTCATGATGAAAGTGAAAGAGGAGAGTGAAAAAGTTGGCTTAAAGCTCAACATTCAGAAAACAAAGATCATGGCATCCAGTCCCATCACTTCATCCAAATAGCTGGACAAACAGTGGAAACAGTGGCAGACTTCATTTTTGGGGGCTCCAGAATCACTGCAGATGGTGACTGCAGCCATGAAATTAAAAGACGCTT
The DNA here is from genome assembly GCF_027580195.1 of Bos mutus. Taxonomy (NCBI): domain Eukaryota; kingdom Metazoa; phylum Chordata; class Mammalia; order Artiodactyla; family Bovidae; genus Bos; species Bos mutus. Next base: position 14,565,002 of record NC_091623.1, read on the forward strand.
ACTCCTTGGAAGAAAAGTTATGATCAACCTAAGCAGCATATTAAAAACCAGAGACATTACTTTGCCAACAAAGGTCCGTCTAGTCAAAGCTATGGTTTTTCCAGTAGTCATGTATGGATGTGAGAGTTGGACTATAAAGAAAGCTGAGCGCCAAAGAATTGATGCTTTTGATCTGTGGTGTTGGAGAAGTCTCTTGAGAATCCCTTGGACTGCAAGGAGATCCAACCAGTCCATTCTAAAGGAAATCAGTCCTGAATATTCATTGGAAGGACTGATGTTGAAGCTGAAACTCCAGACTTTGGCCACCTGATGCGAAGAGCTGACTCATTTGAAAAGACCCCGATGCTGGGAAAGATTGAGGGCAGGAGAAGGAAACTACAGAGGATGAGACGGTTGGATGGCATCACTGACTCAATGGACATGAGTTTGAGTAAACTCTGGGAGTTGGTGATGGACAGGGAGGCCTGGCGTGCTGAAGTCTATGGAGTCGCAAAGAGTCTGTCACAGACACGACTGAGCAACTGTACTGAACTGAATAATGAATAGGTAATACAAGAATATATGAAGGAGGTCAGTCACTTGCAGCCAAGGATAATGAGAAAAGATCTGCTATATTTTGTGAATATAATGTTGGTATTATTAGAACCTTCAAGTTATGAAAAAAATAATCTACAAGCAATTCAGTTTAGCATGTCTGATTGTATAAAATGGAAAACTAGGTAGAAAGACGAGGTAAAGTAAGACAGCTTTGTTTAAGCTTTGGAAAATATGTATTTAGCTTTCAATTCCTAGTATTCACTCTCTTACAACTCATCATTTTTTCTTTATTGAGGATCCTGCCCCTTCGTTTAAAAAAAAGGAAGTGCAAACAAAAAGCACTGTATTGCTTGTTTCCAAGTGAAACTTTCTTTCTCTCTCACTGAAGACAAGTTTTTGCCACAAAGTTTCTTCTTAGTTTAAAAATACATATCACTTGTCTCTGAAAAATGCTTGAATTATTTAATTTATGAAGCAAACCAAATAGATATTGATTTGTACTCAAGCCTTAAAAATCAAGTATCTATTCTTTCTTTCTCCCCATTAAAACACCCCCCCCCGACCCCCCACCTTTTCTTTTATCTTCTGTGAGCAGTGAACTCAGTGCAGACGGACTGTGGGCAGGTCTGAGCAAGTATCATCATCCCAATATCGACACGTTTCCCTTTGTTGTCACTGTGTACTTCGGTCACATTCATGGTCTCTGCTTATACCCCATCTGTTCTCTTTTTAAACTATGGACAGTTAACTGGCTGTTGAAATGGAGAAAAATGGAACCAATACTCTCTGGCCAGTAATGACTTTTTCACTTTCATAAGAGAGTCTGGCTGCTACCATGATGAACTGTCCAATGAAAGAGAAAGGGCAACAATGTCCCTTCAAGCATTCATCATTACCTGTGCCCAGGGATTTAGGGAAACAATTATGACTGTCTTAATGTATGAAAATTCATTATAACTTCTGCCTCCCTCAACCCAAACCTTGGCTCATGATGGAGCTATCTTTTCCTCACAACCATGATAGGAAAACTGGCTTTGAACTTCCCATTGTAACTCAGTCATACTGACAGATGTGACAAAGACTGTGTAGGCTTGGGCAACAGAAAGCTAAGCTCAGATTCATGCCTTGTAAAAATGCTCTCTCAGCTGCAGGAAGTGAAAGTCACTTAGTCATGTCCGACTCTTTGCGACCCCATGGACTATACAGATCCTCCAGGCCAGAATACTGGAGTGGGTAGCCTTTGCCTTCTCCAGGGGATCTTCCCAACCCAGGGATGGAACCCAGGTCTCCTGCATTGCAGGCGGATTCTTTACCAGCTAAGCCACAAGGGGGCAGACCTATCAATCTGGACCCAGATCTCACCTCCAAGTTATTGTAGCTTGTGTTTTGGGCCAATTAGAATTTAGAAGTTTTATTTTTCCCTAAGTCTTAATGTAAAGCCAAAAGAAGATTCTTCCCCTTCTGACTGTGTGAGAACAAGGCAGAATGAACTCAAAGACTAGAACTGTAATAAAGAAAAATTTTGTTACTGCCTCCCAGCTTCCCTAGACAAGGAGAGAAGGTCTCTTGCTTAGAAAAGATATAAGAGTTATAAAGCTTAATATTCCAAACAGGAGAGAAAGAATGACTCAAGTATTATGATAAAAATGCTAGCAATAATAACTAACATTGATCAAATGCATACCGTGTGCCAGACACTATTTTAAATGCTTTATATCGATTAACTTGTTTCATCCTCAAAACAGTTCTATGATATAGGTACTATTGTTTTAATGACCTAACAGATAAGAAAGATGAGCACAAAGAATTTAATCAAACTGCCAAGTGACACAGCCACTAAGAGGTGAAGGTAGGGTTTTGACTCAGATAGTTTAACCCAGACTCTACCACGTAAGTCTTTAAAGAATCACTGCTTCATACGACTTGTCAAAGGAGAGCAACAGATCAATCCCTTAGCAGGTTCCAGCAGATTTACTGGAGAAAGAACCAGTCTCACTACATGTTCTATTGGGCCAGAGTAGTTGCTGGGAACAGTCGTGACTCTTAACAGGATCAGCTGTATCTTTGCAGATGGGGCCACGTGTACAAATAGCACACCCATTTCCCCGAACTGACATCATTAAATACCAATCGTAATCTTTATTTAACACATAACATTCACCCCAGTGTTCATACTCCAGGACTATTTTAGTTCAGATAAATAATGTTAGCTGCCATCAAAATCTCAGTGACCTAATAAAGTAAAAGTGTATTTCTCGTTCTTGCCATTCTCTGATGCAGGTTGTCAGGGAGCCCCTGCTCCACCCACTTGATCAGGGACCTAATATGCTTCCTTCTTTGACACAAGATTGCCCAGCAAGTGGATGAGAAAAGAGAATGAGAATGGAGGATCCCAAGAGACTTGATAGAGACCAGGAGCATGGCTTCTACTCGTGTTTCATTGGTCAGAATGTCAGGAGTCTGGGAACTGTGGTTTTGTGTTGGTTCCAGGTAGAAGAGGAGAGTTGTGTGTATACATAATCACCAGCCTTCTGTGCTACAAAAATTGTAACCGATTTTACCACTATCTTTATGTGGTAGGGCATATAGTCTTCAACTAATTTAGAAGATAATCTGGGGACCAAGGGGAGAAAGTTTCATTGCAAAATAGCTTGAAGGATCTGCTGTGCTCATCTGTCCTCTGACCACCTTCCTTTGTTATGTTCTCTTACTTCCTCGTGGGATCAGCTGATGAATTGGCTTTTGACTTTAAATTGGTTGGTTCTTGGGTCTTCCCTGGTGGTCCAGCAGTTGAGAATCTGTCTTCCAATGCAGGAGATGTGGGTTCAATCTCAGGTCAGGGAACTAAGATCCCACATGCCATGGGGCAACTAAGCCCATGTGCCACACCCAGAGAAACTCACCTGCTGCAACCCCTAGCTTGTGGGCTCTGGAGCCCATGCTCTGCAACCAGAGAAGCCTGCATGCAGCGATGAGGACCCAGCACAGCCAGAAAAAAATTTTGATTTGTTCTTCAAGCCTGCGTTAAACTCTTAAATTCTGCCAGTGAAATGTCCCACCATAGATTTCTCCACTAGTAAGATACTCATGATTATACTTGAGACTGTGTTTATTTGTCTCCCCAACATTGTCTTAGAGTGAATTGCTAACTACACAAATATTTTTTATTTTGATTTATTAAAAATAAAATATGACTGATTTCTTAAAAAGTATGCTTTATCACTAACTTTGTTTTATAAAGTTAGTGATAAAACATATAAAAAAGACATGACAATATAAGATATTGTGAAGTCATAATTTTTCATATTTATGCTGAGTGACATGGGCTATATCCAAACCCTCAGACAAATTCTCTAAAATTAAGAAATCACAAATATATTAGGAGAACAAAATGACTCATAATGGGTGGATCACTCCATTTAGCATTTCTTTTTATATTTGCTTTGGAAAGTATCTACCTTGCTTTAATGATGAAAGAACGTTGCTGGTCTCCAATGGCTACAGGAGGAAGTAGAGGTTACGAGCTAAGGCTTTGGTGACAGACCTCTTGACTTTTCTTACCTTGTGTTTTGGGATAAGTCACTAAACCTTTCTGTGCCTCAATCTCCTCAACTATAAAACAGAGGTAAGAATACGTACTCATCCCATAGGGTTGATGTAAGAATTAAATAAATTCAGTTCTCATAGCAACCTACTGGGGTGGCTACTATTATTTTATATCGACATGTGAAAACACTTAGAGCAGTGTTTTGGCCATGGTCACCATCATCACCATTATTATTACTACCCGTCCCACTCAAGAAATAATTTTTGCATTTTATGGTAAAAGCTTTATTTTTATTTTGAGATAGTTGAAATCCAAAGTATTAGACTGTGGTCCAGAAGAAACTCTACAGCGAGAATTAGTTGTTAATATATACAACAGTCAAAGCCAGTCAGCTTGAGCCCTCATTTGCAACCATAACTTATTCATTCATTTATTTATTCAATTAATACTTACAGAATGCCTACAACGTGTCGATATTGTAGCTCCACCACTTATCAGCTATGTGCACTGGAGGGACTCTTTACCTCTCTGAGCTTGATTTTTTCCATCTGAAAATTGGAATAATATCAACTTTTATCTCTGCTGTGGAGAGTAAATTAACTAAGAATTAAGTAAGTTAAGTGAAGCACTGGCATAGTGCCTGGACTATGATAAGCACTCAATAAATTATTATTTTTGCAAAAATAAATATGAAAAGGACTTTGTCCTGGGATATAGTTTTTTTCATACAGTTTTTCAGGCTGCAAATCATGATTCATTGGTAGTATGTGGTAAAATCAATTTTTAACACAATATCAGCTTTAAAAACCAAAATTTAAAACAGGTAGACTAGGTTACAATAGAATAGTATACTCGAAAGGAAGAGATTAAAAGAGAACAGTACAAATGACAGTGTATCATATGTACTGAAACATTAAGTTTACCTGTGAAATGCCCACATGTATATGGATAATGATATGTGTCAAACATATTGCTTATGGGTTGCAACAAGCTGGACTCAAGATTGCCGGGAGAAATATCAATAACCTCAGATATGCAGATGACACCACCCTTATGGCAGAAAGTGAAGAGGAACTAAAGAGCCTCTTGATGAAAGTAAAAGAGGAGAGTGAAAAAGTTGGCTTAAAGCTCAACATTCAGAAAACAAAGATCATGGCATCTGGCCCCATCACTTCATGGGAAATAGATGGGGAAACAGTGGAAACAGGGGCTGACTTTATTTCTCTGGGCTCCAAAATCACCGCAGATGGTGACTGCAGCCATGAAATTAAAAGATGCTTACTCCTTGGAAGAAAAGTTATGACCAATCTAGACAGCATATTAAAAAGCAGAGGCATTACTTTGCCAATAAAGGTCCGTCTAGTCAAGGCTATGGTTTTTCCAGTAGCCACGTATGGATGCAAGAGTTGGACTATAAAGAAAGCTGAGCGCCGAAGAATTGATGCTTCTGAACTGTGGTGTTGGAGAAGACTCTTGAGAGTCCCTTGGACTGCAAGGAGATCTAACCAGTCCATCCTAAAGGAAATCAGTCCAGAATATTCATTGGAAGGACTGATGCTGAAGGTGAAACTCCAATCCTTGGCCACCTGATGTGAAGAGCTGAATCATTTGAAAAGACTCTGATGCTGGAAACGATTGAAGGCAAGAGAAGGGGATGGCAGAGGATGAAATGGTGGGATGGCATCACTGACTCAATGGACATGAGTTTGAGTAAACTCCAGGAGTTGGTGATGAACAGGGAGGCCTGGCGTGCTGCAGTCCATGGGGTCACAATGAGTTGAACACAACTGAGTGACTGAACTGAACTGAACTGATGGGTTGCAGGCAAGAAACTTTGAAAGCTTTTTAACAACACATGACAGTACCATTGGTACCTTTAATTGCCCAGAAGTCAAAAGATTGTGTTTGTTATGAAGCTAGTTTGAAGAAATATGTTTAGCAGCATGTGGCAGAAATTGCACATATAGAATTATTAAATCAGTCAATACTAAGGTCTCTTGGTTTGGTGCAAAGGATTAAAACCATTTTCTAAAAATGAAAAGTCAAGATTATTGATAAACTGCATTTTTAGGCACCACTTCTGCTCAGTGCCCTTCTGTAAAATAAAAAAGTCGTTTCTCGTGGAGATAAGTCACATGGATGTATGGTATACTTGAAGCATTCTGCATTAGACCTGCCTCCTCGGAGGCGAGGGGAAATCCGACAGTCCTCTGTCATTCCTTGTGAGTTTAACCACAGAGACTACAGGGAAGAGAGCTGTCACCCATCGCCTGAAAAACTAGGTGAATAATTGCCGTCTTCTTAGGAGAGTCCTTTGCCCTAAAGCCTTCAATTCCAGATCATCCGTCTTTAGAGTTTCTTGGGCACAGAGGCCTCCTGTCTCTTTTTCCAAATTAAGGACACTCAGCAGAGCTGCCACACTGGGCACTAATGAATTCTCTGAGACTAATCTACACAGTAATGAGAACTGGAATCTGTCAGTCACTCTCCCAGGAGGTAACAATTCACACGCAGTTACATCACCCTATTAAAATAACTTATTAGCTGCGTTGCTTGTCCCCTACTATTCATCAAGAAGGTGCAACCAAAGAGACATGTATTTGAACAAATGATGACATTTGATCTGAATTGTTCTCCATTTTGTTTTTACGCCCGAGTGCACGCATGCTGTAAGTAAATGTAAGTGTTTTATACAGATCATCGGTACCTTAGGGAAGCAACAGAATTATGACTTTTCACCACTTAGATGAGAATCTGCATCCTATTCAAAATGTATACTTTATTCTCTGTATTTTTATCTCCAAGGAAACATTTATGTTTTTGCAAGAGGCTTTTTTTATAGGCATAATATATTATACCATCAAACCATTGATAAATCATTCTGAGAGCTAAATTGTGGCGTAATCATGAGTTGGTACAATTTTTATCACAAATGCAGCAAATTATGTAAACGTTTCTTTGCTGTTTATTTTTGTCAGTGTAATATCTGAGTAAGAGCATAGGCTTTTGTCCTTATAAGGAAGTTACTTAGGTCCTGGCTCTTCCTTTTAGTGGTCATGTGATCGTAGGGGAAATTATTTAGCTTTTTAATCCTTATTTACTTCATCTGTAGAATGAGAGTAAAATAATATCTATCTCATACCTGAGGTCATTAAGAGGATTAAATGTGTTTAAACACTGCTTGGCTCGAGAGTGCTTGGCTTGAATAATATCTATTATTATCATTATCCAGGCTTCCTCCTCTGAAGAAAAAAATCAGAGATTTTTTTTTTTTTTGGTATTTTTAAGTCATGTTTTTTTATTTCTCTTTTGATGCAGTTGTCTGTAAACTCCAACTCTAGAGTGTAGCTCAGAAAGTACTGAAAAGCAACATCAGTGCTTTAGTGAGCTTTGTGGCCCATCGCCCTGCTGGTCCATCCTCAGCATCTTTCTCTGAAGAAGAGCATTTCTTCCATGCAGTGCTATGTCTCTGCCAGTTGTTAGCCGTGTGGTTGTGAGCATGCTTCTTTAACTCTCCAAGTTTCATGTTCTTCTTCTTTGGGGAGGGGTTAATAACACCTTCATTGTGCTGTTATGAAGATCGAATCAAATTGAATAAACTTTGTAAAACATCTGTCAGTGTGTCTAGCAGGTATAAGTATTCAATCACCTGTAATTGTCATGATTACTGTAACTCATAATGCAACTGACTCATCATCTGTAAGAACAGTCCTCAGTAACTTTCTAATATTTACATAGATGCAGGCTCTCCCCTGTCCACCCTTCCTAGTCTCTCTCATGTTCTCAAAAGCCAGCACTCCCAGGAGTTTTCCTGGAGGTTCACTGGTTATAGAACAGAGCTTTTCAAACTGAACCATGTCATACTTATATAGAATCTGTGATTTTGACCTCATTCACCTCAACCTGATAGCAAACTATATGAACCAGCCTATGTTAATATCTTAGTTGTTTTATTATTATCATTAATTGGACTACGTACTATTTCAAGAACTTTTAAATTAATATTTGGATTCATTTTTATATGTGGGCAACATAAACCACTCACAGACTTTCAAAACTATTTGAATTAAAAGGATATCCCCAAAATAACAATCACATAAGCACAATTATTCTGTAACATAATAGGTTGAAGAAGAGATTTGAATAATTTTGTATTTTTTAGAGTCAAGCCAAATTTATGAATAACTGGCCATTACAATTGCACCCAAATGCTGTTTAAAACAAATCAGATTCTTTCTTGCATGTTGGGACTTGGCATGAGTATGTCTTGGGAGTTTTATGGCCACATGATGTATACAAAATGAGGTGTTGAGTTTCTATCATTTTGCATGAAATGTCTTTCCAGATTCACGTTTCCCACAAATCTTATCATAGTTTTCTGAAATGCAGTATGGTTTGGTTAAAAACAAATTCTTAACAGTCCTGAAAATACATATAAAAAGTTATCTCCACTCTTATTTTTCTTGTCTAGACTGAAACATCCATAGTAGATGGCTTACTACCTTAAAGTAGAAAAGTAATAATAATAATAATAATAATATGATTATTATTCAGTTCAATCACAGTCATGTTCGACTCTTTGCGACCCCATAGACTGCAGTAGGCCAGGCTTCCCTGTCCATCACAAACTCCCAGAGCTTGCTCAGACTCATGTCCATCAAGTTGGTGATGCCATCGAGTAATATGATAATAATAGCAAATACTTCTTTTTCAACATTCTCCCATATTCTAAATCCTTTACACATATCAAGTCATTTAATCCTCATATCAACCCTATGAGGTAGGTACTATTTTTGACTCCTTTTTACATTGCAGGAAAATGAGCCACAGAGAAGTAAAGTAACTTGCTGAAGCTCATACAGATAGAAATTGAAAGAACCAGGACTCGAACATTTAAGTTTTTACCCTAAAATATCATCTGACTAAAATTGTTACATGGTCAAAACTTATCAATATGAAATTTAGGGTGTATCAGTAGGTGATAAATACGTCTGTCCTGGGATACAGTTCAGTCCAGTTCAGTTAAGTCGCTCAGTCGTGTCTGACTCTGAGACCCCATGGACTGCAGCACGCCAAGCCTCCCTGTCCATCACCAACTCACGGAGTTTATTCAAACTCATGTCCATTGAGTCAGTGATGCCATCCAACCATCTCATCCTCTGTCGTCCCCTTCTCCTCCTACCTTCAATCTTTCCCAGCAGCAGGGTCCTATCAAATAAGTCAGTTCTTCGCATCAGATGGCCACAGTATTGGAGTTTCAGCTTCAACATCAGTCCTTCCAATGAACATTCAGGACTGATTTCCTTTAGGATGGACCGGTTGAATCTCCTTGCAGTCCAAGAGACTCTCCAGAGTCTTCTCTAACACCATAGTGAAAAGGCATCTATTCTACGGTGTTCGGCTTTCTTTATAGTCCAATTCTCATATCCATACATGACAAGTGGAAAAACCATAGCCTTGACTAGATGGACCTTTATTGGCAAAGTAATGTCTCTGCTTTTTAATATGCTGTCTAGGTTGGTCATAACTTTCCTTCCAAGGAGTAAGCATCTTTTAATTTCATGGCTGCAGTCACCATCTGCTGTGATATTGGCGCCCAAGAAAATAAAGTCTGCCACTGCTTCCACTGTTTCCCCATCTATTTGCCATGAAGTGATGGGACTGGATGCCATGATCTTAGTTTTCTGAATGTTGAGCTTTAAGCCAACTTTTTTACTCTCCTCTTTCACTTTCATCAAGAGGCTCTTTAGTTCTTCTTCACTTTCTGCCATAAGGGTGGTGTCATCTGCATATCTGAGGTTATTGATATTTCTCCCAGCAATCTTCATTCCAGCTTGTGCTTCATCCAGTCCAGCGTTTCTCATGATGTACTCTGCATGTAAGTTAAATAAGCAGGGTGACAATATACAGCCTTGACGTATTCCTTTCCCAATTTGGAACCAGTCTGTTGTTCCATGTTCAGTTCTAACTGTTGCTTACTGACCTGCACACAGATTTCTCAAGAGGCAGGTCAGGTGGTCTGGTATTCCCATCTCTTTCAGGATTTTCCACAGTTTATTGTGATCCACACAGTTAAAGGCTTTGGCATACTCAATAAAGCAGAAATAGATGTTTTTCTGGAACTCTCTTGTTTTTTCTATAATCCAGCAGATGTTGGCAATTTGACCTCTGGTTCCTCTGCCTTTTCTAAATCCAGATTGAACATCTGGAAGTTCACGTTTCATGTATTGTTGAAGCCTGGCTTGGAGAATTTTGAGCATTACTTTACTAGCGTGTGAGATGAGTGCAATTGTGCAGTAGTTTGAGCATTCTTTGGCATTGCTTTTCTTTGAGATTGGAATGAAAACTGACCTTTTCCAGTCCTGTGGCCACTGCTGAGTTTTCCAAATTTGCTGGCATGTTGAGTGTAGCACTTTCACAGCATCATCTTTTAGGATTTGAATTAGTTCAACTGGAATTCCATCACCTTCACTAGCTTTGTTCATAGTGATGCTTCCTAAGGCCCACTTGACTTCACATTCCAAGATGTCTAGCTGTAGGTGAGTGATCTCACTATCGTGATTATCTGGGTTGTGAAGATCTTTTCTGTACAGTTCTTCTGTTTATTCTTGCCACCTCTTCTTAATATCTACTGCTTCTGTTAGGTCCATCCTATTTCTGTCCTTTATTGAGCCCATCTTTGCATGAAATGTTCCCTTGGTATCTCTAATTTTCTTGATGACCTCTCTAATCTTTCACATTCTATTGTTTTCCTCTATTTCTTTGCACTGATCACTGAGGAAGGCTTTCTTATCTCTCCTTGCTATTCTTTGGAACTCTGTATTCAAATGGGTATATCTGTCCTTTTCTCCTTTGCTTTCTGCTTCTCTTCTTTTCACAGCTATGTGTAAGGCCTCCTCAGACAGCCATTTTGCTTTTTTGCATTTCTTTTTCTTGAGAATGGTCTTGCTCCCTGTCTCCTGTACAATGTCACAAACCTCCGTCCGTAGTTCATCAGGCATTCTGTCTATCAAATCTAGTCCCTTAAATCTATTTCTCACTTCCACTGTATAATCATTAGGGATTTGATTAGGTCATACTTGAATGGTCTAGTGGTTCTCCCTACTTTCTTCAGTTTCAGTCTGAATTTGGCAATAAGGAGTTCATGGTCTGAGCTCCCGGTTTGGGATACAGTGCTCATATATAATTCCTAACTAGGAAGAAAAATCCCTTCTTTCCTATAGCTTGGTTTCTCTCAAACTAAGCTAAAATTTCTTTCCTGTTTTCCTGGTCTGGGCTAATCTGCATGACTAGTTTAGATTCAGCAACTAAAAGAAGATAATTTTAAAAATCACATTATAAATCTCTAACTCAAAATTGCATGGGTTATTGGCATTTGAAAGCAACATAGTGACTGTATCAAGCTAACTAAAAACCAATATAGTTCACTTAGAAAAAGCTGGTTATAGGGATAATGTGGCTGACCCTCTAACAGGCAGCATCCATGTGGTTTGGGAGCTGACCCTAATTCTGGAGGCAGGTGCTGGTTTGACTAAGCCAATTATAATAATCCTATCTTCCTTGCCAGTATTCCTTGAGGAACCAGTGCTTAAGCCTATTAGAATACTGCATTCCCCTGGCTGTCATTTGACTCTAGAATCTGTGGCCTAAGTTGATCCAGTCAGATTCCATGGAGGGACTTACGGTTAAGAAGAGCAACCTTTACTCTCACTGAAGAAAGATGTGGAATGAAGTTAACACTGGGGCAACACAAGAGAAGGAGAAAGAACCTTTATGTTTGATGACATTATTGCAGTTGCTAAGTCAACTAACCCTGAAGGCCACACTACCTTGAAAGAAGAAACACATTTTTATCACAGTTTAAGCTGTCTTAAATCTGGCTTTCTGTTCATTTTTGCAGCTCAAACACAGTTAGGAAAAAGATATTCACCCCTTACCGCCTGCCCTGTTGGCTTGGTTTTAAAGGGGCAGTTAGGATCTGTGCATTGTGAATCATTGATTTGGTTCAAACATATAAACCGACCCAGATTCATGTCTATATTTATTAAGCACATAATCTAACACATGCTGATGCAGCAATGTAGTTATCTCTAAGTACATTCACAACAGGTTAAGCAACAAGTAGATCGTTACCTGCATTTTTTTTTAGATGAATAAGTAGAAATTCAGAGTGGTTACATAACTTTCTTCACACTACACTGTTACTTGTTGGAAATTTCTCACTTGAACTCAAGTCTTTCAAATCCAGTTTCCATTACCCTGGCACTTTGATTCCGGGCAGGAAGATAGGATTGCATGAAGAACTCCACCTTGTATCATTTGGAGGCAATTTCTTTTCATAGGATAGACCTTACCTACCACTTTGAACATTATACACTAACAGTTTGCCACCCCACCCCTCACTGCTATTGTATCTTGTAGAAAATGACCAGAATCATCATATGTGTGACATTCTGTAACATTATGTAAGTTGAAGTAGGAGTATCTATTTTAGCACAGCTAACACGTTTCTTAAGTCTCTTCATAGTCACATAAAAATTATATGTGTATGCGTGAAAACATATATAAATATATACAGATATAGTATATCTGAAGCATATTTAATTTAGCTTTTAATTTCTTTGTCTCACGGTTCTCCCTGTCTTGGGTTCACTAACTTAAAACATTCTAATGCCACTCTAAATGGAAAATATTTGTGATTCATTCTAGGGCTGCATACTGAATTAGGTTTGAATAACACTGAAAATAAAGATAATTATCACACATGTGAGTGAAACAACCCACTGTCAATCACAGATGACACGCTGTCTGTAGAGCTCTGCTTATTGCTTCTAAAAGCCTGAAGTTCTTCAGAAAGTGCTACTATGGATTCTCTTGATTCTTATAGAATAATGGTCTGGAAAAGTAAAACCTCGAATAACCAAACATCTTTCCTTTGCCTCTCCCACCCAGCACTTTCTCCTGAGTGTTTCTTTTAAAGCCAAGATAACTTGCATTTGTTGCAGTCTGGAGCTTTAGCATGAAATTGATTTTTTACCATAGCCAACAACTGGCATTCAAGGCCAAGTGTGGCATGCAAATTGTCCAGAGATGCTATAAACCTAGAGCTCAACCATAAGGCTGGGGAAATGCAGGACTTGGGGAAACAGGGTAAATTCAGACTTTGACCAGTCATTCTAACAAGGACTTCACTTCAAGGAGCTCTGTAAGAGGCACGGTAAGGCTGCCCAGAGCATGTTAGGCTGAATGCAAATTCCATTGGCTATTCACAGGTAATATCTATTCCATGGATCGTAAGTACTCCATGGATAATAAGCATTCCATGGTTACAGGATGTAGGCTTGCCTAAATTTGTTTATCCAAAGAACCTATTGTGTGTGTGGGAGGGTGGGCTGTAGCATCTTAGCAGACTAGGGCTCTATAAAACACAGCTGGAGAAGCGTGAAACACACCGAATCAGAGGGTTCCATTCAAAATAAGTTAATTATATGAAAATGAAGAGGATACAATCGAGAAAACTTATTTCTTTTTATCTATTTTTGTCTAGAAGTTTTACTATGAATCTTTTCATTGAAATAATAACATTTTGTATCACATTAACACTACTTTTTTCTAAATAAATTCCTCTCCATTTCTTCTTTTTGCTCTCAAGGAACCTCTGAGAGGATCGTTAGGACAACTGTATTTTTTTTTTACCCCTGGAGGAATACTGGAGGCAACCCACTCCAGTATTCTTGCCTGAAAAAGCCCATGGACAGAGGAACCTGTCCGGCTACAGTCCAAAGCCACAAAGTGTCGGACACAACAGAGCATGCACACACAGATTCTCTTTTATGGTTGAAAAAAGTGATGCAGAGAGAAGTAAATGCCTTTTATACCAGTATGGGCTAGGTAAGGGCATTGGAAGGCTAAGACTAAATTTGGCTTGCAGCTTATTTTTGTGCAGTCTGGAACTAAGAATTTTTTTTAAACGTTTGTTAAGAAAAATAAAAAGTGGAATATTCGCTATCTGGCCTTTTACCCCAAAAAAGTATGCCAATCTCTGGACTAGGTTATGCTGTGGTAACAAACAATACTGATAAAACCTCAGTGATTTTCCCAGACAAAACTGTATTTCTTGCTGACACTGCATGTCCAACACTGGCTGTTGGGAGTCTCTGCTTCTAGATCACTCAGGAAGCGAGACTGCCAGAGACTGTGGGTCGTCATGTGCGTCCGTGGTTGCCACAGCCATCGGAAGGGAATATGAGTCGAACACTGGCTCTCAGAATTTCCACCTGGGCATGGAACATCCCACTTCTGCTCACATTTCATTGGCCAAGCAAGTCACATGGCCTTATTTCACTTCAAAGGGGCAGAGAAATCCTACCCTGTGCGTATAAGAAGGAAATCCAAAAATATTTGGTGAAAAATAGCACTAATATAGGGTACACATACTTGCACACACTCATATGTGTTTAGAAAACTAATTCAAGAATCTATGTCCTATGAAGCTTGATTCATTGATTCTCTCTCTATATACACACATATACGTATGTGTATATAGATAGATGTGTACCTATCTCTATAATATAGAAATAAAGAAGTGTCTATTGTATATAATTCTTATCCTATGTATAATTCCACTCATATCAGCATGCAATAATTATCTCTTTATATAGGTAGATCTACATATCTATCTGTTGACAGATATTAACATTAGAAGGAAACCTATAGTTGATTGGTGGCTCAGCTGGTAAAGAATCCACCTGCAATGTGGGAGACCTGGGTTCAATCCCTGGGTTGGGAAGATCCCCTGGAGAAGGGAACGGCTACGCACTCCAATATTCTGGCCTGGAGAATTCTATGGACTGTATAGTCCATGGGGTTGCAAAGAGTCAGACATGACTGAGCAACTTTCACTTTTTCAGTTTATAGCTGGTTCTAAGGAAACTCTGTTATTGTATAGACAAATACAGGTGAGGTTAACAGTGACAGATTCAAAGTGCAAGATTCTTGTCAATTATAGGTTCTGGATAATCTCTCGATGTTATACTTCTTACTGTATAGTAAACTTCTTCTTTTCTAAGTGAAAGCTGTATATCATTTTGAAATCATGCTAGGTAGATTTTTATATGGTCTCGTGCTGGAATTAGTTGCTCTGTGTGACAAAGAGAAGTCTGCATGCCCTGCCCCAATACACATAGTAAAGAACACTCTTCTTGGTTTCTAAGTCACTGAATTGACAGTGTCCTTCCTCCTTGCCTGCCTGCCCTAGGTTGAACTGTGCTCTGAAACAATTCCGCCCCTAACAGCACAATGTCCACACCCTTCCTGGCTTAGTGGCAAAGCGAGAACATTTCAGATGATAAAGAAGCAAAAGAGTCATTTTTTTTTTCCTTTTCACATATACATCCTTCTTTCAATCAGAGATCATCAGTGGGTTTGTCTCCTTCCATCCTCAACCCTTTAGGAGATGCCAAATGAGAGAGACCTCAGTTGTGAGGTTTCTTAACCACACACTAGGCCACTCCGTTCGTGTAGGCTTTCTCCCCAGAGAACTATTTAATACTGCCAAAATGGCAGGGTTTGCAAATAATCAATTCCTGCTGAGGGAGAAAAGCCCTGAAAGGTACAATTTCTTTTCAGGAGAATAAGTCACAATATTTAAAGAAAGGAGATCTTGGGGAAAAGCCACCAGTGGAAGGGTCCCAGCAGGTCTCCCATCTGTGTTTGGGGAATGGTTAACAGCAATGTGTAGGAAGTCAAACAAAAATGGAGAGCTGAGATTTTCTTTGCTTTTTTTTTTTAAAGGATGTTTGTTTAAGGAAAGTATGTGTCGGGGTAGGAAGGGGGAGAGCCATGGCTCCAGTGAAAGCCAAGAGACTTGGTGAAACGCATACCAACAGTAGCTCAGAGGACTTCTGGTGATGAAGTTAGTGAAGAAACTAAAGAGGCAATTTTTCTAAAAAAATATTTGCCCAGCCATAGAAAGACAGTGAAATTGTAAGGTTGCTGCTGAATAATTAAATCCATCAGTGATGGCTCAACTCATGAACATCACTGATATCCGTCTCAGTTGGCTTCTCTAGGTTTTTCCATTTTTTTTCTCTGAAACTCTCCATATTTCCATTGAGTTTCTTCTGGAATTAACCTGTACCTCTGAGAAATATGATTAAACTGCTTTAAAAAGCCCCTGGTTTCCATCTTGAAAGAGAAAATGTAAATGCAAAGACAGTGCCATAGCTCCTAGCTCTTATTTCTAAGGCATCTGGATGTCAGCAATTTGGAGTATAAAGTGAGGAGGCATTTTATCAGACATCAGAAAAGTGATGCAGAAATCCCAGAGAAAATGGCAACTTTTTCTGAGTACAAACATCCAGCCATAAAGGCTATATTTTGGTTAAAGATTATGTCCACTGTGATGATTAGTTGGAAGAATCATTTTATATGACTTTATTGGCTCATGAATATAAACAACTTAAAAATATTGTAAACTCTTACTTTGAAAGGAACCAGTAATAATTTTATTATTTGTCTTCAAAGAGAAACAAGCTTAAGATTCTCAGCTTTTCTCTGTGATATTACAGGGTATCTGATTCTCTGTGAAGTTATGATAATGATAAAGAAACATATAAAAATCTTATCCCCACATATTTAAACCTTGCTTATTGATGTACATTCAAGTCAATATATGAAAGTAAAAGCATATCTCATATTTGGACTGAAATCAAACTTATTTCAAAGAAAATATTTAAATATGCAATGTATCATTCAATTTCAGAAAATAGAAAGTCTTCAAGTGTATGTCTTACAGGCTTTATATGTTAGTGGATCATACTTAATCACTGAAGAGTTAATATTTTATGTATACTGTAATTAAAAATAAATAGATCAAAGTCACCTCGTTCTCAAATGTGCCACATGAGGCAAACAGTTCATTTCTATAAAAATAAATTTCTAATTTTGAAGCATTAATTGAGCCTCCCATCAAGAATTCTGTGGTGTTTGTTCATTTATCTAAGATACTTTTTTTTTTCAGACTCATGAATATTTATGAACCACTGGGTTCAATTGAGTATTATAAGAAGTGAGAGGTAGTGTCTTCCAGACGTAAAGGGTGCTTTTAATTCTATTGCTCCTCCAGATACTCACTGGCATCTTGTCATGCTTGAATGAGCCATTCAAAATAGAGCTGCCATCTAATCGAAGTACCTGAAGTGCAAAGACGAGAGGAGAATTTAATGAAGCATAAATTGTCTGTTCAGTTGGAGATACAGACTCCTTTACCATAGCACAATTAAATAAAACATAATGGAGGCTTCTATTAATCAACCCCAGCCACCTTCTGTTTTGCAGACACGAAACCTACAGGATTAATTAATGTCTTAATTGTGAAGTGTGATGCAGGGACAGTAAATGTATTCTCTGTGTGCATGTGTGTGTGTGTGTGTGTGTGTGTGTGTTAATAGTCAAGAGTCTACCATAACAAATGCACCATTCTGGTGAGGGATATTGGGGAGGATAGTGGAAGGAGGTTGTGCATGTAGGTTAAGGGAATATAAAGGGATTCTTTGTACATTTCACTCAATTTTGTTGTGAACCTAAAACTGGTCTAAAAAAATAAACTCAATTTTAAAATGTGAAAAAGAAAGAATCTACCATGTATAAGACACTGTGTTCAGTGCCAGTGGAGGATACTAAGATTGATCACAATGGTTCCACTAGCTATAGAAAACAGTAGCCTTTATCAGGTATCAACGAATTGGCTTTTTTTTTTTAAACAAAAAGTCATTATTTAGCTCTTCCGGCTCAGGCTGTGAAAAGTGCAGGCACTGGAATTTGGAGGAATGGGAACTAGAGTGGCTCAATGGAAGAAAATCCCAGCTATCTGGGGGATAGTGAACTTTCCTTTGATTGTAAACTGTATTGAATTTCTTAATCTTCTGGGTGTGCCCATAAGGGGTGACTGTGCATGAAAGTCAGAAGCTTAGTCATTAAGAGAAGCGGAAGCTGAGGGCTGTGGGAGGAGGGGTCACCCTTAAGGTCACCCCCTCCGCATTCGTACTTCTCCAGGAGCCAAGCCGCTCAAGACGTGGAAATGACAACTAGCAGAGAGACCAACCAAGTTCAGAAAATGAGAACAGCAGCCAAGAGATCTAAAAATCCACCAGATAACATGCTAGTCATTCAAGTATTCCTTTTGTTAGGAACTATTTCTTTAGCGCCTGTTGTTGTTATTGTTTAGTCACCAAGTGGAGTCCGACTCTTTTGAGACCCCGTGGACTGTAGCCCACCAGGCTCCTCTGTCCTTGGGTTTTCCCAGGCAAGAATATTGGAGTCGGTTGCCATTTCTTTCTCCAGAGGATCTTTCTGATCCAGGCATTGAACCCGTGTGTCCTGCATCGGCGGGTGGATTCTTTACCACTGAGCCACCAAGGAAGTCCCTTTAGTGTCTATCAGTTCAGTTCACTTGCTCAGTCGTGTCCGACTCTTTGCGACCCCATGAATCGCAGCACGCCAGGCCTCCCTGTCCATCACCAACTCCTGGAGTTCACTGAGACTCACGTCCATCGAGTCAGTGATGCCATCCAGCCATCTCATCCTCTGTCATCCCCTTCTCCTCCTGCCCCCAATCCCTCCCAGCATCAGAGTCTTTTCCAATGAGTCAACTCTTCGCATGAGGTGGCCAAAGTACTGGAGTTTCAGCTTTAGCATCATTCCTTCCAAAGAAATCCCAGGGCTGATCTCCTTCAGAATGGACTGGTTGGATGTCCTTGCAGTCCAAGGGACTCTCAAGAGTCTTCTCCAACATGTAAACATTTGGAGATGCTAGTCAGTAGGTATATATCAATGAGCAAGACTGGCATGTTTCCTGTCTTTTTGCCATTGATAATATAGTGGTGAATCAGTATCAGGAGGCTGTATCACCTGCCACTTTTCCTTGTACCATCACAGAACTCTGGGATCCAATTTGGAATCATTGGATTTAGTCATTATATCTCTTAAGACATCTTTCATCTAGAATAGTACTTCAGTCTTCCTTTTTATTTTCTTGACCTTGAATCTTTGAAAATATATAGGTGTTTTATGTTGTAGAATGTCTCTTTATTGTGGTTTTCTCGTGTTTCCTTAACGATTAGAATCTTGTTTTCCTTCCTTGGCTGTGTAGATCGGTCCTCAGCCTAAGACTCAAGGCAAACCTTCTGCAGAGCCAGAGCTTTTTCTCAGTGCACTTCCTTCCTTTGATAACTCTGTCGCATGAATTCTAATTTCCTTGACTTTCCTAAACTCTGATTTCTGTCTCCTCAACTCAGTGAAATCAACATGCTTTGTACATTTCACATTGTACTGTGCTATAACCTGTAAACTACCTCCAGGCAGTAAGCTCTCCCTCTTCTTGCCCTTCTCTGGGATAATGGTCTCATGAGTCCTGTTGTCCAGTGTCTTAAAATTATTGTTCCACATGTTTTGTCACATTTTCTGACTATTTAAGGTGAAAGGATTTATTTGGTCCTTGTATCCTATCATGACCAGAAGCAGAGGTCAGTTATTGTCTTCTGACAATTGAACACATGTGTGTGTGTGTGTGTGCACTCAGTTGTATCCACTCTTTGCAATCCCCTGGACTGTAGCCAACCAGGCTCCTCTGTCCATGGGATTCTCCAGGCAAGAATACTGGGGTGAGTTGCCATTTCCTACTACCAGGGATCTTTCTAACCCAGCGAGTGAACCCCCCGTGCTTGCGCTTCCTACACTGGCAGGGGGATTCTTTACCACTGTGCCACCTCAGAACTAGAGCATAAAAATGTATTGCATTGACAGGTGCTAAAAGCAAAGAGTGACTGTAGTTTCCTCCTTCAAGTATGCTTGGCTGGAACCTAGTGCTTGGTTCTGATCAACCCCTCAGAGCCATGCCTCCACGTCAGCACTACATTCTCTGCCCAAAATTCTCCAAGGGCCCACCCCTCCCAGATTAGACAGTAGTCACCTCTTCTCAGTTTCCTGCTCTTGTGACCAAATCCTCCTTGCAGGCGCCCCCAAACCACCATCAGGACTGCAGAACCGAAAAGGTGGACACATTGGCCTCAGGGTATCAATAAAGCCAACCCTGGCGATGGGAGAGCAGGCTGCTCGCAATGGACTATGCATAACACCTAGACAGTGTGTGAGCCTCTTATTCTTGGAACTACAAAGCTCCCACTTGTTTGACTTCCTTGAGACTCATTTCGAACTGATGAAATCCATTTTTTTTAAAATGGATGATTATGTAACAAACTTGTGTGAGACAGGGGTTCAGAAATCTTGGCATCACAGTATGTACCTTTGACAACCACACCCTGGGACACAGTGGCCGTAACAGTAAAGCCCCAGGCTGGCTTCCTGTGGCCAATGGAGATGACTCTCCAGGGTGAAGGATGCAGTACATTTACACTTGTCTCAGTTTTACACTTTCTGTAAGCTTTACAGAAGGTCCACTTCTGTTTTCTTCCCATATTGGAAGAAATTGGAAAATTGGACTAGTCCTTTCAGTGAAGTATTTTAGTACTAAAAGGTACTAACTGGCAGTCCAAAGATGTTAAATTAGTAGCAGAGTTTAACAACTTTTACATAGTAGTTGATTATTGGCAGAAGAAAATTTGATCTATGTATCCTGATTTCCAGCCTGAGCTTCTTTTATGTAAATTAAAAATTTATTTCCTAGAGTTTCATGACATTAAAACACTTTAGAGATAAATCTTAGGGAATAGGGTTTTCTCTTTAGTAATTTAAGTATATACAATTATAAACTTTTTTTTTATGTTTTAGACTTTTATTAAATACAAGTGATTTTTCTCAAGTACAACCTCTTTGTGTTTCCTTTTTGATTCTTCCAGGCTTTATTTCATTAAAATGTATAGAATTCATTCAGATTTACTAGATTCACTCATACAATGACAATTGGCTTTCTAAGAACTATTAGATGGGCAAGAAGCTTTTGAGCCTAATAATAGTTCATTCTTAGAAACAGGAAACAAAACTTTGCCAAGATTAAACAAGCCCAAACACCAAAGGTTCCAGGTCAGTTTGAAACAAGAAACCACAAATTTTAATTGGATCTAAACTTGGCAGTGTAAGACTCACAAGGATTGTTTCTAGTATTATATAGAGGAGATATATACACAGGCTAACAAAGGGAGACAGGAAGGCCAGTTTAAACTAGCAGAACATTCCGGAAAGGATTTAAAATTTGAGTCTGTTGTAGTGAACGTGTGTCTGGAGCCCCAAGTCTCATGTTCTGTCACTAACACACCTGGACTGAGTTAACAGAGGGACAGATGCCTTTGCAGACATCAACCAACTTTTCTGAGGTGAATGAATGACAAGTCAAGTATACAATCTTCCACAGAAACGAGAGTTCAGAAGATGAAGTTTAAACGTGAAAAATCCATTTCAGAATTCTCATTTTCTTAACTTACATGATGAAGTTAACTGGGACAACAGCTCCTTATTTGGGTACCAGGGGGCTCAGAAAAGCAAAAAGATATTTGTGAATTATTTTTGAGTCACTAAAGAGAAAGTAGAAATATACATCAAAATACTTTACTTTTAAAGTGTAACTATAGAAGAAATTATTATGTGGCTGGAAACTAGCGTTTCATTGTCCATGGATCTCAGGAAATACCTTTGAGTTTGTTAGCACTTCCCTGTGTTTCTTAAAAGGCCTCACCAATTCCAAAGCACAGAATATAACATTTTTTAAAGCTTCTTCTTAAAACTATGAAATGTAATGCACATAAAAAAAGTATAAAATAAAACAACAAATTATTATAAAACAAAATAACATGGTAACATCACATATGTCAAGAAATAAAACAATGTCAGCTACCCACAAACCCATCCCAAAGTTTGGGACATATTGAGTCCAAATTTGAATGAATATTATTGCTTCAAATAGTCCCATAATGTTTTCAGAGGATAAAATATTATAATTCATATCTTCCAAAATTCGTATCCCAGATAAGAAGCATATTCAGACTTGAACAGTTCTGGTAAGTGTGAACCAACAGTAAGCCAAGATTTGTATTTGGTTTGAGTGAAACGTGTCAAGTGAGGACTTATACATAATGAACACAGTCAGCATCCAACAGAAAATTCAAATCTTTCCTGCTGGTACTTTGCTTCACGATGAAATTATGCTGTTAGGATCTGAGATCCACCTACAGCTTTTCTTTGTGGCCTGAAAGCCAGTTTCCTGTCAAAGAAAACAGGGAAATATCATAAGGTCTAAGAGGCAAAATTTGTGTAGGAGTAGGTTAACATTAGCTTGATCCGGCATTCACTTTCTAATATAAAGGAAGAACTTGTCTTTCCCACAGACAATTCACTTGTTGTTTCTGCTCCCATCTTTCCCAGACCCAGTGCTTCCTCTCAATGGGAAATTGTTTCTGGCAGCATGGATGTGGCAGGCCAGACACACAGCTAGAGAGTCTTCACAAATGGATTCCAAGATAGCTTCTTTTCAAAAAGGGCCTTGTGCCTACTATACTACCTTTTCCTCACCTCCCTTTTGCCAAATCTAGTTCAATATGTTTTGTGATGAGCATAGATTAAAAAAATGTTTTGCATACTGATTTTGTTAAACTTTTAAGAAGGATAATACCATGGCTGCATACAATTATTAGGTGAGTAAACTCAATTTCTCTCTATATATTTAGCTTTATGAAGAAAAAGAGAAAGAAAGAAGGAAGCACGGAAATCAAGAAAGAAAGAAAGGAAAGAAGGAAGTGAGAATTGTCTTCCTGTGTGTGCTTTTCAGCAGATTCCAGGCTGCTTGTGTCTTGGAACTATGTCTTTTCCCAGCAGAAACATATTAGAAGCTTCCTGACTAGCACAAAATTGACTTGCATGCCAGATTCTTGACTCTTCACTGGTTACTGATCAACTTACTCCTTACTCCTTACTGATCAACTGTTTCCCATCTTCCCTGTCAAGGTGTCTGCCTCATGCCCTTGCCTGACCTCTGGCTTCCTTGTGGTTGCCTCATCCGGTCTTTCTGATCTCCACTCACTTGGTGGGGTTTGCTTGTGTGGCATCTGACTCCAACATGGATCCTGCAGTTGGTCTGGTTACAGCACAGCCCTGCTGTCGACTTCTGCACTGATGTGTTCCATTTCTAACCAAACCACCCACTCACACCTCGCCTTTGCCTTGTTTGAGTCAGTGACCCAAGTTCTGAACTCACCTCCTCTCCCACATACTCAGCCTCACTTTCCTCAAGTTCTGCCCTTGCTTCGTCACTTGACATATTCTGTTCAGAGCACCAGGCAGGCAGCATCACTGGTCATTGTTTAGTGTACTCTGTATTCTTATTGCCATGAGATTGCTTCTTCAATTATTCTATAGGGGGCTAACTTAAGACAGGCGCCATGTCTGCACCTGCAGCATCCAGCTTTATGCCTAGAACTTAACATGCCTATGTGTACATTTATTGATGAAAGCTTTTAACCTGAACTGGGATGATTCAAGTAACATGGAGTCGAATTCCGGATTTACCCCTATCTCATGTTATAATCTTAAGCAAGAGATTTTATATTCTTGGTTCTCAGTGTCTTCACTTCCAAAACAAGGATGATCATTGGGATGGTCAGCTTCAAAGTTCAATTCTGCTTCATTCAATTCAGAACCTTAATTATGAAATCTTCCATAATGATACTACTCAGTTTTCATCCTAAAAGGGGGAATCTGCATTGTTCTCACCAGTATTCAACACTGATTTTCATAAGCGATTTTTTTTAAGGCAGATGATCTGTATTTACCTTTCTCATGCCCATCACAATGCTGAACAGATAGGTTCTTCAAATCCTAGGACTAATGTAAGAGATGAATCGCCACCTAGTGGACACATCCCTTGCCTGAGCCCTCCCCACTGGAACGAGAGGAAGCTTTGTTCTCTGGATGATGGATCCCACTCATAGTTTCTCCTTCCTCCACCTGACACACATCTCAACCCTGTAACTGCTTTTGCTTTCTGAAAAAATAAAAAAATAACAGAAGCATTCATCTTGATAAGAAAAGATGTATTTGTTTTAATGATATCTGATTTAATTTTTTTACCCATTTGTGTTTCACATTTACCATGGTAGGCATTTTCGGGGAAACGATAAGGTCCGGCAAATTCAGACGGGATCTTTTTAGTCTCTTATCAATTTGGTTCGAAAACAGTCCTTGAGCATTCAAAGACGCCTTGGCTAGACACACAGAAAATGGATGGTAGAGTTCACACATCTCCCAAGCAGAACAGACTATAGACAGCCCAACCTTTCATCCAGTTCCTCACCAAAGGCTCAGAGTTTTACAATTTTTTTTTAATTTGTTTGTTTAAAGGAAAACCATTTAGAAGCTAATTTAGGACTTTGGTTTAGTAGTTATTTCCATATAAAGTGGAATCTTTGCCTGGATAATATTTTCCCTAAGCTTGAGGAAATCTAAGTGACCTCTACTTAGAATGAACAAAAGGATATGATTGCACTAGATTTTCTTTCTCCACCTAGGAAAAAAATAGCCATGAGTGCTGTCAGCGGAGCTTCAAAGAAGCTTCAGAGAAGGTGGTCTTGGTTAATTCATGAAATATCAAGAGAATTGCTGCAAATCTTTAACACAGCTTCTGATGCCTCTAAGATACTTATTATTTTAGCAACAGAAATGTATTCATTTAACCAGCACTAATGATTCCTTCCCGCAGCTTCAGATTGGCCGGCTATTCATACTGTAATTGCAGCATGAGACTACGTTTCTCCAGCCTTCTCCACAAACACATTTCCCCCCTTTTCATTAGTTTTTCTCTTGCCTCTAAGTGCCTCCATCCAGCTCATGACATTCTGATAATTTAATTCCTCTTTCCGACAACCAACAACCCAGTGCAAAATTTCTTTTGTTTCTCCACAGACTTTTGTTTAATTTCTCTCTCTGACATTTCTTACTCTGTCTCAAAAAGACTTTGGAAGTTCTTTAAACCTAAAAATAACTTTTCTATTGATCCTAATAGCTATTCCAACTAAAGTTCTCTCCCACCCTTTTTCCTTACTCCCTTCCTTCCTTCCTTCCTTCCTTTCAAGATAATAATTTGAAACAGTTCTAACCAAGGTATTAATACAATTTCCCTGAGTTCTACAGACATATTCCCAGTGGCAATCCTGTAGAGCCTCAGTCCTAACTAAATCATTCATAGGATTTTGTCAAGATTTCTAAGTCATATTCTCATACCTCAGTCTTGAACAGACTTTTCAGACTTGCTGTTTCCACCTGCACTTTCTGGAAGCAGGTATATAGGTCAATCCAAACAGCTAAGTAGAAAGGACTGGTTGGGAGTGGAGGGAGCAGTGAAGAAATTATAAGCTTGGAGCCAGCCTTGCTCATGCTTTAACCCCCGCCCCCCAAAGGAAGATATACCATCATACAAAAACCACTCTTTCTCTTTTGTTCCATTCATACCCTAAGCAAAATCTCTACAGAGATCGGGGACAAAGACTAATTTCAGAATGGGTGTACTAATCAATAAGCATTCAATAAATACCCATCAGTATACATAGGCTATCTTAGGTGAGTAGAAAAGAGAAATAAATATAAGTCACAGTTCTTGGATTCTCTGAGTTTACAATATTATTTGAATGGCAAAACTAATATTTAAAGATTCATGGAAAACAGATAAGCATCTATGTGATAAGTCATATCTGGTTTTTTCCTATAGAACTCATGGCAGAATTAAGGCTTGTGTTGTTGACCAAACACTTGATACTAAGCCCTTCATGGAATTCCCCACGAGCACCACATTGAGTATACATAGTATGCCTGTACAGTATAAATGTTTCTAAGAAGTGTGTATCAGGAGCTCAAGCAGTGAAACATGGTATACTCTGTCAGGTGGTGAACTGGCAAAAAAAAAAGAAAAGAAAAATATATGTTTACATCTTAAGCCCTAGAATCTGGGAATGTGACTTTATTTAGAAAAAAAAGGATCTTTGCACATG
Organism: Bos mutus; assembly: GCF_027580195.1. Lineage (NCBI taxonomy): Eukaryota > Metazoa > Chordata > Mammalia > Artiodactyla > Bovidae > Bos > Bos mutus. Next base: position 14,591,075 of record NC_091623.1, read on the forward strand.
TAATTAATTTATGGATCTTAAAGTGAGATTACCCTAGATTGCCATGATAGGCCTTAAATACTATGACAAGTATCCTTGTAAGAGACAGAAGAGAAGACACAGACCCAGAAGAAAAGATTATGTGAACACAGAAGCAGATATTCAGATCTTACAGTCACAAATCAAGAGAGCCCTGATACCACCAGAAACTAGAAAAGGCAAGGAAGGTCCATCCCTTGAGCCTTCAGAGACAGAGCTGCCCTACTTGATTGCAGACTTGTAGTTTATAATTTGGAGAAAATAAACTCCCATTGTTTTAAGCCACTAAGTTTGTAGTAATTTGTCTTGATAGCCCTAAGATATTAATACACATGGTAACCAATTACATAAAATCTTCTGATGATCTTACTTTACTGACCATAATTTCTGCTTGACCTTTACAGTAATAAATCAGAAATTAAAGGTATAGTCATATAGGATTAATGCTTGGATTTTCTCTGGGGAGTGTGACAGAATCTTTGAAGAGATGTCTGGGGATGATAAAAAGAGTTACAGAAACTTATCCATGTGTATCTGCTTTGCTCTCACCTTTTTTTTTTTTTTTTTTAAAGTTCTGGGTAACACCCAAAGGACTTAGAGGGTAAGCTTTGGCTGATCTGTTACCCTCAAACCCAAGCATGTCTGGCTTCTTGAGGCAAATCTAATTTATAGAAAAAGTGGATTGTTTTCCTTATATGTAACACAGTTGAGAAAACCACATCACAAATCTTTAAGATATGCAAACCAATCCTTTGATCTACCACAGTATTATTTCATCATTTTGGAATCCTTAAAGCTATGCTTGGATTTGATGACCAAATCATTGCTGAAATTTGACACTGAATGTGTATAATTAAAAGCATTTGTATCCTAATCAATAAGGCTGAGTTTTATCAGATATTGTTTATAATAATCATCGGTCATCTTAAGGGACATCTAAGATCTAATTCTGAAGTAATGGGATTGATTCCTAAACAAAAGCCAGGCATAGTAGGCACTCAATAAATAAATATTTGTTCAATGAATGAATTTATTAGGCTAAAAAAAAGAGTTTGACATCAGTTTGCCCTCTGATCAGGATGTGCATAATTAAACCCATTAAATCTGTGGATACCTGTGGAAAATCAGAGACAAACCCCATCTTATTTCTTTACGTAGATGAAACAGCCACAAATCCCCGAAGAAGCTGGAGGAGTGATGCTGCCTGGAGTGAGATAAGAAAGCGGGCTGGGACTGGGATAGCTGCAGGGCTCACACTCTGTCTTGAGGGAGCCGCCACTACTCAGCTACAGCCAACTGTCGCCCTGCAGAAATTTAAACCTATTTGGCCATTCGTCTTGTATTTTCAAGAGAAGCCAGAAATATAGATGAGAACACTTGCCATTTTAAAAGTTGGCAATGAATTCACTTTTTAAAAAATGCTCTGTGGTGGCCAAACAAAACACATCTGCTGGCCAGATAGAGCTAGAGTCCTCCAGTCTTGGTCTCTCTGCTTCTCAGCATCTTTCCTGTCCTCTACCTCCCTCAGATTTCTCTCTGTTTCCTTTTTCTTCCTCTCTCTTTCCGCAGCCTTTTAAATCACTGATTGTCTAGAAATTAATACCTGGGATAAAAGTCATACAGGGCAAAAAGACCAGGGAACTGGATCGTTCTCTACGTCACAACAAGGCTTACCTTGTGTTAAGTCAGAAAACAGATCAGGAAGCGAGTAAATGGGCTTTGGATATAATAAATGCTGGGGTTTAGTCCGTAGTCTAATAAATATTTAATCACTGGAAAATTCTTGCTTTGGTTCTTAGTTTCTCCATCAGTAAAATAGGGATTGTTGTTGGTTAGTCACTAAGTTGTGTCTAACTCTTTGCAAACCCAAGGACACTTCTGTTCATGGGATTTCCCAGGAAAGAATACTGGAATGGGTTCCATTTTCTCCAAAAATGAGGATAATTGCACTCGTATCAACTGCACCATTATTGTGAAACCAAATGAGACAATATGTTTGTTTGTTTTAATGCTTCTAGGGCTTCCCCAGAGAAGGCAATGGCAACCCACTCCAGTACTCTTGCCTGGAAAATCCCATGGGCGGAGGAGCCTGGTAGGCTGCAGTCCATGGGGTCGTGAAGAGTCGGACATGACTCCTTTCACTTTTCACTTTCATGCATTGGAGAAGGAAATGGCAACCCTCCAGTGTTCTTGCCTGGAGAATCCCAGGGATCAGGGAGCATGGTGGGCTGCCGTCTGTGGGGTCGCACAGAGTCGGACACGACTGAAGCGACTTAGCAGCAGCAGCAGGGCTTCCCAGGTGGTGATAGTGGTAAAGAACCTGCCTGCCCAAATAGGAGACATAAGAGACACAGCTTCGATCCCTGAGTCGAGACGATCCCTTGGAGAAGGGCATGGCAACCCACTCCATTATTCTTGCCTGGAGAATCCCATGGACAGAGGAGCCTGGGGGGCTACAGTCCATAGGGTCGCAAAGAGTCGGACACGACTGAAGCGACTTAGTAGACATGCAGGGAGGAGCTTGCTTTTATTTTTTTATGACTGTTGAGTCTTCATTACTGCATACGGGCTTTCTCTAGTGGCATCAGTGGGGGCTGCTTTCCCCTGCAGTGCATGGGCTTCCCACTGTGGTGGCTTCTCCTGTTGTAGAGCACAGGCTCTAGGGCACGGGATCAGTAGTTGTGGCACGTGGGCTTCGTTGCCCTGTGGCATGTGGACTCCTCCTGGAGCAGGGATCAAACCCACGTCCCCTGAATTGGCAGGCAGACTCTCAACAATTAGACCACTGGGGAAGTCCGAGATAATAGCTTTAAATGAACCTCATCAGTGTAAAGGGCCATACAGTTATTAACCATACCACAGTTACTAATAATGAGAGGCGTATTTGTGTGCTGCATGTTTGTTATCATATGATAGTTATATTCAAAGAGCACCAGAAAGGAGAGTAGCCAGAAGTCAGATAGTCATAAATCAAACTTATAAGAATTCTTGTAGTGAATTCTACAAGACTGTATATAATTCAGTGCTAAATTATGTGGTAGAGACTAAAAGTGATGTAAAATTTCAAAGAAGATTGATGACAACTATAGTAATAAGAGAAAGAGTCTTGGAGGGAGACTTACACTAGACTTCAAAGGCTGCAAAAAGTACTCATAATATTACTGGGTTGTTTCAGATGTCAAAACAAATTTCACTTTAGAATTACATTTTTATGAATATATCCTGTGTAGAACACCAAACATTTAGTTGTTGTTTTCCCAGACCTCATTCATTCATCCATCCATCCATCCATTCATTTATTCAGCTGATACTTAATGACATTTGTATGTGCCAGTACTTTGATAGGTGCTAGGAAGACAGGAAACGGCAACTTACTCCAGTCCTCTTGCCTGGAAAACTCATGGACAGAAGAGCCTGGTGAGCGACGCCCATGGGGTCGTGCCGAGTAGGACATACTGAACGACTGAGTACACACACACAAGGCACACATGGTCTGTGCCCTCAGAGAGCTTACCATCCAGAAATTAAGTCTGGGGGCTTCCCTATTGATCCAGTGGTTGAGAAACCTCATGCCAGTGCAGGCGACACAGATTTGATCCTTGCTGCAGGAAGATCCCACATGCCGCGGGGCAACTAAGCCCTTGTACCTCAACTACTGCACGCCACCCCCCAGGCCGTGGAGCCCATGCTCTGCAACAAAAGAAGCCACCACAATGAGAAGCCCACGCTCCACGAGAAAGCATAGCCCCCACGCCCAGCAACTGGAGACAGCCTCTTTGCAGCAGCGAAGACCCAGTGCAGCCAAAAATAAATGAATACATGTCTTTAAAGAGAAAGTTTAAGTTTGGAAAATACTAGGCTAATCAAGATAAAACCTTTTTCAGTGAGGTTACTGTTTGTATGTGGAGAAGGCAATGGCAACCCACTCCAGTATTCTTGCCTGGAAAATCCCATGGATGGAGGAGCCTGGTAGGCTACAACCCATGGGGTCGCAAAGAGTCGGACACGACTGAGCGACTTCACTTTCACTTTTTACTTTCACTGTTTGTATGTGTATATACATATGTTTATAACTGAAGGATTTTAAGATTTTTAGTATCCTTAAGTCTGAAAATATATAAAAAATGGTATATTGAGAGTTATTTTACAGATCAGTTATTGGACCCAATGTTTAGACGCCTGAAAAATTGTCTAGAGGTTGAAGAAAAATATGGTGCATATTATTTGAAAACATAATATTAGACTCTTGAACATAAACTGATCTTCTGTTTCCTATGTATATAATAATAGCCAACTTGTAGATCACAGAAATACTTGAAGGTATCTGGGAACTCACCTAGTTTCACTGATTAATAGAGCTTGTACAGATGTATGAACACTGTCAAGGCTATGGTTTTTCCTGTGGTCATGTATGGATGTGAGAGTTGGACTGTGAAGAAGGCTGAGCGCCGAAGAATTGATGTTTTTGAACTGTGGTGTTGAAGACTCTTGAGAGTCTCTTGGACTGCAAGGAGATCCAAACAGTCCATTCTGAAGGAGATCAGCCATGGGATTTCTTTGGAAGGAATGATGCTAAAGCTGAAACTCCAGCACTTTGGCCACCTCATGCGAAGAGTTGACTCATTGGAAAAGACTCTGATGCTGGGAGGGATTGGGGGCAGGAGGAGAAGGGGATGACAGAGGATGAGATGGCTGGATGGCATCACTGACTCGATGGACGTGAGTCTGAGTGAACTCCGGGAGTTGGTGACAGACAGGGAGGCCTGGCATGCTGCAATTCATGGGGTCGCAAAGAGTCGGACACAACTGAGCAACTAAACTGAACTGAACTGAACTGAACTGAATATTGTTCAGTCACGTTGTTATTACATACTTTACCAATTTTTAGGATGTCTGTCATAGACCTGTGCTCAGTTTTTTTAGTTATATTTTAGAAAAGGATTCTCTGACATACATTAACCAGCAGTCTTATGGACACATTATAATACTTGTAATGCAAAATGTGCACACCTTTGCTACCTCATACTGCAGTGTTCATCCCATCTTTGGTTTCAACAGACCCCAGCCTGAACTATGTAAATAACAAATAGCAGAGGACTTGATTACTAAATCACTATATATCCAGACAAAAACTTAAAGTGTTTCTCAAAATGTTGTATGAAATTGGTTTTTCATGAAAAATAAGTTCTTTTCAAATTATTTTATTTACTATTGCTATATTATTATTTATTATATTGATGATATAGTATCTAAATAATTTTACTCAATGTAAGCTGAGTAAAACATACTATAGGAATGTTTAGAGTCTTTAAGATGCCAAAGCACATTATGGATTTTCAAAACAAAGCTTAATATTTAATATTTATGGGATCAGAGAATTCTCTTCCCAAGACATAGGTAATGGAATTAGTACTCTAGGAAAATAGTCTGGATCTCTGCTTTCTAGCACATAACCTTTTAACTCTATATCCCTCGGTTATTTCAACATTTTTTAAATTATAATGCTTTTGAAGATAAAAACAAACCATAAAATATTATTTAGGTGTAGTATTTTTATTAATGCACTTAAAATATGTGAAATATATTTTTAAAATATGTATATATACATATACATGAAAATATGTAAATAAAAATGTCTAGAAAGCTATACATCAAAGAATTTGCAGTGCTTATCTCTGAAGGCTGGCATGACTGGTAATACTTTTCTTTATTATATTAATATTTTCCTGAAAGATGTACGTATTGAGATAATAATTTATTATTTATGTTCTTTAAATGGTTGTTTCAAGAACATAGCATATAAAGATTAGAAAGGTGAAATGTATGGGCTTAAATTTGGGATTTAGAGCAGAACATTAGGAGACCCATAAGAACAAGATAGGGGGCATTAGGAAAGGAGATATCTTAAGAGGAAGATGTCAAAGGGGAAAGCTATATCCCTTGTGAAAAAATGAATAACTGATTCACATTGGAACAGTGATTCAGTTGTATCCATTTGTGAGCTGGATCTGGCTTGTACCCTCAGCACAGGGCCAACTGTATGCACCTCTTTCAAGGAACTCATTCAGTGATACCACACTGACAACTCAAAATTGACCATGATGAAAGTACTTAAGCCATGAAAATTGGGTAACACTATAAATCAGGGATCCTGCACTTCCAATCCAGAGAGCCAAATGTTAAACACTTACCATCACAGTACTGGTTATATCCAAGCTGTTCATGCACCTAAAGTATGCTTTTCTTACTGCTACTCAGCACACATTTAACTCTAAGAGAAAACCACCTCTGCTTACACTACTTAAAATCTTGAAAGGAAATGATTAGGTTAATTTGGTCAATTTCAAGTTGATAAAGCAGTCTTAGGGAAAAAACTTTGAGGAATTCTATCTAGTAAATGAAGAGATATTTTTCTTCCTCCACCTGGACTCCATCCAGCCATTCAGCCAGCCAGCCAGAATTATAACCCTCAGAAGTAAAAAATGAAGGAGGCACTCAACATACAAACTAATCATCTCAGATTATTTCAACCTGGAATACCTAAGGAGCTGATAGGGTGTTTTCTCTTACTTGGCTCTGTGAATTGACTTTTCGATTCCAGTCATTTCTATAGCCAGAGATATTTATTTTATTTCTATATTTGGTGTTAATATTGGTATTTAACCTAACAACAATCCTAAATAAAAATTAAGGAAGTGATTCTATTTACTAGCATCAAAAAGAATAAAACACTGAAGAATTAATTTAACCAAGGAAGTGAAGAGCTCATACAATGAAATCCACCAAACATTGCTAAAATAAACTAAAGAAAATATAGATAAAAGGAAAGACAATCCATAGGTTGGAAAACTTAATATTGTTAAGATGTCAGTACTACTCCATGAAATCTACCGATTTAATGTAATCCCTATCAGAATCCCAATGCCTTTTTTTTTTTTTTTTTTTTCAAAAATAGAAAAACCCATCCTAAAATTCAAATGGAATATCAAGGGACTCCAAGTAGCCAAAAAATCTTGAAAAGGAAGAACAAAGCTGGAGGAATCATACTTCCTATTTTCAAAACTTACTACAAAGCTACAGTAATCAAAACAGTATGATATTGGCATAAAGACAGACATTCACTTATGTGAAATACACTTATGTCAAATTCATAGAGACAGAAAGTAAAATGGTGATTGCCAGAAGCTAAAGGCAGGTGGGAGCGGGGGATCGGTGAACAGAAGAATCAGAAGTTATTGTTTAATGGGTATAGAATTTCAGTTTTGCAAGATTAAAAGAGCTTTAGAGAGGGATGATGGTGACGGTTGCACAGTCATGTGAATGTACTTAATATCACTGAATGATACACAGGAATGGTTATTTAAAATAGTAAATTTTATGTTGTGTGTATTTTGCCACAATACAAATATTGGGGGAAAATAGTAAATTGATTTTTCAATAATTATGGTAAAATATTGACTATAGTTTTTAAAGATTTCCGTCTACATCACTTAAGCTTTCTCTTCTGTTTCACTCATCATTCTTTACTATTGTTTTTGTTTGGCCTCACTTCAGGGCCTTTGGATGCAAAATGTTCATATTCAAAGCTCTTGAAATGTGGACACATTTATTTACAGGCCTTTTACACACATTGAGGGCATTTCACTTGCCCAGTTCCATCCCCTGTCTGAACCTGCACTGGAGGGATTTATCACCAATAAACGCCTTATAGTCCCGGCCTCTTTGCCTTGGGACATTCACCACCTGTGAGAGGCTCCCCCAGAGATTGCTCAACATTCTGGGAACCATTTCACTTCCCCTCCAGGGGCTGCCACTCTCCACCCCCACTACCTCAGATGTGTGCCTGTCAGGGGTTTCACCCAAAGGCTAGGATCATTTCCACCTCTGCACTGGCTTTCATTTGAAACAATACAAGAAGTGGAAGAATAACACGAGGGGAATGGATATTTAAAATGCGCGCTAATTAGAGCCCTCCCATCCACAAGTTCCTGAACTCTCTCTCTCTGTGGCTCAGATCAGAGCGTCTCAGGGCTGACCTTCCTTTAGAGTTGTTGGAGAGTGGCATTTAACTTGCAGTGAATGCCCAAAGCTACGAAATACACTCTTCACAGAGGAATCATCCTGCTGACACCAGAAAAGATACAAAGCATGATGTGATATCTGTTAATCAGCCACCAGAGTGCCTGGGGCAAGCAGGTTCTTTACAAACCCTTTTTAATGAGAGTTGCTTGATAAACTGCCTTAGAAGTAAAGTAAAATAAATGATGACAAGTCCTTAGAGGTCGCTCTTGCAGTTCACCTGATGTATAACTGAGTTTCTAAGCTACTCATCTTCATTTATTAAGTTCTTACAATTGACTGGGTGCAGTGCTGTTTCATGTTGCAACTCTGGACCCATTAATATGACTGCCATTCGCATTTCAATAAAGCTGTTAGAGGAGCCGGGAGGAGAAGGGGGAGGGGAGGTTGCCACAAAGTAGGATTTTTTTTTTTCCCTCAGCCTTTAAAAATAAAAATAGATTGTTAGACACTAGCCTGATAATTGATTATTGGTTCCATGTTCTGGGCCTTGGGTAAAGTCCTCTGTGTACATTACAACCTTCAATATCCACGAGAACCCTGTAAGGCAAATAAAATTATAATCCCTATTTTACAGATGAGTACACTGAAGACTTCTCTTTCTGGGAGAGGGTAGAATTAAGTTACTTTCCCAAGTTTATTTAGCTAGTGAGGTAGTGAAGTCACTTTTCAAACTCGGGCAGCCTATTGCTATTTCAACCTTTATAAAGTCCATGGGTAATTTTTCAATAACAACAAAATAGGTACACTAAAGAGTTTACTTCATTTTGAAAACTGAGAAGGAAACAAAAGAATCTCTAAATAGAAATCAGATGTGTTCTTTCTCATCATTTATTTTTTCACTAAATAATTTTGCAGGATATCAAACTGTCAATCACTGCTCCAGAAATCTGGAATATAAGTATAAAAAAATAAAACCAACCAACCAAACAAAAAAACCCACAGTCCTTGGTTTATAGTCTATGTAACTCATAAGTTGTAGCCTTCTGGAATAAATGTAATAATGGAAGTACATATAATTGATAGTAGCTACCTCTTCTGAGAAGAAACAGGAGGTGAGGTTGGGGTGAGCATTGGGACCGCTTCAGAAAAACTTCATGGAATGCTAAAGGCTTAATCCGGTCTTGAAATTTTGGTCAAAGTTTTCCAGATAAAGCAAGGTAGGAAGCAGAGAAAGAAGTTTGCAGGCTATAGAAACAATATGAAGACAGGCAGGATGTTATGACGGAGTAGATATTTTCAAAGGTAGAAGTTACAGGAAATTAAATTTTAAGTCAATTTGTTATAAGAAAATCATGTGTATTAGAGTTGAAAATCGGTGGCTCAGAGGTTAAAGCGTCTGCCTGCAATGCGGGAGACCTGGGTTCTATCCCTGGGTTGGGAAGATCCCCTGGAGAAGGAAATGGCACCCCACTCCAGTATTCTTGCCTGGAGAATCCCATGGGCGGAGGAGCCTGGTGGGCTACAGTCCACAGGGTTGCAAAGAGTTTGGACATGACTGATCAACTTCACATTCACATTCATAGACTGTCCATTAAGCTATAGTAATTTACAGAAATAAAGATGAAAGCCCATTGTGCTTTGTGGCCAAAAGTTTAAAAAAAAGTAAAACTTGAGGAGGTTAGCTATGATAGACGCTGAAGGTCACAATGTCTGACCTGGGATTGTTCAGTGCATGATATCTCTAAGTGATATATGAAAAAAATGAAAATAATTTGGGTCTGGACTGAACTTTTCCTAGTAAACTGAATTTTACATGGCAACAGAACCACCTCAAAGTTATTTTAATAAATGAACTAATGTTTATTAAACCTGTTTTACAAGCTTGATACTTTTATGAAAATGTCATCAGCTACTTTTCGAAATCCCACTTTATTTTTAGGTAAATGGAGCACTTGAAATGCCAAAACTTTTAATGTTCATTTTTCACCTTATAGTCTTATTTTTACGAAATTGCTGGCCTACTTTTGTTGGAAAATTTAAAGTCTAACATTTTTAGTACCATAGAAGCAGACGTTTCTTAGTTTTCTTCTTAAATAATTTCTGGTTTTATTTTTAGAGGTTATTAATATTAACTTAATTTGTAAATGATGCATTAACTTTAAAGAAACCTCCAAAGACAGTTTTTTGTTGTTGTTGTTTTTTTAAGGCCAGAATTTCCTGAAGATTTTGAAGCTTCAGTTCATGTTTATTATGACTACCTCGGGCACTGATAGGAGTCTGAGAACATGAGTAAGTTATTACAAGAAGTCCTATTGAGCTTATTTCAAGAACATTTCTATCTGTGAGGGCTTATACCCAAGGCTGATGCTATCATATCATGTTACTCTGAAGCATGGCAGAGAAAAAAAAGAGGTAAAAAGAAGCATGTAATGGACTAAAAGCAAAGGAACAAAACACCAATTGATTTTTCTGTGTTCTTGCATAAAACTGAAGGAGGTAGAAGACAAATTATCAAAATCAAAATAATAAATCCCCAGAACAGAGTCTATCATTATGTCTGGGATGGTAAGGATTTACAGAGCACTTAACTAACTCTGGGGACTTAAATGTGATAAGTAGTTTGCTACACACTTCCCTCCTTTTTTTCTCTTCTTTTCTCTTCAGAGGGAGGGAATACGGCAGTCACTGTTCTCATTCAGCTTCAGTTTAGAAAAGAAGGGGAAAAAAGTGGCCCCCATCTATACAGTAAAAATTTCCTAGGAAAGTTAAAAAATACTTATTCTTTGGCAATAAGCAGCCTCTTCCTAGATTGTTTTACTTTGAACCAGATGACATATATCTCAGGTCTAAGAATAAAAACAAAATGTGTCAAAATAAATTCACATTGTCGTGCTCTCATAAGACATACTTGAGCTTGCTTGCTTTCTGTAAGCTCCCTCAGACCCCCTCTGCCCTCAGTTTCTTTCTCTATTTCCTCCAAAAACTGTACAGAGACTTATATGGTATGTTGTACATGGAAGTAGCCAGGGGACCAGCCATATCTTGACTACTTGAGGTAGTATTTTTCTCTCTGAACTTCAGTTTTCCCTTCTGTGAAGTTAGAAAAACCATTCACTTTTCAAGGTTATTTTGAAGATACACTTGGCTTGTATTAAATACTCAACAGTTGGTGGCCACTGTAACTATTACTTTTATCGTTATGATTATTTTTATTACTGTCATAATCATGTTTGGAGAATAAATGAAACAAATTTGGAGCTCATCTGAGATTGTAGCATCTTTTGTATCTTTTAGACAAACACTATCCTAGAAACAAAATATTTTGGTTTCCATAACAGCAAGAGAGTGCAATGATTAGCAAAATAGAAGAAATCAATGCCAGCCTTGTATATTTATTTTAACCAAGAAGAACACGCTTTTTCAAATCTGATGGTCATTGTCCCACTCAGCTTAAAAACTACTGCTGGCTACAAACTTTCTGAATATAACTTTACCCAGCATTTTAGGTTAAAATTGTTCGAAGATCATTCTTTCAAAATGGCTAACAGTACTGCCCAATGAAAGCCACAAGCAGCCATGTGAAACCAGAACTCCCAGGGACCTTCACCTCAGGCCACAAGATCCCACCATCTCAGCCACACAAACACAAAGCTAATTTTCAAGCAATATGAGAGTATTTGAAAACACTTTTATTATTACTAATTACAACAAAGAGCCAATTCAATGGAAAAGACCCTGATGCTGGGAAAGATTGAGGGCAGGGGGAAAAGAGGACAATAGAGGATGAGATGGTTGGATGGCATCATCGACTCAATAGATATGAAAGTGAAAGTTGCTCAGTCGTGTCCTACTCTTTGTGACCCCATGGACTGTAGCCTCCCAGGCTCCTCTGTCCATGGAATTCTCCAGGCCAGAATACTGGAGTGGGTAGCTGATCCCTTCTCCAGGGTATCTTCCCAACCCAGGGATCGAACCCAGGTCTCCTGAATTAATAAAGAATGCTTCCTTTTAGGCCTATTAAATTTCCTATGACTGGTTCCAAATAGGAAAAGGATTATGTCAAGGCTGTATATTGTCACCCTGCTTATTTAACTTCTGTGCAGAGTACATCATGAGAAACGCTGGGCTGGAGGAAGCACAAGCTGGAATCAAGATTGCTGGGAGAAATATCAATAACCTCCGATATGCAGATGACACCACCCTTATGGCAGAAAGTGAAGAGGAACTAAAAAACCTCTTGATGAAAGTGAAAGAGGAGAGTGAAAAAGTTGGCTTAAAGCTCAACACTCAGAAAACGAAGATCATGGCATCTGGTCCCATCACTTCATGGGAAATAGATGGGGAAACAGTGGAAAGAGTGTCAGACTTCATTTTTTGGGGCTCCAAAATCACTGCAGATGGTGATTGCAGCCATGAAATTAAAAGATGCTTACTCCTTGGAAGGAAAGTTATGACCAACCTAGAGAGCATATTCAAAAGTAGAGACATTACTTTGCCAACAAAGGTCCGTCTAGTCAAGGCTATCGTTTATCCAGTATGTATGGATGTATGGATGTGAGAGTTGGACTGTGAAGAAGGCTGAGTGCTGAAGAACTGATGCTTTTGAACTGTGGTGTTGGAGAAGACTCTTGAGAGTCCCTTGGACTGCAAGGAGATCCAACCATTCCATTCTAAAGGAGATTGGTCCTGGGTGTTCTTTGGAAGGAATGATGCTAAAGCTGAAACTCCAATACTTTGGCCACCTCATGCGAAGAGTTGACTCATTGAAAAAGACTCTGATGCTGGGAGGGATTGGGGGCAGGAGGAGAAGGGGACGACAGAGGATGAGATGGCTGGATGGCATCACCAACTCGATGGATGTGAGTTTGAGTGAACTCCAGGAGTTGGTGATGGACAGGGAGGCCTGGCGTGCTGCAATTCATGGGGTCGCAAAGAGTCGAACATGACTGACCTACTGAACTGAACTGAATTTCCTATGGAACGTACTTGCACAAGAGGGAAAAAAATGTGACTTTTCAAGGAAGGGGGAAACTTGTGAATTAAACTATGAATTTTAGGGTATTTTTGGAAAAGTATCTCAGGTCTGTGGAGACAAAATTCAGTTTTATAGTTGCTACTATTACACACATGTATTTTGGAACAACAGGCAGATAATTGCAAAGCATTATTACAATTCACACACAAAAAAAATTGACACTTTTTCTTACAGCTGCAGAGTTGATTTGATATATCCCACAGATAAAACTGATATTTTATACTTATTTTCTTATTACAGATTATTTCAATCATCACCTAACTACATCTCCCAATTAAAGCACAATTTTAAGTACCAAAAATCAAACTGGGCCCTTCCAATAAATGAAACCCCAAGTATCACATGTTTAAATAAACTGAATTTGAATCCAATATCTAATCTTTCTTTCATAAAAAGCCTCTAGTCATTTATGTCAAAATTGGACCTCCCAAATGGAGTTCCTATGTACCTATTTCCATCCTCAAACCACTCATTTGGTTCACAAATCACATAATTATGAGTACAAAGGGATCTTGGGAAGTGCAATCACTTCACTGGCACATGGAAGTAAAATATGGATGCTCAATTTCCATCTTAATGCATGCAAATGATAGACCCACACGTCCAGGCATCCTAACTGCCCCGTGCACAGCCTGTCACGTGAGCTATCACATTTAAGGAGAGAATCCTGTTCCTTGGAACATGTTGAACAACATTCAGCAGAATTGTCTCCAATTCTAATTTTGTTCAAATGTCTTACTTTAATTTCTGAGTACATAAATATTGAATTCTAGCCCTTAACATATTTTTATCTTTTGCCTAAGAAAGTTGATATGTTACTGTTATTTTATTTTATAAATAAACTGGTGTATTGTCCCCTGTATAGTCTATAATGCTTGTAGGGCTTTGGATCTAGGATTTGCTAAAAGTGTGACCTAACCTCCTTGAGCTTTGCCGTCCTGATTGAAGAAATGGGACTGTATTCAGGGATGCCTTGTACAACACAGAGGCTGTACACTGTGCAGTGTGAAAGACCCTTGCACACCTGGATATCACAGCTCAACTCTCTGTGTTAGGATACAGGTTTAATCTTTTTAACAAAGGCTTGGAGTTAACAAGCTATGAGTTGATTTCTGTCTCATGGGTCAATCTGATTAACTGAATGTAAGCAGATCACCACTGGCACGGCAGAGTCACAAGTCCCAAGCTCCCTCTCCCTTGCTTCTCTGCCATCCCTAGGCTGTTGTCCTTATACACGTGATCCAAGAAGGCTGACAACCACATCTGCATTTCAGGCAGCAGGATAAAGCAAGGAGGTAAGAGGGGCCATGTTGCCATCCTCAAAGGACATATCCTACAGTTTGTTTACATCCCCCTGTCACATTGGCCAGAATTCGGTCATGTGGTCCTGAAAGAGAATCTGGGAACTGTTGTCATTTCCCCAGAGTGATGACCCAAGAAAGGAAGGAAAGAGAGACCTATTGGACAGACAATTAGTTGGGGGAAGTGCGCTGACTACATTTCCTTATTTTCTATATTCTTAATGCTCTGGCATTTGAGGCCTTGATCCTGGAGAGAGTTCTCCGCCTGCAGCTAGCTAATTCCTAGAAATGAGCTTGCCTTCTATTCAGAAACCAACCTACCCACAGCCCATGCTCCCATTTCCTTTATCAAACACCCACACACCAAGCTAACACCTACCTAAATCTTCCCGGATCCAGGGACCTGACAACTAGGGAATACTATTCAACTATCCAGCCCCACGTTACTCAGTGACCCTACCCTGTCTTTCCCATACCTTCCCATAAAATAGTAACAATAAAAACTCCTGGTCACATTCTGCTTTTGCTCCTCTTCTGACTTAGACCCTGTCTGGTCCTTCCCCAGGTGGCCCTGTGGGGCATGCCACATGTCTAGGGATCTGTGAGTACAAACTTCTCCCTTTATGACAACCATTCCCATATCTGCTGTCTTACCATATCTGACTAAAACAAATTCTGGGTACATTCTTAACATAGCGAGCAATGAGGAATCTCTCTCAGGGAGCCTGTTACTATCTTCCACATATACTACACAGGGATATTTTTGAGGATTAAGTGACTAGTGAATACCAACTTTGTAAATACTACCATTCTATACAAACATAAAGACAGTTATATAATTCAGTTCAGTCACTCAGTCGTGTCCGACTCCTTGCAACCCCATGGACTGCAGCACTCCAGGCTTCCCTGTCTATCACCAACTCCTGGAGCTTACTCAAACTCATGTTTTTTTAGTAACATATTTTGTGATATAATCCATATATCATACAATTCACCCATTTAAAGTATACAATTAAATGCATTTTATTATAATCACAGTGTTATGTATCCATCAGCACTAACATAATCCAGAACATTTCCATTAACACAAAAGGAAACACCATCCCCATTAGCAGTCAATCCTATTTCCGCAGCCCTAGGCAAAACAGTAGTCTTTATTCTCTCAATATACATGTGCATATTCTGGACATTCATGTCAGTGGAATCACATATTATGTGGTCTTTTGTGTCTGTTTGTTTCCCTTAGAGCAATGTTTCCGAGGTTCATCCATGTTGCAGCATGTGTATATCAGTACATCAGTCCTTTTTATTGCTGAATAGTATTCTTTTATATGCATATACCATATTTTATCCATTTAAAATAAAACTGATGGGTATGTTGGTTGTTTCCACTTTGGGCTATTGTGAATATGCTTCTATGAACATTTGGATTTAAGGTTTTATGTGGATATGTATTTCATTTCTCTCATATATACACCTAGAAGTGAAATCACTGGGGCAAATGAGTAACTTTCTGTTGAACCTTTTGAGAAATGGCCAGACCGTTTCCCAAAGTGGCTGTGCAATCTCATATTTCCAACACCAGAGTCTGAGGTTCTGAAATCTGCACATCCCACCAACATGTGTTATCTGACATTTTGGTTCCAGCCACCTTAGTGCATGTGAAGTAATATCTCATTGTGGTTTTGAATAATATTTTCCTGATGGTTAATCAGCATCTTTTCATGTGTTTACTGGTTATTTGTATATCTTCTCTGGAGAAATACACATTCAGTCACTCTGCTCATTTTTTAAAATTAGGTTATCTTTTTGTTATTGAATTCTGAATTACTTTATATTCTTTATATATACTTCATATACTCCAGATACAAGTTCCTTATCACACAGATGATTTGCAAAAATTGTCTCCTATTTCGTGGATTGTCTTTTCACTTTTTTTAAGCACAAAAGTTTTCAATTATCATGTAGCCCCATGTTTCTATTTTTCTGCTATTACTTGTGATTCTGGTGTCAGAGCTACAAATTCCAAATGACTTTTTGTAGTGGCACAAGATATATCTTGAGAAACGCTGACCTGGTTGCAGACAGTCCTTGACTAGCTCATTCTTTTGGAGCCTGCTCTTGTGGATGTATTGAGAGCTATCGTCAAGGATAGCAGGGAAGATTAGCCTAATCACCCTCGTTACAAGATAGTCTTCCATTTAGTCATCCATCTAGTAGCTATTAGAGACATTGTGAAAACTAGAAAGAGGAGCCAGCTGTGAGAAAATGGAATCTTTTATACAAGTCTCGATGGTAGGTTTGTATCAGAGGTGGAAGATAGTTTGCCCCTTCCCCCTGTCCTGTGTAGCCCTGTGCTGGGTCAGTGGCTTAACTAGCAGACCTTGGGAGCTATTTCAAGTCATGTTCATTCGCTTGGCTGGACACTTGTATAATGCACAGATTGCACAGCTGTACATGGTGGCCTGGCCACTTTACTGGGGGCTTTATTTTGTTATCTCATCAAATTTAGTGTTAATACCTCTATTGTGTAGATATCATTGTCCCTCTATGGCCAGTGAGGAAACTTGGGTAGGTCAATTGGCTTCTTCAAGTTTACAAAACTTGTACATAGGAGAATGGAAATTTGTGCCCTGATCTTATAAATTCAGTTCTGTTTCTCCATTATGCCACTTTCTTGTTTTCTATGTGTCATTCAAGCTTGAAGACCTTAAAGCTTATGAAATGTTTCTATCTGAAACCAGATCAGAAACTCCCTGATGTGTCGGGAACCTATTTACCTTGCCTGAGTCTGCACTCAGATCACTACTTCCTTCGCATTGCTTCCCTATGTCAAACACCTGCCCTTTCCATTTGGGGGTTTGGCAGTGCTCCTCTTCCTGTACTGCTGAACCACAGGAAGATCTCTTCTACCTTCATGAAGTTGCCAGAAGGCTGTCAACCAGAAGAAATGCTGGAATTTGGTATGGGATTACTTGATCACTGGACTGCCTGGAAGGTTTTATTCAAATGAGACATGAAGGTCTATGATATGAGGTTCATGACCACACACACATGTGCACAAGGGCACAAGTAGAAACCAATGGGCCATGGCAGGGGAGACTGGAGGAAAGACTTTTACAATTCCTTTCTTTGTAGGCAAATCTTTTTTTGTTTTAACCCATGAGATACATGTGGCTGCATCTTTGGACAACCCGGCAACTTGATTTTCACCTCATCAATCCCTGATGCTGGGAAAGATTGAAGGCAGGAGGAGAAAGGGACGACAGAGGATGAGATGGTTGGATGGCATCACCGACTCAATGGACATGAGTTTGGGTAAACTCCGGGAGTTGGTGATGGACAGGGAGGCCTAGCGTGCTGTGGTTCATGGGGTCACAAAGAGTCGGACACGACTGAGCAACTGAACTAAACTGAATATCTCTCACACTGCCTTCCATCTATATTATATTTCATGTGTGTGTGTGTGTGTGTGTGTGTGGAGGGCTGTCTATTTTCTTTCTTCTCAATGGAGAAATGAAAAGGAGCCTATAAGAAAATAATTCACAGAAATTCAGGATGTCTATAAGAAGTGGAACTCAGCATAGAAAGTGGATTTGTTGCTCATCCTTGAACCTACCCAAACAGGAGCAAAGGTATTTGGAGAGAGGCAATTAGATGGACAGAGGGCATGGGTAACCTCTATTCCCACTATGTGGTCTGGCAAGAATCAGGCTTTAGGTATTTTGATGAGCTAAGTGAAATTGACCCTGAATATTCATTGGAAGGACTGATTCTGAAGCTGGACCTTCAATGCTTTGGCCACCTGATGCAAAGAACTGACTCATTGGAAAAGACCCTGATGCTGGGAAAGATTGAGGACAGAAGAAGAGAGTGACAGAGGATGGGATGGTTGGATGGCATCACTGACTCAATGGACATACTTTTGAGCAAACTCAGGGGGCTAGTGAAGGACAGGGAAGCCTGGCATGCTACAGTTTATGGGGTCGCAAAGAGCTGGACACAACCAGTGACTCAACAGCAACAACACAGTGATAGAACGGAAGTAACTGCACGAAGCTGCCTGGTGTCCCAGGGGTGGTCTGTCAGACTAGGGGACCAGAGCACCCGGGGAAACGGGGCATGTGAACTGAGATGGAGTGGAGGCGTGTGAAAGAATCACGGTTCCATCTTCTAGGGCAAAGAATTGCACAGGGGGATATCCCTTAGAGACATATGTACTTGAAAAGCACATATGTGTCCTCAGAGGCCAGGGTTGGGACACCTGCCACACCGAGGACATCTGCTGTCACTCACTGTTTCGAGGGAAGCTTTCAGGATCCCAGAGAGGATTATAACAGCAGCCAGTTAGGTAAGAGAGCCTTGTTGTCCCTTTCCTTCACCCTTACTTCTGTATTTCATAACAGAGGTGCTGAAGACAGGGAAAGACAAGAGCAGAGTCCCAGAGCAGTCTGCCCCTGCATCACAGAGAAGCAGGAGTAGTTAAAAAGCTGATGTCCTCTCCCCCTTACCCCCTGTCATGACCCTTGAGCCTCAGAAATAGAAGCTTTAGTAGAAAGAAAGCCTTAATTCATATATGAGATTCACACATGAAACTTTGTAAAAACAGGCATATATTAAGGAAAAGTATACAGATTGTTATGAAACCTGCCCAAGATTCAAGAAATTTATTGGCAGTGAGAAGGGGACTTTTGAAATAGTCATTTGGGCAGTGCCTGGAAAAATCCACTGACTTCCAGGCTTTTAATTCTCATCTCACTGAGTAGAGTCTGCAAGATGAGCTGGTTTTAAGCAACCTAATTTTGTACTCACCTTTGTTCTTTACCACTCCCTCTCCCACTCCTTTCCAAACATCATCTACTCGGTTCCCAGATTAACGCTGTCCTCGCTCTGGTCCTTCTGTTTGTCATCCTGCTGTCTTTGTGAGGCATCTCTGGGTCATCTTAGGAAAGCATTCTCAGTTACAATCGAGTTTCTGGCTTGTTCCTCAGGTGTGTGCATTCTTGATCTCTATTTCACTCCTTCCCCTTCTGAGGATGTAATTGCCATTCCCACAGGAAGTATACTCTTGCCTATCTTGTTTATTGCCTAGTATGCCAGTCTCTACTTATGAATCACGTAAAATTGTTCTTTTAGATCTCAGAATACATTGTGTCAAAGATTTAAAATCATGTGGCGCCTTCTGACTGAGAGTGTACACTGAGGACTACAGATGCAAAAGTAATGGTAGTACTGTTTACAGCTCCCCTACAAAAATGCAACCTCTGTTCCCATTGGGTTTGCTGGGGATCTGGCTTCCTCAACTGCAAGAGGAAAGGGGACTCTCTTGGCCCCTGGAACTGGGGCCCAAGAGGAATCAAGGCTGCTGATGGCACATGGTGAGGACAGATGGCCCACAAAAGGGGAGCTGGGTCAGGATGGAGAATCTTCCCTGCCTGTTATATTTTGGTCCCAAGTGAGAACTGGACCATAAAGGAGGCTGAGTACTGAAGAATTTACGCCTTTGAATTGTGGTGCTGGAGAAGACTCTTGAGAGTCCCTTGGACAGCAAGGAGATCAAACCAGTCGATCCTGAAGGAAATCAGTCCTGAATATTCATTGGAAGGACTGTGCTGAAGCTGAAACTCTAGTACTTTGGACATCTGATGCGAAGAACTGACTCCTTAGAAAAGACCCTGATGATGGGAAAGATTGAAGGCAGGAGGAGAAGGGGACGACAGAGGATGAGATGGTTGGATGGCATCACCGACTCAATTGACATGAGTTTGAATGAGCTCCGGGAGTTGGTGATGGACAGGGAAGCCTGGAGTGCTGCAGACTGTGGGGTCACAAAGAGTCAGACATGACTGAGTGACTGAAATGAACTGAACTGATGCAGACAAACACCCTTAGAAAAGCCCTCAACTGACAATAGGCGTGAAAATACTCCAGCTCCCTCTCTCTCAGATGGGATGCCTCCAAGTTCATGTTCTCCATGGTTTCTCAGTATCCCATAGTAAGAATATGCTCCAGTTGCCCACAGGGGCAACCTGCTTGAAATGCACCCCTTCCTGCCCCGTCTCATTCACTGCTTCTCCCTGGACATTTCTTGGTCTCTCCTCCCAAGTAAACTACTTGAATTCAAATCGTTGTTTTAGGACTTGTCTCCATAAGAGCCCAAACTAAGATAGACATGTGTTGATCCTATTTCTTTTTTTAAAAAATTCCATTGGAATTTTGATAGGGATCCCATTGAATCTGTTGACATCTTTAGGTAGTATGAACAATATTAATTTTTCTAGCCATGCCCACAAGACATCTTTCCATTTATTTGTTTCTTCAAATTTCTTTCCTTAATGTCACATAATTTTCAGTGCATAGAGCTTTCACTTCATGGTTAAATTTATTCCTAAATGTTTTATTGTTTTTGATGTTACTGTTTTCTTTATTTGTTTTCTTTTTCAGGTAGTGGTTACTACATAGAAATGCAACGGATTTTTGTCCATCTTGAATTTTTACTGGTTTATCAACGCAACAGTTTTTTGAAAAAGTCTTTAGAATTTTCTATAAACAAGATTGTGTCATCAACAAGTAGAAACAGTTTTAGCTCTTCTTTTCTAATTTGGATTACCTTTTTTTCTTTTTCTTATTGTCATGGCTAGAACTTCTAGTACTGTTTTAAGTAAAAATGGAAGCAGTTGGTACCTTTTTCTTGTTCCTGATTATAGTGGGAAGGCTTTCAGCTTTTCACTTTTGAGTATGATGTTAGCTCTAGGATTATCATATGTGGCCTTTTTATTATATTGAGAGTAGGATGGTGGTTGCCGTGGCTGAGAAGTGGGGGAAATAGGAAGAGATTAGTCAGAGGGTACAAACTTTCGGTCATAAGTTAAGTTCCAGGGATCCTTGGTGACTATAGTTAACAATACTGTACTGTATTCTTTAAATTTGCTATTAGAATAGAGCTTTAATATTTCATCATAACAACCACAAACTGGTGACTATGTGAGTTAAAGGATGTGTTAACCAAGCTTGTTGTAGTAAAGATTTCACAATATATACATGTATCACATCATCATATTGTATGCGTGTGTGTGTGTGCTCAGTTGCTCAATCATGTCCAACTCTTTGCAACCCCATGGACTGCAGCCTGCCAGGCTACTCTGGGCTTTTCCAGGCAAGAATACTAGACTGGGTTGACACTTCCTACTCCAGGGTATCTTCCAGACCCAGGGATCGAACCCACGTCTCTTGAATCTTCTGCATTGACAGGCAGATTCTTTACCACTGTGCCAGTTGGGAAGCCCCCATTATGTTGTATAACTTAAACTTATACAATGTTATATGTTAATTATATCTCAATAAAACTAGGGGGGAAAGAGATAGATATTGTGTGACATGGTATGGTGAGGAGGAGGTAGTCACAGGCAGCTACCAATGAGAGAAAAAGAGATAAAAATTCTTCAGAGGAGTTGCAGAAACAAGGAATGTGAAAGGCCAGTATTCATTCACAACTGCATTTCTGAGGGAAGCTATAAATTTGATACTATATTTAAAATCAGATTATTTCAATCTTCTGAGGACTAAGAAGAGTAACAGTTTTTTAGCACAATGTTCTTTTCTCTAGTTTTCTAATGTCTACATTTAATATTCATGTCCAGGAGCTGGAGACCCTAGTGTCCTTGGATTGATCAATTTCCTTGACTTCTTTTCTCATTAGAATGGCATTTAATGCTTTCCTTCCACCATTCAACTTCAGTTTGATTTATCAACTCTGGAAGGCTTTCAGAAACTTGAAATGAATTCTGACTACATACCATATAACTAACTTTTTATTATGGGAAAATAAAAAATACATTTTTTTCATCTATAATAAGATTAATCCCAGGAGTCAATGTCAGTAGAATATGTGTGTGAAGAGATTTTCCAGTGGAGGAAGTAGCTTTTTTGGGCTAGCATTCTTCTCTGATTCAGTGGTAGTTGGTGGCATGTTTTTTAAAAAATGGCTGAGTAGACAAGCCACTGGACATGCACACACAGACAAATACTTTTCCCCTCTAAGTTCATTTGTCGTTATGTAGATGATAAGCTTGACTACTCTAATAAATATTTGTTCTATAGAAATTATAAACTTCTTTAGGATGGGAAGCAATTCTTCCCTTTTGAATTATGCCTGAACACCTAACGTCTGAAACAGTGTACACAGAAGGTACTCAGGAAATGTTTGTTGAATTGACAAAGAAAACAGAAATCAAATTGAGAGTGGTCTGTTTGTGACAAGTATTTGCACAGCCTTATAGATATTCTTCTTTTTCTTGGTGAGTTATAGCAAATATTTGATCTTGTTTGGATCACAGGGTTGAAATGTGATTGTTCATAATTTGTGATAAGAGCCTAAAGTCCCTGACATTCAACTAGTCCTGCAATTCTTTCTACTGATAGAATAAAAATAGTAACTGCTGTTACTGCTATTCCTTGTTTTGATACCTATACTGGAGTTCTCCAAACATTCTTCTCACTAAACTTCTTTTGTTTCCTGTCTTGCTTCCACCTTTGTTCAAAGGAGATACTAATGATGCTATGCTGACTTTTTGCCCCATCCGTTGTGCAAAATTGGGCTTCCCAGGTGATGCTGGTGGTAAAGAACCCACCTGCTAATGCAGGAGACATGAGATGCAGCTTCAATCCCTAGGTCTGGAAGATCCCCTGGAGAAAAGCATGGCAACCCACTCCAGTATACTTGCCTGGAGAATCCCATGGACAGAGGATCCTGGCGGGCTATGGTCCTTAGGGTCACAAAGAGCTGGACATGGCTGAAGCGACTTAGCACACATGCACGCCCGCCTGATGCTTTCATTAAGCTTCTTGACTCTGGGTTTCATTGTCCTCTAATTAAATGAATGGAGCCTGGTACTCACTGAAAATACACAGCAAGTTTTGGCCCTTCCCCGTTGATAGATTCTAAGATCTCTACCGCTTCCTTATGTTCAAAATCCAGATTCTTCATTTCGTCCTGGTTCATTCAGACAGATGCGCTATATATATATATGAATATATATATATAAATTAACATTATTTGTCAGGCTGTGCAGAGGAAAAGAAAAGAATTTGAGAAAGTGACTAAGGAGAGGAGGAAGATTGATACCTGTGATTCAATTTAGCTGGACTGCTTTATTTGTGCCTTGATCTTTTCCTGTCTAAAAACGATGGCATTTTTGATACTCTGCTCCAAGCAACCTCCCCAGGGCAAGTGCAGATGTATTGAGCCATTTGGCAGCAGTGTGGACCGACTCAGAGATCCTCTCTTCTCCCTAATGAAGTCATCTCCTCTCGGCAGCCCAGCCTTTCCCATCACTCCATGTTGGAACTTGGCTTTGGCTTGCATAGTTCCGTCATGATGTAGATGGTCTCCTACTTCAGTTCTGGAGAAATCTACCCAACCATGAACAGGACATTTACAGGAAAGAAAAAAAAAAGAACTCTTTTATTGAAATAAATATTTTACTGTAACATTTTGATTTGGAGGTTGGGGAGCAAAGGCTTGGTATCTGATTTCTGGGGAAAATCACATTTTTCATGGCTTTCTAAGGATATTTGTCTGTATTTAATTTCTCTGAGTAATTTATATACTTCAGGCTAAAATGTAATGAGATTGTCACCACCACTTTGCCTTTTGTAGGGTTTCTTTTATTTTTTAAAGAAAGTGACAAAGACTGTATATTACTTCTGCATTTCCTAGAAACCAAAGATTTGAAGTGTTGGATAAAACATTAATCCGTAGAGTTATTTTTGTTTTTAGAAAGCAGTCTTAGAGGGTTGACTTCCTTTTTCTAGGGTCTTAAAGTTCGTTAAAAGTGCATTTTTAATCTTTCACATTCTTTCACCATCCAGAAAGGATATTTGCTTAATTGTGCCTAGAATCTGCCAGATCAGGGACGTGAAATATGAACTGTTTTCTGAATGTGGATGGGACTGGAACCTTCATTCCTAGTGCAGCCACAGATAATAAGATGTCTAAGAACACTCCACCTGATCAATAAAAAAAGAGAAGACTGAAATGTGATCCCAAAGGACCTCAGAAGGAGGTTTAGATAAAGATAATGAAATTCCCTGGAGACCCACCTGACATCTACACCTTTCTTCTCTAAGTCATTGGCTGGCTGCCCCTGACCTCAGCCAAGTTCCTAAAGACAAGATCAAGGCAATGAAGCAAGGCATGTAGCTTCTGGCTTCTGGTTTCTTGCAGACACCAACCCTGGGAATGAAGAGTTTGTTTTATCCATGTCTGGGACCATGGAGTTTACACACAGAACATCCCCAGGACCAGAACATGATTTGAAGGGGGAAGCTCAGAATGCTATTTTAATTACTGTATGATTCAGACAAGTGTATCGGGCAAATATAGTTGTAGTTATGCATGCCTGCTTGCTAAGTCACTTCAGTCATGTCCGACTCTTTGCAACCCTGTGGGCCATAGCCCATAAGGCTCCTCTGTCCCTGGGATTCTCTAGGCAAGAACACTGGAGTGGGTTGCCATGCCCTCCTCCAGGGCATCTTCCTGACCTAGGGATGGAACCCACTCTCTTATGTCTCCTGCATTAGCAGGGGGGTTCTTTACCACTAATGCCAGTTTTAGTTATAAAAGCTGCAAATATATATTTTCTCATTCAATAACCTGGGGAGAGAAGGCGAGGGAAAGGAAGAAAAGAGGGAAAGAAGGAAGGGGGAAAGAGGGATAAAGTCCTCAAGGACAGTTACAGTTGCATAGAAATAATAGAGCTGTAGACTGTGCTGAATGTACCAGGTATGCTTTCCTTTTTATTCCTTCTCTATTATAAATAGCCAGAGGGGAAAATCTGCCTTAGAAAAAGAAAGCAGATATTCAAGGGTGTCATTTCATTCTGGTTATTTGACAGCCTGAAGAGTGTTTAATTTTCTAAATAATAATGTTACATGCCAAAGTAAAGAAAAGGCGTGCAGTATAAAGCTTTCCAACGTTGTCCATGTTCTGACTAGTTATGTCTGCCTGAGAAAGTGCCTTTCCCTGTAGAACTGCTCTATCAAGAGTTGTAATGTCTGTGGACATAAAAAGGAACTGTAAATGTTGGAAGGCTGAAGAAACACATTTGGCAAGATAAAGGAAATTATTTCAGGATGTAAGGAGTAGCTGACCCATAATTATAATCATGTTCCATCATGTACAGATGGTATTATTTATAGTGAATGTTAACCAGTAACATTTGCTTGAAAATGGATATTAATCTGTTATTAGCTGCTTGCTGCTGCTCCAGGTCTCCTTTGTAGAAAAGTTTTACTTAACTGAATTATGAAGGGAGAGCAGGATAATGGAGCGATAATAAGCTTTTCAGATTGGCAGATCTACCACTTAGAAAGTGGCCTTGGGTAGGACATTAAACTCTTTGGAACTCAACTAGGTTCACTCAAATTTAAAAATGAGATGAATAATATATACTTTGAAGATGTTTCAGAGAAAGATCTAGCCTAATGCTTGGGATATAAACTTCAATAAAGACTGTTTTATTTCATTTTTCTCCCTTTCTGAGTAAAGTCTTTACGTAGCATAAAGTTGCTATGAGGAGCACTGAAAAGATCACTGGACCAGAAGTCAAGTGTTGTGTGCTGGTAACAGCTCTGCTATTAATCATGTGACTAGAAAAAGTCACTTTCTGGGCCCTAGGTTGCTTATCTGTTAAATGTAAAGATTAAAATCCGTTTCTGTTCTATGACTCCCTTATTCTAAATATATTTTAGCGGACTGGAATTTCAACATTGGGAATGGTTGTCTAATAACTGTGTGTGTTCATGTGCTCAGTTGTGTCAAATTCTTTGTGGCCCCATGGACTGTAGCCTGCCAGGCTCCTCTGTGGAATTTTCCAGGCAAGAATACCGGAGTGGGTTGCCATTATCTTTCCAACCCAGGGATAGAACCTGCATCTCTTGCATCTCCTTCACTGGCAGGCAGATTGCTTACCACTAGCACCACCTGGGAACTCCCAACAATAACTGTACTAAGAATAAATAAATCAGTGTGAAAACAAATATGTTGATTTCCAAAGCCCATAATTAATAGTTATATCATTCACAGTATTGAACTGATAGATAGATCAATCAATCAATCACATTTTGAGGACTGAAATTCCCCTGACCAATCTTCATTTGTTTATTAATTAAAATCTATGATCCTGGAGACCACATACAAATTGCAAAAGAAATATTATAAGAGTCTAGGCTGCTACAAGTTTTAAAGTATGAACTTAAGTCAACTTACTCAAAGAAATTCAGTGTGAAAATGGACTTTCTCCTTTAATCATGTGAGATGTTGAGTTTGATACAATTTTAATAGGGACTTCAGTGAGAAGAATTATCTCATTTTCCATATTTGGAATACTTCTATTTTTGTGTAGAAAGAAAAGTGTGCTATCCACTCTGGTATCCTCCGTGTTAAACTGATATGCACCTCGGATTTATTTTGTTCTCATTGTATAAACTCATATTTGACTTCAAAGGAAAGGGAAATACAAAATCTCTCTTTTCTAAAGGGCAGAAATCCTTTGTGTCAACTGGTTGACCCTTGATGTCAGGTCCTCTTGGAAGGCTTTTGTAGCAGGAGGCAGGGGACTTTTCCATGTGTTGATATTGTTTACATAGTCCAGTGGACCTGGCTGAGAATAAAAATCACATAAACTCAGGAAAGATTATGGTCCCATTTCCTGACCACAGGGGAGGTGATTGATACATCCAAGGAACCTCGGCTGCTCAGAGAAATTATTAAATATTCTGCCACGAGGGACACTTGGAAAGACTGAGGGAAAGAAAGAAAGAAGAAAGCGGAATATAGCCTTCTGGAGGTTTGTGGCAGGGGAAGAGGATCTGTTTGAGTCTGACAAGGGATTTGCCTCGGGGAATTTCCTGTCCAGCCCCGTTATTAGCAGGGTCTTTGTAGATTGCTCAATGACCCTGGGCTCCCCATTGGGTAGCTCCAGGGAAAGGCAGTGGGGGGATTCTTATACTTCCCCTCTAGGTCTCAGAAGGGTCCCCTTGTCTCAGTGTCTCTTTCAGGTTGGCAGAAGCCAGGACCCTGACACTTGCCTCAGATGGGACAGGCAGGCTCGGTGGCCGCGTAAACACGCTGTAACCAAGTTCTGGGCTAATTTTTACAGAGTTTCGTTTGCTCCCCAGAAGAACCGACGGTACTCAATGGTCTCCTGCGGGCCTGCCCCCACAAGAGCCTGGGGGCTC
The DNA here is from genome assembly GCF_027580195.1 of Bos mutus. NCBI lineage: Eukaryota > Metazoa > Chordata > Mammalia > Artiodactyla > Bovidae > Bos > Bos mutus. The sequence goes on from NC_091623.1 coordinate 14,618,690, forward strand.
CTTTCCCCTAAGCCAGCACTGGCAGCGCGGGGGGCGGGGAAGAGGGGGTGGGGAAGGGTGGGAGGGCAGCGGTTTCCTCGCGCACCGCGCGATGTTCCTTAGTGAGCCGCTGAATGGGGAGCGCGGCTGTCCCCAAGCCGATTGGTACTTGCTTGTCAGGAAGAAACGCCGAGAGGTGGGAGTGCCTGGGGAGGGAGGCAGGCGGTCCCTACCGCAAGCGCGGGGAGCTGCCTTTCCGCCCCTCTGCCTGCCTTCCCAGCCTGGGCTTTGAGGAGTGGCTGAAGCTGCGGAGCGCTTGAGGAGCCTGTGAATGAACCCTCCTCCTCCTCCTCCTCCTCCTCGCCGAGTCTCCTCCTCGGCGCTGACGGTACAGTGATATAATGATGATGGGTGTCACAACCCGCATTTGAACTTGCAGGCGAGCTGCCCTGAGCCTTTCTGAGGAGGAACTCCAGTCGGGAGGGCGCAACAGCCGCGAACCTTCTTAGGTGCTGCGGACAGGCGTGGGGACGCGGATCTGCGGCCAGCCCCGCATCCTCCAGCACCATCCCGCACGCTTCCCCAGGACACCGCGCTTCCTATGTGACCCGCCCCGGCAACGCCGAGCCCAATCGCGCAGCGCTGAGGTGAATTTTCCCCCCAAACTGCAATAAGCCGCCTTTCAAGGTAATCACGTTTCTTTTGTTTCCCCTTAAAAAAAGAAAGAAAGAAAGAAAGAAAAGAACAAGAAAAACTTATAGGAAAAAAAAAATCGAGTTTAGAAAAAAAGTACATTGTGATTGGTAGAAGGCTTTAATTAAGGCAAAAAGAACTATCTTTGAGAAGTTAAGAAAATATAGGCACTGTAAAAAATGCAGGTAACTTTCAAAAGGATGTTTGGAGAGAGGACTACGGAGGGACCCTGGTGCTGAAAAAGATCCAGACAAAAGAAGCCCGGGGTGGGGTGGGGGTAGACCGACTAATGGAATTGGGGGAAGGGAGGGAAGGAAATGCGGAGACCCCCCCTAGAAACGTCGAGGGGTCTGGAGCTGGAGAGGACGGAGGGACCCTGGCACCTTGATCTTTTTGTTGTCGTTAACCTGCGCGAGGCAAAAGTTTGAATGGGGACTCCCGAGACTTGCCCACAAGCAAATCCCCGAAGCCGCCTTGGTGCAGGCCACCTGGTTCCCGGCCCCTGGTGTGTGGTCAATGCCCGCGTTCCTGGAAAGCCGCTCTCGGGCAGCTCCTGACAAGGCGATCCGGGTTCTGAGCGGACGTGACCCCCTCATCCCGCGGGCTGTCTGGGAGGCGGTCCGGTCTGGGGGAGGTGCAGGGTTCCCGGTCCGCGTCTCTTTGGCGACTTGAGGGCTGTCACGGCTCTCTCCGGTGCCCCTGGGTTCTTTTGTCCAGCGCGCCGTGCTCCGGAGCCGGCCAGGAGGGAGCAGGGGATGGGGGTGGGGTGTTTGGAGCGCCGCGGAGGTCTGCTCGGCGCCAGGGCGGGAAAACTTGCTCCGAACCAGTAGAGATGTGCAAGAATTTTAGCTCATTCTGAGAAGCGAGGTAGAGGCTTTTGCTCCCGTCTCAACCAGCAAGCCAGCGCTCAGGGCGCTTTTCAGACAAAGGTGGCGTGGGGACCCGAATCTGGGGCCTCTAGGATCAGCCCTCTTCGCCCGGACTACTGCAGCCCTCCTTTTCCTTCCATTTCCCCACCCCTCTCCCCGCTCGCGGCCCTAGTTGAGCAACTTTACTGGCGAGTCTTGCGGCGGCAGAGAGCGAGTGTCGGCAGCTCCGGGGGACGCCCTGGGCTGGAGCGCCCCACCGCCCTGCGGAGGCGTGGGCGCCGCCGGGCAGTATCCCTGGTGCGTGCGGGCTGGGGGGCATCAGGGTTGTCTAGGCTCACTGTGTCACTGGGCGTGGAGCGATCCCTGTGTCAGGCAGCGGAGAGCGAGGTAGAAAACTAGTGTCATCGCTTAAACTATGTGCTCTGGGATCCAGCTGCGCCCTAAGAAGTCCTGCAAGTTCCCGGGAGATGCTACGGGAGGGAGGAAACGTCTACACGGCGCCTGGAGAGCTGTCCCGCCGTGCGCACACCCACAGGCGGAAAGACAATCTGGCTATCTCTGTCCGCTTTCTCATCTTTGTCTCTACCTTTCTGTCTCCATCTTCTCTGTTTCCCTTCCCCTCTCCCAGCCTCCGCTCCGTCTCTTTCGCTCCTGCGTCCCCTCCCCCACCGCTGACAAATGAATGGCTAGTGTGAAATCCCTGCCTCCTCTGTCCGCGGAGGCAGGCAAGAAGGGAGGAGCGAGGGAGGCGGTGCGCTCCTTCGGATCGGCCCCCAGTTGGAGAGCTTCGAGCTTGCAGAACCCAGATGTCTAGGAATAGGGAGTTTTGTGACGGGTGTGGGCGCCCCCTGATGGAGAAATCCAGTACAGGTGGAGAAAAACGAGCTCACCCTCCCCCCTCCCCCCGCCCCAAAACCAAACGAGCCTCTTTCACAGCCCTGCATTAAACGATGGAGGGCCATAGCTTCCCGTTTACTTTTCTACTTCGGAATCTGCGAAGTAAACCTAAGCGTTGGCAGGCCCAGGAAGGAGACGTCTTTGCCAAGGGCTGAAGCGCCTTCTCTTGAGTCCGCTGGGGTGTGCGCGGCGCTCCCGGGTCAAGCCTGCAGTTTGATAGACTAACACACGTGGCCAGGTTTCAGAGGGCTTGGTACTCTATCTTGGGCGTCCCTTTAAGAAAGATCATACAGATCTTTGGGAGATTTTACTAAGGCCCATGACCACTCGAAATCGATGCTAGGGCCCCGCCCAGACTATTGCCTCCATTTAAACTTTCTCAATTTCACAACACTCGTCGAGGACGGAAATTTGGGAGGAGGGCTCCGGGTGGAAAATACAGAGAAGGGAAGGACAGGAGCAGTGGGGAGAAAGGGAAGAAGAAAGGATGGGGCACATACACGCAAATAGCCAGGAGCGGACCGGCTGGGTTCGTTTCAAGGTTTGGACTGAATTTCACGTCTCATTTTAAGCCATTGTTTTAATCCCCAGAGCGGTAACAAATCCTACTGAAGCAGCGTGCTGGGGTTAGCGGGGGTAGGGGGGAGAGGCGGAGGAACTAGGCTTAGAGAGGGGGCGCTGGGGGTTTCTTTCCACTCCCCTGTCCCCGCGTAAAGGAACCGCATGGAGCGCTTCCCGCAGCGCCGGGGTTCACCAGCCGCCGCCACGTGGGCTGGGGCTTCAGCTCCCGGCCCGAGACGGGTGTGACTTCTTGGGCTCGGAGACAGCAGCACTGCTGGACCGGCAGTCCTACAGAGCCGCGGCTGGCTGGGCGCCTCCTGGGTCACCGCCCAGAGGCCGGTGGGGGCGTGGCTTTGGTCCTTCCGCGGGATCGGGGCGGGGCGGGGAGAGCCCGGCGGCCGCGCATCCCTTGTAAAGGGCTAGTGGAGACTGCTGGAGCGGATCTGACTTCTATCCAGAGGGCGCTAAACACTTTTATTAAATAGGACCCCTTGATTTTTTTTTTTTTCCCCCTCTTGCTTCTTGGGAGTGGGATGGAGTAGATTTTGCCTGGCGACAGGAAAGAAGTAAAGATTTACACCAAGCAAATTTGAGATGAGTTTATGATCTATATATTGACTTTTTAAAGATCGTTTTTAGTCAGTTACAAGATATTCACGTTCCGGATGTCATGAAGAGTTCGTCTAGCACCACAAGCAATTGCCATTGACAGGACTGATAGATTCCATGAGCGCAAACCTTAGGGGCTGTGGGTGTAACCCTGATCCCTTTGCAGCAGGAGCTTTTCGCTCCCGCCCGGCCCATGGTTGGAGCTCAGCTCATATTTATGAAATGACTGAGCGAAAAGACTGCGGAATGTGGCGCAGAGTAGACGCTGCCACTTAGAGCTGCATTTTAGACTCGCCTACTTCTTCGCTTTATCTTGGAAGAACAGAGTTTTAATGATCTAGTGTGTTAGTCACTCAGTTGTGTCCGACCATTTGCGACCCCCGTGGACTGTAGTGCACCAGGCTCCTCTGTCCGTGGAATTCTCCAGGCAAGGATACTGGAGTGGGTAACCATTTCCATCTCCAGGGATTGAACCTGGGTCTCCTGCATTGCAGGCAGATCTAGTCCGTCTTCTGACATCTAACTGATACACTTGCCGTTCAGTTTTGACTCCTTCTAAAAGCTGTGACCTAAATTCTTTTAAACATGCTTGGCAATTTTGCCAAACCTACAGTGAAAATATTCCTTTAAAGACTTAAAATAGGATGTTGTGAGATTAACATAAAAATAGGAAGGCATCAATGGAAGCAACTAGTGTTTGAGATGAAATTTGTTCCAGTTGGGGGAATATGTAACTTGGAATGTGAGAACATACCAAGCAGAAGGTCTCAGACTGAACTTCTGGTTCTGGTGCTATGTTTAAAAAAAAAAAAAGAAGAAGATTTTATGATTGTGTCCCAGCTAATACGGCAAAGGCTTCCATGGATTCCAAAGTAGTTGAGCAATTACTTCCTCCAGCAGGAAGTCCACGATCCTTAATCTTGTGGGTTCTGGGAAAAGGGATGAGAGTCAAGACAATTGCTAAAGATTTATGTAAGAATTCAAAGTTTTATTTTGTTTTTCTTAGTAAGTAAAATAAATTTAAAGTTAGCCCTAAATTGTATTTCCTACTTTTAAAGTGTAAAAAGAATATTAACTGTAATTCAAATTTAAGGTTTTAAAAGAATCCCCCTGGATTTATATATGTTTACAGACATAGGTTTCGGTTTCTTCTTTTTCTCTGTGCCTACAAACTGGAAGGAAATACCTTTGATATCCTAGGATACCTATATCTGCATGCACCCTTGTAAGTTGTTTGGAAAAGACCTAAAAAGTTCATTTAAGGCTGAATATGATTAATGTTACAGATATACTCATTGTTCTTTCTTTCCTCACATTATTATGGTTAAGTACTTTGTGGTTAATGATTGGTCAGTAATTGAACATCAGAGCACAAAGATCAACCAACACTGTCACCCAGTAGCCATATAACTAAACTTTCCATACCTGGTGGGGTTTAAATATTTTTGTTAACTTTATTCATGGACAAACATCACTAAATACTGTATTTAAAATGGGATATTTCCCTATGACTGAACAGAACTTTTCCAGACACATGGTTCTTTTGAGGAAAACAATGAATGACTGCAGTAGGCTATTATTCCACCACCCACCTAGAGAAACCAGTTAGGAGTCACATACACTCACTATTGGGGGTGACTGGCTCTGGGATGAGAAAACATGTTGACTATTGGATAGATGTGTACTTTACCAGAAAATACAAGGTCTGTACTCTGATTTGGAATCAGAACAAGGAGAAGTAGAGATAAATGTCTTGACCAAGCTCCGCTTGTTAGTGAATGTTTGCCAGTTTCCTCTGGTAGCCTATATGTGGTTAATTACATATATGTGCATAATTACATATTACATATATGTTCTCCAGGTTTTTTTGACAGCTGTGTTCCTATTACTGAATGTGCCAAGAGTAGTTCCATTTCAGTGGTCAGTGCAAAGCATCTTTATGTGATGAGTTTGCTTCCCTGAAACTCTGCTGGCTAGATTGATCATCTTTAAAAGGGTGTAAATTAGGGAACTACATTTAAATTTATCTTTTTTCTGTATCTATATACATCCTACTTCATTCTTCTAAGAATTTTAAGAGGTGGTTACATCTATAAATTTATGATTGCATAGTTTATAATAAACTATGTAAACATATAAAATATGTTATCTTTTTATTATTAAATTACTGAGTTGGTATTTATTACATGTGGTAATAGTAGAATGAGCACTAGGCTTAGAATCAGAAAGCTTGAGTTGCAATTCCTAGTTGAGAAAACCAAGTTAAGACACAACTTTTGGGCATTTGGTGTCAAAATCTATGAAATGGATATACATTTATAAACAACAAAAGGGTAAGTACCTATGAAAGGGCTCTCATAAATAACTCCACAAATAAATAGTGTTAAGATATATATCCCTGGGGCTCGTCTTGATCTAATTCTATAATCCTAATATTAACAGCATTACCCAAATCATGTATTTCCTACTAAACCTGTAAAATGAGTTAGAGAGGGACATACTGTTCTCAGAATTGTCTAGTTTCACACTTGTATGTGGAATCTAAAAAAACCAATACAAATGAACTTATTTATAAAACAGAAAGAGGCTCACAGACATAAAAAAACAAATTTAGGTTTACCAAGGTGGAAACAGGGGAAGGGATAAATTAGGAGTTTGGGTTAACAGGACAATATATAAAATAAATGAACAACAAAGACCCACTGTATAGCACAGGCAACTATAAGATATTCAATATCTTGTAATAACCTATCATGGAAAAGAATCTAATAAAAGATTATATATATAACTGTGTATATATGTATATATATAATGTATATATATATAACTGAATCACTTTGCTGGGCAGCTGAAACTGACACAACATTGTAAAGAAAGTATACTTCAATTAAAAAAAAAAGAATTGTCTAGTTTCATTGACTAGAAGACAGAGTCCATAAACAGACTCAAATAAACATGGAAATTCAGTGGAAATGAAAAATTATTCAGTAAATGACTTGGGCACAACTGATTGGCCCACTCAAAATACAAATCAATCTTTACCTCATTTATCCCAGAATAAAATTAAGATGGATCTCATATGAAATGTAGGGAGTGAAAAAATAACCTTTTAAAAAAATAACTAGAGGAAATTATAAAATGTTTAAAATAATAAGCTAGGAGAAAAGAAACCCTTGATAAGGAAAAGGTGTAACCCAAAAGCTATACTAGAAAAGATTGATAAATCTGACTAAATAACAATTAAATTATTTACACAAAACACATAACACATCTAGAAAATGTCAGCAACGTAAGAGAAACAAAGACCTAACAACTATTTTGATATGCCAGGAACTTTTACAAAAGCATATACCACAGCCCATCAAAAAGAAAAATTGGCAAATGTTTTGTGTGTAGACTGCTGGCAGAAAGGGAACAATAAATGTTTTAAAATCATATGAAAAATTGCTTAGTCTCATTCATAATTAAAGACATAATAATTGAAACAGCAGTTTATTCTGTGCCATTTTCATCAATCAGCTGTAAAGATAAAGTTTAATAAAAGTTTGTGTTGGTCAAGTTGCGGGGAAACTGGATCTCTTATATATGTAAATAGGTTCATCCTCTTTAGAAAGTGATTTGGTAATAGCTATAATTTTTTTTAATGCATATACATTTTGACCCAGCAATTCCACTTCTAGGTATTGCCATGTAGATATTTGGTAGGAATGTCACTCAAGACAAATGGACAAGAACGCCCTTTTGCAGCATTGTTTCTCATTGCAAAAATCTGGAGACACCTTAAAGGCTCATCACAGGAACTGTATGATAAAAGATGATACGTTCATGTAGGAGAAAATTATGCAGCTGTTAAAAGTAACAGACAAACTGTATTAGCTGATTCAGAACATTCTCAGAGATAAACAGTATTTTAACTAAGAAAGTAATGTGCCAAATAGTGTATAATGTGCACATAATTGGCTTCCCAGGTGGCTCAGTGGGTAAAGAATCCCCCTGCAATGCAAGAGCTGCAGCAAATATGGGTTCGATCCCTGACTTGGGAAAATCCCCTGGAGAAGGCCATGGCAACCCACTCCAGTATTCTTGCCTGGAGAATCCCATGAACAGAGGAGCCTGGCAGGCTACAGTCCACAGGGTTGCAAAGAGTTGGACATGATTGAAGTGACTGAGCACGCATGCATGCATGCACATAATTACATACAAAATGGGCATATTCATTCATTCGACCAATATTACTGGGTGTCCTGGGCATTGTGGATACAACAATGAACAGAACATCAAAGACTGCCTTCCTGGAGCTTATATTGTGGCAGGCAGAGAAGGGCAGTTCCCAAATACACATATACAGTGGTGAGATGTGCTATGATGAAAATAGAACATGAGAAAGGGAATGGAAAGTGCAGTGTGTTTTACATCAAGGAGGGCACAGGCAGTGAACACAGCAATACTAAGGAGCAGTGACATGAAAAAACTTAGCCAAGTCCAGGTGCAGGAATCCATACCTATGTTTGTGGTAATTTCACATGGTGCTCTTTATTCGGGGGAAGCAAATTCATGACACTGTATGCTTAAACCATGATATCTTTCTCTGCATTACAGTGATCCTCCTTTGTGTAAGCACCACATGGCAACATGAAAGACAATGCTCTTTGCATCCACTTTGTGGCTGAGGTATTCTGAACAATTGGTTGTCTAGGGTAACTAATTCGAGAACTGGAAGACAAACCACTGGGTCTGCATCCTTAAGTCACCCTTTGCTCAGTGGAGCTTCCCCAAGATCAAGGGAGAATACTAAATATCTGTTTACTAAAACCTTGGCTCTCTCTTTCGCTGAGGCAGCCTACCCCTGGCATGACCCTTATCCCCTTTGCAGACGTTTCTCATGGATAGGAATCCTGTTGACCTTGTCTCTCATGTCTCCTAGGCAATTAAACAGCCTCAGTCAGCTGTGACTTGATTGTTCAATGACTTTTTCCTCTTCTCATTGACTTCACTGGAATAGAAGACTAAATATAGGCACCGGCTCTCATATCTCCCAGGTCTTTCTATGCAGTCAGACTTGTTATCACTAACAGATAATGCTTACAAGACCCACACAGAAGAGCAGAAGAATGAAAATGGGGGTTGGAGTGGTGCTAAAAACAAAGAAGCTTCAGAAAGTGTCTCATTTTGTAAAATCAAAGAAGGCAAATGGTGTGCTTAAACAACCATGACCATGAACACAGACTTATGAAAATTAGAGAAATGGAATGATGTCCATGGCCTGTAAGGAAGAGGCAGTGAAAACATAGTTCTGAGATCAGAAGTTTGGGAATTTGAGTTGCAAACTCTGGTGACTACAGGGAATAGGCATGGAGTAGAAATGGACGAGAGGCCAACTGGGGCATTGATAACCTTGAGCTCACAGAGCCAAGGCCAGGGCCTGCTGCTTGCTTAGTGCTAATGATTGGCCAGCTAGAATATGGACCTCTAATTGTTAGGTCTGATTTTCCAAAAGAAGTCCAAGATCGGGGGCTTAGTGTGAACACTCCAATTTTTAAATGTTGGCAACTTAATTTATGCAAATGTATTTAAAATATGACTGATCTCTCCCTTGCTCTTTTAATGCACCAACTTCCTTCCCTAACCTTGCCTTACTGGCAGTCTTACTTGGGCAAGTGATGAGTATACTTGTTAAATAGATGAAGAACTACTTCCTCCTCTCCCTAAAAAAAAAAAAAAGCCACTTTTATAAGGATGGAGTATCCTTATAAAAGAGTTAGACTTTTAAGTATCTGCTTTGGGTGGAAAATTGTGATGCAGAAGACCCATTCTTGGTCAGGATTGCATCTTCTCCACTGGTTTTGTTACAAGATGTTGACACTCCAGATATCGCAAACATCAGATATTATTGAGTCATGGCCAATGTTAATTGTATTTCATGTGTTAATTAGCCCACTCACCCGTGTTTAAAGAGATTGTTGATGCTTCTCTTCAGAATGTATTTCTGAATAGAAAATGAGGGGGTGTTGGTCATGCATTTGGTCAGCAAACCTCCCTCAAAGCAACTACTCTGAAGCTGGCACTGTGGAAATATTGTGGGAATTAGTAAGTTGAATATGACACTGACTCTGCTTTTCAGAAAGCTACTGTTCTACATAGGAGATAAAACATATTTCTAAGTAATGATTCAAAGGACATAATGATAAATTATAGGACAGTTTACTGTGAGCATGAAGGTGTACAAAGTTATAGTAATAACCCAGGTTATAATTTTCAAATCCAAGAGCTTTAAATATTCTTTTTACTACTAGTGATATGAAACCAGGAAGTTCTCACTGGTAGAAAGCTTGAATTAGGAATTTTAATAATAAATACTGAGTACTGAATATACTGTGTATCACCAAGCTATATTTTATATGCATTGTTTTATCAATTCTCATTATACTGTTTAGTAACTTACCCCAAACCTCAGAGTATAAGCAGAAAATTCAGAACTCAAATTCAGGGCTCTTTGACAATGGAGCCCAGACTTTTAACCTTAAGCTTATAAATGTTTTCTGAAAAAAAGAAAAACAATTTGAGAAAAAATTTCTCTTGAAGGAGAATAATAAATTATTGTTTGTAAGCACAATTGAAGAAAAGTTTCTTATTTGGATTCAGTACTCATGGAGTACATTGTCTTCATAGTGTTGTATGATACAATCTAAAGCTTCATTTTGTTGGAAGCTTTAGGGTATGTGAAATTGACATCTTATTTTTTTTCCTGAAATATTGGTATGGTAATGAGATATAGGTGTACACTTCCTGCTTGCTGTGGTATCTTGTAAAAAAATCCAGAAAAGTAGCAACCTAATTCCCAGTTTGCATGTAACAACATTTATTAGCATATCTCAGTGATTATATGGTAAATAATAAGCTTAATTATCAAGGTTAATTTAGGATTATCAGCTATATACTTTTCATTGTGACTTGTCAGATGGTTCATTGATGGAAAATATGAGATATATAATGTGTTAGATAAAAATTGGTCTTCAGGAAATATCTAGAATTTTATAATTTTCTTTTAGAAAGATTCTAACACTTATTTCAAGCTATATAAAATAAAGCAATTAAATGGAGAAGAATATCAAGGGAAGAGGAATAGCTGATGTAAATTATTAAATTGAATTTGAGCCCAAATTGGACTTGGATTCTTACAAGATTTTAATCTAGGTTTTCTAAATAGTACAGAATTTAGATAATTTCTGAGAAAGTTATAGGGCACCAACTCAAATATGTGTCAGTTAAGATGCCTTTCAGTGACATTGGCTACCAAAAAGCCCTGACTTTATTGGGTTTAAATAATAAAGGAATTTATTATCTAATAAAAGAAAGTTCAAGGGTATGGCTAGCTGTTGCTCTAATGCCTGAGCACTTCAGCCCTGCCTCTCCTGATTGTTTCTCAGCTTCATCCCAGAGGGTATCTTATATATTCATGGGTGCAACATGGATACAACAGTTTCACAAACTAGGACCTGTGTGATTGGCTTGGAAGGAAAGTTATGACCAACCTAACAGCATATGAAAAAGCAGAGACATTACTTTGCCAACAAAGGTCTGTCTAGTCAAGGCTATGGTTTTACCAGTGGTCATGTATGGATGTGAGAGTTGGACTATAAAGAAAGCTGAGCACCAAAGAATTGATGCTTTTGAACTGTGGTGTTGGAAAAGACTCTTGAGAGTCCCCTGGACTGCAAGGAGATCCAACCAGTCCATCCTAAAGGAGATCAGTCCTGGGTGTTCATTTGAAGGACTGATGTTGAAGCTGAAACTCCAATACTTTGGCCACCTGATGTGAAGAGCTGACTCATTTGAAAAGACCCTGATGCTGGGAAAGATTAAGGGCAGGAGGAGAAGGGGACGACAGAGGATGAGATGGTTGGATGGTATCACTGATTCAGTGGACATGGGTTTAGGCGGACTCTGGGAGTTGGTGATGGACAGGGAGGCCTGGCGTGCTGCAGCTCATGGGGTCGCAATGAGTTGAACACAACTGAGTGACTGAACTGAACTGAACTGAACTGAATTGGCTTGGAATAAACAGGATCGTCCATTTGGGCTGGGGTTTGACCCAGGTTCCATCAAAGTATGGCCATGTGAAGGAGGGTGGATATTAAAATGGAATCAAAGTTTTGTTAGAAAAGAGAGAACATTGGCTACTGGGTAGCCAACCAATGATGGCTGTTATAGAGCAGTTCTAAATGTAACTGGGGAGGAAACAGCTGTTGAGATCAAATAGTCTTCTGTGGTTGTTTTGAGCTTAGCTCTTTGATTTCTAGATGGTCCTCAACAATGATGCTTATCCTCCTCATAGTTATAACAGCAGGGAAATGTGAGCTGGAAGGGATCATTCTGAGACCCAGATTTGTTAAATGTCTTCCCCAAATTCACACAATAAATTAATGGCAAAGCCAGGGCAGGGTTTATTGACTCTCAGTACAGGGTGTTTTCTTTCATTCTTTACCCTTCAGACCGTTGGAACTACTTTAAAACTCATGGCAAGCATTGGCCTTTTCTGTAATTAACAGCTCCTTATAATACATTTATTTTGTTTGATCAGCCTCCTAGAAACTAAATTGAGTCTGTGCTTTAAAAGCCTGTTGAGATCCTTATTCTCTGTCCTGGTACCATGTGCATGAATCAGCAATGGGTTTCCACACACTTCACATTTGGTGCAAATCCCTTTCTTTCCACATGTCTCCCAACTGCTTCCCCATCTTCTCTTGCTCCATCTATGATCAGCTTCCTGTTTCTAAATAGGTTTTGTGGTCGCCCTTCCCTCCTTGTTCCAGTCGCTAGCCGCTCGTTACTTAGGCTGTGGTCTATATTGTTCTTCCAACAGCCTACCCCACTGCGGTTGCCCCACACATCCACATTGTTATATGTCCCCAGTTTGGGTTCTGGAATTATTTTGGTAACGACCACATTGGGTGAGAGTCAAACTAATAATTAAAGTGTTGGGACAACTTCTCGTATTGCAAGTCTCCTCCTGTGTTTACAACCCAAGAGGAGCAGCTTCTTGTACTCTTGTTACATACAAGGCACAAAAAGCATGTGACGTATGGCCTCCCACAAGCCTGAGTGCTTATGATTTCCTTTGTGTTTGTCTTCATTTCTAGGACAAGATGCTGATAAATATAAAGAGCATCTTATGGATGTGCTCCACCTTAATAGCAGCCCATGCACTACAGAAAGGTGAGTGTGGTAATCATTTTTTAGGACTAATTGAAATAAAAATTAAAGTATTGGGGCATGGAATGTGATTATGGAATCATTAAAATAAAGGATGAATTTTTTATTTATTCGTTGCTGAAGACTTTTAGCTAAAATATCATTAGGCTGAAAACAGTGGTTTTAAATAAATCAGTTATAACAAAATAATGAACAGGATGCTAAAGAAGAAAGTGGGCTTTCAGTAACTTACCAGATTACTTTCAGACTGCGCAAAAAGGCTCATTTGAGTGGCTGGGCATATTTTAAGGTTCCACTCTTTTTGACACCACTCAAAGGCTTTTCTACATTGAAAAAAAGACTATTGAGCTTTCAGAGGGATACAATTTGAAAGAAATCAATAAGATATAGATAGACAAGATAACTGATAGACAAGTTTTTACCCCTACCTCCATTTCTTTCTTTTTCTCTTTTCTTCTCTCTCTCTCTTTCTCCTTTGTAACTGGATAAGTAAACATGCACTGTTTTCTTAGCTTTAAATTATATGTCCGCCTAATGAGAGTTTTGTGATTCCAAATTTGTAGACTCTTGGTCCATGAAGAAAGAATCTGTGCTGAGTATCAGTGACCTGCTCCCATCAAGGGTCTCTCTAGACTCAGCTTCTGCTTCTTTCTCACACTCACTGCCTGCTTCAGAGTCTGAAATAATTTATAATTTCCATTCTTATTCCCTATTTTTTTCCTTACACCTTGTTTCCCTTCCCCTGCCCCATGCAGTTCCTTCTGCTTAGCAGTGCCTTCCTTTGTCCTCTACAGTTCCACTTCAGTTCATTCTTAAGATTCAGAACTTGTGTCACTCAATCTATTTATTCATCCATCCTTCCTATCCATTCATTTATCTATCCATTGACAGTATTGTTTGAACAGATTCTACGTGCTATGTCTTAGTCTGGGTCTCCAGGGATGTATCAGTGGATGAGTCATACATTGTTTTAGATTTCATTAAGCCTAATCTCCTTAGTTACATGAGGTAGGCGATAAACATGTAAACCAACAATCCCAGTACTTCTGAACTGATGAAAATAAAGCAGAGTGACGACATAGAAAGTGTCTTAGGGTGGGGGCAGGGGAGGTGGTAAGGCGTCTTTGAGAAAGTAATACTTAACACTGACGTGGGAATGACGAGAAGGAGCCAGCCAGCTAAGATCTGGCCCAAGTTAGGTAGTGTGTTTGAGCAATAGAAAGGTCACTGCAGTTGGAGAGCAGTGATCAAGGGAAAAGTAGGAGATCTAGATAGAGAGATAGGCAGAAATCAGCTCATGTAAATAGAAACACTATCTGACACTCAGAAAAGAGCTTCCTATGTTTATTTTTCTGCACCCCCATGTCTCTATTTCTACTTTGCAAATCTGGATGGACACCAAGGGGGTGGCATGAATTGGGAGATTGGGACCAATATATACACACTACCATGTATAAAATGGATAACTAATGAGAAGCCTCTGTAAAGCATAGAGAATTCTACTCAATGCTCTGTGATGACCTAAACAGAAAGGAAATCCAAAAGAGAGCAGATATGTGTATAGGAGTAACTGATTCACTTTTCAGCAGAAACTAACACAACATTGTAAAGCAACTATACACAAATTATTATTATTTTTTTTTTTAAGAAGGAGCTTCCTATGAGCCAGGAACAGTTTTAATACTTAACATTAGCTTATTGAAACATTCACTATCCATAGAGGAAACTGAGATCCAGAGAACCTAAGTGACTTGCTCAAAGTCACAAGACTAGTAAGTAGCAGAACTGGGAGAAGAACCAAGGCTGTCCCAGGAGTGTGTGAGCTTTACCACTGATACAATTCTTATCCATGTAAGCATTGTAAGCTTTAGAAATGGATTTTATTTCCAGGAAGCACTAAAGGCTTTCAGCCAGTGAAAGGTAAGTTGATGAATACTTCCCAGGTTCCATGTTTGCTGTTCTACGTTGGTTTGACTGTAGGAGAGAAAGAGCGGCCCCAGGAAGATGACTTAGGAGGTTATTGTGATCACCCGTGTGTGAGATGGGGCACTTGTATCACGTGGGGGCAGGAGAGCTGGAGGGAAGTGAACTGGATAGGTGGAGATGGAGGATTAGGACCAACGCATGGATGGGATGTGGTGTGGTGAGGGTGAGAGAGGAATCAAGGATGAGCTGACTTCTGAGATGGCTCCCACCTCTCATCCCCCAAATTGTTTCCAGGCAGTTTTAAAGCCCTTTCTCTACGTTCTCATTGTCCCCTGTCCTGTGACAGCTATTATAGTCCATACCACTCATTGAGGATAAGTTATTCCTTGTTTTTTTTCCCAAGCAGACTGTGACTTCAAGAGAGCTGTTTTTTTTTTTTTTTTTTCTCTTCTAGCAGAGTTCCTGACACACTGCTAGCACTTAATCAATTTATGCTTGAGTGAATAAGTGAATGAATAAATAAATAATGAGTGAATACCACAATGAATGACTTGGATGACCATCAGAGTCTAGGCTCCACCAATCCAATGGCCAAGAAGGTGTCCTCCTCAGCATTTCTAGGAAGTAAAGGTGACAGAGAGGAAAGGACAACAGCATTGAGTGAAGAGGGAGGACACAGAAAAGAGATGGAGAAAAGGGGGTTGATTTGGTTGGGTTGTAATAGAAGGAAATTACAGAGAAAGTAGCAGGAGGACTTTGAGAAACAGGACCATCACCCTTTCACTTAAAGAAAGAACTCACACAAATAATAGGGAAACTAATGCTTATGGTATAGCTCCTTGATGATATTTTAAATAGTAATAACCACTAACAATATTGACTAATTTCTACATGTTGGGCTTTCTTCTAAGTATTTTACTTTGTTAACCTTTTTTAATCTTAACTCTTCCATGAGACACGTGCTTTATTCTCCCCAGTTGGCAAATGAGGAAACAATAGTACCAAAAGATTTATCAACATAGCTAATGTAGAAGATCACACAGCAATTTAGTGATGGAGCCTGGAGGTGAGCCCAGGCAATCTGGTTCCACTGTCCATGCTCTCAACCAGTGTCCTGTACTTTACCCCAGGCATCAGGCTTTTTGTAAATTGGTGATCACTATTAAGCAATATCATTAGTTTGGGGCTAATTTCAGAAGAAGCTTCATTTTTTCAAAGGGACGAAGTTGAAAATGTAAGATACATATGAAATATATTTGCCAAGTTCACAGTGAAGCACAGAGTAATAGCTAGTTGGGTCAACACAAGTACTCTCATCTTAAGGGTTTTTCTATGTAAGTCTAGGCACTTGAAAGGTGAGTAATTAATGAGCACTTTGTCTCTTGGTTATTGGCTTTATTTTAATGCATAAGGAACTCTTTGATTTAACAATATCTTTCATATGGATTATTTACCACTGACTCTGTTATTCGGATATTCCTCTAATATAATAAATGGAGTCATGCACAGTCACAAGTAAATGAATGAATGAGGGAGTGATATTAATACTTGAGAGGGCGATAAATTCCCCTAGTCTCACTCTGGCACTTCTAGGCCAAGGTCTGTGTGTGTTTGATTAAATTTTGTAGATAGAATTTGCATCATTCTTGCTCTGCAGAATTTACTGACATAGAATGAAGCATAATTGATTATTCATTATTTGGAGTGCTCTCCCTTACAGTACTCATTTAGACCACAAACTTGAATGGTGAACTGTTGTAAGCATTCATTTTTATTTCTTGCACTGTCAGAATTTCAGACAAGTTCTTGCAGGTAGCATTTTTTTTTAACATGCATAGCCGATAAACATTATCCTCTGTGCTACTAAATTTCTTTCTTAAAATATTTGTATTTGATAAACTTAGTTCTCATTACCCAGTGCATTAAGACCCAAGATTTCATACACAAAAGACTTGGCCACACAGCTTTTTGTTAATCTTGTTGATAAGACTGGATTCTCCATGAATATATATTTACATACAACTGCAGCTTTTAATTCTCTTGCATCTGTAAATATCCAGAACAATAAATAACTCTTGGAAAATTGCCTTTTGACATTATATTATTCCAATATATCTTTTCATTACAGCACAATTCTGGAGAAATGCTCTAAGTGTAAAAAACCTCCCAATTGAATTGATTGGGCTGAATCAAAGAGTCTTATAAATTTATACCACAATTGATGTCAATGGTAAAGATGTTTATTCTCCCTTTAAAAAGCCATCTTTTATTTGTGAGTTTAATCATTTTCAGAAAGGAATATAGGAATTCCTAGAACATATGATGGGTACAAATTAAGACATTCTTAGTTCATAAAATTCTCACCTCTTTCCTTCTCAGGACCCCTCAGTTCAGTTTAGTTCAGTTGCTCAGTTGTGTCCAACTCTTTGTGACCCCATTCTCAGGACCCCTATTCTCTGCCAAAATAAAAAAAAGTACAAAATACCTTTTTGTTGTCTTTAGCTGCCTAATGGGATCCAGTCCTTTTGAAGTTAAATTTTAGTCTTTAGCATCTGTATCATTTCTAATGCATGTTCATATTGAGACGTGTGTTACTAATGCCTTTAACCACTAACATACCAAGTGTTAGCTACATATTATTTTGTCAATTAAGAAATATTATTTTACTCCACCTAGAGGTTACTATTACTGTTCATCATATTTGCATGAACTGGGAGTTCTCTGCGCACTATAATTTATATTCTATTACTGAACTGAACCAACACATTGTCTCGCCAACTAGGAGAGACTGGGAGATGGGTGCAAGATGGGGAGGAGAGGTATAGATCCCTATATAAGTGAAAGAATGTGGGTTTTATTTATTTATTTATTTATTTGCATGTAATGGTGTTAAATTATAGTTGAAGTGTTCTTTCTCATTAAAAGTTTAAGGGCTTAAGCAGAAAGGCATTCTGTAGATTAATACTTTAGAAGGGTTGCATGTGTGCATGTTCAGTCACTCAGTCATGTCAGACTCTTGAGACCCTATGGACTGTAACCCGCCGGGCTCCTCTGTTCATGGGATTCTCCAGGCAAGAATGCTGGACTGGGTTGCTATGCCCTCCTCCAGGGGATCTTCCCGACCCAGGGATCAAACCCACATCTCCTGTATTGTAGGCGGATTCTTTACCACTGAGCCACCTGGGAAGCCAGGCTTAGGAGGGTTAGGTGAACAGAAGCCAACATTACCCCCCAGGATATAATGGAGAGGTAATGTTTCGCTGCAAAGCGACTGCAGCTGGATTTGTCATTACGATGAAAGCCTTTGATTCACTGAACCATAGTGGGTCCTTCAAGTGTTAGACATTTCCCTGCTCCAGTCTACTGAAATACTTTTGATAATTTTCACTTCCTCCTGAAGTTGTTTTCATTTCCTCTAAAGTAATGTGGTAGTTATCTTAATCATTTTTCTTCTTCTCACCTGTTGACTTAAATCTGCTTTTTAACTATTCTTCCTAACCTGTATTGCTTAGTCTAGGTTCCTCCCACCCTTGATTTCTTGCCTTCCTACAATGGCCTTATTTTATCACTGGTTTTGTTCATGTTAAAATCTAAGTTACAAAAACTTTAAAATGAATGCTCATATTTTAGCACCTAAAAATGAGCATTATCCATTTGCAGCAACATGGATGGGCCTAGAGATTGTCCAAGTTAGTGAAATCAGACAGAGAAGGAGAAATATCATATAAGAAAAGTGTTATAAATATATCCGGATGAGGGTGTATATGGAATCTAAAAAGAAATTATACAAATGAACTTATTTATAAAACAGAAGCAGACTCGCAGACTAGAGAATAAACTTTTGCTTGGCATGGGGGAAAATAGGGGGAAAGTGATAGGGAGTTTGGGATTGACATATACACACTGCTATAATTAAAATGGGAGCCAACAAGGTCCTACTGTATCGCACAGAGAACTCTGCTCAGTATTATGTGGCAGCCTGGATAGGAGGGGAGTTTGGGGAGAGTGGATACATGTATATGTTGGCTGTGTACCTTTGCTGTCCACCTGAAACTATCACAATGTTGTTGACCAGCTATACTCCAGTATAAAATAAAAACTTTAAAAAATAAAAACAAAAACAACTTTTAATGAGCATTATTAATTCCTGTCTTTGTTATAAAACATTATTGAAATGATATACTATTCTCTATATATAAAATCATCCTTATTATTTTACATACTGAAGATGTAACCAAATCCCTGTAATGGTTCTTATCCTTTCACTTATTTAATAGACTCAGCTTGTCGATTTTGTATTTTCTTTTTCCTGTAGTCAACATGGAAAAAAGCCCACCTGTTAAGGGCTCTCTCTGGAAAAGTCAACCTACCTTGTCATTTCTCAACCATGCCTACCTTACCACCCAGTTATAACACCACCAGTGAATTTCTGCGAATCAAATGGTCTAAGATTGAATTGGACAAGACGGGAAAAGATTTAAAGGAGACTACTGTTCTCGTGGCCCAAAATGGGAATATCAAGATCGGTCAAGACTACAAAGGGAGAGTGTCGGTGCCTACACATCCCGAGGACGTGGGCGATGCCTCACTCACCATGGTCAAACTGCTGGCCAGTGATGCAGGCCGCTACCGCTGTGACGTCATGTACGGGATTGAAGACACACAGGACACGGTGTCACTGACCGTGGAGGGTAAGGCTTGCGAATCTAGAAGAAGCTGGTACTACAGGATACCTGGTTCAGAAGTGTGGTGAAACAAGATTCAAAAGTAGCCATTGCTCAGGGTTTGAACAGAGGGAAAACACACACCAATCGACCCAATAGTCCATGTCCGTTACTAAAAATGAGCTGTTAATTGGTCAGGAGTCAAGGAAGGTGACTTTATACCAGATATAATGAATACCTCAAGACATGGTATATAGCTCAAGAATCATTACTTCATTATTGAGACCTATCAGCAATTATTTTTGAAGACTGCAAAGGCTGATCTACAGTTTAATTTTTTTTAATATGTGCATATGTGCATGTATACTCACATGCATACATAAACACACATATACACATATATACATACACACACACACAAACCCTTTTTCTCACTCTCCTAGCATGATTATTAAAATGTTTGAGTTTGCTTTTAAGAAATATAAGTTATATCTTAACTTACATTGAATAAATAAGGCACCTAATAAGTCCATGGTATATATTAATATCATAGTGCTTTGAAAAGGCAAGGACTCAATAAACATTTGAATTGGATCAAAACAAGAATTCGGTGTATTTTTTTAAGGTCAGTACACTAGTCACCCACTGTCTTGCGATGAGACATTTTAGTTTCAGCCCCCTTTCAGTGGTAGTTTGTATGTCATTTGAATTTAAGTTAGGAGACAAAGCAAAGAAAAATTGCTTTAATTGGGTACACACATAATGCCACAGCTCCTGGAAGCAGAATATTTTGGCAAGTTATTAAGCAAAATTCTCATACCCAGACATGATGGAACAGATTTTTCTTCCAACCCTCCATTTCCCTATAAAATATTTACCTTTCAGAAACATATACAAAGGGTTTTATTAAAACTCTTTCTTGTGTAGCCAAAAGGAAATACTCTGAATTTCAGATGTGACAGATTAATTTTCTGAACATCCTTTCCCATTCAGATCCTATTCCTGTCTTCTATAAATCTATTTTTATGTTTTCCAGGCATCCACTGAACACCCTGGGCTCTTTGCTCTTAATTTTTTTTATCATTTACTTTGATTAGTCTTGGATTGTTTTTTCTACTGATATATCTCTTCCTCTTTTTGTGTAATGTAACATTATATATATATATATATATAAATAAAATATATAAACTTAGATACGCATTATACATATATTATATATATATATTAAATCCCAGAAGTTTAACAACTTCTTAAATCTTCATCATTAAAGAATTAGCAGTGGATTTGCCCCTTGCCTCTCTGAAACAATGAAAATTCTCCACTTAATCTCCTTAGCCCCATGAGGTCTTCAAATTATCCAGCAATTATAGATACTTATACAGCCTGATATTCCCTGCCTTGGTCATGGAGGCCCCTTTGTGCCCCCTTACTGCCAGTCCTCAGTGCACAAGGAAGATTTTTAATTACCAAGAAGGCTCTTTGAAGCTTTGATCAGCAGAAGACTAATTTAAAACCATGCAAAGTCTTGCTCAAGTCTTAGAGATCATTATAAACATACTTATAGGACCATATATACTTCCTGGAAATTTTAAAGTTGTTCTGTAAAGGTATAGATTTTATGAAAAGCATTCGCTGTTTTTTTGTTTTTTTGTTCTTTGAAATATCAGAAATGGGAAATAAGTATTAGTTGTCAGTGCATCCGCTTGGTACCTGTGCAGGCCTTTTTGTATTGACACTGATCAGAGGTGCTTATTGATGACATGCGTAGTCTGTCCCCTGTAGATGCTTTATTGGCACATACCTGTTTTGGAAGACAGAAGCGAGGATAGGCATGTGGAAAACAATTTAATAGCTAGAAGTCAAGCTGTGTGTGTGAGAGAGAGAGAGACGGAGGGAGGCTGTTGTCAACTCTAAGAAATTACTAGGAATAAAAGGAAAGTGAAAGATATCTTGGAAACCAAAATTAATTCCACATAATAAATATGTGGTGTTAATGATATGACAATAAAATCTCACCCATAAAACCCAATTACTCCAATTTCTATTTTCCAGTGACTTCCTAGGCACATTAGCTTGACTCACTTTGCTGTCTGATGAAAATGAGTCACCATATTTACTCCAGTTAAAAATGGAGATGCCCTTGCTCAAGTGGGAGGAGGGCCCCAAGCTTCACCCCCTCAGTTGCTCTTTCCTCAGGCTTTTGACAGTTCTTTGACCCTGAAACACAGTTCAAGAACCACTAGTTTATGCAACTCCTAAAATACGACAAAGTGGAATTTGAAGCACATATCAGGATGCCTGGCTTCTACCCGCGGGAGTCTGGAGAACTTTATTTCAGGCCTTCTTTGGGATAAAAATCATACATTTTACCTGTCAAAGTGGAGATTCTACATTATGCAGATCAGTTAGTGAATATGATAAACATTTATTATAGTAGCCTATCCAACATTTTAAGATATTTTAAAATTCTTTATCTAATTTGATCTTCATTTCAATAAAACAGCATAAGCACTGTTAGGTATACTTTATAGAGGAGGAAATTAAGGCTTATATATGATTAAGGAGCAAATCAAGAATTAGAATAGGCCTTCTCTTATATACTCTAGTGTCTTTTCCATTATAATATATTGTCTCGGTAAGTAAATATCACAATATTTCATGTTTGGAGGAAGTGGTATTGGTGAAGGTTCTATATGCTTCTATTGAGTTGGCCCTGAGTACAAACATGGAGAGGAGTTGATCTCGTGACCTCCTTAACTCTTTGTGTCTCCTGCAGCACCTACTGCCTTTAGTCGTCCGTGGTCCCCTGATAGCCTGTGCGCGCATGGTCAGTTGCTTCAGCCGTGCCAGACTGTTTTGCAACCCCATGGACTGTAGCCCGCTAGGCTCCTCTGTCCATGGGATTCTCCAGCCAAGAATACTGGAGTTGGTTGCCATGCCCTCCTCCAGGGAATCGTCCCTACCCAGGGATTGAACCTGCATCTCCTGCATTGCAGGCAGATTGTTTATCCATTGAAGCACCTGGGAAGCCATGATAGCCTGAATACTACCTATAATTAGGACCACTAGTCACCATATGGGATTTAGCGGCTTAAATCTTTTTTTCAGACGGTTTCCATGGGAACAGAAAACTCCTGACTAGGAAACTTTAATGGAGCAGAATGGGATACCTGAGTGAATAGCATTTCTGGGGTTCCTCAGATCACCATAATTTTGCATAATGCTGTATGAAGTAAAATTAAAAAGATTGTCATGGTCTTAAGACCGTGTTAGCAAGTCATTTGACATACTGCTCCAATGAGAAACTGCACAGTACGAGGGGAGACCTGAACTCGCCTGTAATTGTTCGCTGCTATCTTTGCAGGGGTTGTGTTTCACTACAGGGCGGCAACCAGCAGGTACACCCTGAACTTTGAGATGGCACAGAAGGCTTGTGTGGACATCGGGGCCGTCATAGCCACCCCAGAGCAGCTGCATGCCGCCTATGAAGATGGTTTTGAGCAGTGTGATGCAGGCTGGCTGTCAGATCAGACTGTTAGGTGAGTGGTCTGGGGGCTACCGGCTTTAGTTCATCACGTGGGGAGTGAGAATATAGTGCTACTTCCTAGTCCTTTATTTTCCCAGGTATCCCATCCGGGTTCCCCGAGAAGGCTGCTATGGAGACATGATGGGGAAGGAAGGAGTCCGGACCTACGGATTCCGTGCTCCTCATGAAACTTACGATGTGTATTGTTACGTGGACCATCTGGATGGTAAGATGTTCACATTTCTATAGCTTCATTTGACCCGAGAAAATCGAGGAAACACTGGGAGCACGTGGGGATAGAGTGAGTCTCCATGCTTGTTTGGATTCCAAACAGCAACGTTTAGTTTAAATAACCGTATGATTCTGTGGTGAAATAAGCTTAAATTAAAGTGGAAAGAGAAGGAGGGCTGTGTAAATGGTTATGTAGGTTTGAAATGTCTTTAGTTAATGGCAGGTTTGCTTTCAGTCATGCTGCCACTGGAACGTTTCCAATACACTTTTAGAGCATTAAGAATAGAAGCCTGTAAGGGCGGTACCTATTCTTGTAAGGACTTCAGGTAAAGTCCTGTGATGACAAACCACTGTGAATCCAAGTACTGATAAACATCCCAAAGTGCAACTGAATGACACAAACTAGCCAAGGAAGGATTTTCATGGTTTGCTTCTCCTTGTGTTCACTTTGCTACACTAATATTTATTTTTTTTAATATAAATTTATTTTTTTAATTGGAGGTTAATTACAAATATTTAAAGCAATATTGCTACACTAATTTTTAAAGCAATCATTTATTCATTCAATCAATCAGCACGCAAAAAAAAAATACAAAACACCCACTGTGTGATAGATGCTCTGCTTGTTAGAACTATGAAGTCAGGTAAGATGTAAGCCTTGCTTTAGAGATTCTTAGAGCCTGATTGATTCTGGCATCGTCATTTCCTCCTCAGTGACAGAGTGAGACTCTTAGAGATAGTAAGTTTGAGTTCTCTTCTGGCAATGTTACCTAAGGACATAATAATTTTATTATAAGACACATGGAGTAGAAGTTTCTGTGACTTTTGAAATGGAAGTTCACTTGTAACAATAGCTATCTTAGAGGCCTCAATATATAAATAGAGGTATCGCATTGAGTTATACATTTAATTTTAGCTGGGTACCCGTAAAAGAATGATCTCAATTTTCTTATGCTTAAAATGAGGAGGTTGGACTAGAAAATTTCCATAGTCCCTCCCAACATAATTAAATTCTCTGATTCTATGAATTGAATAAACAACCTCAGTGACCGAAAGCTAGAAAATAAGCAGCTTATATTTGCCTGGTGTCCTAAATGTGAATAGGATAGCCTGATTCCAAGAAGGTTTCTTTAGTGTGGTTCTCTAGCATCTTAACCTTCTTATTATTCATATTCTTATTATGACTGTTATTTAAGATTGATACATGTGTTTTCTAAACCATAATTTCAGATACTAACAATTTACATTTTTCACAAAGGTAAAGGGAAAATAATCTAGAAAATTCAAGCTATGAGATATAGCTTATCTCCTTCCTTAAGTTGAATTTTAAATTTAGTTAACTTTTTTCATAGGATAAGAGATGGTTGATAGGAGATTCTGATTCTAGGAAACAAATTTTGTTATTGCTATCTCAGTAAGATGGAAATTTGTACCTAAATTCAGTGAAATTTATTTTATCAGTGTTGTTTTCTTTTGGAATAATGTCTATTAGAGTGATAGCAATAGAAATTTCTGGAATGTTGGTAATACTGGAACTAAATCAGAGACAGATTTTGCAAAAGTATATATAAGTTGTAATTGGTAATCTTTACCAAGTGTGATTGAAATAGTGGCTTTCAGGTATAAATCTGTGGACAATTTGATCCCAATGGGAATAAACGTTAACATCACAAGCCAACCTTTGTGATGGAAAGTTAGGATTATGTATTTACAGTTCTCCCAGAAAGCATGCCTAGGGGTCCCTCTGCATGTCTCTTCTTTAGTCTTATCCTGATGAAGGTACTGAAACCCCACTCTCTAAGGCTACAGAATCGCTACTTCTTTGAAGTCTAGAGGACTTTGTGCAGAAGCTCCAGAAATTCCATGCCCTCCACAAATTCAGTGTGAGATACTTTTGACAGGGTCTTGGTGGGAAAAGCCCTGCCAAGGATTCCTAGCCGTGTTGTACCATCAAAGCTGGCTTCCTAAAATCTGTTCAGAGTATCATAACTAATGTTTGGGGAAAACTGAGCTGTCAGAAGAGCCATTTTGAGGATCTAGGCATACACCACAATGAGAGGGATGTGTTAGTCATATAGGAGTTCTTCTCCACCTCCATAAACATCGTCACTTCTAGGGCAACTGTTATTCGTAAAACCAGTCTCTGCTCCAGGGTAACCCAACTGTGTTTTATATAGTTATGTATTTACTTGGGATATATGTTCATGTATTTGATAACTGAAAACTTGAAGTGTGTAACACAGCATAACTTTAGTTAAGGTATTTATACTAAAACGACAGAATCTGAAATTTTTTGTCTTACCACATAGAAGTTGGAAGACAAAGATGAAAGAATTGATATAAACACGAATTCAAGCACTGGCTGAGATTTGTGTCAGCAGTTACAAGGCTTCAATTTGTTTCACAGAAGAAACTTAGTTTCAGAGGATATTCAATATGTTTATAATGACATTTATTGTGAAATGGGGTCTGTAAGGATAATTCCCTTTTCATCACAGTATGAAGATAAAATGAGTTAAGGTGTAAAGTGTTTGTCACAATGTGTGGCACAAAGTAAGTGCTCAATAAATAGTAGTTATTATAGTTTATAGATTTTTAAAAGGTTCTTATTTCTGCTGAATTCTTAATTGATTTCATTTTTGCTCTTTTGTATGTAAGTAAGTCAAGTGCCTTGAGGGATGAACAGGACATGAAAAGACACCAAGAGAACAAAAAAAAAGAAAAATGAAAATGATAATTTTTAGTTTTGCATGTCTAGCCCCAAACTCTCTTCTGAATTCCATACCTGCATTTCTGGTTTGTGAATCATTTTGGTGTCTCATCTCTGGTTTTCTGTCTTACCTCGCAAGTAATCCCCAAGCCTTTAATAGTTCTTCAAGGAATCTGTTTTATGACCATCAAAACAGGCAATCACCATGGCCATATCATTCGCCTACTCAGCATGGTATGGTGTGAATTTCCCGTTGCCTTCCTCCTCAAGCAAATGCTGCTGGCTCAATCAAGAACCTCAATCCTGGCTCAGGAGTATAAACTTTTCAGCTGTGTTTCCCTCTCTCTGATATGACCTTGCTTATATGCACCAGCTGTCCCTAGCTCCTGCCAACAGCTGTGCTTTGAGCCTCTCTGAGAACAAACCTCTCATCTTCCCAGCATTCCACTCTCCCCTATGCCTGTGAGCAGACTGCCTTCAAGAGCCCATCTTTGGCCCTTCCAGCTCACACTGCCATTTTCTGATTTTGAACTCCCACCTTTCTTCGAGTTAGGGCCACATATCTGGTGTTGAATTCTTCTTTCTGGTTGTTTTATATTCATCATACACAAACTATTACCTAATATTTTTATTTCCGAAAAAACTTTTGTAAGATCCTGATAGAAATAAGGCAATAACCATCTTCTATAACTCTCCAACCACAGTGAAGAATCTATTCCAGTATCAGACACATAGCAGAACTCAAGAACTACACGGTGGTAATTGCAGTTTTTTTCCAAACTTTGTCTCTTTCGGAAACCGCCTCCACCACCCTACCATTTCTACAGTACTTGAAAACAAATGCCAAATTTTGTTCACAAGACTTACTAAGGATCTATTTTTTTCATTGGATCACCAAGGTGCTAGTTTTTCTCTTTGAATTTCTCCTTTCACTCTTTTCTGTGGTGTCTCTTAGAAATAACTTTTTCCTAGAGATACTCCTTTATTCTTTCTCGCCTCTCCAGTCATTTCGCTTTTTTGCCTCCCCAGCCAATTGTCTTTTCTGGGATTGGTCCCTTTGTACCTATTCACAAATCATAGGCTTATTTTTCTACTGCTTCCTTATTTCAAAATCAGGATAACTCTGTCACCTCTATGACTTGTCTAATGATTCCATGTCATCCAGGTGTTTGACCTAGAACGAAAAACAACTTTTCCTTTTTGTCTTATGAGCTCCTTTATATATGTAAGCTTCTCAGGTGGCTCAGTCCATAAAGAATCTGCCTGCCAATGCAGGAGATGCAGGTTCAATATGAAAACCTAAAAATATTCAGGTAAAAACCTGAATATCATTAAACAGGTCTTAGAGCAGGGCTTAATTCCAACTTCTTTAGAGGATTTGATAGGATCAAAATCAGATACCAAATCTGTAAATTGTGTGATTTCCTGCCTGTGGATTCTCAGATTGACTTTTAATATTAATGGAATTTGAAGTGTGTAATCTACAGATTACTTTACTGCTGGGAGTTATTTAAGAATTAGTGATAATTGGGTTGATTCAGTTAAAATGCCCCATGTCAACTAGAATAGCTTCCTGCACACTGTGGTTCAGCAGATGGTTTCAAATATTGATTCCGGATTATAGAATCTTTCCACATGGATTGATGTCGGTGCCTGAAGATGCCGGAACTTTTTACTCTCTACAGAACTCCCAGAATCGTAGATCACAGTTAAGGCTGTGGGTTCCCAAATAGGCTTTAGACATGAACGCACCTTGCTAAGGGTTTGAAATTGAACTTGGAGTTCTTTTTGTTTAAGTGTTTGAATGTCTCGCTAAGAGTCACTGAGGAAGGTGTCCAGGCGTGGACCCTGGCAGAACCTCTGGAAAATGATGTCCTCTGTCAGTATGACTTGAATAGATTGACTGTGAAGTAGCTCCATGGGTAGAATAAGAAAAAAAACTATTTGTTGTATGATTGTACTGTCCTTTAACTTAATTCTCAGAAAACCTTGACAGGGATTTTTGTAAAACCTTCCTTTTTATACATGAAGATACTAAGGAACAGAAGTTAAGTGACTGGGTATACCCTTTTTTTACTGTCCTTCTTGAGTAGCTTTTCAGGACCACCAAAGATTCCCCAGTAGAGCAACAGGCAGTCTTACAAACCAGGAGGGTGCAAAGTACTCTTAATGCTCCCCCAAATCTCTGATTTTTCACATGAAAATATCCTAATTCTTATCTGAGTAATGATTGCATCCCTGTTTGGATTACAGTGATTGGGATTGCTGGGTTAAATGACAACTCTATTTTTAACATTTTGAGGAACTGTTTTGAAATTTTTACCAGAAGTACCTTAGGGTCCCGATTCTTTCATTCCTGCCAACACTTGTTTTAATCTGATTTTTTGATTATAACCATCCTAATGTGTGCAATACTACCTGTGTGTGGTTTTGATTTGTATTTCCCTGATAGCTAGAGATGTTGAGCAACTTTTCCTATGACTGTTGACTATGTACATAATTTTCTTGGAGAATTATCTGTTCAGAAGCTTTGCTCATTTTTAATTGGGTATTTGCCTTTTTATTACTGAGTTATAGGAATTCTTTGTATACTCTCAATTCAAGAGTGTCTATTCAGATATATGATTTGTAAATATTTTCTCCCATTCTCTGATTTGCATTTTTACTTTTTCAATAGGACCTTTTGATGAACAAAGTTTTTAATTTTTATGAAATCCAATATCTAGTTTTTCTTTGATAATTTGTGCTTTTGGTGTCACATCTAAGAAAACAGTGCTAAATCCCTAGTCATGAAGACTTATTTCTGTGTTTGTTTCTAAGAACTGTAGAAGTTTTAACTTTTATTTTTATCTATTTTGAGTTATATTTTGTATATGGCAACTCTTTGCAGAAGAAGTAAAACAATTTTGAAAAAGAAGAACACAGTTGGGAGTCTCATATTTTCCAATTTCAAAATTTACAACAAAGCAATAGTAATCCAAACACTGTTGCAGTGACGTAAGCATAGTCATACAGGTCAGTGGGGCAGAGTCCAGAAGCAAACCCATATATTTATGATCAATAGATTTTCACCAGGGTGCCAAGGCCACTAATGGGGAAAGAATAGTCCTTTTTAACAAATAGTGCTGGCATGATTGAATACCCACACACCAAAGAATGGATTTGGATTCTTATGCCATATACAAAGGGATTTCCCTGGTGGCTCAGATCGTAAAGAATCTGCCTGTAATACAGGAGACCCCGGTTCGATCCCTGGGTCAGGAAAATCCCCTGGAGAAGGGAATGGCTACCCACTCCAGTATTCTTACCTGGAGAATTCCATGGACAGAAGAGGCTGGTGGGGTACAGTCCATGGGGTCGAAAGTGAAAGTGAAAGTCACTCAGTTGTATCTGACTCTTTGCGACCCCATGGACTATACAGTCCATGGAACTCTCCAAGTCAGAATACTAGGGTGTGTAGCCACTCCCTTCTCCAGGGGAATTTTCCTGACCCAGGAATTGAACTGGGGTCTCCTGCATTACAGGCAGATTCTTTACCATCTGAGCCACCAGGGAAATGCTTTTGTATATGGCATAAGAATCCAGATCCATTCTTTGGTGTGTGAGCATTCAATTATGCCATCACTATTTGTTAGAAAGACTATTCTTTCCTCATTTTAATGGCCTTGACACCCCGGTGAAAATCTATTGATCATAAATATATGGGTTGGTTTCTGGACTCTGTCCCATTGATCCGTATGACTATGCTTATGTCACTATCACATTGTTTTGATTACTATTGCTTTGTAGTAAATTTTGAAATTGGAAAATATGAGACTCCCAACTGTGTTCCTCTTTTTCAAAATTGTTTTACCTCTTCTGGACCCCTTCAATTCCTACATGATTTTTGGGATCCATTTGTCAATTTCTGCAAAAAATCCAGCTGAGTTTGAATTGAATTGCCAGATCAATTTGAGGTGTATTGTCATCTTGACAATATTGAGTCTTCAGATTAGATCTGTAAACATGGGATATTTTTTCATCTTTTGTTTAGATCGTCTTTATTTTCTTTCAGCAGTGTTTTATAGTTTCAGAGCTTTCATAGTATAGATTTTGCATTACTTTTGTTAAATTTAACCTACATATTTTTCTCTTTTGATGTAAATGTAATTTTCTTTCTTTTTCTAATTGTTCATTGGAAGTGTGTAGAAATAAATTGGCCTTGTATATTTTATCCTACAAGCTCGTTGAAATTATCTCTTAGTTCTAATATATTTTTATGGAATCCTCAGGGTTTTCTATATATATAGCCACTTTTATTTTATAATCTAAAAATAAATAAGTAGAAATGTCTTGACAGAAATCCCTTAAAACCTGTGACAGTCATTTGCTTTAAGGCTTGATGGCAATTTCTAGAATTCTAAATTAAAAGAGCTTCTTTGGAAACACAGGGCCATTTAACTCTGAGCTGTGAAAAGTTAAAAAAAATAACTAGGCTGATCTTCCTATGTTGACCTGCGGCCATACTGTGCCTGTCAAACAAAATAACACATTCGATCTTTTGTATATTTTGAAGACTCAGACATCCAGAAATTTTTTAGAATCTCTTTCTCACTCTAATTAAAGTCTTACTGCTCTGTCATGGGGAAAGAATGAGATCTGACATCCTGAAAACCATAAAAATATGCTTAAATTTTGGTGGGATTTCCTGTGTCTTTAATCCCTTCAAACGACATATACAATATCTTGTGTAATAGCACGTCGACAAATATGTGGATTCCTTTTCCCATGAATGTTATCTGATTTAAAGAATGTTTACTGACTATCACATGACTGATGACAATTCTCTAAAATTAATTAAAGGTTAAATTTTTCAAAACCCAGTGTCTGTGCTTTAAGCCACATTTTGTTTCTCAGTTCAGTTCAGTTGCTCAGTCATGTCCACCTCTTTGCAACCCCATGTATTGCAGCATGCCAGGCCTCCCTGTCCATCACCAACTCCCAGAGTTCACCCAAACTCATGTGCATTGAGTCGATGATGCCATCCAGCCATCTCATCCTCTGTCATCCCCTTCTCCTCCTGCCCCAATCCCTCCCAGCATCAGAGTCTTTTCCAATGAGTCAACTCTTCGCATGAGGTGGCCAAAGTACTGGAGTTTCAGCTTTAGCATCAGTCCTTCCAATGAACACCCAGGACTGATCTCCTTTAGAATGGACTGGTTGGATCTCCTTGCAGTCCAAGGGACTCTCAAGAGTCTTCTCCAGCACCACAGTTCAAAAGCATCAATTCTTTGGCGCTCAGCCTTCTTCACAGTCCAACTCTCACATCCATACATGACCACTGGAAAAACCATAGCCTTGACTAGACAGACCTTTGTTGGCAAAGTAATGTCTGTCTCTGCTTTTCAATATGCTATCTAGGTTGGTCAAAACTTTCCTTCCAAGGAGTAAGCGTCTTTTAATTTCATGGCTGCAATCACCATCTGCAGTGATTTTGAAGCCCCCAAAAATTAAGTCTGACACTGTTTCCACTGTTTCCTCGTCTATTTCCCATGAAGTGATGGGACCAGATGCCATGATCTTCATTTTCTGAATGTTGAGCTTTAAGCCAACTTTTTCACTCTCCTCTTTCACTTTCATCAAGAGGCTTTTTAGTTCCTCTTCACTTTCTGCCATAAGGGTGATGTCATCTGCATACCTGAGGTTATTGATATTTCTCCCGGCAGTCCTGATTCCAGCTTGTGCTTCATCCAGCCCAGCATATTGCATGATGTACTCTGCCTATAAGTTAAATAAGCAGGGTCACAATATACAGCCTTGACGTACTCCTTTTCCTTTTGGAACCAGTCTGTTGTTCCACGTCCAGTCCTAACTATTGCTTCCTGACCTGCATACAAGTTTCTCAAGAGGCAGGTCAGGTGGTCTGGTATTTCCATTTCTTTCAGAATTTTGCACAGTTTATTGTGATCCACACAGTCAAAGGCTTTGGCATAGTCAATAAAGCAGAAATAGATGTTTTTCTGGAACTCTCTTGCTTTTTCGATGATCCAGCAGATGTTGGCAATTTGATCTCTGGTTCCTCTGCCTTTTCTAAAACCAGCTTGAACATCTAGAAGTTCAAGGTTCACATATTGCAGAAGCCTGGCTTGGAGAATTTTGAGCATTACTTTACTAGCGTGTGAGATGAGTGTAATTGTGTGGTAGTTTGAGCATTCTTTGGCATTGCCTTTCTTTGGGATTGGAATGAAAACTGACCTTTTCCAGTCCTGTGGCCACTGCTGAGTTTTCCAAATTTGCTGACATATTGAGTGCAGCACTTTCACAGCATCATCTTTTAGGATTTGAAATAGCTCCACTGGAATTCCATCACCTCCACTAGCTTTGTTCTTAGTGATGCTTCCTAAGGCCCACTTGACTTCACATTCCAGGATGTCTGGCTCTAGGTATTTTCTACTTCATCCTAAAGCAAATGATATATTTGAAAGGTGCTGACCTGGCCATTACACCCCAAATTAGATACATTGCCAGCCTAACACTAGAATTGGATGAAGCTATCTTGGCAGCCCCAGAAGTTTTCTTGTCACTGTTAACAGAAGAGTGGTTTCTGTATAGGTTAAAGAATCAGATCTTAGGGGGAACTGACATGCTTTTGAATTATCTACAAATGTTGGCTGTCAAAAGATTATGTAATAGTGTATGTTGGCTGTTAATCAACCACGTACAGCTGATAGATTTTGTGATCCAGGATAATGAGTATTAGTCTTTATTGTTTTGATCTTGTGTATATAGACATGGGCAAAAAATGAGAAAGAGCAAAAGGCAGAGGGAAAAAAAAGGAAACTTACTTTGAAGAAACTTAAAAGTCCAAAACTTTTACCTAGTAATAATTATATTGACTTGTCTTTATTACCATAACACTTACTGTATATTGTAAGTGGTTTTATCCTTATGGGCATGTCATCTGACTATTTCCAGCTCATACACCACGTCTACTTTTGCATACACTTATTGCCTGTATACCATTTTGACCCAAACAGCAGGGAACTGTAGTAACAATTGCAAATCTTGATCTTCCTTATAGTGAACAAAAAAATCATGAAGTTCTATTCTCAAATGAGAAAAGAGACTCATGATTAGTTTATAGGAGCTAATTCTCAGACAGTTCAGGATAGATAGGTTATGAGTGTGCACACACACACACACACACACAAACAGAAGAAGCATAAATATTTATCAGACTATCCAGAAAATAGGCCCATCTAGATAACTGCGGTGAGACCTCAGCTTTGACTACCACACAGAGCAGCCCATCTAGGAAGGACCTGAATAATTCTCTGTGATCTGCTGGTGCCAGTTTCTTGTTCTCCTTGGCGATCTCAGGGAATTGCTTGTGAAAGAAAAAGATCCTCTTCTCAATTTGCTCTGGACTCAGAGTCTCTTTCATAATTTTTCTGAGTTACTCCTGAGTATCAACTCTTAGTTTTTGAACATTGTAGGTCATCTTAATGTTTTGATTTGTTTTCATCATTGCTTGCCACATTTTAGTATGTGTCATTTCTAAATCTGCCAAGGAATAGCTTTTCCATTTAGCAATCAAAAGTGTGGAAAAAGAACACGCATGATCCACTTTCCAGGGAGTCTTTTAGCAGTTACTTTTCAAATTTAAGTATTATTTTTGATGATGTTAATTCCTGTAATTAAGATGAATTTAGTTTGTAGAATGTCACCAGATATTAAAGTCTCACCAGCAATGTCTTCCAATTTCTTCTAGGGCATCCCTAGAAAGTTGGAAAAACAGGAATAGTTTAAAGTCACAGCATTTAACTTGATATTTTGGAAAAACAGAGGTTAAGCTACTGCATATATGTTTACCATATGAGCATGCAAATTATCCCTTTTGTGAAATCCTCTGTTCTACATTATGGTTTATGTGTTGTACTAATAAGAATGTATATATATATGCATGTCAGTAAATTCTTACTTAGGACAACTTAACTTCACATTTTACATTAAGTCGTGCATTGCTTTGTGTATAAAGGATATTTTGTGTATTTCTTTCCTTACATTTTATCTGCTGTCAAGAGCAAATGATTGTTATTACACTTGGACACTTACGTGTTCACCTTACATGTGGTCCTGGACACCATCAGGGTCTCTGCTCTGGTCCAGCTTCTTCTGCTCATTTACAGTCTTTGACACAGCCTTGGTAGGCAGTGGACTTCATATGACCTTTGTTTTTGTTTTTTTGGTTCCTGCTTTGATTCTGATTACCTTGTCTATATACTGTGTTTCTGTCTTGGACAGGTTAACACATAGGATATGAGAAACTTAATATGTGCTGAGTTATCATTGTTATGGCTCAACTGAGATTCTTCTTCTTGATTGAAACATACATGTCTCTCAGTTAGTCGCTCAGTCATGTCCGACTCTTTGCAACCCCATGGACTGCAGCACGCCAGGCCTCCCTGTCCATCACCAACTCCCGGAGTTTACTCAGACTCATGTCCATTGAGTCGGTGATGCCATCCAACCATCTCATCCTCTGTCATCCCCTTCTCTCCCATGTTCAATCTTTCCCAGCATCAGGGTCTTTTCAAATGAGTCAGTTCTTTGCATCAAGTGGCCAAAGTATGGGAGTTTCAGCTTCAGCATCAGCCCTTCCAATGAATATTCAGGACTGATTTCCTTTAGGATGGACTGGTTGGATCTCCTTGCAGTCCAAGGGACTCTCAAGAGTCTTCTCCAATACCGCAGTTCAAAAGCATCAATTCTTCAGCGCTCAGCTTTCTTTATAGTCCAACTCTCACATCCATACATGAGTACTGAAAAAACCATAGTTTTGACTAGATGGACCTTTGTTGGCAAAGTAATGTCTCTGCTTAATACGCTGTCTCAGTTCAGTTCAGTTCAGTTGCACAGTCATGTCCAACTCTTTGTGACCCCATGTATTGCAGCACGCCAGGCTTCCCTGTCCATCACCAACTCCTTGAGTTCACCCAAACTCATATCCATCAAGTCAGTGATGCCATCCAGCCATCTCATCCTCTGTGTCCCCTTCTCCTCCTGCCCCCAATCCCTCCCAGCATCAGAGTTTTTCTAATGAGTCAACTCTTCGCATGAGGTGGCCAAAGTACTGGAGCTTCAGCTTTAGCATCATTCCTTCCAAAGAACACCTGGGACTGATCTCCTTTAGAATGGACTGGTTGGATCTCCTTGCAGTCCAAGGGACTCTCAAGAGTCTTCTCCAACACCACAGTTCCAAAGCATCAATTCTTCGGCGCTCAGCTTTCTTCACAGTCCAACTCTCACATCCATACATGACTACTGGCAAAACCATAGCCTTGACTAGACGGACCTTTGTTGGCAAAGTAGTGTCTCTGCTTTTGAATATGCTATTTAGGTTGGTCATAACTTTCCTTCCAAGGAGTAAGCGTCTTTTAATTTCATGGCTGCAATCACCATCTGCAGTGATTTTGGAGCCCGAAAAATAAAGTCTGACACTGTTTCCACTGTTTCCCCATCTATTTCCCATGAAGTGATGGGACCAGATGGCATGATCTTTGTTTTCTGAATGTTGAGCTTTAAGCCAACTTTTTCAGTCTCCACTTTCACCTTCATCAAGAGGTTTTTTAGTTCCTCTTCACTTTCTGCCATAAAGGTGGTGTCATCTGCATATCTGAGGTTATTGATATTTCTCCCAGCAATCCTGATTCCAGTTTGTGTTTCTTCCAATCCAGCATTTCTCATGATGTACTCTGCATATCAGTTAAATAAGGAGGGTGACAATATACAGCCTTGACATACTCCCTTCCCAATTTGGAACCAGTCTGTTATTCCATGTCCAGTTCTAACTATTGCTTCCTGACTTGCATACAGATTTCTCAAGAGGTAGGTCAGGTGATCCGGTATTCCCATCTCTTTAAGAATTTTTCACAGCTTGTTGTGGTCCACACAGTCAAAGGCTTTAGCATAGTCAATAAAGCAGAAATAGATGTTTTTCTGGAACTCTCTTGCTTTTTCGATGATCCAGCAGATGTTGGCAATTTCATCTCTGGTTCCTCGCCCTTTTCTAAATCGAGCTTGCACATCTGGAAGTTCACAGTTCATGTTCTGTTGGAGCCTGGCTTGGAGAATTTTGAGCATTACTTTCCTAGCGTGTGAGATGAGTGCAATTGTGTGTTAGTTTGAGCATTTTTTGACATTGCCTTTCTTTGGAATTGGAATGAAAACTGACCTTTTCTAGTCCTGCGGCCACTGCTGGGTTTTCCAATTTGCTGGCATATTGAGTGCAGCACTTTCCCAGCATCATCTTTCAGGATTTGAAATAGCTCAACTGGAATTCCATCACCTCCACTACCTTTGTTCGTAGTGATGTTTCCTAAGGCCCATCTGACTTTGCATTCCAAGATGTCTGGCTCTGGGTGAGTGATCATACCATCATGATTATCTCAGTTGTGAACCTCTTTTTTGTACAATTCTCCTGTGTATTCTTGCCACCTCTTCTTAATATCTTCTGCTTCTGTTAGGTCCATCAATTTCTGTCCTAATTGAGCCCATCTGCATGAAATGTTCCCTTGGTATCTCTGATTTTCTTGAAGAGATCTCTAGTCTTTCCTATTCCATTATTTTTCTCTATTTCTTTGCACTGATCACTGAGGAAGGCTTTCTTATCTCTCCTTCCTATTCTTTGGAACTCTGCGTTCAAATGGTATATCTTTCCATTTCTCCTTTGCCTTTCACTTCTTTTCTTTTCACAGCTATTTGTAGTGCCTCTTCAGACAGCCATTTTGCCTTTTTGCATTTCTTTTTCTTTGGGATGGTCTTGATCCCTGTCTCCTGTAAAATGTCACAAACCTCCATCCATTGTTCTTCACACATTCTGTCTATCAGATGTAATCCCTTGAATCTATTTGTCACTTCCACTGTATAATTGTAAGGGATTTGATTTAGCTCATACCTGAATGGTCTAGTGGTTTTCCCTACTTTCTTCAATTTAAGTGTGAATTTGGCAATAAGGAGTTCATGATCTGAGCCACAGTCAGCTCCCGGTCTTGTTTTTGCTGCCTGTATAGAGCTTCTCCATCTTTGGCTGCAAGAATATAATCAATCTGATTTCAGTGTTGACCATCTGGTGATGTCCATGTGTAGAATCTTCTCTTGTGTTATTGGAGGAGGGTGTTCACGCTGCTGCCATACATGTCTCTAGCGCAGTTTAGTCCAATTTGCTTTAAGAAATAGATCCGTGGACTACTAGTTAGTCTTCTATGAGAAAAGGAGATTATTCTTTTCCTCAAATGGTCAAATGGTTTAAAAATCCTGACTTCTTTATAGAAACTCGCAGTAAATTCTATAATATTACCTGCTCTGAGAAGTCTTACAGAAATGAAACCTGTCAGATGACTTGTATGTATTTGTTTTCCAAATGCCGTCCACAAAGCCTATTTTCGCTGGATACCTAGTCATGTTTCAGGGATTATCAGTTTTTTGTATAAGGCATTTTTAGAAATTGTATTTTTAGAACTTGGACTATACGTTAATAATCTTCCCAATACACATCTTCAGCAATAAGCTTTTATTTGGTTGTGTACTAGCTTAGACGCTCAGTCGTGTCCAACTCTTTGTAGGCCCGTGGACAGTAGTCCACCAGGCTCCTGTGTCCACGGGATTTTTTAGGGAAGAATACTGGAGTGGGTTGCCATTTCCTCCTCCAGGGGATCTTCCAGATCCAGGGATTGAGCTCACATCTCCTGCATTACAGGTGGATTCTCTACCACTGAGCTGCCCGGGAAGCTCAGTGGTAAAGCTTTTAATAGGTTAATTCTGATTTAAACAACAAATCATCTACATTTATATTATGTTAGATTAAATACATAATGTCTGCTGCTGCTACTGCTAAGTCACTTCAGTCGTGTCTGACTCTGTGCGACCCCATAGACGGCAGCCCACCAGGCTCCCCATCCCTGGGATTCTCCAGGCAAGAACACTGGAGTGGGTTGCCATTTCCTTCTCCAGTGCAGGAAAGTGAAAAGTGAAAGTGAAGTTGCTCAGTCATGTCCGACTTTTAGCGACGCCATGGACTGCAGCCCACCAGGCTCCTCCGCCCATGGGATTTTCCAGGCAAGAGTACTGGAGTGGGGTGCCACTGCCTTCTCCGACATAATGTCTAAAATTGTCTAAATCCAGGTAGCTTGTGAATCAAAAAGGACTTGACAGGAGATTATTTTAGTAATATCAATAAAAACTAAAAACAGATGTCTTAGAAATCAAGAGTACTTAGAAATCAAAAATACTTAGGAATATGAATTAATTCAGTGATTGCTGTCTGTGTATTACCCTTTAATTTACCTTTTTTTTCTTTGGGTTTTAGTATATGAAACTGATGCTGGGATATTCTGGCACATTTGAGAACAGTATTAGATGTCTGACATTAATATTTTGAGGTTGTTACATAGAAAGGTCACAATTTAGACATTTATCTTAGTTTCTTTTGGTAGAGATTGAGTGTCAGTTCTAAAAGCTTCTAGACTCAGTAAGATAGTTCCATAGTATGGATACTTCACTGTATCATTAGAATTATGAAATAGACAAGGCAATGTTTATGTTAAACAATTATGATTTAGAAAGGCTTAGACACTATTTTTTGCAACAGAGTTAAAGTAACTTTTTTTTATTATTTTAAAATCAAACAACAATTATGCCGTGTATAATGATGGGCCACACATATGGATCTTTATAGATGAGTTGTTTTGATTCTCACCTTAAGTCACATTAATGCTAGTTAAATCTTCCTTTTTTCATCTGAGTTACTTGAAACCCAATGAT
Organism: Bos mutus; assembly: GCF_027580195.1. Classification (NCBI taxonomy): domain Eukaryota; kingdom Metazoa; phylum Chordata; class Mammalia; order Artiodactyla; family Bovidae; genus Bos; species Bos mutus. The sequence continues at coordinate 14,657,369 of NC_091623.1, forward strand.
GACATCACTTTCAATAAGTTTTTTAAATTTAATTTGCAATGTTTGAAAAGTTTTTACATACAAATGAAAAGGAAAACAGGGGAATAACAGAATTTATACTTAAAATCATTATTTTTTGGAGCTTGGAGAGATAGATACTGTATACCCCAAACAAGTGAATTAAATAATTAATTTAATATAAAGTCAGACTTAATAAGAGTTTTTAATGAAAAGTTCTATAAGTAGATCTTTATTGATTTGATAATAATAAGGGTATTTTTTTAACCTGCCAGCACCTACCAAAACCTTTCCTTCCGTTAATACCCCAAACGTGTTTGCTACTTAAAACAGAGAAACAAGTTATCCAGAAAATCATGCTGTCATTTTTCTTCATTAGCCCTTTGGTCTGGCTGTATTCGAGAAGCTGATTTCCCCCATCATGTGGGCGAAAGTTGCTGTTTGGAGAAGCAGAGGTTTACTCATTTAATTTATTTCTCTGCCTTGCTCTGGTTGTCTGATCAGTTACTGAAAAGGAACAGTACTCTTGCCTCCATGTAGAAGCACCTCACCATACAGGAAACGAAGGCAACAAAATTGATCTTCCAGCTGTAATAACAAACCCAAGGGGTCCACCTTGGAGGGAAGCGTGCTGGCAGGCTGCCCTCTTTCACACTTCCTTGCTTTCAGGCCAAATGCAAGAGTAATGCTCAGGTGAACAAGGCTGCTGAGGCTGCTTGGGGCGACACGGTCTGTCTGCCTGCCTTCCCCCAGGTTTTGTTGTTATTTTCTTGTTATTTAGTCACTTAAGTAGTGTCTGACTCTTATGCGACCCCATGGACTGTATGTAGCCCATTGCTTTGAGCCAGATCCACAGGCGAGATGAATCTCCTGTCCCAGATGGCAGCTACCCAGAGCACTGCAGCCGAGGGAGCACTCTTTAATGTGCTGCTTGGGAAGGATGGAAGGAAAAAGGGCACCGTTTTTTCTGAGTAAGAACCTTAACAAATTATTGAATACGTGCTATGCAACTGGTACTATGACCTTACAATTTTAAAACCTACTAGGAAGGATGACATTCTAGGAATGAGGGGGGCCTTTGTTCTTTCAGTGTATTTTGGGGTTTGAGATTGCTGTCCTTTGCCAGCCTAGATTATTAAGGACAAAACCCCATTCTCACCTCTGCCTTACTTTTTGCAGTCAGGTAAAAGTCATTTTTCTTTTTCTTCATCAAATAGCTCGTATTGGGATTTGTCCTCGTTTCATTGGCAGCGTTTTTAGATTTGTAGTGAGAAGAGCTGATGTGGGTGACTTGACCTTTTTCTCCTGACTATAATTTTCTGGTTTTATAAAGTTATGACACTCACACATGGAGTAATGGCTCTATTCATTTTAAATAATAACTTGTTACATCTGGATTTAGTGAGGTGAAGATCCAGATCATGAGAGCTCTTGTGTCTGATAGATCATAGAATCAAAGACAAGTCTCAATGAAATGGAAGCAGGACCCATGGCTGCTATAAAAATGGGCTCTCGATATTTTAGCTACCTCTCTACCTCATTTTGTACTCCTCATCCTGCCTGCTCTATTTGCTTAGGTCTTCTCTAATTCTACCTTTGTCTTTTAGCCACTTGTGAAAAGCATCATTTAATTCACATTGCATTCATTTCAGCCAGTTGTTACGTTACACAAGTAACATTCCAATTTAACAAACGCTTTGGCATTTCCAGAATATTTTACTGTGACATGTTAAGTGATAATGAGCATACTAATTGGGTCTAATTGAGCCTAATGTGATGAACAAAGGAAATGTTCAGCCTTTCTTTGTTAATCAATAAATAAACATGAAAATTTCCCCAACCTAGTTAGAGCCCCTTATGGTAACTTTGTGGGAACCGGAAAGGCAGACGGATTTCAAACGGTATCCACCTTGGGCAGAGCAAGTAAAAAAAAGGGTGCCCCTTCTTCCAGGGGGACTTTTGGTCTCTTTGGCTGGTTGACTGGGAGCTGATATTGGTCCTCATACATCCTCAGCCCTGCCCAAGGGCAGGCCATGACCTGCGTAACTCTCAAAGCAGCCTTGTGCCTAGGACAGAAAAGCAGGAAACTGCATTCCATTCTGCCCCTTTCCCTCCCCCGTCTTCAAACCTTGGAAGTCTTGTTTTGTTGTTTGCTTTGCTGGGAGTTAATCCATTCTGATGGCAGAAATGGATGAGAGAGTCAGAAAATTGCTATTTGATTTTAGGATAAACAAAGAAAAATGACCTCAAAGACATTTCAGTGCAGCTTTCTCTTTCCGGCATGCAATGTTAATAAGTACACCACAGCCTCTTTCATGGAGAGAAAACCCATTTCCTGGACAGTAAATCAAAGAATCAATTGGAAAAGTTTGTTTACTTCAAAGAATCTATTGTAACTGTATTATCAAATGACTGCTTCTATGAACTAGGGAATGTACGTATATAAAATGAAACGTTTCTGGTGTGTGTTTATTGTGTTACTTCTTATCATACACTAATATTAATAATAACAAAATTAGGAAACTGAGTTTTCTGCTGTAAATATCAGAAGATGATTCCTCACTATAAGAAAAGAATGGTGTGCTTTTCCCCAACTCCTATAAACAGGAAAAGACAAGAGTAAACTTTAGACCCTTTTTTCTTCTTCTTATTGCAGGTGATGTGTTCCACATCACTGCTCCCAACAAGTTCACCTTTGAGGAAGCTGGAGAAGAGTGTAAAACCCAGGACGCCCGCCTGGCGACCGTGGGGGAGCTCCAAGCAGCGTGGAGGAATGGCTTCGACCGGTGTGATTACGGGTGGCTGTTGGACGCCAGCGTTCGTCACCCTGTGACTGTGGCCAGGGCCCAGTGTGGAGGTGGTTTACTTGGGGTGAGAACCCTGTATCGTTTTGAGAACCAGACAGGCTTCCCTCCCCCTGATAGCAGATTTGATGCCTACTGCTTTAAACGTAAGTGTTTGATACCTTTTAAAACATTCTAGTTTAAAAAAAAAAAAAAAAAGCTTCGAAGGCATGCAATTGATGTTCAACTAGCCATTGGAATGATTCCATGTCTTGCATTGTGTGCACGGAATGGAAACAGTTCAGTGACTCTCAAAAACAAGGAAATGAAACAGCAGTGATATGGTTAAAACAAGTTAGACAAATGGCTTTTAGAGAGGATGAAAAAATGTCAGGCAAAGGCCTTAACTGTGCTGCATTGCACAGAACATGTTTCTGAGCACTTGTTTTATATTAATTGCAGTCCTTCAATGCAATTGGATTGTTGGTGCTATTATAATGCTGGGGCCAGTCATGGCTGAGTTGAATCCCTGAGTTCTGTTTTTTTCCCTCTTTGTTTGGTATCACCCTTTCTTTCAAATAGCAGAGGATTTAAATTTCAGTAACCGCAGGTGAGTACTTGGAGCTGACATGGATAATACCTAAAAATGAACCATGCTATAAGTAAAAATTTCATTTTATCTCAGTTTATCTCATATAATGGAAATATGTTCCTTCTAATGCTCTAGTATCATATTAAATACAGTATATGTTTTTTGGCAAGCTCTAACATAAATAGGCTACCTTCAGTTAAGTATGGATTTAAAATAACTTAAAATGGATTTGAAGTAACATTTCTCAACATTAATGATATATTTAATTTTTACATGTCCTTAAATTACTTTAGCACTAGTCACATACCATAGTGTCATGCTTGTAGAATGCTTAATTAAACAAGCAACTAATCCAGAGCCTCACTGTGATGTTTACTGTAGGATCTATATTATGCCAGCCAAACAAAGATCTGCTAGAAATTTTGGTGACCTTTAGTGTGTTCAAGATGGAGCCATATTATATTGAATTAGTGAGAATTTTTTTACTAAGTTTTCAATATATGTACTGTTTTAGCAATACATACAGTCATCCCCTCAGTATCCATGGGAGATTGCTCCTAGGGCCCTCAGGGATACCAGAATTACTTACATAAGCTATACTGTGTAATGGGATATAATATCAACTATGTAAGTAGTTGCTAGCACACAACAATTTCAAGTCTTGCTTTTTGTAACTTTCTGGAGTTTTTTTTTTTTTTTAATCAGAACTTGGTTGAATCTTCAAATATGGAACCCGTGGATACAGAAGGTCAACAGTAACTGAAATGAGTCAAAAATACACTAGCTTATTTTGTAATTGGCTTCTAAATATACAGACTTTCTTCATTAACCAAAAAGACACAGAAGTGGGATATCTGAGTAGTCAGGAGAATAGATTGTTAGTGCAATGGAAAGGTGTAATTTCATATCCTGCTATCTCCCAGCTAAGGTATTTCTGTTTGGATCTCCTCCTGTAAACTCAACTTTCTGAGTGTTAAAGCCATGTGTTGTGTATCAGTGCAATACAAGCTGGCCACGAAAAGCCACGAATTATTTGTTTTTGTTCTTAGGCCCTGAAACTACAGGAAAAGTCTTGATCATTTTCAGGAAAACAACAAAACAACAACAGTAATAGCCAAACCTTATCCCCAGAAGTAAGAAGATATCATTCTTTTAAGCCACATACCCATAACAGTAGTTCCAGGAATATTTTCAAGTAGTTCAAGCTTTAAAATCAGTTTTATGTTAAGTGACTGGTGTGATTAAAGGAGAAAATCAAATTTTTGTGTGTGTATTGGGGAGGGGAGGGAACAGGTGGGTTAGAGAAGTTAAATTCAGGAAGGAGTTGAATTATCCTTGTTTGATTTTATTTTCTTGTGCTTTATAAACCTGGCACTAGAAAACTTTTAAACATTTTTGTTCTCTGTGAGAGAAAAATGTCAAACAAAGCCTGTCTATAGCCCCAAAGAATTCATCCTGATGTGTTTTAAATTATTTATTTAAATAAGGAATTCACATGAATGTACAAAATAACAAGATACTTAGATTCAAGTAGAATAACCACCTACTAAAACATCTGTATAAAACGTGAATAAAATTTGAAAGTTTAGGTCTTCTTTTTTCTCCCTAATTCATTTGAATCTATATAACTTGGAAATATATAACTTGCAGATATAATAGATTCAAATTTTTGTGTTTTACCCCAGTTAAGCTAAAGACTAGATTCTTATTTAGTTCTTCCCTAAGACTCTACCATACTCAAAGTTTAGTCATACATAAAAGCCTTCCTTAACACATAATGCCAACACCCTCCTCAAATTTCGAATTCATTTTTAAAAGATTCTTTTTAAAACATGTACATTTTTTTAAATTTGAAAAATATTCTCAAAATGACTTGCCTGCTGTAGTTTCCCATAGAGTTGAGTCATGACTAAATCTATAGGGTTAAAGTTGATAAGAATTGTGACCTTAAGGACAAATTCCAAAAGTGATGTCAGGGATGTACAGCTAGTTGGTTAAGTAGAAGAATTTAGAAATATAACCATATTTTTCTTGTTTGCTTTTACCAAATGTCAAAAGTGTTTTTAAGGCCACTTCATGGTGAATAAACAATACCAAATCTCACTTTGCTATAATTCCCTCTTCCTTCTGAAATCACTGAATAGAACATTAACAATGGCCGATGATAAATAGAATTAGAATCTGTTCTTGTCAAACAGATTTGAAAAACAAGTATATTAATGTCCTTGTGAAATACAGTCTTCCTGCTGGTTTCCCCTTGATTAAATTGTGCACTTTTCATTCTTCTTTGACCTCAGAGTTAAGCAAGTTTTGCGAAGTAGAGTTATGCAGTGCTCTGAAGGTTCATGCATGCTCCCCAAATTTAAGGGAATCAAAACCATTAAAGACTCGTGATAACCTCTCATTTAATATGATTAAAGATCTCCAGGAGAGGAAGACAGGGAATGTTTCCTAGAAAACACATTCCAATATCCTATTATTATCACTCTCAGATTGTTTTCTTCATTATCTAAATCCTTTGCATTAGAATCCGAGTCCATCTTTCCTTCTCAAGTTGGAAACCAAATTCTAAATAACAGCATTTCTACTATTGAACACAATTGTTCAGTTGTCCCTCAGTGTCTCCTTCAGCTGAAACAATTTCCTTGTTTTGAAATTTTAATTTCTAGGCCTCTAATCACCTATGCCATCTTGCTTTGAACCCTCATTGTTTTTCACACCCCTCTGTTCAGTTAAGCTTGGAGCTAAAGACAGTGGTCTAAAGAAGACTAAATAAATACCCACCACTTCCTATGACATCTTTCTTATGTATTTGTTCACTTTTACAATTGATCTGCCTTTCTAACCTATGATCAGCTTGTTATCTTTTCTGCACCCTAGATCATAATCTGACCATAGGTGTCAAAACTTATCCTTCCCTAACTGGCCTTTCTGAAATGTTTTCTCTTTATTGAATTTGAATCGGTTGGCATTCAATCACTCATAAAACTTTAAATATTACTTTGAATTCTGATCCCGCGGTTCTGACCATTACTCTTTCTGCAACCATGAACCCCAAATCAACTTTCTGAATATCTAGTCATTTCCCTATAATAAAGGCAAGTATGGCTATAAGTTAAATCGACTATCGTGCTGCTAATAGGATTTTCGTATTTCATTAGGAAAATCTGCCTTGTGTCTCACAATAGAAGCACTGGAGAAGATAGTCCATAGGATATAAAATACCATAAGTACAGTGATGTGAAACATCTGTGTGGCAAACAGCTGCAAATGTTCGAGGGGAGCTTTTGTGGGAAAAGAAGCCTGCTGCTTTCTGTTGGCTTCCTCGATAATGAAGCTGAAGAAGGGACAGTGGTAGTTTTCCAGGACAAAAACTTCTCCACGTGAATTCTTGTGGAGAGACACTTTTAGAAAAATCTGGAGTTGTGTTTTCACTTTTGTAATAGTCATCATTAATACACTGGTATTTATTCTTATGTTATTTCTTTGTAGATATTTGTGTTTTTATTTTTTTTTAATTAGTTCCTTTTTTTTTTTTTGGAAGGGTTGAAACAAGTGGGGCAGATGCTCAGATACACTGAGTTGTGATGGAAATCATCTGTTAAGTTGATGAAAAAGTAACCCAACCCCAAAAGGAAGTCTGAGGTTTTCCATTCCAAATAGTAGAATTAATCAGCTTAATTATAAGCAGACCCTTAAACGGGGCTCTCATTAAAAACCCTTGTTCTGAAAACAAAGTCATGTAGCTTTGTAAAGGAGATTCTGAGACACACTACCGTCATATGACTATGTTTCAGGCCTAGAGGAAGACAGCATCAAACAGCACAATACCAACTGATAATGACATACAGTCATGTCGTTTTTGAAATCTGAGTCTTTCGTTTTTAAACTGATATGAAAAGTATTTTCATAGTACTGTAGAAAGTTGCTGGCATACAAATTGGGTTGGAACATTAGGAAGACCTGATTCACAGGCCCTGTTTTGGCTCTCAGGCAGTTATCACCTCCTTTTAAGTGAATTTTTTCAGCCATGGAAATACTCAGAGGGAAAAAGCAAAATTAGCTTTTGTGTTGTTATTAATAACAATATGATTGAATTTTCTCTAATATGCAGTGTACCAAGTGTTTATATTATGTTTCCTTGGGAACTTTCTCTGTATGTACATTTTACTGCTTCCCTAAAGAATGCAGTTATAAAACAAACATGATATCTGGCAGTTAAATGAGGTAACAGTTATGGAATTTCAGAGGATAGAGAATTGAATGAAAAGAAAAATAGTCAACCTCACTTTGGTTCCTTAAGTTGTCCATGTCAATCAAAATAGACCAAAGCTTCCTCCAGGAAATGACTGCAGAAAAAGCTTTCTTTAAAAAAGGGGGGAAGAAACGTTATTGAACATGTTTTTGAAGAGTCTAATTCTTTTTTTTTTATTGTTTAGTTTTAAGATAAAGGGACAAATAGTGACAGACTAAAGAATTTTAAAATACAGCATAATGAAATGGTCACCAAGTTTTTGTACAATATTAATGAATCTGGGCTTTAAAATGGTCCAGGAAATGAGCACAACTAATAATAGCTCATACCAGACCAAAAAAAATGAGGAGTCTGTTACAGCTCAAGTCTGATTTACAACGAAATCACATCATTTTATCATTAAATTTTTTAAATAGGCTTTATTTAATAGTTTTAAGTTCACAGTAAAATTTAGTGGAACATTCCAAGATTTCCCACATACGCCCTGTCCACACTCATGTACAGCCTCACCCATTGTCAACATCCCCCATCAGAATGACACACTTATTAGACCAATGAACCCACATGGATGCAACATAATCACCCAAAGTCTGTAGTTTACATTAGGGCTCACTCTTTGTGTTGTACATTCAACATTTGGGTTGAATTTGGACAAATATATAATGACATGTCTTTGCCATTCTCTTATCACACAGAGCAGTTTCAGTGCCCTCATATCATTACGTTTTGACAGAGTAGATGGCGCTCAAAAGTAATCAACCAGTTTTGTCTTCCAAGGACTCTGGTTTGGGGATTATTAAGAGTAGGCCACAAGATATTATAGATACTACAGATTTTACAACTTAGCAAAGCAGTGACCACAGATGTCCTCAGATCAGTTCCTTCTGAGGCTAGTGGCAGTTTTTGATTTTTGAAAATCTTGAGTATTTTTTAAAAGACAAAATCTTTATGTGCCTAACTACCGCATTTTCTTTATGGTGAGATGGAATCCTATCTACAACACTGTCATTTTTATACACAACTTATATTTCTTTCAACAGGCCAGGCCATTCTCTGTAAATCTGGAGGCGTTATAATGTAGCATTTTATGATGACATGTTACTTTTTATTGCCTGAGCCCATTCTTTCTGATGCTCAGGGTTGTTTCCAGTGATTTGTAATTACAGAGCTAAAATATATCATGTGGGTACTTTACTTCCTGTTCTCTGTTTGCATTTCCTGCTGAAAGTAAGCCTGGACCCAAGACTCGCAAGAGTTATAAACATATCGTGTTGAACATAGAACAAGATGTAAAACTACAACAAAGGCCAAGCAGCCTCTGCCAGAGGCATTTTAGTATTTATTATAAACAAGGCTACCCTGTAGAGTTGAAAGGAACATGAAGACAAATGTCCAACACCTGGGATCAAGCAACAAGTGGTGTTAAAACGTTTAATATCCTGTTTTTATGAAAGCTTCCACAGTATGGACCATGTAATCGTTGATATGTAACTCGGGTACATTTGATGTGGCTTTTTTGTTATTTTGCAATCTGAGGCACTCCCTCTCCCTGGAGACATTATGTAGCTAGAGACAGAATAGTAGTATTGAGTTCTCCTACTAAACTTCAAGTTGGTGCTGCAGTTTCTGAGAAATAATGTGCCTACTGTTTCCAAGCTCTGCATTTGTTTTTTGAACTTCTTATCTGAAAACTACATAATATTCACGTTCGTTAACTAAGAACAGTCTTTTGTGATGATTAAATGTTTAGTTTCTGTCTTTGGGTTAAGTATAGTTTTTAGACTCCCCTCCATCACAAAACACTTTTGGGTCACTCCAAATTACACACAGCACTTAACAAACACTGGACGTACAACTTTTATCAGTGACTTGTCTAATCAACTCTTTGAAATTATTTTTCTAGCTAAACAGAATATATCAGAGGCTACAACCATCGAACTGAATATGCTTGCAGAAACGGTCTCACCCACTTTATTGGAAGAACTACAAATGGGACTGGACAGAATGACACCAATCGTCCCTTTAATCACTGAATTACCTGTCATTACAACAAAGGTCCCTCCTATAGGAAATATTGTCAATTTTGAACAGAAATCCACAGTTCAGCCTCTAACTAGTACCCACAGATCAGCCACAGAATCACTGCCACCTGATGGAAGTACGAAGAAGCCTTGGGATATGGACTATTACTCACCTTCCGCTTCAGGACCTCTTGGAGAGCCAGACGTATCTGAAATTAAGGAAGAAGTGCCCCAAAGTACAACTGTCGTTTCCCATCATGCTCCTGATTCATGGGATGGTGTGAAGGAAGATCTGCAAATAAAAGATTCAGTTACACAAATTGAACAAATAGAAGTGGGTCCCTTGGTAACATCTATGGAAATCTCAAAGCACATTCCTTCTAAGGAATTCACTGTAACTGTGACACCATTTGTATCTACAACGATGACCCTGGAATCAAAAACTGAAAAGAAAGCAATAAGCACAGTCTCTGAATCAGTGACCACAAGCCACTATGGATTCACCTTGAGAGAAGGTGATGGTGAAGATAGAACATCTACAGTTAGATCGGGTCAGAGTACCTCGATCTTTAGCCAAATACCTGAGGTCATTACAGTGTCAAAGACTTCAGAAGACACCACCCGCGGTCAACTAGAGGATGTGGAGTCAGTCTCCGCATCAACGATTGTCTCACCTGACAGTGATGGGTCGCCCATGGACCACAGGGAAGAGAAACAGACTCATGGCAGGATAACTGAAGGTTTTCTTGGCCAGTATGTGTCCACCACACCTTTCCCATCACAGCATCATACAGAAGTAGAATTGTTTCCTTATTCTGGTGATAAAAGATTAGTCGAGGGGACATCCACAGTTATTTCTCCCACTCCACGAACAGGAAGAGAAAGAACAGAAACTCTAAGACCAGCGATGAGAACAGTTACTTACACCAATGATGAAATACAGGAAAAGATCACCAAAGATTCATCTATAGAAAAAATCGAGGAAGAAGGCTTCTCTGGAATGAAGTTCCCTACAGCTTCCCCAGAGCAAATTCATCATACCGAGTATTCAGTGGGAATGACCAAATCTTTTGAATCCCCAGCATTGATGACAACGACAAAGCCAGGCGTGACACCAACAGAGGCAACAGATGTGGAGGAAGACTTTACAACTCCAAGTGGATTAGAAACAGATGGCTATCAAGATACCACAGAGTATGAGGAGGGTATTACAACCGTGCATTTGATCCAGAGCACTTTAAATGTGGAGGTGGTTACTGTATCAAAATGGTCATTGGATGAAGATAATACAACATCAAAACCTTTAGGGTCCACAGAACATGTAGGCTCTCCAAAATTGCCCCCTGCCTTAATCACCACCACGGGAGTGAGTGGTAAGGATAAAGAAATGCCAAGTCTTACTGAAGATGGAAGAGATGAATTCACTCGTATCCCAGGTAGTACTCAAAGGCCACTAGAGGAGTTTACTGAGCAAGACACAACAGACCATGAAAAATTCACAGTTAGATTTCAGCCAACTACATCAATTGCTACCACAGAAAAGTCTACTTTGAGAGATTCTATAACTGAAGAAAGAGTTCTACCTTTTACAAGCACAGAAGTCCGAGTTACTCATGCAACCATAGAGGGAAGTGCTTTGGATGAAGGAGAAGATGTGGATGTCTCTAAGCCTTTGTCTACTGTCCCTCAATTTGCACACCCTTCAGATGTGGAAGGGTCAACCTTTGTTAATTATAGTAGCACCCAGGAGCCTACTACTTATGTAGACACTTCCCATACCATTCCTCTTCCTGTAATCCCCAAGACACAATGGGGAGTGTTGGTACCTTCCATTCCATCAGAAGGTGAAGTTCTAGGCGAACCTTCTCAAGACATACGTGTCATTAATCAGACTCACTTTGAAGCTTCTATGTATCCTGAGACTGTAAGAACAACAACAGAAATTACACAAGAAGCAACGCAAGAAGATTTTCTTTGGAAAGAACAGACTCCAGAGAAACCAGTTTCTCCTCCCAGTTCTACAACTGACACAGCCAAGGAGACAACACCACCTTTGGATGAACAAGAGAGCGATGGGTCAGCATATACTGTCTTTGAAGACAGATCAGTGATGGGTTCTGACAGAGTCTCAGTTTTAGTAACAACTCCAATTGGAAAATTTGAGCAGCATACATCTTTTCCACCTGGTGCTGTCACCAAAGCAAAAACAGATGAAGTGGTAACGCTAACACCAACCACAGGGTCAAAGGTAACTTTCAGTCCATGGCCTAAACAAAAATATGAAACAGAAGGTACCAGTCCAAGGGGATTTGTATCTCCTTTTAGCATTGGTGTTACCCAGCTTATAGAAGAGACCACGACTGAGAAAAGAGAGAAAACATCCCTGGATTATATTGATTTAGGCTCAGGATTATTCGAAAAGCCCAAGGCCACAGAACTCCCAGAATTTTCAATAGTTAAAGCCACAGTTCCAAGTGACACTGCTGCCTTCAGTTCAGCAGATAGACTTCACACACCTTCAGCCTCCACTGAGAAGCCACCTCTCATTGACAGAGAACCTGATGAAGAAACAACCAGTGACATGGTAATCATTGGAGAATCAACATCTCGTGTTCCTCCCACTACCCTTGAGGATATTGTAGCCAAGGAAACAGAAACAGATATTGATAGAGAATATTTCACAACTTCAAGTACTTCTACTACACAGCCAACGAGACCTCCCACTGTGGAAGGCAAAGAAGCCTTCGGACCACAGGCATTTTCTACTCCAGAACCCCCGGCAGGGACAAAATTCCACCCTGACATAAATGTTTATATTATTGAGGTCAGAGAAAACAAGACAGGTAAGTCTTTGCTTTCTAGACATACCAATCAAGGCAATCAGCATTTTATCTTGAAAATTACTTTTGGGAAAAAAAAGTATCAACATGCCAAATGCTGCCATTAGAAGATAACTGGAGTGTGAAAAAATTCTGTTTTAGCTTCATATATTGTGTATTTGTACATGAATTGGAAGAATATGTTAAACAGTTTGGAAGAATGTTAGATATGGTTTTATTTTAAAAGTCATAAGAAGCCCTGCTTTGTCATCTAATATAACCAAATCATCACTGTTACATCACTTCAGAACATGCAGAACAAGATGTTTTAATTTCAGTGTCTTTCCATGTGTTACTACTCAAGTGTAGTACTAGACTGTGTTAACATTTCATTGGTCTTTAACTATTAACCTTCAGTACTTACACCGTGGACAGCTAAAACCGTATTGCATATCCCTCGGGCTGATAGAAAGACATCTAGAGGTTTGTTTTGGTTTTTCTCTTCCATGATTTGCAGGTTTATTATGCAACTTTGTGGGGTGGGTAATAGGTATGCAGTTTAAATGTTATTTTAAAGAAAGTTCAACATATTTTCAAGCTGTTGTCCTTGGATATTTTCATTAAGCTGTAAATATTTAGAACAAATAAGGTCTAGCTCAATTCTAGGAAATGCTGTAATATATTTTATCAAATACAGTTTCAGAAAGTGGATTACCTCTGTTCCCTAAAAACCCAGGCTGTAATGTTATTTATTTTGTGATTTAGTTATAAGAATATTCATGGTGCTTTTTATTCTGCTCAAGTATTTTATATATCTCTCTGGCAAAAATCTTAAAAGCTGTTTCTTTACATTGACTAATACTTGCAATTTTTATCATTAAACTTAACTTATTCCTTCTTAAAGGTCAGTACACTCTATCTTCCAAATTTGGTAAGCTGAATCGCGAATACGTGTTATATGGAGTTCAATAGATCTATTCAGGTTTGTCTTTTTTTAATTTAGAAGTTAAGATCATCGATTTTAGTTAAGTTGCTGTATTTTAGTTTTAGTGTGTGGATTAGAGGAATAAATGCTCGTTTTTCCTTAACCTAGCTATGAGAAGTCAAGCTAGAAGAATGTTTTTTGAGAGGTTTTTTTCTCTTACTGTTGGGCTATTCCCCTAGAGGTGTCATTTTTTGTAAGAGGTGTCATTTTTTGTAATTTATGCGATACTCATGAGCCTGCTTGGGGATGCACTTGTTGGGAACACAGGTGGCTCTAATGTCTAGTCAGCTGGCTTTCAGTTAGATGGTAATTTGGCCTCTACCACCCAGAACTTTCTCCATGTAAAAGCTCCTGCGGGACAGTGAATAGCAGAGAAGAGAATACACTCTCAGAGTATTGATATTAATCTCCACTTTCCAATACAGTTGAATGAGGTCAGGATTGGAGCATTATTTGCCTGTTAATGATGCTGTTTCTTGGAAACCATATTTCTTCTCTCCTACATTGCTCTTCTGCCTCTTGGAACTGGAGATGGAGAGAGAAGACAGGCTGCCAAATAGTGGTAATGAGGATTGCTGTTAGTGGGGCTGGAAAGTGACAAGAAGATATTACTATGAAAAAGAAAGAAATGAAGAGAAGCTTAGGGATTCCTACGAATGCTTAATTTGAGAATTAAAAAAAAAATTCTTGAATGACTAACTACACAAAAGTTTTTTCCCAACTTAGATTACTCTCTTGTTAGTGTAGATACTATGTTGAATCAAATGATAGATAAAGCAGTAAAACATGTTCTGCATTTAAAAACTCTTCTAAATGGGAAACTGTACATTGAGGTGAGGGTAATCAAATTACCAAACGGGATAAGTGAAACTCAATCTCCCTGGAAGAATTGGCAGCCATCAGAAAAAAAAAAAATCTAAGTTTATAAATGGCTACTTGAAATGGAGAGTCTGAGTAACTTTAACTCATAAACCATTTATACAAAGTGTGTATTTTTATCTGAATTGTAAACTTAAGTCAGTTGGGTCTGGGAAACACAACTAGGTATTTCCTCCTCTTTTTTCTACCTTTATTTTACTTTTCTTTTCTTTTTTTGGAGTTTAGTTCCTTTACAATGCTATGTTAGTTTCTGCTGTAGAGCAAAGTAAATCAGCTATACATATTCATATATCCCCTCTTTGTCACCACAGAGAGTTGAGTGGAGTTCCCTTTGCTATACAGTAGGTTCTCATTAGTTATCTATTTTATATATAGTAGTATATATGTGTCAATCTCACTTTTCAAACATGTGGCCTTGACTTGCCTTCAAACTAATTTCCATTCAGCATTGATAACAATGGGTCAGAAAGGAAAGGGAATAATTGTTTATCTTCTTTGGCAGAGGGTTCCAGTGAGTGCAGTGGGGTGCAGGGGGCTAGGGATGAGAATAGAACATGTATCTATCTATTAACTCCCTCGCTCCATCTCTGTCTTTTTCTCCCCTGTCCCTGCATCTATCTGTCTTTTCTGTATGCTTTATATATGCCCTTCTTAAGACTAAAAACACCGTTTATTGTCTTGATAAGACAATGAGGGTGGTGACTCAGGTCCAACTGCTTTATATTCATTTTATTTGTTTTCTATGAGAAATTTAATTTTTCAAGCATTTTTCACTCTGAAAAGGGAAAACCTGAGAGCAGATGTTAAATTAATGAGTTTTAAGGCAGGTGTTCATTAATAAGGAAAAATACATATGTGCCTGGAAAACCAACCTTTTTATGTATCAAGGCACATTTTTCCAAACTGGAAAATCCTTGGTACATGTACAAATTTGTATAAATCTATTCAAAAACGTAAAATTGACCTGTACATATACTGTATATTCAAGTAGGCAAAAATACCACCCATGTTACTCTAAACCAAGGCATTCATAATTTTTTTGCTGCTCTCAGCAAGTCACATAAATCTTGATTTTTAAAAAATTTTTACTACTATTAAACAAAACACACTATGCAGGACATGTTTATGTTCTATTTGCTCAAATGGATCTTAATAGCAACTCAGGGTGCTGTTGCCGGAGGGCAACTGTAGTTAGCAGTTAAAAAAAATCTGAAGGAACTTTTCAGCTCATAAAATTTTTATGAGCTGAAAAATGCTATAGGGTGTGTTTAACAGTGGTTCAGGGGATACTGAAAACATGGCTCCTGTCTATTTCAGGAGTAATTTGCACACCTGCACTTTGAAAAGTTATTGAAAGGTTTTCTTTGTGAACATGTGATGGCTCAGACGATAACGAATTTGCCTGCAATGAAGGAGACCCAGGTTCAATTCTTGGGACAGGAAGATCCCCTGAAGAAGGGAATGACTACCCACTCCACTATTCTTGCCTGGAGAATTCCATTCCTCCTCCAGAGGAGGCTGGTGGGCTATACAGTCCATGGGGTTGCAAAGAGTTAGACATGACTGAGTGACTAATACACACACACACACACACACACACACATGAAATCTATAGAGTTTAAAGGCATAGGAAGAGTTAGCTCAATTCTGGACTCTTTCCCTTTTTTAAAAGAATGCTCCTCCTTGAAATCATCTGAAATGTCATAAATTAGTGTAACAGGATTATGAATGATTTTAAAAACTAATACACTGTAATTTTAACTCAAAGAATAATTTAGAAGTCTACAGATATTGAATGTACAAATTATTATGCAAATGCTTATGGTTATAACATTAAAATAAGTGACTTATTTGTTTTTATTTTAAACAAATTCATGTATACTGCCTATTACTTGTCAGACTCGCTTGGTATTATTTGCTGGTCAGGTGTTCTTTTTTGCTAGTTTTATCATTTCTAGCTACCCAGTCTAAGTGTAAGACAGGTATTAAGCCACTATGAAACTAAAATGATAACAAATATAAAATATTGATGAAATTATTAATGAAATGGCATTAATGATTAATGAAGTTTTGAGAAAAATAATTTTGGTCTCTAAATTAGAGTTTCTTTTGCTCTGTTTCCTTGTTGAGAATTATGGTACTTTATTGCTTACAAAGAGTCGGACACGACTGAGCGACTGAACTGAACTGAACTGATTGCTTACATCATTCAGAAATAATTCCCATATGATTAACCCCATCTGCATTTTTGTTTGTATATTTGAGAAATGTACATAGAGCTAAATATTTATTTCCTGAATATGATGCTGTTGAGGAGAGGGTAAGGAATAAGGGTCATTAGCTCTAAGTATAGGAGATATCTGGGTAAATGCCAATATTCATACCATTGAAAGCACAGTCATCAGGTTTTAAAAAGTAATGTTACTTATATAATTCTTTTTAAATCACATTTTTATAGAATTTATTATGTAGAACTGCTTTCAGATTTTTAATTAGAGGATCAGATTCCTTTCTTGGGCCTCCATATTTTGAGCGCATAAAAGAGTGGCTGTTCTGGTTAGTGTTTGACGGGGGGGATATTAGGAGCCCTACTTTCTTGGGACCCCTCTCTCATCCCCAGTGGTAGTTTCTAAAGTAACATGTACCTTAGAACACAGCTAGAAAGAGAATGAGATCATTTGGGTAATTCAGAATAAAGCAGCAAAAATTTACTCATTTCTGAATGAATTTCTTTATTTTTTCTTAAGTAAAAACATTTTTTAAATTGGTCTCTCACTATATGGGCTTTCCTTGTGGCTCAGATGGTGAAGAATCAGCCTGCGATGCAGGAGACATGGGTTCGATTCTTGGGTAGGGATGATCCCCTGGAGAAGGGAATGGCTACCCACTCTAGTATTCTTGCCTGGAGAATTCCATGGACGGAGGAGCCTGGTGGGCTACAGTCCATGGGGTGGCAAAGAGTTGGACACGGCTGAGTGACTAAGCACACAGTTTTCACTACGTGTATGTATATGTCTCCCTATAATGATACACATTTATTAACATTTACCTTTGAACATTTACCTACATGATTCTGAATAAAACAAATTAAGCAAATCTAACTTTAATCTTATTGATAGCTGTATGTAGTCAAAATTATATATAATTATATTTCAGAGTATGTGCAGGGCAAAATCATCAAGTGTGCACTTAGAGCTTGATATTTTCAGACCACTCTTGATATATTTTATCATGTTTAAACTTCAGAGGTAATTTGTGAGGTGTCCAGGGGAAATGCAGCAGATGGCAGACAGAGGCACACTGGGTCTGGCACTTTGGTACTAGTCTGAGTCTTGGCACTCCTTGGAGCATTTTTGCAGTGAGGCAATTCTCTCCCCTGATGAACTCACAGGAATAATGACTCGATGTTGGCTCAGGTGCTGCTCTGTCTGTCAGTTTCTAAAAGAACATAGACTCTGGAAAGACTGGCTTCTCATTGGCATTCTATTGGTTTAAGAGGAGATGGCTTAGATTTCATTTGCTGCTAATAAGGGGCTCTGTGTATGCTATTCAGATACCTGCGATGGCAGGAGAACAGCATGCTGAAACCAGCAGCTCTGGTTCTGGGCTGTTTCTCTCCTGCAGAATTTTGGAGCACATCCCTGAACGTGGATGGGGCGGGTGCCTGCACACTTGAGTGGTTCTCTTTGCTGGGCTCCAGCTGTGGCTCCCTGCCAGAGAAGCACATGTTTTTTTTCCCCTGCAGGGAATTAGGATGGCTTCCCTCATTCCTCCTTGGCTGTCTAGAAAAGGACTGAATTCTTCTATTGGCAAAATAATGAAAAAAAGAAGAGACTGTCTCCTTTCCCTTCATTTCTATAGTAGGAAAAAAAGAATTGGCCTTAATATTTTTAAATTATTAATGAGCTTAACACTACAGTACAGATCAAAGCTTACCTTTTTTACCAAGTCCTTCTAAGTGAAATGTTTTGTATGTATAACACATACACTCACATAAGACACACATACAAAACACATAGAATCTCAAACTTTTAAATGCTGTATAAATATTTATTAACCCACTAATCTCAAGAAAATCTTGAAGACATTAAAATCATGCTTCTCACAGGTTGAGGCTTACTAATAAAAGAGATGTCCTGTAGTTGGGTAAAAGGAACTTTGCTGTCTTCTTCTTAACATAAAGAAGCTTATTCTTTCTGAAAATGGCACTTGCAACTACAAGTTGCCAGTGTCGAAGCTGCTATTGAGGTGGGGCGTCAGCCAAAGACAAATGCCACTTGTCATTAGCAGTGACCTTGAGAGAAAGGCTCACACTGTCTTCTAGCAGAGTAGTCAGTCAAGGGTTATCCTCAGGTAAAGCTACAACATGCTTTGTTCTTTAACAGAATCAAAAGGGACACAAAATAACTGTAAACCATAGGCCCTGCTCCCAAAGCCTTTAAATGCTTTTGAGGAGCCTATATTAACATAGTCAAATGTAATTAACAGTACAGAAATGCATAATTACACACTAGGTGTGAAATACTGACTAAATGGCAGATTATATCAACAAAGAATAAATCAATGAAGGCAGGGGATTCAGAAAATATTTCATGAGAAGGATGAAATATAAGCTGGTTCTTGTTGGAAGGGTACGATCAAAGACAAATGGCTGAAAACTCATTATTAACCTATTGCTTCACAACAGAGACTCACCAGTGGGCCAAGGAGCCCCAAGTACTGTCAGGCATTTTCCTAGACAGGGCTTGAATGGCAGAGTGGCTCCCCTGATTCAGAAGATGAATGCCTTCTTAAGATTCACCTAGAAGCCTATACAAATCATGGAAACTTCAGGCAACTTCCTCAGGAAGGAGTGTTCTCTCACATTTTCCTATTTTTCAGTGATTGATATATTTTGATAAAGATAGCATCATCTGTAAGTTAAGTACATTTAGCTTTTCAAAACACGTCCCATGATGTATCACGGTTCAGAATTACACATTTGTAAAATTAAATGACATAAAACTACTTTTTAGAGTGGGCTGTATACCCTAAAAGATGATCTAAACTTTTATAATATCTTAATTCAAATGCAGTTTGAACTAGCAATATTACAGAAGCAGGTGATATAAGTTAGGGAAACTACAATCAGTCTTTCCTTTGATTCTTGGCCATGTGGACCCAGGAATTTCTTAAATTTTCTGTCAGAAATTTTTGCCAGTAAAATGGATGTAGTAGTGATTATTGTATAGAAAGAATCGTTCCTAAATTCTGATACATACTCTCTTTTTTTTCCAAATCACAGGGATTATATAACAAAAGATCACTGTGTGTGTATATATATATATATATACACACACGTGTATATACACACACACGTATAGGGATCTTCCCAACCCAGGGATCGAACCCAGATCTCACCACATTGCAGGCAGATTCTTTACCAGCTGAGCCACAAGGGAATCCCAAGAATACTGGAGTGGGTAGTCTATCCCTTCTCCAGCAGATCTTCCCGACCTAAGAATCAAATCGGGAGCTCCTGCATTGCAGGTGGATTCTTTACCAACTTAGCCATACATATATGTATGTATCCAAATATATTAATATACATGTATCCAACAAATAGTCAAATAATTGCCATTCACTACATACTATACTAGAACTGGATTTTTGAAGCATACTCTGTGATATTCTGAAAGTCCATGGATAGGTAGTTGATTTGATCCATGGGATACAGTTCGATGGAGTGGAAAGAGCCTTTGGAAACAGACTTGGGTTCATGGTCAACATTGTTATCTGCCACCTATTTGATCTTGGGTAAATTGCTTGATCGCCACAGGCCTCAGTTGTTATAATAGTAAACATATGTGCTAATGCTGCTGCTGCTGCTGCTAAGTCATGTCCGACTCTGTGCGATCCCATAGACGGCAGCCCACCAGGCTCCCCCAGCCATGGGATTTTCCAGGCAAGAGTACTGGAGTAGGGTGCCATTGTCTTCTCTGATGTGCTAATACTACAAACTCATGAGATTACTTAAAAGAGAAGGGGATCTCTTCCTGGGCTTGCACGACACGGTGGCAGGCACATCGCACGTTTAATACCTCCTAAGTGACTAGAAAGCACCCAGCATAGTGCTTTGCACATGGCAATGACGTAGTAGAAATGAATCCCCTCTCAGCTACGGCAGTTGTTTCATTGTGAACGTCTAAATGTCAGAAAATGTAGATTGTTTTGTATTAAGTATGTTAAAAATGCAATTTCCTTAAAATTTGAGATGATTTATACTACAGTGAGACAAATATAATTATACTCTAGTATCTGTCTGACTGCAAGAGCTTGTTAAAATTTTAATCATCTATGGATTGTGTTTGTCTAGGGTGATGCCATTTTGGGTGCAAATCAGAAGCAGCTGCAGCCCTTATTTAAATTTTAAATATAGTTATAGTATTGATTCTATACTATCAACATGTAGAACTCATTAGCTTTCTGCTCTTTTTCATGTGTGAAAATTGGACTTGTGATTTTTGATGATTGCAAATTTAATTTTTTTCAAAGAAAAGATCTTTTCACAAATTCTTTATAAATTTTTCCAGGTGCTGGGCCAGGCCTCTTCTTGCATATTCATAGAAAACATGGGCATTCCCTGCTGTCTTTTTGTTGTTGTCAAGGAAACCCCCTAGTTCTCTACACAGGGATTACATTCTTCTTTCTTAACAGCTCTTAGATCATTCATTTGTGCAGTGAATAAAAAATGTATTCACGGGCCCAGACAGTGTTCAGAACTTTTGGAGGGGAGGGGTGTAGCTAAGGGGAGAGACGTGTGGTGAGAGGAGCAAAGGGATACAAGAAACAGAAAAAGAAATGCTTTATAAAGGTTTCATTTTAATGAGGTAAAATGAAAAAATAATTTAAATGCATTATCTGTTTTTGTCAGTTTTAAAATTTATTTGCAAAATTTATTACATTGAATCTCACTGAGGCCAGTTTGTCACATATATATTTAAAAAAAAAAGCTGGTTAATAAGTGACTTTATTAATAGGAAGATTCCAAGAATGGGGCTCTGGTTGAGGGGACAGGGGAACAATTTTTAGTGAAAACTGTTGTATATATTTTTTTCATTTGCATGGAAGTACTCTGATTTTTTACAACACAATTGAGGCAATGGAAATTGTAAAATATTGTTTCAACCTAGGGTATTGTGTGGACAATTCAGCACCTATTGCATGAGAAACTGTGTTCCTTAGAGGGATATGCCAATATTCAGACCTTTTGAGTGTAAATCAAGAAGGAAACCCTGATCCAATGGCATGAAAGCTATAATTATTCTCAAAAGGAGTGGTTTGATTTGGAGGAGGAGACTAAATTATGGCAAACCTTCTAAATACTTGCTAGAATTATTGTGATAATGTATAAAAATTTTTTTTCCATAGATAAGTTAAAGTAGGAGATTTGAAACTGGAAAGAAAGAATCCCTTGAGTGAGAGGGAAAGTTTAGTTGTACTTCAACATCTGTGTCTATGAAAGCTTGACATATTATGTCTCAGTATGGTACTTAGACCTGCTTGCCCCTAGTATGTAATCGGCATACACTACCTTGTCTGGCTTCCAATGACTTCATCTTTTCATCTTACACCACAGTATTCCTGGCATCTCACAGGGTGAGTTAGTTTCTTTGGCCATGTGCTGTTCGGAGTAGGTTTGGGTTTCTCTAAGTTGAGAAAGGGAGAAAACACACCAACGTATGCTTCTGTAGAGTACAACGGAATATACTATAGTTACCATCTTTTATTACGTTGTGATCTTACCTTGCTCTGCTTTCTAAGGGAGCCATTTCACTCTCTGAAGATAAAACATTCTCTGCCCATCTCTTCACATTCACTCCCAGGAAGTATTTTAAAGGCTTGTTGAAATAAAGGCATTCAGTCAAGCTACTCTGTGGCTGAAGTGAATTGAAGTCACTCAGTCACGTCCAACTCTTTGAGACCCCATGGACTGTAGCCCACCAGGCTCCTCCGTCCATGGAATTTTCCAGGCAAGAGTCCTGGAGTGGGTTGCCATTTCCTTCTCCAGGGGATCTTCCTGAGCCAGGTATCAAACCCGGGTCTCCTGCATTGCAGGCAGACACTTTACCGTCTGAGCCACCAGGGCTAGGGAAAGGAAAATAATGTCATCCATAGCTTAGTTGGGAAGGCAACTTGAAATAATCAATAAGCAAGAAAAGTATACAATAAAAGCCAGTTGCTTGCTTTAATAAAAAAGAAAAATAGAGGTAATATGGGCGTGAGTTTGAGCAAACTCCAAAAGATAGTGAAAGACAAGGAAGCCTGGCTTGCTACAGTCCTTGGGGTCACAGAGTTGGACACAACTGAGAGACTGAACAACAGCAGCAACAATGAAGTAAGTTACTATTTCAGACAAAGTCTCAGAATCAGCCTCACAGGAAACTCTGGGCATTCATCCTCTTGCTGAGCAACCATCCATGTTGCCCAGAAGGCCACAGAACAGCACCAACCAGGTATCAGCAGCTGACCGACAGTGATGCCATTCTGTGCAGGGGTTTGAAGGAGCCCCAGGAAATCCCCCAGTGCACAAATTCTGCTCATGTTGCTTCTCAACCTTGGCTTTATATCAGAATCACCAGGGAGCCTCCATATAAAAATATCCACTCTCCCAACCCCCACTAGACAACTTGAATCTGAATTTCTAGTGGTGGGACCCAGGCCTTCATATTTTTTGTTTCTTTTCTTAAATTTGCCTTCTTTTTTTAGTATTAGACGTCTGTATTTTTTTAATGCATGCAGTCTTTATTCCTGGAGAATGTTGAACCCTACAGTAAAGTAAAGGCTTTCTGACCTTGAAATATAGACATATTGGGGAAGGGGTTGCTTTAAACCTCTGCAAGTTTAAGTTGTATTTTACCAGTTTTAAGGGGGAAAAAATGTTTAATTCAGTCTCCCCTAAATGAAATGCTGGGCTTTATCACATTTTGGGAAGTGTAGCTTTTCTCACACATGTTAAATGAACCTTGACATCTGTAAGGAAGGAAGAAAATAGAATTAACTATAATGGAAACATATGTTTTTTAACATTTCAGAGTAATTGTAATTGGATCAAAAGTGATCGTGAGGGGTGGAGAATGTATCTTGAATTATACAGACCTGCATACCTCACACTGCCATACCCGTATTACTTTCTCTCTATCAGCATGGGGATTAAAAGGAAATACATATGCTCATGGCTTAAGGATTCTTTTGACTATACTGACAAAGTAAATATGTTCATTATATATTTCCACTTGAGAAAAATAGTGAGTATTGCCCTGAGATAAACCTATATGGATTCTATATTTGGAAAGGAAAAGAATGATAAAAAATAATATTGAGACTATGCCTGCCCACTTAGATTATCTGATTTTCATAGCCATAGAAGTCTTTAATATTTGCATTATCTGTGTTTCTTTTAGTTGTGTCTCAGAATTTGAGCTATTATTGCAGCCAAAAAACAGT
Organism: Bos mutus; assembly: GCF_027580195.1. Lineage (NCBI taxonomy): Eukaryota > Metazoa > Chordata > Mammalia > Artiodactyla > Bovidae > Bos > Bos mutus. The sequence continues at coordinate 14,681,186 of NC_091623.1, forward strand.
TTCTTCAGGACCAGAAAAAATGCAGATATTTAAAAGAAAGTGTCAAAGTAGTAAATGTAAATGTTTCCATTCTTGATGATAAATAACTATGTAGACATTCTTTCAACTAAATTCCCAAAGAGAAGCTAAGTGGCTAGAATAAGGAAAGCTTTACATGTTTAAAAGATTCTTTCACTTTACGGAACATAGAAGTTAGTAAGGAAGGTGAGACAAGTATATAATACCCACTAGGGAATTTATAAATAAGAAACAATATGACATAAGTCCTATGGCATACAAATGAAAGACACAACCAGTTCGGGCTGAGGAGTTTTAGTGAAGACAGACTGGAGGGATGGAGACTTCAGCTGGATCATTCATAAATACAGGAGTGAAGCTCCAAGGAGGGTTTATGAAGCATTCCAAGTTTGGGGCAGGAGGATTCTTGTTGAATAGAAGTGTGAGTTGGGAATGAGGAGGATATTGAGATGGGGGCATAGATTTCTCTGCATCCAACTCAGAGATGCAGAGAATGAGAGGATGAGGATAAATGTGAGGACAGCCATGGAGCTGTTTGAACATGCTATTGAAGAGGTCAGTTGGAAGAGGTAACTTTTGAAGAAGGGAGTGTTGTAATGAAAACAAACTGATGTTTGGTAAAGTTCAGTTTAGTAGCTGTAATTGGAGAGCTTAGAAGGAAGTATTGAGATACACACACACACACACACATATGAGGGGCATTCGTTTTACTTATGTCAAAGTGTTTTACCTAAATTTGAATCCTTGATTTTGACCAAAGTATTTTTCTGGTGTTGGGCATCTAGTCATTATCTGTCATCTATTCATCTATGAAAAGTTTTGACAATCATGGGGAACTAACATGAAAAAGATAAGAAAAGTAAGTACTGCCCAATAATTGGTTTTTGTCATTTGCTCTGCTTTCAAGGAAACATTTACAAACTGAAATAACCTGCCTTCTTTTTCATGCAGCTCTTTATCTTACTGTTCAAAAATGCTTGAAGGGCCCAAAATTACTTGATTAAGCTCTCCAGGAAAGCCCTTACCCTTTAAAAATTGGAAGTTAGGGAGTCCCTTGGGCCTCTTCTATAAGCAAGAAAAGCCCACACTCAGTGGTAACTCCTTAAGCTCACTTAGAGCAGATGACTGTATCTAAACACATTCTTTCCACTTGAAAGAACAGCATTATTAGAGGATTATCTGAAGCTGGGAAAAGAGATGATTCCCATTTATCATCCCCATAACATGTCTGCCTCAAAAGTGAGGCCATCAGAAACGCTTATATTGTTTATTACGCTTTCTGGGTGTAAAATTCATGAATTGAGAAATATTGAGCTCCTTTCTCAGCAAGCAGGAGCTGTCAGTGTCCGATAGCATGCATGGGTGGTACACCAAATGAACCTCGGCTAGCAGAGCTAACAGGGAGACACGGGTCACAGAATCCAATCTTGATCTCCTGGCCCCTAGTTTAATCTCTTACCTCTGGAGGGATTGCGCGTTGATCTAAATATCACGTGATTTTCAATTATTAAAGTAATTTAAGCATATGAAAACAAGTGACAAGATTTGGGGAAGATATTTATATCTTGATCACTAATGTCATTTATTTTTTCAACATCCTGAGTTGGCACCATTTTTAGTGTCTCAAATTTTGAAAATGTTGGGAAATTTGGAATGTCTGAGACAACCTAGTGGAAAAGCACATTAGGTAGTCTTCATTGTTTTACAAGGTGGCAGCTAGCATTTTATTTTAGTTAAGAATATTTCAATGGTGAATGAAATTGAAGCATTTGCTTATGTCTGGATATATTAGATTCATAGGTATGTGTCAGAAAACTTAAATATCTTAGACAACTTCAAGTTTTCTCTATTTAAATTCCAAAAGTGTTTCTCAAGTACTTCAGTATGGCTGTCTATTGTATTTTTTAAATAAGGAACCAAAATCTTTTTTTTCCCACACATTGAAATCTATTTTCATAGAGAAATGTGATCCTAGTATCTCTCCACTGAGTGGATTGGTATATACTTATATTTGATTAAAAGCTCTTAAATTGTAGAATTCCCTATAGAAAACATGGACTCTAGCCAGCTGCCTCTGCATCTTAGCAACTATGTTTTGTGTCTGCTAACAGTGTGATTGTAAGACTTGTGCTATGTCTACAAAATTTTGCCATTAAGTACTTAAATATACTTGATGAGTAATTTGAGGTCAGCTAGCAATAAAGCTTTGTGTGAAATGCCATTAAAAAAAATCTATTAGCGTGGTATATTCAAGCTGTTAAAATACATTCATAGAAACAGAGAAAAGATTATACATACGCTGTGTAGAGTTCTGTGGTTTGACTCTTGCAGTCCAAATAAAAGTTATATCACCCTAGAATAAAATTCTAAAATAGAGTCGTCTTTTGTAAGAATTTGTTCACCTCAGAGCTGGGGTCATTAATTATTCCATGAGGTTGCACTGTTAGTACAAAATAGAGCAGATCACAATTTCATGATGAAATACTTGCTTTCACAGAAACACAGGTGTTCCCTACTCCCCTCCACATCCCCACCGGTCACACACCCTACAAAGAAACTTTTCTGGTTTGCAATAATAGCTCTTGCAACTCTCTCATAATATGCATGGTGGGTGAGGGTGGTGGCAAGAAAGGGGGATGAAGAAGTAACTTCAGAAACTAAATAAAGAGGAGCAAATTGGAATATGGGTGAGATGGAGGTGGCAGTGGCAGGAGTGAATTCACCTGTCTATCTTAAGTCGATTTTGTGACTTTTTACAAAAATTATTTATTTATTTTTGGCTCTGCTGGGTCTGTTGCTGCTCAGGCTTTTTCTCTAGTTGTGGTGAGCTGGGGACTACTCTCCAGCTGCTGTACATGGGCATCTCATTGCAGTGGTCCTCTTGAGGCAGAGCATGACTCTAGGGCTCACAGGCTTCAGTACTTGCGGCTCGTGGGCTCCATAGTTGTGGCTCCCAGGCTCTAGAACACAGGCTCAATAATTGTGGTGTGCGGGCTTAGTTGCTCCTCAGCACGTGGCATCTTCCTGGATCAGGGATTGAACCCATGTCTCTGGCTTTGGCAGGTGGAGTCTTTACCACTGAGCCACCAGGGAAGCCCTTCATGACATTTTAAAAGTATGAAAACAAGTTTGCCATGCTAAGAATAAAATGTCGATTCATCTGTAGAGAATCTCTTGGCCAAAAAACTTGTCTTCAAAGCCCTGGGCAATGAATATTTTCCTCACCCTTGAACCAATATTAAGAAATCAGAAGAAACCATTTGGAACACAACTTATTTTAATAATAAATACTGATAAGTTATTAAGACTTCCCTGGTGGCTCAGATGGTAAAGCGTCTGGCTACAATGAGGGAGACCTGGGTTCAATCCCTGGGTCAGGAAGACCCTCTGAAGAATGAAATGGCAACCCACCCAGTATTCTTGCCTGAAAATCCCATGGATGGAGGAGCCTGGTGGGCTATAATCCATGGGGTAGCAAAGAGTCGGACACAACTGAGCAACCTCACTTTCACTTTTCACTGATAAGTTAATTGTGAGAAGATTCCTTTCAGAAAAGAAAACCAAATAATTTTATGTACATTTCATATCTTTGTTTAAGAATTCTTGTTAAGTGGAGCATTTTTACAGTGCTCATATTTAATGAGCACCTTTTGAAATATATCTTCTCAATCACTGTTTATTATGATGCACTGATAGTTATTTGGTCAGTCCAACTTCAAAGAACAATGAGAAGTATAAGATGAAATTGCTTAAGTATTTCTGTATTTTCTGCCATTCTGAGGCAAGGCAGATCAGGTACTTGGAAGGCAGGTAGATAAAGGAATTCTAATTTAAATGTAATGATTGGTACATCTGCATTACGTACAATCACAAAGTGTCATTTGCAAAAAGAGTTATAGGAAGGTCATTTCTCTAACCTATTGGCATGAGGACTTGTTTCAGAGAGAAAGAGAAAGATTTGGAAGACACCGTTGGAGGCCATAGGTTTCTGTAAAGTTGGTAAATATGAGTCTGCCATATAGTCTCATAGAGAATAAGTATTTAGTAAATTTTGTGCAATCAATTGATCTTGGGGAGATTGCATTTTGGGGTGCCATGCATGGTTGTGGGAGTTAATTTAATTTTGCATGCAAAAACCAGTACGATGCTGAGCTGTGTTGTGAAGTTTATGGCTGTGATTGAAGTATTGTGGTATTTATTTAGGTTAGAAAATGGAATAAATTGCATCTAACAGTTGAGTCTTTTGGTGAAATATTCTAACACGCTGGTCTAAAATGCTAAGGGAGTCCTCAGATTTATGAGCAATAAGAAATGTCAGGGTTCCTTATCCAAGTGGAAAATGGGCTAAAAGAATATTATACTCTGTTCATTGAACTGCAATTAGAGAACATAAAATGAATGTCAGGGAATTTAATTAATTGAATTAAATAGACTTAATGAGTTGATAGTCAATGAAATTATTATAAAAATTGTTGATTTACAATGAGTTCTTTGTTTTCTTTACTAGGAAAATATTTTATTTTCAATTATTCTTTTCCTTTGTAAAACATGTAAGTGAGCGTCAGAGTGTCAGTTCCTTTGACATGTTGACATTTGACACACTGACAGACCTCTGTGTCTTCTTTCTGCTTTTTTCCACCCCACTTGTTTTTAGAGCTACCAACATCATACCTAATGAACCTCTATCTATAATTATTCACTAAGAAGTTCATGGGATATGTTTATATCCATTTTGTTTTTCTAAAAAGTAAGGAATTTATTTAGAAATTCATAGAAATCTATAATAACATTGAATATTTTTACCCTATTCCCAGCCTAGGAGTTTATAAATAAAGACTATCAAGCAGTTATTTCCTTATGTATCCTTGTGTTTGGCTGGAGAAGCTTGGCTGAGTAGTTAGTTTAATCTCCACTGCTTATACAGAGGTACAAAATGTGATGGGGATTTTTTTATATATGCTTGACACACACCTATGCTTCTTATTGAAATTCTTTCTGTATTTAAGTGCAAGGTGTTGTGGAAATTTAGACTGTATGTGTGATCATTTTTCATAATGAGTTCTCATGATATTTATACCTAATGAAACCTAATGAAAAGGGTGATATGCTAAATGACACTATGCTGCTGCTGCTAAGTCACTTCAGTCGTGTCTGACTCTGTGCGACCCCACAGACGGCAGCCCACCAGGCTCCCCCATCCCTGGGATTCTCCGGGCACTATAAGCAATTTAAAATTGGCATATTTTTGAAGTTCCTGTTAAATTCTACAAAGTTTCACAGAATCGTTTAACTGAGTGTAGCTTCATGGTAGCTCAAATGGTAAAGAATCTGCCTGTAGCACAGGAGATCTGGGTTCAATGCCTGGGTCGGGAAGGTCCCCTGGAGAAGGAAATGGCAACCCACTCCAGTATTCTTACCTTGAGAAGAACTCCATGGACAGAGGAGCCTTGTGGGCTGTAGTTCACGGGGTTGCAGAGTCGGACACGACTGAGCGACTAACACGCTTTCACTCAACTGTATTCAAATAGTATTAACAATGAGGCTGCTTGATTTAGTGATTAGATAAGGTTATATATGTGATATTTCAAAAGATTCATTTGTACAGAAGGCATTTAAAGATGCATTCTCTCATATACCTATATAAGAATATGCATATATATTCTCTCACATTCTTTTTTCCTTAGTGAGAGGTAGCCTTCAACACAAGCTATATTAAAAGGTATTTGTCATCTGAAGATGTTTTCTTTTAAAACATACACCATGAGACAGTATAAGATCAGAGTAATAACTTCTATGATCTAATATTAAATGAACTTACCCTTTTTGAAAACAAAGGTAAGGCATTTAGTTACTTCTGTGAGTTTGGCAATTAGGAATAGCTGTAACTTCTGTGGCAGAAATCATCTATATTAGTACATATTTTTAATTTTTAAAATTTTTATTTTATATTGGTTTATAGTTAATTTACAATGTTGTGTTAGTTTCAGGTATACAACAAAGTTATGCAGCTCTATATATACATATGTAAATTCTCTTTCAATTCTTTCCCCATTTAGATTATTACAGAATATTGAGCACAGTACCCTGTGCTATACAGTAGGTCCCTGTTGGCCATCTGTTTTATTTATTTTTTAGTTGTTTTTTTTTTTAACTGGAGGATAATTGGTTTACAGTATTGTATTGATTTCTGCCCTACATCAACATGAATCAGCCATAGCTAATACATATGTCCCCTCCCTCTTGAACCTCCCTTCAACCTCCCACCCCATCCCACCCCTCTAGGTGGGGTTTTATATTTTTGTAACATGCCAGAGTTATGTATTGATCACATTTCTGTTTAGGGTAGCAGTATTTTTTGTTCATTTGAATACCTATCCCACTTTGTTTACATGATTGAGGCACCGAATGTATTCAGTGGAGATATAAGGAGTGATTTGTAGTGTGTGAAAGTTAAATAGGATGCACATGTAGTAGGGAAGAGTGACCTACTCTGACACAAATAGTACTGATATTTTATGGTGGCAATATAGTGAAGATGGGATACAGAGAAAAAAGTTTTCTTTTTTGTTTTTATTAGAGTGAAAGGGATTAATGTAAATACAATATATCTTCTACTTACATAAACGTTTTGCGGTCTCTCTTTTTTTAATTAGCAAACCATAGTTAAAAACAGAAGGAGCTCTGTAGAGTTTTTATTGGATGTTCATATACTTCTGTATTTATGCTGACACAGAGAATACAATGGCAAAGAGTCAGACATGACTGAAACACACACACATGCAAAGAATACAGACAATATTGCTACCGTCTCAATAGAGTGTTTTTCTTTTTTGCCATCAGGAAATGTTAGATGTTGGGTGACGGGGAGTGGCTTCTGACAACAGAAGCCATTTCCCTACCAATAGAGGGTAGGAGTGATTCCGTCGTTGTAATTATTATTCCTCCTGTAAGTTCTCAGGTTCAACCTAAGCATGTGTGGCATGGATCAGGGCTAGGCTGAAAGCTGTATCTGCAACAGTGTTCCCGGGACCAGAGGGCGAGACCCCGGGCAACCCTACGAGCTTCTCTGTGTCTTTCCTGGGGTCAGAACACCCACAGGTACCTGTCCGTGCTGCCGTGATTCTGAAACCCTCTCCAAGGACCACTGAATTCCACTCCGATGCAAATGAGGGTGCGGAATGTCCCCCTCCTGGTGTTTGGATGAGGAGCTTTGCTGGTGGATTTTTGGAGAGAGAAAAGACAGATGGGCTTAGTGGTTGATACCCTGTGGCAATCTACAGTCTAGGAAATGTTCCGAGAATAGGTGTTATTTCAGGTATGCTAGTTCTAATGTTTAGAAGTGACTCCTGAACTTCTTTTGGAGAAAAGGTTAATGAAAAGAATGACAATTGCCCCAGGCCAGATCACCTCTCATTACAGATAAAGCTGGAAAGGTGTGGAGGGCTCTTCTTTCCTGGTGCTTTCTGTGAGACAGCCCTGCAAGGAGACCCCCAGCCCCTCCTCCCCAGGGCTTCCTGCCCTTGTGCATGGAATGTGGCTGCAGTTTATTACACAGCTAAGTCTTGTCTTACTGTTGCGTGGGACAGGATTGTCATCACACTGTGAAAGGGCTGTAAAGAAACCTCTCTTTTACTTTTCTAAAAACAGTCTTCTCTAGAGTAAATTATGACAGGAGGCCAGAAGAAATTGCTTCTCACTTCCCTATTCAATAGAGGGTATCTTTGCATTCACCAACATGAAGGACAACAGTTACTTTTTTCTGTATGATCTCGTGAAGGGATCTTAACTTGAAATTTTTTTTTTTTCCAGTTTGCACAGAGATGAATTCTTCCATTTCATGATTACACTGTGTGTACCTGGTGCCTTGTTTCGTTTTAAGGATGTGGTTTTGTTAAACATGTTGAAGAGCTTTTGTGACCTGTTGCTACAGTTGGATTTATCTTTCCCGTTGTTAATATCAAACAGCAAATGCGAAGACTGAGAACCATGTGTAGAAGGGTGATTGCTCTTACTGTGAACAGATTTGAATCCTTCTTTTTGTGTGAGAGTGTGATCAGCCAGCCTTGCTATCGATTTCTTCTATCGTACACTGCCAAATCTTCTATTTAAGTATTGTGAAAACTCTTTGTTTTTTTCAGGTCGAATGAGTGATTTCAGTGTAAGTGGTCATCCAATAGATTCAGAATCTAAAGAAGATGAGCCTTGTAGTGAAGAAACAGATCCAGAGCACGATCTAATTGCTGAAATTTTACCTGAGTTACTTGGTATGTTGCACAGTGAAGAGGATGAAGAAGATGAGGAGTGTGCCAATGCCACTGATGTCACGACCACCCCATCCGTGCAGTACATAAATGGGAAGCATGTAGTTACCACTGTTCCCAAGGACCCAGAAGCAGCAGAAGCTAGGCGTGGCCAGTTCGAAAGTGTTGCACCTTCTCAAAATTTTTCAGACAGCAGTGAAAGTGATAGCCATCAGTTTATAATCACCCATGCTGGACTGTCCACTGCCATGCAACCTAATGAATCTAAAGAAACAACGGAGTCCCTTGAAATTACGTGGAGACCCGAGATTTACCCTGAAACAGCAGAGCCTTTCTCAAGTGGCGAGCCTGATAGTTTCCCCACAGCCTCAATCCATGAGGGAGAAGCCACTGAGGGGCCAGACTCAATCACAGAGAAAAATCCTGAACTTGATCATCTGGTGCATGAACATGCTGAATCGGTACCTCTGTTTCCTGAAGAGTCTTCAGGAGATGCTGCCATTGACCAGGAATCTCAAAAAATCATCTTTTCAGGGGCTACCGAAGGAACGTTTGGTGAAGAGGCAGAAAAAAGTTCTACCACACATACTCCAAGTATGGTTGCAAGTTCTGTATCAGCACCTGTCTCAGAGGATGCATCATTTATCTTAACAGGCACTCCACAGTCTGATGAGCCGTTGTCCACAGTAGAAAGCTGGGTGGAAATAACCCCTAGACACACTGTCGAGTTCTCGGGAAGTCCTTCAATTCCAATTCCGGAAGGCTCTGGGGAAGCAGAAGAAGACAAAGATAAAATATTTGCCATGATAACTGATTTATCACAGAGAAATACTACAGACCCCCGCGTTACTTCAGACACCAGCAAGATCATGATCACAGAGAGCCTTGTGGATGTTCCTACAACCACTGTATATTCAATTTCTGAACAGGTTTCTGCAGTAGTGCCTACCAAATTTGTAAGGGAGACAGACACTTATGAGTGGGTTTTCAGTCCACCTCTGGAGGAAACAACAAGGAAAGAGGAGGAGAAGGGAACTACAGGTACAGCTTCTACAATTGAGGTACGTTCCCCTACACAGCGATTAGATCAGTTTGTTTCACCCTCTGAGTTAGAAAGCTCAAGTGAAACTCCACCTGATGATTCAGCAGCTGCTACTAGGAAGAGTTTCACGTCCCAGATGATACCCACACAGTCTGAAAGGGAAACGACAAGTTCTACCATTGTCTTTACAGAAACAGAAGTTTTAGACAATCTGGCAGCACAGACCACAGATCCCAGCCTTAGCAGTCAACCTGGGGTTCTGGAAGGGTCACCTACTGTCCCAGGGAGCCCCGTCTCTCTCTTTATGGAGCAGGGCTCCGGAGAAGCTGCTGTTGACCCAGAAACCACCACTGTTTCTTCACTTTCATTAAATTTAGAGCCTGAAATTCTAGCTGAAGAGGAGGCAGCTGGCACTTGGTCTCCAAATGTGGAAACTGTATTCCCTTTTGAGCCAACCGAACAAGTCTTCAGTACTGCAGTGGTCAGGGAGGTTGCTGAAACTATAAGCCAAACATCTAAGGAAAACTTGGTTTCAGAGATCTCAGGAGAGCCAACTCACAGGGCAGAAATAAAGGGCTTTTCTACAGATTTTCCTTTGGAGGAAGATTTCAGTGGTGACTTCAGAGAATACTCGACAGTATCTTATCCCATAACAAAAGAAGAAATAGTGATGATGGAAGGCTCAGGGGATGCAGCATTTAAGGATACCCAGATGTTACCATCTGTAACACCTACCTCGGACCTCAGTAACCACACTGCTGACTCGGAAGAACCTGGCAGCACTTTGGTCAGCACCTCAGTCAGCACCTCAGCCTTCCCTTGGGAAGAATTCACAGCCTCTGCTGAGGGCTCAGGTGAGCCCTTGCTCTCAGTAAGCAGCTCTGTTGACCAAGTGTTTCCCAGTGCCGCGGGAAAAGCCTCTGGAACAGATTCCCCATTTATTGACCAACGATTGGGAGAAGAAGGTGCTATCAATGAAACTGATCAAAGATCCACCATTTTGCCAACAGCAGAAGCTGAGAGTACTAAAGCTTCAACCGAAGAGGGGGAGGTGAAGGAGAATCACACAGTTTCAACGGACTTTCCCCCAACTGTGGAGCCAGACGAATTATGGCCTAGACAAGAAGTCAACCCTGTAAGGCAAGGAAATGGAAGTGAAATAGTATCAGAGGAAAAGACTCAAGAACAAGAATCTTTTGAACCCCTTCAAAGCTCTGTTGCACCAGAACAAACAACTTTTGATTCACAGACATTTCCTGAACCTGGACTCCAAACCACAGGTTATTTCACACTAACGACAAAGAAAACTTACAGTACTGATGAGAGAATGGAGGAGGAAGTCATTTCCTTAGCTGACGTGTCCACTCCAACTCTAGATTCAAAGGGCTTGGCATTGTACACTACTCTCCCTGAAGTTACTGAAAAATCCCATTTTTTCTTAGCTACTGCCTCAGTGACTGAATCAGTACCAGCTGAAAGTGTAACTGCAGGTTCAACCATCAAAGAGGAAGAGAGTATAAAACCCTTTCCCAAAGGTACGAGCCCGATAATTAAAGAGTCAGATACAGATCTTATATTCTCTGGACTGGGATCTGGGGAAGAAGTTTTGCCTACTCTAGGATCAGTGAATTTTACTGAAATAGAACAAGTCCTTAGCACATTATATCCCCTGACTTCTCAAGTACAAAGTTTAGAAGCCAGCATCTTAAATGATACAAGTGGAGACTATGAGGGAATGGAAAATGTAGCAAATGAAATGAGACCACTCATTTCCAAAACAGACAGCATTTTTGAAGATGGTGAGACAGCATCCAGCACAACGCTACCAGAAATTTTAAGTGACGCCAGAACAGAAGGGCCCTTCACGGCACCTCTCACTTTTTCCACAGGCCCCGGACAGCCTCAAAATCAGACGCACCGTAGGGCAGAAGAAATCCAGACCAGTAGACCACAGCCTCTGACTGATCAAGTCTCTAGCGAGAATTCTATGACAGCAGAAACTAAAGAAACAGCAACCTCTGCCACTGATTTTCTGGCTAGAACATATGATCTTGAAATGGCCAAAGGATTTGTTACATCAACACCGAAACCATCTGACCTGTTTTATGAACATTCTGGAGAAGGTTCTGGGGAATTGGATGCCGTTGGTGCAGAAGTCCACGCTTCTGGAATGACTCAGGCAACTAGGCAAGGAAGCACCACATTTGTTTCTGATAGATCCCTGGAAAAACATCCCAAGGTTCCAAGTGTCGAAGCTGTTACTGTTAATGGATTCCCGACAGTTTCAATGGTGCTGCCGCTTCATCCTGAGCAGAGAGAAGGCTCTCCTGAAGCAACCGGCACACCGGCAAGCACAGCATCATATGAGAAGGCCACAGAAGGTGCGGCAGATAGTTTCCAAGACCATTTCGGGGGATTCAAGGATTCCACGCTGAAACCCGACAAAAGAAAAGCCACTGAAAGTATTATTATAGATCTGGACAAAGAGGACAAGGATTTAATATTGACAATGACGGAGAGTACCATCCTTGAAATTATACCTGAGCTCACATCAGATAAAAATACTATCATAGATATTGATCACACTAAACCAATATATGAAGACATCCTTGGAATGCAGACAGACTTGGATCCAGAAGTACCCTCGGGACCGCCTGACAGTAGTGAAGAGAGCACTCAAGTTCAAGAGAAGTATGAGGCAGCTGTTAACCTGTCTTCAACCGAGGAAAACTTTGAGGCTTCTGGTGATATTCTGCTGGCTAATTACACTCAGGCAACACCTGAATCGAAGGTTCCTGAAGACAGAAATCCATTAGATCACACAGACTTTATCTTCACGACTGGGATCCCCATCCTTAGCTCAGAGACAGAATTAGACGTTTTGCTTCCCACAGCCACATCTCTGCCCATTCCTAGTAAGTCTGCCACAGTTAATCCAGAGTCAAAAACTGAAGCCAAAACCCTGGAGGACATCTTTGAATCAAGCACTTTGTCTGATGGCCAAGCTATTGCAGACCAAAGTGAAGTCATATCAACGTTGGGCTATTTGGAAAGGACACAGAATGAGGATGAAGCAAAGAAATATGTAAGTCCCTCTTTCCAACCAGAGTTCTCTTCTGGGGCTGAGGAGGCACTGACAGATCCTACCCCCTACGTAAGTATTGGTACTACCTACCTGACGGCTCAGAGTTTAACAGAGGCACCTGATGTGATGGAAGGAGCCCGTCTGCCGGATTCCATCGACACATCCACAGTTTCAGCTTTTTCAGAGCTGCTCTCTCAGACACCATCATTTCCTCCACTCAGCATCCACTTAGGCAGTGGAGACTCTGAGCACTCAGAGGACTTGCAGCCAAGTGCTCTGCCAAGTACAGATGCCAGCACACCCCCGGTATCCTCAGGAGAACTTGCAAACATTGAAGCGACTTTCAAACCCTCAAGTGAAGAAGACTTTCACATAACTGAGCCTCCATCCTTACCTCCTGACACAGAGCCTTCAGAAGATGAAAGTAAGCCTAAACTATTAGAACCAACGGAGGCTTCTGCCACAGAACTAATTGCTCAAGAAGAAATTGAGATTTTCCAAAATTCTGACAGCACAACCAGTGTCCAGGTTTCTGGGGAAACAGTCAAGGTGTTTCCCAGTATTGAAACCCCTGAGGCTGAGGCTATTGTCACAGCTGCAAGTGAAACGAAGTTAGAAGGTGCTACACTGCGGCCACATTCTACTTCTGCTTCTGTGATTCACGGGGTCGAGGCAGGTGTGGTGCCTCAGCCCAGCCCACAGACTTCTGAGTGGCCCACCATCCCTTCTCCTCTGGAAATAAGCCCTGAAACACAGGCAGCTTTGATCAGAGGGGAGGATTCCACAGTAGCGGCCCCCAAACAGCAAGTACCGACGAGGATGCTTGATTCTAATAAGCAGGCAACACTAAGCACCACAGAGTTAAATACTGAGCTTGCAACACCATCATTTCCCCTTCTGGAAACTTCTAACGAAACCAGTTTCCTGATTGGCATTAATGAAGAGTCAGTGGAAGGCACAGCAGTCTATTTACCAGGTAAGGACACAACGTTGATAAATCTGTTTCCAAACGTGGAAACAGTCCCTTGGTCCTAACATATTTATTTATATAATTGTGTTGTACTGTGAAAGGGGTGAAGGTTCTTTGTATTGTTCACATACAGCAGAACAGGCCATAGTATTGATTCCCTAATGAGATGCAAAGAAAGTAAGTATAGACTGGGGGCTTCCAAGATAAACTTTGTATTTTTCTGGGTTTAAGAAACATGTTGTTTCTTTTTTTTTTTTCAATTGCAACATGGAAAACCTGAAGTTGTTAATGGTATAAAAATTCAATTTGACTTTATCCACAACTTACGTATGACTTTGTCTTAGGTCCCATAGTTATGCATCTTAGTTTTAGGAACAGGAAAAGTATCTTATTAAAAACAAAACAAAACAAAACTCTAATGAATGGGTGTTATTATGGCAATATTAAAATCTGTCAGGCCTTTACAAATGAGACTAGTAAGTAACTCTAATAAATACTTAACATGGTTCACACAATATCGGTTATAAGTTCATACTTTTGTGTAATTTCCTTGCTTTAGATAGGTAGTCTACCTAATGCTTCTAACACAGTGCCTAGCCACAGTGAGTATTCATTTAGTATATATTCAAACTCTGCCTGTTGAGAGATTTCTAGTTTTTTGCTGAGTAGACAGGAAGCATGAATTTGATACTGGTTCATATAGACTATGCCATTTGAGCTTCACAGAAAGGCCACAATGCGTACATTATTATCTCCATTTAAAAGGGTAGGGCGTGGAGGTTCAGAGAGGCTCTGTAATTGGCCCAGGGTTGTAGCCACACACATCATGGTAAAGTGGTATTTGAACCCAGATGGGCCTCGCTCCAGAGTAGGTGGTTTTTTCCACTGGTCTTTGGTGGTTTTCTGTTAATATAGTATAAAAATGAATAATATTTAATTACATGTAAAGCAGAGATCTTGGAATATTTACTCTGTAGAATTTATTTTCCTTTTAGTCTAGTTGATAATGTTGAAAAGTTGAGTTTAATGGTGTTTTCCAAGAACGGTGGGAATAATAATGTTAGTGGAATCCATAAGTAGCTATCACCACCTAGTTGCTACCTAGAAAAAGAAAAAAAGAAACCAAAAAATAGTACTTCTAGGACTGTGCTGATTAAAAATATGTTTTATTTTAATGAGTATGTTTTTACAGCATGGCTATACTTAAGAGTTATTCTTCTGAGCGTTGCAACCTTATCTTTTGTGCTACCAATGCTTCAGTTTTGTTGTGCTTCAGATAGAGTGAAATAGTCATAAAGTGTAACTTTTATAAATGATGAAGTATTTTGTGAATACATCTGATCAAAGGTGGCTGATGGATTTTTGTGTTTTTTTTTTTTTTTTGGTCACTCTTGATTGAATCTGTAAATGATAACCTAGTAATCTGGCCAATATTTATTCTTTTGTAATTTAGTTGAAATATACTTCAGATTAGAGGAAATATGATAGAGAAATCACTGGTAATAAATGTATCTATAGAGAGAGTTGGATTTGACAAATGAGAAATGTGTACCAGTTGCCCAATTCGTAATGTTTACCTAGAATCAGAGCTTGCGTCCTTGCAAAACCAAGTGTCACTTTAGGTGAATTCAATAAAAAAAGCTCCTATTGGATCGCCTGGTCTATTTGCTGCAGTTTCAACTTTCCGAGATGACTACACACTGCTTAGGGAAGAATGAAATGAGTGAAAACAAAACTGTTCTCCTGATCGAAACTGCCTTCAGTTCACAGCCCTCTCCCTGGCCAAGCCCGTGTCCTGCACTCTCGCATGATGTCCCGTGTCTGTGGTGGGAGTAACGCTGTACTTCACATTTCTGTGGCACGTCACTTTACCAACCACTTTCACTTTAGTGTCATTTTGGTTTTGCACTGAGAGCAGCATGTAGAAGTGTTGTTGACCGTAGCCTTGTCATCTAAGCAGCGTGTTTTCAAAAGCAGAAGGCAAAAGTAGGGAGATCTTTAGAACTATAGGGAGAATCTTAGCACAGTTGGGGTCACTTTTGAAGAAACAGTTGCAAGCATCTGAATTAACCTAATTATCATGAACCCACACGTGCACATGTGCCCCTATCAAGTCTTTCTAGTAGTCCAGAATTTGCTTAACACTCAGAAAGTGTGAGTTTGACTTTCCTGGGTGGGAAAGGCTCAGTTATTTTCTACAGCCATAC
Source organism: Bos mutus (assembly GCF_027580195.1). NCBI lineage: Eukaryota > Metazoa > Chordata > Mammalia > Artiodactyla > Bovidae > Bos > Bos mutus. The sequence continues at coordinate 14,696,769 of NC_091623.1, forward strand.
CTGTTTCTCATGTTTCATAAGTGCATATCTTCTTTTCTTCATGTGCAATTATTTCAGACTTTCAGGTCTTAAAATTTTTGAAACTATATAGCCTATTTATTTCAGTTCTTTTGTAAAAAATGGTTAGCTCTCATTTGGATTCTTAAACATTGAAGCAAGGACTTCTGGAAAAGTGTTCAAATAATATATATAAGCTATTAATATAAATATAATTACCCATGCGATATTACAGAATAACAGATGTGCCTCAATTAGTCTAAAAGTACTTGGATTTAGAAAATATGTATTAAACTGTTTTCTCCTTATACATTTGTACCTCTGGCCTTTATATTGATCACCTAGGAGTGTCAATTTTGTGTTTTTAATAAGAAAATTGTAATAAAATTTTGGGGTTTCACTTGAGGTGAGATTTTTGTATTTGGGTTTGTTTTTACACAGTAGAGTTTAATCCATGTGTTGCTTTTCTTCAAGTATAGTTTAAAGGAGTACAATTGGAACGTGTTTTTGGAAAAAGCATATTAATGTAGCAGAAGAGACTTCAGTGCACACTTTCGAAGAAAAAGTTTCTGAGCATTAAGTGGTAAAAGGCAATAATAATTTAAATGATGGTAACAAGCCAATGCTAAAAAGAATGCATGTTCTGTGTATCCAGTCATTTCACATGAACTAACCTCGTTTAAAAGAATACATGTTCCATTCACTGTGCACATACGTGTAATCATTTTGACTAAAATCAATTGCCATTATCATGCCAACTAAATCTGCAGTAGAATATATTAATTAGTTGCCAGATACCATACAAAATACTGTTTAAAAATAATGATGATTGATTGGATTCCAGAAATGAATAGACGCAATTTGTAATAATTAGTTATAATGCCAAGAAACACTCCAGAGAGTAAAGTTAATCTTAATTTTTATGTGTAGTGCTATGGTAAAGCCTTATGTTATGGTAGCAAAAAATGGCATTTTTATGCTAAAATATGTTGAAACTGAGAGATGAGCCTAACTGCTCTTCTTACTTTCCTGAACCTGGTAGGACCTGATCGTTGCAAAATGAACCCGTGCCTCAATGGGGGCACCTGTTATCCTACTGAAACTTCCTACGTGTGCACCTGCGTGCCAGGATACAGTGGTGATCGGTGTGAACTTGGTAAGATGTTCTTCCCTGAAAGACCATAGTGCTTTTCCAGAAGACATATTGGGGGAGAGTTTATGTTGCTTGGATCCATCAGAGGATTTCAGAGAAGCCCATTGTAGATGAATGGTGTGTTAGATGAAATTAAAATCATAGAGTAATTTAAGTAGTCTATGGGAAACAGGGATAGATGTTTATTGAATTTTCTTGATATCACCAGGACTCAAGGAAGATTACTGAGGTCAGTTGTATTTATGTGTGGTTTTCACACTCAGGCTTTACAAATGTAAAGTTTGATATACAGTATTTGCTTACATACTGACAAAAATTTTAATCTGTCTCCAAATCTGTGTATCAATAAATTACCAATTTAAGTGCAAATTTCTTTTAAAAAGCTCTATTTAAAAAATGGATTTCCCAGGTGGCGCTAGTGGTAAAGAACCTGCTTGCCAATGCAGGAGACCTAAGAGACGCAGATTTGATCCCTGGGTCGGGAAGAGCCCCTGGAGAAGGAAATGGTGACCCACTCCAGCATCCTTGCCTGCGTAATCCCACAGACAGAGAAGCCTGGTGGGCTACAGTCCATGAGGTCACAGTCAGACATGACATAGTGACTAAACAACAATTTAAAAAATAGGGAGTTTTTATGTTTTGAGATGACTTGCTGCTCTGGCGTGTCATGGGAAAGTACCTTCTCTGGCTGTGCCCAGAGACCAGCCTAGTCCATTTCTCCCTCGAGGAGCTGTGACATTGTTGTCTTCCTCCTCTCTTTGGATTCCAAAGAACGTCATTGTCTCTTTACTAAATCAGTCCCTTTTACTTCCATTCTTATTTGGGGTTCCTTCTCCTGAAGAAAAATTTAAAAAGGACTCCAGTTTTGATTTGGCTAAATATAGACCTTGACCCTCAGAGAAGGTGATGGCACCCCACTCCAGTACTCTTGCTGGAAAATCCCATGGACAGAGGAGCCTGGTAGGCTGCAGTCCATGGGGTCGTGAAGAGTCGGACACGACTGAACGACTTCACTTTCACTTTTCACTTTCATGCATTGGAGAAGGAAATGGCAACCCACTCCAGTGTTCTTGCCTGGAGAATCCCAGGGACGGGGGAGCCTGGTGGGCTGCCGTCTATGGGGTCGCACAGAGTTGGACACGACTGAAGCGACTTAGCAGTAGCAGCAGACCTTGACCCTAAGAAATAAAATGATGGGAGCTACTCATCGGGTGCTCCTTTTAGCAGTACCATAGTGGTTTTCTCATAATGACTGAATAAAGTTTATACTTTAGATTACACAGAAATGTTGAGATAAAACCCCCAGCATTCATGTTAAAAGAGTGCTTATCTTTAAAAAAAAAAAGAGCAAAAGTCAACAGAGCTAGTTCTATTTGTGTGCTAACCAGTGAAGACAGAGATCACAATCAGATCAGATCAGTCGCTCAGTCATGTCCGATTCTTTGCGACCCCATGCATCGCAGCACACCAGGCCTCCCTGTCCATCACCAACTCCCGGAGTTCACTGAGACTCATGTCCATCGAGTCACAATAGATAACACTTAAGAAATCATTATATCTTAAATATCAAATTTACATATTTTATGTGGTTTAGCTGCTAAATCCTATCTGTCTCTTTGCAATCCCCTGGACTGTAGCCTTCCAGGCTCTCCTGTCCAAGAAATTCTCCAGGCAGGAATACTGGAGTGGGTTACCATTTCCTTCTCCAGGGCATCTTCCTGACCCAGGGATCAAGATAGGTCTCCTGCATTGGCAAACAGGTTCTTTACCACTGAGCCACGTGGGAAGCCCTCAAATTTATGTGTGCAGTATAAAAGTATATGTGTGACCCCCATTTTTTTTCACATTACAATCAATTGAAAATATTTAATGAGTTAATATATGTGAAACTGTTTGATCAATGACTGGCACTTAGCAAACAATATAAAACCATTATTATGATATTAATATATTATCATTTCTACTAAGGTCATTTCTTTAGGTAAGAATACAGCATATACCTCTTAGAAATTTAATTTATTTTTTATATTTATTTTTGGGCTTCCCTTGTGGCTCAGTGGTAAAGAATCTGCCTGCTATATGGGAGATGCAGGAGATGTGGGTTAGATCCCTGCGTTGAGAAGATCCTCTGGAGGAGGGGATGGCAACTCACTCCATATTCTTGCCTGGAGAACCCCCACTGACAGAAGAGCCTGTCAGGCTACAGTCCAGGGGGTCGCAAAGAGGTGGACATGACCAAAGTGACCGAACACACATATATTCATTTTTAATACTTATATAAACATTAACTAAATTTTTAGTGTAACTGCAAAATGCAATGAAATAAAGGTATTAGTTTCATCACAAGAGATCATAGATGTCTGTTAGAAAGTTTGTATTCAATATAGACACTGAAATTAGGGAGGATTTTCATAAGTGGGAGAGAAAGACTCAACACAGCAAACAAAAGCAGAGACCGCAAACGCAGGATGTGTCTGGGGGACCACGAGTATTCTGGATGCCTACTTAGTGGGTTGTGAGAGAGAAACGCTGGGAAAGAACAGTGGAAAGCTAGTGGGATCTAGTCTAAAGTCTAAGACTTTAGTGTACATGAGAATCACCTGGAGGGCTTGGTAAAACACAATTTGTTGTTCCCATCCTCCAAATACCAGTCAGTAAGTCTTGGATGGGCCTGGGAACATGCATTTCTGATATTCTCAGGTGATATCGATACTGCTGGTCCAGGGACCGCATTCTGACGACTGCCACCCTGGATAATCGGTGTCTGCGGAATGCTTAGATGCCAATGAGGGAGAATGGATATGTGTATATATGGCTGAGTCCCTTTGCTGTGCGCCTGAAACTATCACAGCATTGTTAATTGGCTATACTCCAATATAAAATTAAAAGTTTTGTAAAAATTGAAAAATACATTTAAACATTTAAAAAGATTTAAAAAAAGCCAGTGAATAAAATTATCTTGATGGTGCCTAAAGAAGATGACAGTCAGCTGAATGAAGGATCTATTGGAAAGGGAAGGGTCTGGAGGCTATGAAGCCAGTGAAGTATTTTCAGTGTTTCACAACTGAGGTGGTCAGAGCATGAGTCAGAATTCGGGGTGGGAAGGCTAGGGGGATTCTTTATTGGTTTTAATGCTCATGGGACTCATCTAACAGCAATGGAGATAATGACCTTACTCTGAATATACTTGAAATTTTCTTAGGGTTGCCAGATTTAACAAATAAAAATATTAGATCAGTGACACTTAAATTTCAGATTTAAAAAAGAAGAGTTTTTAGTACAAGTTTGCCCTAAATAAAGGATGTGACATACTAAAATTTCTTTTTTTTAATCTGGAATTCAAATTTAACTGGCTATCCTGTATTTTACCTGGCAATCTTATGAAATAGGATCTTTTGACCTTTTACTGAAAGTACTTTTGTGGCTTTTATTATAGATTTTGATGAATGTCATTCTAATCCTTGTCGCAATGGAGCCACATGTATTGACGGTTTTAATACCTTCAGGTGTCTCTGCCTCCCGAGCTACGTTGGTGCACTTTGTGAGCAAGGTAAGAGCTTTTGCAACATGTGCATGAAGAACAGTATTGATACTTCATCTCAACTGTTAATTCTGGACAGCCCTTTGTCATAATTATTTGGATTTTATTGTTGTTGTTGTTAGCAATTTTGACCATACTGTATATTCTTTTCTGCAGAGGAAATTCGCAGATTGCCAAAATACATTAGGTTTCCTGATGCGTTTTTAGCTCACAACATTTGAACAATAATGTTCATTTGATCATTTTTGTTTTACTGATAGAATGGAATTGCAGACAGGCATGCTGAGCCTTTAAGGACATCCATCCACCAAAAGGAACACTGTGGTACATATTCTTCCTGGGGACAGACTAGTCATGGACCTTAATTACATATGTAGCTTGTACCAAGGATATTGAATTCAGTGTTAATTGCCTTTATTTTCTCCTCTCAGCATTTGAGACTCAATGGTCTTACTGTTCATAGTTGATCATCTCTGGAGAATGAGTTAATGCAGTTGTGTGAATACATTCACCTTGACTTGGCAAATACTACAGAAAAGATATTATGAACCAGGTTTCTTTCCTACTGAAGAAAAATCTATTTTTTTCTGAATGAAAGGCCTAAATTCATGATGGCTTGAATTGAGTGATCCCTGTAATTTGCATTTTATGGCCAACCTGAGAGTGTATTTTGGGTGGTTAACGGTAACATTTCTGAGCCCATCAATCAGAAACAGATCGCATACTCAGCACACTCAGTTTTGGAACATCGATTTCCTCTCCTTAAAGTCATACAGTGGTTTGGCTTTGATAAAAGTGCTTAATGCCAAACTTCCATTCCACCAGACAAAATGAAAATGAGTGTCTAATAACTCAGACACATTGGTCTGGCCCCACATTCCGCTTTGCAGCATGAATCTGGATGTCAACACAATTAAAGCAAAGCTAAAAGGAGTGTGCATTGCATTGCCAAAGGAAAGGGATGGATGATGTTTGGGTTTTTTAGGGTTTTCTTTTCTTTTTCCTTACTGCATAGGATGGGTCTGTTTCAAAATTGTAAAATATAAATATGATAATTGACCAAACAAGATCCTCTTCTTTAAAGAAAACAGTAGGAAAGATGCTATTTTTTGAAGGAAACGATAGGGTGAGGTGCTTGAGCCTTTTGTATGTGTTAAAATGATTCTGGCTTCACTTAGTTCCCAGTACAAGGAGTGATTCAAAAAATTATTTGTGCCGCAAGTGTTCTGAACACCTGCAGTCTTACAGGCACTGTTCTGGGTGCTGGTGATAGAGCTCTGAACAAAACAAAGGCTCTGATCTTCTTGACTCAGCATAATTCTTGGCAGGGAATACAAAGAGATACTCTTTGTTGGTTACTTTTTAATTTACCACGTGCTTCAAGGTACACCATTTCCTTTGGCTGACAGCAATATTTCTGTGGGTTAAGTGGACCAGAAATTGAGGCCCAGGAAGGAAAAGTGATGTGTTCAAGGTCACACAGCTAGTAAATTAGAGAGTGGGAAGAATGAACCTCAGTGGCCTTGGGAAGCCCAGATTTCTTCAACATCTTCACTCTTCTGAAGTAACTCTTAAGGAGAAGCATTTTATTTATATGTGAAGCTGATAGACTCAGCAGTAACATCTTTGGAAGGGAGTGTGGGGGCAATTACCTTTTACTTCCTTTTAAGAGAATATTAAAAAGAAAAAGTTTTCATTTTTCTTCTCGTTTCTGGTATCGCCTTTCAGGTACCTTCTATTTTATCTTACAGCAAGGTTCGCTGAGGAATAGCTACCCCAGTCTGTTTACCAGATGCAGCTGTGCTCCTGTGATTTACTGCCAGGACACTGAAAGATTTTTTTCTCCTCTTTTCAGGTTGCCTAAGAACAAATGTTTTCTTCATTAACAGCGGCATTGTTCTCTAAACAGTTTTCTATCCAAATTTCGGTGATGACTGTGTTGTTGTTTCTTCAGCTGACCTTTTCTGTTCTCTGCTTTAGTAACTTCCCAACTCCCAGCAACTCTGAAAGAGGGGACGCATTTGGTGGAATGATAACAGATCTTAAAATGTAGAAGAAGGTCTTAGAACCATGGAGGGACAGTTCTGTACACACAATTTGCCCCCAAGTCAAGATACATCTTGCCAAACAGAAGTGCCAGAGTGTTGACAGTTTCTTAAGGCTTGTGGGCTATATGTTAGGAGTGTTGAAAACGTTACCTATATAGCATAAGGAGAATAGAGTTTTAGTGAGGTTGTTTAAGAATGACAATTTCAGCCTCTGTGGTCGTGAACAAGTGTTGTTGTAATCTCCCCATCTTCCCCCAACATACACAGGCCAAACTAAATGTGGGACTTTGTAGTATAACCTATAGACTATAGGAGTCTTAAAGCATAAGAAATATTCCCAAACGTAGACTGATGCCTAAGAAAGCATCATCTGAAAGCATTGCCTTTTAATAAATAAGATGTGTATCACATTATTTTTAGCTAAGATTGAAAAGACAAACTGCTTCTGATAACTCCTTTCAGAATTGCATGCTAGAAGGTGCTGCTTGACACATTGTCCTTCATTACGTGTTTGTTAAATTCATGAATAATAAGGATTAAGTGAATTGGTGTGGTTATTTGGCTTCTTTAAAAAAAATTCACTCTGTTAAGTATTTGCACATCTATTTACAATCATTGGAAGAGTACAGATAAATAATCTGTCCCTGTTTGGTTTTAGCAGAAACACTGCCTCTATTTTCTGTACACATGTGCTAACTGAGAAAGGAACTGGGGCAGTGTCATGGTCATGTATCTAAATTTTTAGGATCATTTGGTTTTCTGTACTTAAGAGGAAAATACTTTCTCTTAGTGATGAAAGACAAAGAAAACCAGACCAAAACTGTTTAGGCTAATAGAGGATAAGAAAGAGGGTAGAGAATAATTTTTTTCTGATGTATTATTCAGTAAGCTAGGGATCCTCTAGAATCTTGAACTGTGTTTCTTCAAATAAATGATAATTTCCAAGGTTATGGTTGGATGGTATCACCAACTCGATGGACATGAGTTTGATCAAGCTCTGGGAGTTGGTGATGGACAGGGAAGCCTGGCGTGCTGCAGTCCCTGGGGTCACAGAGTCAGACATGACTGAGTGACTGAACTGAACTGATGCTATTACAGTATCACAGCACTGACTGGCAGTAAGGATATTTTAACAAATTTCCCGATTCTACCTCTCCCCCGCCCCCGCAACCCTTTCATATATAAAGATCTGTTTCCTCTACACCCCTCCCACTTCTCCTCTGAAATCTTCCATGTGAACTTTCCAAAAGAAAACCCACTATTTTCAAGTAGCCAAAATAGGCTTCCTTCTTGGGTTCTGAGTGCTACTGTTATAAAACTGCCTATCTGTGTCTTGAGTCCTTTCCTATGAGATTGGTGGTGTCCAAACAACTCTGTAATACAACTCAAAACTTCCAGTGCACATTGTTGAAATCAATTAGTCAGCTGGCTCTAACTAAACAACAGGCCTGATAGACTAAACTGAAATAAGGACTGTTTTCAGAGATAAGCTGCATCTGTTGTATGATTCTGGCTTAATCACTGAAGCCAGGAAAAATGTTAAGTCTCTCATCATGCATGATTTCCCACAATGAGTTATAGGAGGAGGAATAAATGGAGTGAGAATCAGGAAACAATATGACTTTCAGCTTGGCCCCCAAGTCAGACATATAAAATGAGCATTTATTTCATCTAATAGAGTTTTGTTATCTTCATCAATCAGTAAAATTTAGGGGAGGGGCGTCTGATCATTAGGTAATGTGGAGTTTTCACAGTGTCCCCACTTTCATAAACTTGGCCATTTTGTTCGTTTTTACATGTAACTGGTTCAATATCTTCATGAGATGCTTTATGAAAGTTAAAATGATTTCTATTGATCATCATTTAATGCATATTTTAATCTCACCTGTGAGTGGGCTTGGAGAAAGCAATGGCACCCCACTCCAGTACTCTTGCCTGGAAAATCCCATGGACAGAGGAGCCTGGTAGGCTGCAGTCCATGGGGTTGCTAAGAGTCGGACACGACTGAGCGACTTCACTTTCACTTTTCACTTTCCTGCATTGGAGAAGGAAATGGCAACCCACTCCAGTGTTCTTGCCTGGAGAATCCAGGGACGGCGGAGCCTGGTGGGCTGCCGTCTATGGGGTCACACAGAGTCGGACACGACTGAAGTGACTTAGCAGCAGCAGTGAGTGGGCTAGTCTGAGAAGGTTGCCAATGAGAAGTCAATGCTATGTGCAAGACTACTTTCTTTTGATATACTTAAAAAGTGGCAATCTAGAAAATATAGCTGAAGTTTACTGCCAGTGTAAAATTTAAACATATTTGACAAATGTTTTCATCTCACCAGGATACTGGTTATAGTATGCTTGTTTCAAAAGAGAAAAAGTATATGTATATATTAATACATATACACATATCTACATATGTGCATATGGCTTGATGAAATGAGGGGTACTAAGTTAAAGTCACTCTTGATAAACTTCAAATCCTGATGCTTTTGCACTGGGAGTTACCTATACTCCCTCTCCTTTTGGGAAAAAGGCTCACAGTTGTTAGTGATATCCCAGAAGCTGCCAATTGATGAATAATTTTTTTCTCTTAGTAAATCTACGTGACAAGAACCTGTGACCATGCAGCTCTCTCTCTGGGAAGTGGGGAAGGACTATTTCCAGAGCCTTTGAAGTCATTATGCAAATAGAGCATTCATAATCCTTTTAGCAAGAATTCTTATCTTATCATTTGACTGATTTCTCTTTAGAAAAGTTTGGTAAGAAATTATTAGCCCCAGTTGCTTCACAAGTGAGTCAGTAGACTCTGCAGCCTACAGAGGTTTTGATTGGCCCCTTTTCCAGTTTTTCTCCTGCTGATACTGGCTTTCATCAAGGAAAGTGCAGTTCGATAGTGCCTTTCCAGTCCTAAGATGTATTGTCACTCATTTGGCAGGAATCACCTGGGCTCTCTTTATCATGATTTCTTTGTCACTGTAACCAAAATTGGTGAATCCCTTGCTTCAGGGACATTGCATTGATGTGGCTTGGGATGTCTATGAACTTTTGGATGAGTGAACCAAGTTTGAATGATATAGGTGAGTTTAATAAGCCCATCCTTGTTTCTTCCCAGACACGGAGACATGTGACTATGGCTGGCACAAATTTCAAGGGCAGTGCTACAAGTACTTTGCCCATCGACGAACGTGGGATGCAGCTGAACGGGAATGCCGTCTGCAGGGCGCCCATCTCACCAGTATCCTGTCTCACGAGGAACAAATGTTTGTGAATCGTATGTACCAAATATACATGGGTTTTCATTCAATCAAATATACATGGGTTTTCATTCAATCTTACCACCTTCTTAGTTTTTCCTGTATCTAACTGAAACAAGTAGCATTCTCAGTTGTGACCCAACTTATTAAATCCCTCGTCTGTAAAATGCTTAAAATCATCTCTCCTATGTGAGTCCCCTATTTTGAGAAACATTCAACTGTAACATGGGCAGACATTTCTTGATTTGCCACCAGAAATGGTTGAAATAGCATGCTATAGGTGGAATCATATGAAATTGCTATTCAATCATTTTTTAACTTACAGAAATGACCACCTCTTAAGTTTCCAATCTAATTCTTCCCATACTTTTTGGTCTTTGAATATGTACATATGTTGTCTAAAGTTAAAGAGAAAATTGCTTTCAATTATTTTTATCCCACTAATTAAAATTAAATTATAATAGCACCCTAATGTTATTCTCTGTGCATAATTGGCTTATGGATGCTGAAAGCTAATGAAACTTATTACCAGAGCTGTTTAATAACTTCCTAGACTATGGCAAAGAGGAGGGCAGCTAGCTTTTATGTAGAAAATACATAGAAATTTTTTGCTCGTGAAACATTGTTTGATGATCTATTTAATATGTTCTTATGGTGCCTGCTATCTTTTAGAAGTTTGATTGTTAATTTGCAATCTGGGTAGAGGTTCATTTAAGTGTTTTCATGGTGTCTTTGCCTGTGACTCATTCCATGGTGAAAGTCATTATTTTTGAGGAAGTTTTGCAGAACTGTCCAGTCTAGGTGCTCACCATTAAAAATGCTTTGAGAAGAAACATGTGGCTTCCAAAATGAGTCTAGTATGGGTGAGATCTGTCACATTTTATTGGTTCACTGAACTTTTGCCAACTGCACAGCTTAATAAAAAAAAGTGGAAAGTTTCTATCGTGAGTAAAGATGGAAAAAATTACTTAATTGTAGTAAACTGCTAGGGAAATAATTGTCCATGTCTGATATTTTATTCACGATATTTGCAAATTAGCTTTTTAGTTTAAAACACGTTGGGCAGAAGAACAAAAGATAGTTAGACCATGAAAGATTTTTATGAGCAACTAAACAGAAATTCAGCCAGGAGAGGATTCATGATTCAGTCCAAAAATAACTTTCTTTGATACATTTCATCCATAATTGGGAAAGGCAATAAAAATGTCTGTGTTGTTCTCCTTCTCAGGTGTGGGCCATGATTATCAGTGGATAGGTCTCAATGACAAGATGTTTGAGCATGACTTCCGTTGGACTGATGGCAGCACACTGGTAAGTTGCTGATTAAAATGATACCAATTCTAGAACTTGGTACTGTGGGTTGCTGGCATTTTACTGAGACACATTAGGCTGCAGACCAATTAAACATCTTGCTCAGTGATATTTTCATCTAATCAGTGTAATATTTCATCTACTTGGTAAAATAGACAGGGGTTAAAATAGTTCATTCCCTGAGAACAGATCCAGCTACTAATATTAGTCAGGGTGGCCCTCTTAAAAGAAGAGTATATTGGATTTCCATTGAACAGGTAAACTGCACAATCATCAGAATTGCCTCAGGCCTGTCTTTCAGATGGTTATCTTTGTTTTTACAGCTTCAAAGCAAAAAGGGAAATAATAAATGTGACAGAAAACATCCTTTAAAAAAAAAACAAAACCTTTTCTTCTTACATAATTGCACTGGAAATCTGATATTATAAGGCATGGCTCATTTTTATCTGAGCAAAAAATGCTCATTTTTTTTTACATCTTAGAAAGGATTGTTGAATTATGATCTTATAAATTTCTTTCTATTCAAACTCAGTTGACTAATTATATGGTCTCTTAGATTTTTCTACCTCTTAAAGAAAAAAGTGATTTGATAATACTGCCCACATCCTTGAGTAGGCTTCAATAAGGTTCTTTAGTCAGGATGGGTGAAGCTGATTTGAGTCACTGCTAGTAAATGCATGAGTCTAATTCCTAAGAACTAGTTCAAGTGCAATGGCAACCCACTCCAGTACTCTTGCCTGGAAAATCCCATGGACAGAGGAGCCTGGTGGGCTGCAGCCCATGGGGTTGCTAAGAGTCGGACACGACTGAGCGACTTCACTTTCACTTTTCACTTTCCTGCATTGAGAAGGAAATGGCAACCCACTCCAGTGTTCTTGCCTGGAGAATCCCAGGGACGGGGGAGCCTGGTGGGCTGCCGTCTAAGGGGTCGCACAGTCGGACAGGACTGAAGCAACTTAGCAGCAGCAGCAGCAGTTCAAGTGCAGCTAGCTATAGTGGTTGTTCTGGGCTCTGGCTGTTCATTAAAATCACCTGGGGAGCGTAATTTAAAAAAAAAACAAAAACTGGTGTCTAGGCTTCGGCTCAAATTCATTAAAGCAAAACCTCTGGCAGCTATATTTTCTAAGGGTTCCCTGGGTGATTCTAAAATGCAGACAAAGATTTGGGATCTACTAGGCTAGACAGTTAAGTGCAAATTCAATTCTAACTTAGATAAACAAGAGGAAAACCTGAAAATAATTTTTAAACACTTTTTGTGTGTGCTTAAGTTTCATTCATTACTGCCACTCATCTGGATTTAATGAGTTTGGCAAAATGTGAAGTTCATTCTAGAACAGACTCCAAACTAATTATTGTTTTCAGAAGTTCTGCTCTGCCTGTTCAGGAAAACTTTTCTGTGCTCTCCTGGACATGCCCCTCAGTTCATCTCTGTGTCCATCATTGTACTCAGCATTTTGTACTCATCTATTCTCCACAGTAACCTGTAAGAAAGGCATCAGGTGGTTTATTTTAATAGGAAAATGAAGGTCAGTTAGGCTAAACTTTTGCCCACAGTCACAATGCTATTAAGGGGAGAAGCCATAGGCTTTCTCCTAGCTGGTACCTCCTTGACTTTAAAAAGGGTATCCCTTATCACATTTTGCCTTTAGGAACCCTAAAATACCCTGGCTTGCACTGTCTCTGTCATCACTCCTTATATTTAATCAACATTGTTTGTCGTTTGTGTCCATAAGTAAGTTCTTTGGTAAGAGGCAGAAAAAGTACAGAAAGTAGTTTGTCCATAAAATATATTCTCAGTAAGGTATAGGATTTCAGCCCTTGTACCAGGAGTCTTAGGCTTCCCTGGTGGCTCAGACAGTAATGAATCTGCCTGCAATATGGGAGACCCAGGTTCAGTCCCTGGGTTGGAAATACCCCTTGGAGAAGTGAATGGATACCCACTCCAGTGTTCTTGCTTGGAGAATTCCAAGGACAGAGAGCCTGGTGGGCTACAGTCTATCAGGTTGAAAAGAGTCCGACTTTACTGAGTGACTAACATTTTCACTTTTCACTTCATCAAAAGTCTCATTTTCTTCTACTTGTCCTGGGTGGATGGTATTAATGTATCTGCAGTTGTTACATCTGTATATTTTCATTTTGCTGAAATGAGTAGTAATTGCAGGCTGATAATTTTGTTCATATTAATAGTGGTTCATGTAGATGAGTTCTTACATATAAATTTTAATTTAAGATAGACAATATTGTTTTTATTAATGTAAGCAAACATAAAAATTAAAGATTTTTCATGTATATTACAGACAATTAAAACTTTTTATAATTTTGTTGAAGTTTATTATGTAATATAGGCATTCAGTAAGTTTTCCCTTGTTGAATGTAGGCTTCATTCCTGTGGGATAAATTGGGTCTAGGCTACCCACTATTAAGTCTCCCCCTTATAAATAGCCCAGTAAAAGTGCAGGTTCTTGTGAGCTCTATTACAGAAGCTGGAATGCCAGGCACTCAGGTGACCAGTTCTGGTGGGTACTTACTTGTGCTTTGCAGACTTGGACCATGACTTATCTCTAAGTGTGCCTGTTACTTGGGTACCTCTATGCTCCTGCCCTGAGCTAGGATAGATGCATTTGACCCAGTCAAGTACTTGTAAAGTCTGTCATTTGAAACATACTGATCTGATGGCAAAGTCCCTGACTATCTCCAGCCTGTCATTGGTCCTATAGACTGGGTTTGTATATCCTCATGCTCTGTACTTTTCCATGTCACTAAGGAGAGTGAAAAGGTTGGCCTAAAGCTCAACATTCAGAAAACCAAGATCATGCCGTCTGGTCCCATCACTTCATGGCAAATAGATGGCCAAACAGTGGAAACAGTGTCAGACTTTATTTTTGGGGGCTCCAAAATCACTGCAGATGGTGATTGCACCCATGAAATTAAAAGACGCTTACTCCGTGAAAGGAAAGTTATGACCAACCTAGATAGCATATTCAAAAGCAGAGACGTTACTTTGCCAACAAAGGTCCGTCTAGTCAAGGCTATGGTTTTTCCAGCGGTCATGTATGGATGTGAGAGTTGGACTGTGAAGAAAGCTGAGTGCTAAAGAATTGATGCTTTTGAACTGTGGTATTGGAGAACTCTTGAGAGTCCCTTGGACTGCAAGGAGATCCAACCAGTCCATTCTAAAGGAGATCAGTCCTGGGTGTTCATTGGAAGGAATGATCAGATCAGACCAGTCGCTCAGTCATGTCCGACTCTTTGCGACCCCACGAATCGCAGCACGCCAGGCCTCCCTGTCCATCACCAACTCCCGGAGTTCACTGAGACTCACGTCCATCGAGTCAGTGATGCCATCCAGCCATCTCATCCTCTGTCGTCCCCTTCTCCTCCTGCCCCCAATCCCTCCCAGCAGCAGAGTCTTTTCCAATGAGTCAACTCTTCACATGAGGTGGCCAAAGTACTGGAGTTTCAGCTTTAGCATCATTCCTTCCAAAGAAATCCCAGGACTGATCTCCTTCAGAATGGACTGGTTGGATCTCCTTGCAGTCCAAGGGACTCTGAAGAGTCTTCAAAGGTGAAACTCCAATACTTTGGCCACCTCATGTGAAAAGTTGACTCGCTGTAAAAGACCCTGATGTTGGGAGGGATTGAGGGCAGGAGGAGAAGGGAACGACAGAGGATGAGATGGCTGGATGGCATCACCTACTCGATGGACGTGGGTTTGGGTGAACTCCGGGAGCTGGTGATGAACAGGGAGGCCTGGCGTGCTACGATTCATGGGGTCACAGAGTCGGACACGACACAGTGAACTGAACTGAAATGAAATGTTTTTTCTGGTCTCTCCATGAGCAATTGAGCTCTTCAAAGATGTGGTTCTCTTGTCTGCATTTTCTTTCTGAAGGTGTGTAGAATAAGGCTCTATACTCCCTCTGAGTTTGGTTAGTGAGCTTGAATATTGGTTTATAGCTGGCAGATGGAGGTCTGAAAAAAATCTTAGGGAATTTATCTTGCCTGTCAGGTGCCATTCAGATATGCTTGATTCATCAGGTGTCATTATTCCACTCTTCTGAAGCAAGCCAGCTGAATTCGATGATTTTTTTTAATCTGTGTCCTTTAAGTTTTAATGGACTATACTGTGAAACACACGTGAAATAATAACTTACTTACCATTTCCATAATTTAGACTGGTCCTAAACTTGGTAAATAAGTGAGTATTGCACTTTTTCAAAGGAGAAATAATGGTCTTCCTCTGATATTTTCTGGGTTTCCCTGGTAGCTCAGCTGGTAAAGAATTCGCCTGCAGTGCAGGAGACCGGGTTCATCCCTGGGTTGGAAAGATCCCTTGGAGAAGGGAACGGTACCCACTCCAGTATTCTGGCCTGGAGAATTCCATGGACTGTATAGTACATGGGATCGCAAACAGTCGGACAAGACTGAGCAACTTTCACTCACTCTGATATTTTCAGATGAAGGTAACGTGACCTAAGATAGATAACTATACCCCATAAACAAGAAACTTTCCCTTAATTAATTCACATTTTCTAATGCAAACCCAAGGGTTTTGGAGAGAGCACCAAGTAAATGGGGCTCAATTTGAAGAAGGCAGCAAATGAATGTCATAAACAAGGTGAAGTTTATCAAAGAAATGCCACAAGTAAATCTAGGAAAAACTCTGACAGACCCCCGGTTTCTTCTTAATTCACTCTTTGTGTAAAATAAAAGTGTGCTAAGGAGTGTCCTTAACTTTGAACATTTTGGAACAGAAGAGGCCATCTGCCCAACAGTCTGTCTCCCTCCTATTCGACTGATCTCTGGCCCACTTTCTGCTTTTCAAACACCCTTGCCTCCATCCTTCCTTTCCGAGGCAGCCTAGGTGTTTCTTAAATTCGTTTGTAGTTCTTTCTGCAGCCACCATCCCCTTAACAGGTTCCATGTGTGCTCAGGCCTTGGAATAAAATAGTTCCCCTTTGTTTCGCTGTTTACGCCAAGTGTCCTGCTTTTGAAAATATCCCTAATAGTAAACTCTTCCTTGGGAAAAGCAGTATCTGCTTACACTTGGGAATGGTGTTAACTTGACTGTGTGTAATTTCAAGGACTTTGTTTATATTTTAGAGAGATTTCTCCTCTCTCCCCCCACTCCCATTTTTTGTTTGAAAGGTTTATTAGAGCTTATCCTTCTTGGGAGGTAGAGCAGTATTAAAACAAAAAGAACCTTTGATATTTACCGTATATTATCTTGTGTCATTCAGTCTTACAGTTAAAACAAACAAGCTGATACTAGGTCTCAATTTCAATCATTTCTTTTCTTGAAATCATTAAACTTTGCTTCCAAAAAACTTGCAGTGTATCGTATTTAATGTGATTATGCTTTATAGCTGGATTAATTCAGGTTATACGCTTATACTAAATTAATAGTGTTATTTGGCCAAGTTATTTACTTTGCCCTTATTCTTCATATTCTGATGGCTTCATTCCACATTATTGGTTTGTATAATAGGATGTTGCTACAATGACAAATTCTTGCCTTTGTTGAATCTTTAAAATATTTTTTGTTATTTATTTGGAGTATTTATCCAATAAATTTCACAAAATTGTACTCATGAACAGTATTTGTTCTAGCCTCACCTTTCTGATTTCTATGAAGGCTATTTTCTCTTAACACAGTTTTTATTTTGTCACTTGCTTTCCTACTCAGCAGTCACATTTCAGTTTGTCCTTTGGTTTTCTACTCACCAGTCATTCTTTAACTTGACTATTGATTTCTCACAGCAAAATGCCTCAAGTGCTTGTTAGAAAGCCTGACAAATAACTTCCATAATGAATTACTTTCCTTGTCACCCAAGTAATGTCTTCAAAGACACTAAGTTAAACCATTCAAGTTAAATACACATTAAAGCTGGCGAACTTAAACAAACATTGCTTATCTAGCTTCTATACTGTTAGCTGACTTTTAAGTTTTTTCTTTAACCTATTGTTAAATGAATGACTAGTCTGAAGTGTTTCTCCCCCAGATCTTGTTTTCCACTGCCTATGACCTTCCTCTTCCCTTGCTCTGAACTATTGTTACTCCCTTTAAAATTCTGCAAATGTCTTCCTCTTGCCTTCAGGATAAAATTTTGTAATTATTTGTGACGCATATCACGCCCACTTACTCCATCTGCCACTTCCTAGGCTGTCTTATCTCAAAATACCCACAGTTTCAGGAATAAGCCATGACATCTCACTCCTGCGGGTCTTTACATTCACGTGCCCTCAGTCTCAAAATGCTCTCACCTCTTGCCCTAAATTCACTTGATAAATGTTTGAATACCTTGCTTAGCTAAGAGTCACCTTCTTCCAGGAAACCCTCCTAGCTGGATGTGACGAAGGACTCTTCCTCTGTGTTGCAGAAACCTTTGTGCGCTCTTCCCATCCTACCACTGAACCCTGTGGTGTTAATTTCCTGACACAGAGCTTTCTGGGGCGGGGATTAACTTTCATCCCTATTTTCTTGGCACCTAGCAGAGTGGTTGACAAAAACAGATATTTGAATAATAATCAGTATCCATACATTACTCAACCAACTCACTGTGTTATCTTTTGAATACTGAAAAGACTCATCAAGTCTTTTGGCTGAATCTCCCCATGACAATTCTTGTTTATCTAAATTGTTTTATTTAAAGTTGTATCAGTATGAAAAAAATTAAACCATAAAATAGGTGGTATTTCAAACATGACGAAAAGAAAAAAAAATGTTTCTGTGAATCAGAAGTATGTCGCTGAGCATAATGCATCTTACGAAAGTTATTAACTCAAAGGAAAACAGATGTTCCTCCTGGAAATGATGACAATTTTGTCCATGGTTGTCCCAAGAATACATATAAGCCTTGGGAAGAAAAAATGGAAAGCAAACTTTTCAAAAGTTTGAGTTATATCAGGGCCGATTTTCCATGAAGTTTTGGGAAACTGACAATTACTCAGACTTTTAAAAACCTTATTATCCAAATCCAAAATGTAGTGAAACAAGCAAAAGGAATCCCACTCCTGAATGTTTTCAGCTTGTTTCATTTCTTATGGGTTGCTTCCCCGAGGATGACGTGGTTGCTAAGTTGGACAGGGCTTCCTTTATCCATCCACTATCTGAGTCCGTCCTTTCAAGCACAGAGGGAGCCAGACCTCAGGGAGCACTCTGGAGTCACTTATGTTTCTCCACCTACATGCATCCTGGCAAAATCATTTCATGACTTGCTTTTCAACTACAGATTATAGTGTGTCCATGGACAGCAAAGTTAGGAAGATGCTGGAAACTGTTAAGTGCCTTCGTCACACCGTTTTTTTTATAACACAACTCCCCAGTTTAAAATCAACCCGTGGGCCTCAGAGACTTAAAGCTTTTACTCTCTTACCCCCTCCTCTCTCTAACCACCCAGGAATAAAACTCTCAGAGAATTCTCATAGGATTCTCCTGAGGTCTGTATTGCTCCTTTCAGTCTTCTTTTTAGTCAGTTCCTACAGCAGCTCAAAACTGCCCCCTCACCACTGGGGCTCAGATGCTTCAGTGGATCAGATGCGATTACTTCAAAGGAAAATGTCACCTTCGATGTCCAGAGGTTGAGGATTGAATAGAACTGACAATCCAGTTCCCTTTAAAAAAATGTTGAGGAGCTTTAGGAAAGTCTGATTTGTAAGGGAAAAACCCTTGGCTTTATCCTTATACATTAAAAAGAGCACTTTCTACATCTCTTTTATACTTTTCCCCTGTCATCTCTGTTTTATCAGCACTCAGTGTCACTCTGTGAAAGACTGGTAGCTTGTCAGCTTCCTAGGAAGTAGTCACGGCCTCCTTCTCACTCTCCAGGGTCGTGTTTGGAGACAACAGACTTCCTTTTCTCTGCACTTGTCTGGCTCTAGTCAGAAAGTTCTCAAACAAGTTAGTAATTCACAAATCCATAGCTGTCTTATTTCCTAGCTCTAGCTAATTAATCTTGTGCCTTTATGTTATGAGATAGATTATGAAGCGCTTATTGATATCCTTTTTGTGCTTAAAAAATGCTATGGGAATAATATTCTGGAAGATATCGGAATTTTGCAATTTTTTTTTTTTTTAAACATGGTTGATCATTGGCAAACTGGCCCTCCTAGAATTTGGAATACTCACTTGCCCTCCTGGTCATGATGCAGAGTTGATGCAGAAAGATAGCCAAATCGGTTGTGGATTTGACTTTAAATCCAGAGTCCCTTTTTCTTCTTTCATGAATAAACACCTCAGTCTGTCATGCAAAGTATGGTGAGAAAAAAAAACACAGCTTTTAAAAAGGTAGAAACAATAAAGAAATGGCCTTTAATCCAGGAAGAGACACTTAAAAGGGACAGAGAAAAAGAGTAACAAATTGCAGGCCATAAACCATTATTTTTTTTTTTTTCTGCAGGAATGTACCGTTATTACCCTTTTATAAACACAAAGGTTCGTATCCTCCTCCCTCTCCCAGATGTCTTGGACATTGAAAAGAGAATCAAGAGAATTAACTAACCGTGTCTTCCAAGTTTGTTTGTAGGTTTGTAGGTTTGAAGGGATTGAGAATGATTTGGCAGAAAACAATGATGCAAAACAAAACCCCCAAGCCAAAACTTTCAGTTTTACTTTTTCTACCTGAAAATCTTAGAAGACTTCCTGTCAAATGTTTGCAGATGGATGTGTGTTGGCTGTGCTGTGGCTTCAGCTCCAAGTCAAATGCCACTTCCCTATGAGCAAGTCACACTGCATATCAACATTAATTTAATTATGTTAAATCTCACAGACTTCATCACATTACCCTAAAAGCCAAGGAAACGTAGGCTGTTTCCTCTTCCTTTCACACATTGCCCATGAGTAGAAGAATTTTCAGTTTCTTGTCCAAAAGACCACTAAACTCTTGGTGAAAATTTTTACTTGTGTTGCAGTTCAGTTTGATTTGAAACAAGAATTGATTCTTCTGATTCTACACGTGAGATAGATCGAGCAATAGAGTAGTTGTAGAACACAAAACCCTCACCTCCTCCTTTCCCTTCCTTGAGTCAGCTGGTTCGTGACAGCAAACAGCTGGAAGAACCATATTTACCCTCCACCAGAAAA
This sequence comes from Bos mutus, assembly GCF_027580195.1. Classification (NCBI taxonomy): domain Eukaryota; kingdom Metazoa; phylum Chordata; class Mammalia; order Artiodactyla; family Bovidae; genus Bos; species Bos mutus. The sequence continues at coordinate 14,717,146 of NC_091623.1, forward strand.
TCACTTCATAGTTGACAAAATTCCCCTTAAAAAAAGAATTGATCAATGCAGTAGTTCCTTCTCCCAGAGGCTTTTCCAACAGTGCTCTGTGAAACTTGAAAATCACACACGGTTATTTAAATTTAATTGCTAATTAGTTTAAGGCAATGCATAACCAAGGAAAAGGCCAAGAAAATGTTGAATGGATTTGGCAGTTTCACGTTGCATTTGGATCGTTAGCACTTCCTGACTGAAGACCTGTACAAACAAACTTGGGGCGAAGGAACCCACTGGCATCATTCATGGTGGGGATTAACGCAAGTGGCTTGTGGGGCTGCGCCTGGGGCCCCATCTCCCAAGTGCTCTCACAGTGGGAGGAACTCACATCCTTTGGAAACTGCTGTTGATAATTACTACTTTGTAGGGCAGTGAGCTCACGCTATTACACAAGATTAGTGCTGTGCTCCAAAGCTGGCAGATCATCTCTCCCGCACAGAGACTTGCCAGCTAGGAAAATAATGGGCATATTGCCACTTTAACAACTATCAGGAGAGCCCAAGTTAGTTTTTCTTCCCTTCGATGTATTCATGTTTGCAGGATCCGACTCCAGGCTGCCAGCCTAGGGCAGGGACACCAAAACAAACGTCTCTTTCTCCTTTAAAACAAAGCTGCTCTTTTCCTTTTGGTTGTTAGACTAAAAGACAACGGCAAAACCATAACCTCCTTTAAAACATAAATAAACAAGGACCGAGACCAGAGTAACCTGAAGCAAGTACCAGGATCAGAAGAGGGTGTATCTCTACCTCGAAGTGAGGTCATGTGACCCGGCAATTTAAATAAAACAAAATTAAATACAACCGCCCCCCTTCCCCCCATGCCGCAGACTGCAAACAAATGCCTATTGTGACCAGAGCCATCTAGGGGAGAGAGGCATTTTAAAGTTACCAAATGTTTTGATTTCTCTAATAAGTAGTCCTCCTAAGCTCCTGGCAGATAACCATTTGACCTGTGTTCTGAAAGGCGGAGAGTTGGGGGCGGAGGTAAACCCAGAGTGGTTTATCTGAGTCCTTCATTTAGTGCAAAGGTGGTTTCTTATCAGCATATGTTTCAAAAGGGTAAGCAATCCTCTAGGGTCACTGTTTTCTCTTTGGAGTTTGCTTTTATCCTTGTATCCTTGGGTGGTTATCTGCTTACCCCTGGCATCCTGGCATCATCTGCATTTGGCCATGGGAAGAGCAGCAGTGGCCCTACCGGTTCCAGGTGATAAAAAGAGTTTGAACACAGAGAAGTCAGCTTTTAGTACAAGTGTCATGTTTTTATAACTAATCTACATAAGTTTTTAATGAAAAACAAACTAAATCACACGAAGACATTAACTTGTGTGCATATTGTTCAATAGCTAAGTCATATCCCTGCTCCATGGACTACAGCAGGCCAGGCTTCCCTGTCCTTCACTATCTCTTGGAGGTTACTCAAACCCATGTCCATTGAGCTGGTGATGCCATCCAACCATCTCATCCTCTGTCTCCTTTTCTCCTCTTGCCCTCATTCTTTCCCAGCACATGGTCTTTTCGAATGAGTCAGCTTTTCACATCAGGTGTCTACAGTATTAGAGCTTCAGCTTCAGCATCAGTCCCTCCAATGAATATTCGGACTGATTTCCTTTAGGATTGAGTGGTTTGATCTTGCAGTCCAAGGGACTCTCAAGAATCTTCTCCAGCACTACATTAAAAGCATCAGTTCTGCAGTGCTCAGCTTTCTTTATGGTCCAACTCTCACATCCATACGTGACTGCTGGAAAAACCATAGCTTTGACCATCCAGACCTTTGTTGGCAAAGTGATGTCTCTGCTTTTTAATATGCTGTGTAGGTTTGTCATAGCCTTTCTGCCAAGGAGCAATCGTCTTTTAATTTTGTGGCTGCGGTCATGGTCTGCAGTGATTTTGGAGCCAAGAAAATAAAATCTGTCACCATTTTTACCTTTTCTTCATCTATTTGCCATGGAGTGATGGAACCAGATGCCATGATCTTAGTTTTCTGAATGTTGAGTTTTAAGCCAACCTTTTCACTCTCCTGTATAGGTGCTTATTTTTATCTGCCCCGTTCTAAGGATTTTAGGTGGCTATTATAGATTTGGCTTGTTTCTGATGCAGTTTCACCATTGATGTAAGTTATCTGATAATTTAAAAAGCCCAAATAGTAAAAATAAACTATTGTAGTTGAATGTTTTTGTCAAGTAGAAAGTTTAGATTATAGCTACACTGGCCTGTAGCCAAATAGAATGTAATGGGATTGGTACTTACTGTTTAGTTGAGATCTATTTTTTAGAAAAGTGTTCTCTTCTTACTTTTCCTCACAAAACTGAGAGGACATAACACAGATAATTTTAATCTTTTTTTTTTTTTTTTATATATAGAGTAAATAATCGTAGTTTGGGGGGGATTCTACTTTAACTGTGAATTAGTTGGTAATTCAAATATAGTGATGGATGGATATCACCACCTAGTGGCCAGATAGTATTTTGCATGTCAAAACTTCGCATTCCCAGAACTGCACTTAAATTCCTGCAGGAGTAATATTCTCTGTGAGTTAAGTCCCTATAGCTTTAGGTTTTAAAATTCTAGTATGAATTGCATTATATTGTGAACTTGAAAGTTACATGTGATATGAGATGATTTTTCAAATACAGTTGAAGCTAACACATGAAGTCACATGCTTAGTAAAATCCTAGCAACTGAGGCAAATATTAGGACCAATCTTTCCCGTATCTTCACTTTATGCACAGTAATAACAGAGGAAAGTTTTCCTTGGCTGGTTCGCTTGGCGTGTGAACCTAGAGGATATTTTTGGTTTTATTATGAAAATTTTTTTACAGTGAATTAAATCAGCAGTGTTTGGGGAAAGGGAGACTAGGTAGAAAGTAGAGACTGGATTGTTCATGAAAAAAAAAAAAAAAAAAACTCCAAATTATAACTTGAAGCCTTAATAAATTCTTCCAACAATTACAATAATATATTATATCATAGAATGACTTTACTGGACAAATGTCAAGAGTGGTTTTTATCAATGGAATGTATGTGATTAATTGTTTAAACATACTTGGCAAAACCCAAAGTAGTTCTAAAACACAAAGCCATTAAGATAATCTAAATTCCAGTGAATTTTAAAGAACAAAAGATTCAATCTAACTCAAGTGAAGCGGAAAAACTGTAGAAAAATATGTGTGTAGGTCCAAGGTCAGTGACAGAGGAGGCCCTTGGCAGATACAGATTCAAGATTTGCAGTTCAGATATACGTGGGAGATCTTGGGCTCCAAAATCACTGCAGATGGTGACTACAGCCATGAAATTGAAAGAGGCTTACTCCTTGAAAGAAAAGTAATGAACAACCTAGGCAGCATATTAAAAAGCAGAGACATTACTTTGCCAACAAAGGCATGTCTAGTCAAAGCTATGGTTTTCCAGTAGTCATGTATGGATGTGAAAGTTAGATTATGAGGAAAACTGAGCGCCAAAGAATTGATGCTTTTGAACTGTGGTGTTGGAGAAGACTCTTGAGAGTCCCTTGGACAGCAAGGAGATCCAACCAGTCCATCCTAAAGGAAATCAGTCCTGACTGTTCATTAGAAGGACTGATGCTGAAGCTGAAACTCCAATACTTTGGCCATCTGCTGTGAAGAACTGGCTCATTTGAAAATACCGTGATGCTGGGAAAGATTGAAGGCAGGAGGAGAAGGGGACGACAGAGGATGAGATGGTTGGGTGGCATCACTGACTCAATGGGCATGAGTTTGAGTAAACTCTGGGAGTCAGTGATGAACAGGGAGGCCTGGAGTGTTGCAGTCCATGGGGTCATGAAGAGTAGGACACGACTGAGTGACTGAACTGAACTGATGATATGAGAGAGCCTCAAGATCCATGACATGAAACAGTTTGTACTTTTTGCTCAAGCACAAATTCAAACTCTACCCAGGGACTAGTGTGTAAAGATTGTTTAGTTAGCTAACAAGTTTGTCTAAAGGACAGCTCTGTTTTCCCATCTCAAGGAGTCTGCTGCTGTTGATTCTGGTAGTCATTTAACCATTTTGGAATTTCTCTATCATCTTCATGGTGGGAACCTATCCACAGCACAGGTCTGCGTGAACAGGGGCACTCCCAAAGGTCTAGCCTAGATGCTGCCTTCCCTGAGGCCAAGAAATACTGTACTTGTAGGGGTGAATGTGTGTGTGTGTGTGTGTGATGGTAGTAAGTGTCAAATTTGTGTCACAGAAAGATGAACTTTAATTTCATTTAGTGTGTGAAAATATTTTTTTTTTATTTCATTAGAGAAGAAAAGAAACCAAAAGATTTTAAACAGAGTGATTCTTTAGCAGAACTAATTTGTTTCCATCGATTATTCTTTGTAGTTATTTGACCAAATAAAGAAATCATAAAATCTCAATGCAAAGAATTTGAAATGGGTCAAATATTATGGAGAAGGGCTAGTTATCAACCAAGTTTTGATAAGGTCCATTGCTTTGAAAATGTCTTAGCTTTAAGATGCGGATAAAGGAATTTAAAAACAAAGCTCTTTCATGTTCCAGGAATTCTTTCTCTACTAGAGGCTGAAGCATGACCTTGTTATCTTCAGGGGTTTGATTTTTGAATTGGCTTTATCCTTTAAAGACAAAAGATTTCCTAGACAAAGTCTTCTCTAGTGGCTTAGACAGTAAAGAATCTGCCTGCAGTGCAGGAGATCTGGGTTCAATCCTTGGGCTGGGAAGATCCACTAGAGAAGGAAATGGCAACCGACACCAGTATTCTTGCCTGGAGAATTCCATGGACAGAAGAGCCTGGTAGGCTAAAAACAAAGATTATATTGGAATGTTGCATGCATGTGAGGATGCGGAGAAGGCAGTGGCACCCCACTCCAGTACTCTTGCCTGGAAAATCCCATGGATGGAGGAGCCTGGTAGGCTGCAGTCCATGGGGTCGCTAAGAGTCAGACACAACTGAGCGACTTCACTTTCACTTTTCACTTTCATGCATTGGAGAAGGAAATGGCAACCCACTCCAGTGTTCCTGCCTGGAGAATCCCAGGGACGGCGGAGCCTGGTGGGCTGCCGTCTATGGGGTCACACAGAGTCGGACACGACTGAAGTGACTTAGCAGTAGCAGCATGTGAGGAGAGTAAGTCATTCCACATTTCAAGAACCTTCCTTGATCCAGCCTTTTCTTTTCACCAGCCAGCTGCTTGCCTATTTCCTCATAAATTGATCTGTTTATATCTGTGTCACATAAAGGACCAGCTGGGACGTGACTATCACAGAAGTAACTAATACTGGATGGTATGTTTCTTTTCTTGAACAGAAAGCAGTGCTCAAAGCTGAACCAAGCTAACTCCTGCTGTAAAGCAAAGCAAAATACCTGATTTATTTCTAAACCTTGTCTATTAATGAAATAATGCTTTTGGAAAAATTGAAGTATAGTGGATATACAATGTTGTGTTAGTTTCAGGTGTGTAGCAAAGTAATTCAGTTACATGTATGTGTGCATGTATTCTTTTCCATTATAGGTTCTTATAAGATATTGAATGTAGTTCCCTGTGCTATACAGTAGGTCTTTCTTGCTGTTTATCTATTTTAGTTATAGTAGTGTATATCTTTTAATCCTAAAGTCCTAATTTATTCCTCTCTACCTTTCCCCTTGAGTAGCCATAAGTTTCCCTTCTGTGTCTGTGAGTCTATGAATTATGCTTTTTAACCTTAGAAAAAAGACAGTGATCTATCTTTACTTAAGAAAAAAGTCAATTACTTACATTACAGTTTTATCCTCAGTTTATTTTGTTCATGCTCGTGATGCTAGTTATCTGCTGAGATTTCAGGACCATTGATCATGGTGGTGTGTATTTTAAAGATAAAAGTCCGCTGGTATCTTTGAATGACAGTTCGGACTCCAAGACACTAAATAGTCAGAGTCACCTTGAAAGGATGTAAACCCTGACTGAGTTTAGTAGGTTTCTGGTAACTTTCAAAAGCAGAGACTCTACCCCCATCCCAAAACACAGTACATACATTTTCCCTTCCAATATGTTGATTGAATCAAGATGGAAACTTTCAAAGAGCTGGGGAGGAGAGAATAACTCTTCAGCCACTCTGCTTGAGAGAACTAAGTCAAGTTCTTCTTAGATCCATGGAACTGAATTCACTCTCCAAGGGTGGAGAATGTTTGCAGGCAGGGGAGTTCCATGTGCTCCAGGAGACCTGCAGGGTAATTCTCTGCTTTTATGTTCATTTAAGACAGGAATAAAATTTTGACAGTAAGATACAGGTTATTTGGAAAAAAATAATCTAAGCATTTGTAAAATTTGATAGATTCTGGTGAATAACTTCAATCAATATTAGGATTGATTCAGAATGAATTCTCTGGTTGTGGAGACATTCAGTTGATAGAATGGTATGTGACTGTTGGATTTTGGCCAGGATTTTTAGAATCAGTGTATGTTTTTGGCAGCTACCTTGCTTGAATCTGATTGGGGGGGAAAGAAAGAGAAAACAGTAACTGAAAAGTTAATAAATTAAATTTAATTGAAATGGTTGTCTTTGGGGGCACATTTTCTTTTTGTACAGATATGTAGAGGTGATCATTTAATTGGGACTCTAAAGTAACTTTTTCATACAGTATAGAGCATTAAGCAGCTCATACAAGGTTTAAATAATGGTATGGACCTAACAGAAGCAGAAGATATTAAGAAGAGATGGCAAGAATACACAGCAGAACTGTACAAAAAAGATCTTCACGACCCAGATAATCATGGTGGTGTGATCACTGACCTAGAGCCAGACATCCTGGAATGTGAAGTCAAGTGGGCCTTAGAAAGCATCACTACGAACAAAGCTAGTGGAGGTGATGGAATTCCAGTTGAGCTATTCCAAATCCTGAAAGATGATGCTGTGAAAGTGCTGCACTCAATATGCTAGCAAATTTGGAAAACTCAGCAGTGGCCACAGAACTGGAAAAGGTCAGTTTTCATTCCAATCCCAAAGAAAGGCAATGCCAAAGAATGCTCAAACTACTGCACAATTGCACTCATCTCACACGCTAGGAAAGTAATGCTCAAAATTCTCCAAGCCAGGCTTCAGCAATATGTGAACTGTGAACTTCCAGATGTTCAAGCTGGTTTTAGAAAAGACAGAGGAACCAGAGATCAAATTGCCAACATCCGCTTTATCATGGAAAAAGCAAGAGAATTCCAGAAAAACATCTATTTCTGCTTTATTGACTATGCCAAAGCCTTTGACTGTGTGGATCACAATAAACTGTGGAAAATTCTTCAAGAGATGGGAATACCAGACCACCTGACCTGCCTCTTGAGAAATCTGTATGCAGGTCAGGAAGCAACAGTTAGAACTGGACATGGAACAACAGACTGGTTCCAAATAGGAAAAGGAGGACGTCAAGGCTGTATATTGTCACCCTGCTTATTTAACTTCTATGCAGAGTACATCATGAGAAACGCTGGACTGGAAGAAACACAAGCTGGAATCAAGATTGCCGGGAGAAATATCAATAACCTCAGATATGCAGATGACACCACCCTTATGGCAGAAAGTGAAGAGGAACTCAAAAGCCTCTTGATGAAAGTGAAAGTGGAGAGTGAAAAAGTTGGCTTAAAGCTCAACATTCAGAAAACGAAGATCATGGCATCCAGTCCCATCACTTCATGGGAAATAGATGGGGAAACAGTGGAAACAGTGTCAGACTTTATTTTTCTGGGCTCCAAAATCACTGCAGATGGTGACTGCAGCCATGAAATTAAAAGACGCTTACTCCTTGGAAGGAAAGTTATGACCAACCTAGATAGCATATTCAAAAGCAGAGACATTACTTTGCCAACAAAGGTTCGTCTAGTCAAGGCTATGGTTTTTCCTGTGGTCATGTATGGATGTGAGAGTTGGACTGTGAAGAAGGCTGAGCACCAAAGAACTGATGCTTTTGATCTGTGGTGTTGGAGAAGACTCTTGAGAGTCCCTTGAACTGCAAGGAGATCCATTCTGAAGGAGATCAGGCCTGGGATTTCTTTGGAAGGAATGATGCTAAAGCTGAAACTCCAGTACTTTGGCCACCTCATGCAAAGAATTGACTCATTGGAAAAGACTCTGATGCTGGGAGGGATTGGGGGCAGGAGGAGAAGGGGACAACAGAGGATGAGATGGCTGGATGGCATCACTGACTCGATGGACGTGAGTCTCAGTGAACTCTGGGAGTTGGTGATGGACAGGGAGGCCTGGCGTGCTGCGATTCATGGGGTCGCAAAGAGTCGGACACAACTGAGCGACTGATCTGATCTGATCTGATCTGATAAAATGCAAGTCTATTACAGAACATGTAGAAAAGTTTACATCTGATCTGGCTTGCCATCAGCTGTGTGACTTTTATGTCATAATTTCCTCTGCCCTCAGAAGAGAATAAAAATGCAAAGTAATGTAGGGGCTTCTTTTCAGACACGGTATTGATCTAATTCTGGTCTCTATGGGAAAGAAAAAGAGTTCAAGGTTTACAATGGTGAACATGAGTGTCTGAGACAGAAGCAGTCTCTGGTCAGCATTTATTTCTGTTTGCAATGTTAAGATGAATTCTCCCCAAACCATGCTGGTCTTTTGGGATAATTCTTAGTTTGTCCATCCAATCCTAGAAGAGGGTCAATCTGGGCTGGATCACCCAGAATGTTGGCTTATAATCCCAGTGAGGAGAAGATAATCCAGGTGAAAGTAGAGAATTTTTCTCTGCTTGATCCAAGAGTCTACACTTCTGTATGTATGAGTCACGGTCTATATGAACAAGGCTCAGTTACATTCTTATAACTCAGAACCGATTTCCTCACATTTAGCTTTAGTGGAAAAAAAAATACGTTATTAAACCTAAAATCAATGATTTATTTTTTCTACTCTTTTGTCCTATAAATGATATTAAATAAGGCTATAAAGAATTCAGAAGGATACAAAGAAAGTTGTTCAGAAAACTGCAGTTTCCTTTGCTAAGTCAGTTTGGCAGTAACATGGAGCAAAATCAAAGCATCCAAGCCAAAATAAATGTGCACAATGGAGCAATCAGATATGAGGTAATAGTGTGACATGCCTGTGGCTATCAGACATTCTTGTAAAAACCACAGACTTAAAATTTGGTCCTGCACCATTAAGCCACAGTTCTGCCAAGCAACAACACAACACGGGTTTTAAATCACTGTTGTGAGCCAAATGCAATTCCCACCCAAAACAATTAAATCTTTTACCAGAGGTCTGAGTCTGGGCAGCTTAAGGCCTGAGAATTACTTTGGTGGCATGGAATCAGAATCTCATTTCAGTGTGAAAATGAGATGGTTATTGTTCAGATCAGGAGGAAATGTCAGCTGCAAAATACACGGCAGTTAAGGGACTTGGATGACTTGAAATGATATTTCTTGAGGTTAGATTAAAAAAGGGCTAGCTGAGAAATTGGTAAGTTCTTTCTGATCACTGCATAGATCATTTTATACTGTTCATTTTTACTAATTACAGAAGTAATTCATACTTACTCAAGGCAAGTTGTCAAACCTGTAAGAATATGTAGAATAAAATATTACCTTAATCTCATAGCACTGGGTATAAACTATATATATGACATTTGATCACATATTTTTCTTTGATCCTTTATATGCACGCATACAAACAGCTACATCTGAGAGTATGTGTAAAATTTGGATCATTGTATATTTTTAGTACTTTGATTTTTAACTTAACACTTCTTTTAGTATCTTCCATCTTCCTGTATAGTCCTCAATAACAAGATATTTAATGCTTATATAATATCCCATTTGTCTGGCTGTACCCAAGATTTACTAAATATATGTTTGCTCTATATATTTTTCCCACTTACTACTAGTGTAAGTAATATTTTAGATAAAATGTTCACACCTCTGGTTATTTTTTAGGATAACCCTTTAGAAGTAGAATTACGAGGTCCAGTGTTGAGAACTTTTTAAGACTCTTGGTGTGCATTGCCCACCGTTTCCCAGAACGGTTATTTAACTCTGCTGACTTTGTGATTGTTTTGCTTACAGTTTACCAGGGGGAAGCAACATCTTCAATCAGGGGCCAGCCATAGCTCCTGAGGATACAGGCACTGAGGATACAGGAGTAAACAAAAGAAACCCAAACTCCTGTCCTTAATGAGCTTACACTCTGCTAAGGAGAAAAAAATGCAATAAGTAAATAAGATGTATAGGATATTAGAAGGTAATCAGTGTTATGAGGAAAAATAGAGCAAAGAAGGGAGACGAACAGTACGGGAGGGACAAGGAGAGGGGAGCATTGCACAGTGTACACATGTGTTGGGATACTGGAAAATTTTCCACCTTTGAGGACATTCACTGGTTTCCTGGAAACGGTTAGTTAGAAAGTAAACTAGAAAATATTGAGCTCCAAGTTAAGTATATGAGGAACTCTGGAATCTTTCACCATAAAAGTATTAAATGTAGATCTTTATTAGTTTTAGGGGATTCTTATTCTTTTACTTATTAATTTTTTATTTTATCCTGCTTTAATTCATCTATTAAAGACAGTTTAGTTATACAGCAGCAGGACAAATGTGACATTTCTATCTGCAATGTTGCTCCATTTCCTTTTCCATTATCTAATAAAGGAAGATAGCAAAAAAAAAAAAAAACAAAAAAAACACAGAGGGTAAGAGATAATAAGGAAAGAAAAATAAAGAAATAATTAGAAACCCAGGTCAGATCAAACGTCAGTTCCTTGTTGCAGGAAAACCTGCCAGGCAGAGTGGCTTGGTGTGTATGTTCCTCTAAGCGTCTTTCCAAGGGTCACCTAGTGGGTAACTCGGTGGTACCCTCCAGGCTAAGAGAATGGATTTAAATCCATGTAATTTCTGGATTTCCACAGTAGAAATAAAAACATCCTTAATTCTGTGTTTTGGGGGGAAAAAAATCTTTACTAACCTCCCCTTAATTCTTTGCAGTTGTATCACTTTTCAGAGACGCTTTTTTACATAGCAGAGGTCTCTTGTCTCCTATTTTAATTTTCACATGATTGATGTGTATTTCAAAGCAAAGTTAAGCAAAGAGATTGAAAGAAAAGTAGAAGATTTCTTAATCGTCTACCTTTCAAACTTAAGGTCTTCATCTCACAAGTTATTTTTCAAAGATCTAGGTTGTTTCACTATAAAGTTTTAAAAACCACATTTTTTTTTCCTGAGGATAAAGGAAAATTCGAACCATTTTCTAGTAAATTTACTATACATTTTTTTAAAACATAAAAATAGCTTTTGGAAATAACAGCTCTTGGCATGCTCTGAATTGGGAACAATTGCCTTCAGTCATATTCAGTTCTTTCTTCTCTTTTTTCAAATAGAATCTAATTCATTGTTGCAACCACAGACTTATTTTTCCCCCTTTTTTAAAATTTTTATTGGAGTATAGTTGATTTACAATGTTGTTAGTTTCTGCTATACAGCAAAGTGAATCAGATATATATATATATATATACACACACACACGCACACACACACACGCTCTTTTTAAGATTGTTTACCCACAGAGGTCATTACAGAGTATTGAGTAGAGTTCCCTGTGCTGTACAGTAGGTTCTTATTAGTTATCTATTTTATGTATAGTATCTATTTCATGTATAGTTATCTATTTTATATATATATATATCAATCCCAACCTCTCAATTTCTCTCTCCCTCCTTTCTTCTCCCCTTGGTAACCATAAGTTTGTTTTCTACACACAAACTTAATAAATTTAATTCAAGGTGCATGCATGCTAAGTCACTTCAGTCATGTCTGACTTTTTGCAACCCAGTGGACTGGAGTCTGCCAGGCTCCTCTGTCCACGGGATTCTCCAGGCAAGAATACTGGAGTGAGTTGCCATGCCTTTCTCCAGGGGATCGTCCCAACCCAGGGATCAAACCTGTGTCTTTTACATCTCCTGCATTGGTAGGCGGATTTTACCACTAGAAATTAATTTTAAATTTAATTCAAGAAAAGATTAATAAATCTGTATGCCCAGAGAGATGTCATATTTGCCATTGTCCCATAAATCTGAATCTATATTCCTTTCAGATGAAGGAAATGTGTCTCCACCAGTCTGGTCAACATTAGATGTGATGTAAAAGCTGACAGTAAGCAAAGTATATTGGGAAAGCAGTACCCAAGTCGAGTCAGACAGACCTGAACAAACTTGTCCTGTATCACATTCTAGTTAAGAGTCTGGCAGCTGGGAAACTGCTTTCTTATTTATAGTGCAATATTATTTTCATCTCACTAAAGTTTGTTACTTTTGAATAGGCATAAGGACTATGTTTTTCATGTAATTGTTGCTTGATATGGAGGCTACATTTTAAGGTGACAAAAAATTGAATGTAAACCAAAAAGTTCTGGGTGTTTAACATTTCTAAGGTCCAAGTTATTCCCAGTCTTGCTGGATCATTGTAAGAGATAATGCATACGAAGTACCTAGAATAGGGTTTCATCTATTATTGGTGCTAAAATAAAAGGCAAATATCACTGTTCAGTTCAGTTTAGTCAGTCGTGTTTGACCCTTTGCGACCCCATGGTCTGCAGCATGCTAGGCTTCCCTGTCCATCACCAACTGGACAGGTTGCCATTCATTAATCTCATCCTCTGTCATCCCCTTCTCCTCCTGTCTTCAATCTTTCCCAGCATCAAGGTCTTTTCCAATGAGTCAGGTCTTCACATTGGGTGGCCAAAGTACTGGAGTTTCAGCTTCAGCACCAGTCCTTCTAATGAATATTCAGGACTGATTTCCTTTAGGATTGACTGGTTTGATCTCCTCGTGTTCCAAGGGACTCTCAGGAATCTCCTCCAACACCACAGTTCGAAAGTATCAATTCTTTGGCGCTCAGTTTTCTTTTAGTCCAATTCTTACATCCATTCGTGACTACTGGAAAAACCATAGCTTTGACTAGACTGACCTTTGTTGGCAAAGTAATCTCTATGCTGTCTAGGTTGGTCATAGCTTCTCTTCCAAGGAGCAAGCATCTTTTAATTTCATGGCTGCAGTCACCATTTGCAGTGATTTTGGAGCCCCCAAAAGTAAAGTCTGTCACTGTTTCCACTGTTTTCCCATCTATTTGCCATGAAGTGATGGGACCGGGTGCCATGATCTTAGTTTTTTGAACGTTCAGCTTTAAGCCAACTTTTTTTTTTTTTAAACTTTACATAATTGTATTAGTTTTGCCAAATATCAAAATGAATCCATCACAGCACATACATGTGCTCCCCATCCTGAACCCTCCTCCCTCCTCCCTTCTCATACCATCCCTCTGGGTCGTCCCAGTGCACTAGCCCCAAACTTTTTCACTCTCCTCTTTCACTTTCATCAAGAGGCTCTTTAGTTCTTCTTCACTTTCTGCCAAAAGAGTGGTGTCATCTGCATATCTAAGGTTATTGATTTTTTTCCCATCAATCTTGATTCCACCTTGTGCTTCATCCAGTCTGGCATTTCTCATGATGCACTCTGCATATAAGTTAAATAAGCAGGGTGACAATATATAGCCTTGAAGTACTCCTTTCCCAATTTGGAACCGATCTGTTGTTCCATGTTCCAGTATCGCTGCTGCTGCTGCTAAGTCGCTTCAGTCGAGTCCGACTCTGTGTGACCCCATAGACGGCAGCCCAACAGGCTCCCCGTCCCTGGGATTCTCCAGGCAAGAATACCGGAGTGGGTTGCCATTTCTTTCTCCAATGCATGAAAGTGAAAAGTGAAACTAATGGAAGGCAAAAGATATTTCTGGTTACATGTCATTGCTCAAACCAGAGAATCAATAGGAATTATCTAAAGATATAAAGGCAACCAGTAGAAAAACATCAGATCAATAAAATTCTTTTTAATTATCTGAACATTCATTTAAAAAACATTTTTAGTAAGATGTATTTTAAAAGCATTATCTTGTATATCAATATACACAAATGTGATAAATATTCCTATTAAAGAAACTTGCAGATCGGATCATAAAGCAAACACAACTGTATGGTGTACATGAGAATCATATCTAAAGCAGAATTACTCAGGGAAGTTGAGTGTAAAATGATGGGCATAGGTATATTAGATAAATAAAGAACAAATATAGCAATTTACATATATATCAATATATCAAAGAATTTGGATAAAACAATTTAATTCAATAAGACAAAGAAAGCTACTTTATAGTGATAAAAATATAAATGAAGGACTGAACCTTTTATCACACTATAATCACAACTACATAACAGTATATGTACACATAGAGTCTGGAAGGAAACATGTAGATCAGAGTGCCGAGTTTATGATTTTTGTCTCTAGTTGTTGCACTGCCATTAATGTTGTTACAGTTAACAATAATGCCATGGGTAAAATTCTTAAAATGAGCATTGATTTCATATTTAGAAATCTAGGACACACACGTGCACACTAAGTCATTTCAGTTGTGTCCGACTCTTTGCAACACTGCGGACAGTAGCCCGCCAGGCTCCTCTGTCCGTGGGATCCTCCAGGCAAGAATACTGGAGTGGGTTGCTATGCCCTCTTCCAGGGGATCTTCTTGACCCAGGGATTGAACCTGCATCTCTTGTCTCCTATATTGGCAGCAGAGTTCTTTACCACTAGCACCACTGGGAAGCACTATTAATAGCACCAAGTTCCTTAGATATATCTCATTGTCAAAGGAAAAAATATGCATATTTCTTGAAGAGAGATTTGGAGATAACACATATTTTCCACTCAAAGTGTAAAAATCTTTACCACCAAAATTATTTGAGCTAAATTGTTCAACAGGAATTGCTGAGCCCATTCTAATTCAATTGTGCTGTGATGGAGCCATCGCTTTTATAGTATGCTTCAACAGTTATCTTTCCCTGCATTTTTACAGCAATATGAGAACTGGAGGCCGAACCAACCAGACAGCTTCTTTTCTACTGGAGAAGATTGTGTTGTGATTATATGGCATGAGAATGGCCAGTGGAATGACGTTCCCTGCAATTACCATCTCACCTACACCTGCAAGAAAGGAACAGGTAATGATTAACCCATCAGTAAGATATACTTAATCTGCATTTCAGTTATCAAGTAAATTCAGGAAGAATAAACGTCATTCTTTGAGACATAAGCTGGATGTCATATACAGCATCCTTATTGCTCTGGAACAGTTTACTTTCTCAATTTAATTGAAAAGTTTGTTTTCAGTAATGTCTTCATTTTAGATTTCAAGTGCTTAAGATAATAATGTAGCATTTATGTAAAAAAAAAAACTACCTGTCAGTATTTTTAAGAAAAACAACTGTCAGCCCCAAGGGCCCACAAATCTGTTAATTTTGATGAGGAAAGCATTAAAAAAAATTAGTTATCAAAAATAAAAAACTGGGATATACCATAAGATAATGTGAATTATTTTTTACTTAAAAATAAAAAAGACCACTTGGTGCCATTTGGCCCTAATTTGGTTCAAATTTATCAGTGGCTTAAAGTACTGCAGCTAAACAACACTGCCTGCCTTGGTGGGGGCTGTGGTCCCCACCTCATTGTGCTCCTCATTCGGACTTTCCCTCCTTTTTGGTTAAGCTCCTGGTCTTTATAGGCATTTGAGTTTTTCAATCAGTCCCTTAGAAGCTCAATCTATGCTCATAAACCACAAAACAAAAATACCATCCCTATATCTATTATGACTATTTTCAAGAAGTGATAAAACAAAAACATTTATAATATAAATTCTAGAATGAGGAGAATTGCTTAGTTGACATTAACAGATAAAATTAATGAAGCTGATTTTTCAGCATTTATCATTGACCAATATGTTTGAATTCTAAGCCATACTACGTAGATTTCTTCCTTAAAAAAAAACAACAAGAATTGCATCACAATTTTTAAACCTGGTTACAATTGATAATGGTGTTAGAACATGCATATTTAACTTCTAGACCCAGATTTTACCCACCTCAATTAAGAGTACAAAGCACAAATGCAAAATATAAAATCCATTTGACTTATTTTTTAATATAAAAATGATAAAACAAAAAATATATACTCTATAGATATTTTAGAAAAGACTTAAACACCAGTGAGAAATTCTGTTAAAACACAGAGAACAGTAATTTACACAAAGCTGAGTCGAAACTCAGTATCTGTGATTATTTCACTCTGCTATTCTCTTCTCTGAAACAGAATTTATTCTGAATATCCTTTCTGTGTGAGCAGCTTTCCTGACTATGTATGTTACTTTAGCACTTAAGCCTGTGAAAACAGCAAAGCAAGTTATTTGCTGTTTTCCCTGCTGTTTCCTGTTGTTCCCTAGTGTGAGAAGTCCTTAGTGAACTGTCTGTCTTTATCCAAATGTCATGTTTGCCTTCTTAGATCTCCAAATGCCCCCAGAGTCATACTTTTCGGTTTATGACGCAAACGTTCTTTTATCTCCAGTGTTGTTTCTTCCTATACTGGGGTATGTTACAGCAGCACTACTGACACTCTGGGCCCGACAGCCCTTGGTTGCGGGGGCTGTTCTGTGCCTTGCAGAGCGTTTGGCATCATCTCTGCCCTCTATGGCCTCCAAGGTGGCTCAGTGGTAAAGAATTCACCTGCCAGCGCAGGAGATGCAAGAGGCATGGGTTCGCTTCCTGGGTCAGGTATACCCCCTGGAGGAGGAAATGGCAACCCACTCCAGTTATTCTTGCCTGGAAAATCCCACGGACAGAGGAGCCTGGTGGACTGTAGCTCATGGGATCGCAAAGAGTCTGATACAACTAAGCAACTGAACACGCAACACTTCCCTCTATGCACTGAATGCCAGAGGCATTCTCCCCCACTCTCCATCCTCCTCTGCTTTGTGACAGCCATCCACGTCTCTAGCCATTGCCAACTATCCCTGGGGAAGCGGGAAGAGGAAGAAAACTGCCCCCGGTTGAAAACCACTGGCCTAGATCTAAAAAGGATTCACAAAAGCAGCATCATGGTATACATTTCCCAATGGGGAAAGATTTACAAAACATTAGGTCTACCTCGTTAAACGAGGAAGAAACCAAAACAAAACAATTCATATATTTTATCTCCCTACTGTCTGATTTTTATTTATGTAAACTTAATTCTTTGTTAATCTTTACCCTGAGGAATTTTATGAATTTTATAAATGTCTATATACACTCATTTCTCTTTACAGATAATTTATACGTCTTTACAGACCTAGGTAGTTTTAATTAATTACAAAGAAGAATTACATTATTTACAAAAGACATTAAAAAAAACAAACCTTAGTACGTGCCATTCATGCATCTTTGGAGCGTTCTGCAGGTTTTTTCCAATCCCATCCATTTATCTCCAAATCCAACCACAGATAATGACTTAATTCCCTTACTTTTCTCTTAAAAATGGTCACTTATGCTTGTATCTGTAAGCAAATTGTTTGGTTCTGCACATTTTTGAACTTTAAGTTTGTATTTTGTGCCTTGCTGTTTTTGTTCAGCATTATGTTTGTCAGATTAATCCACGTCATTGATGCATGTAGCTGTATTTCTTCATTGTTGCTGCTGTGTAGTATTACATTGTATGACTATATAACATTTTATTTATCAGTTCTACAAGTGGACATTTGGGTTATAGTCAGTGTTTTTGCAATTATAAACAATGTCACTATGCATATTCTTGAACTTGTTTGTGGTAGATCTCTGCAAGTTTCCATAGAGTGTTTCTCCAGGAATGAACTGCTGAGTCATAGGATATATATACCATCAAATTTACTAGAAAATGCCAAATTATTTTCCAAAGTGGTTGTACCAATTTGCACTCCCACCAGCAATGTGTGAGGGGTCCTGTTACTCCACATCTTCTCCAACATTTGATCTTATCGGACTTTGAAATTTTTGCCAGTCTGGTGGGTATAAAATGTTATCTCTTCTGATTTAACTTGCATTGTCTTGGATGATTCTTCTTGGAAATCTTTTCATATATGCATAGCTCTTCTTTTGTAAGCTATCTGCTCATTTCTATTGCTTATTTTGAAAGATTGATTGCTTCTCTTATATATATTGATCTGCAGGAGTTTGTGTTTTTTTTGTATTTTGTTTTTGTTTTTAATGTCCTAGTTTCTAATCCCCTGATAATTGTATGTTGCAAATATCTACTCCTAGTTTGTAGCTTTTCTTTACCCTACGGCATTTTTTGATAAATAGAGTTGTTTATTTTGTCGAGTTTTCTTTTATGCTTTAAGCCTTTTTGTGTCTTAAGAAATTCTTACCTACCCTAACATTGGAAAGATATCCTATGTTGTTTGCTAAATGCTTTATAGTTTTATCTTTTACATTTATGTATGTGTACCATCTAGAATTGATCTCCCATGGACTCTCTGAGGTAGGGAACCAAAATTTTTTCCATATGAATACCCAATTGTCCAAATGAAAAAAAACTGCCTTTTCGCTACTGCTCTGCCATGTTGCTCTGTCAAATATCAAGCATGTATATGTGGGTCTGTTTCTAGTCTATTTGCCTTTCCTTGCCAATACCACACTCCTTGAATTATTTTAACTTCAGAATAAGTCTTCGTTTATAGTTTTGGAAGAAATCTATACATTGCTTTCCTCTCAAATTTAAAGACAACTTTTAATTTGCCAGAATCAAGTATGAGTTATCTAACTGATATCATTGCTATCTCATTCTGATACTTACTGGTGTCTGGGCCCCAGTGTAGACTTTCCATATTACAATAAAAGAAGTGTAGATATGCAGATGGGGGTTATCATTGAACTATATATAGTGTAGACTATTAATTGAAAATAACGTATTATTATAGAATTCTCAGTTTACCTTCTAGGAATTTGTGAAAAGGAACTATATGCATAAATACTTCTAATTTCTTAGTTTTAGATAGCAGGATTTTATAAACTATTTTTAGGTTATGGCTATCTGAGACACAATTTCTTATGTGAATGAAAAAAATATGCCTGGATTGTGTTTTATTAAAGACAATTTTTGCTATAGGGTCAATACTTTCTAACTTGTTTTGTTAGGCAGAAGTAAATTAAAGAGCTAAATATTTAAGTTAAACCTGCATTTGTCACTGCAAAAGAATCTGGTTGTAAACAGCCTTCTGGATATGTAAATAAATTTAACATTCGCAACCATTTAATAGTCTTCCCAGGTAGCGCTAGCGGTAAAGAACCCGACTGCCAGTGCAGGAGACATAAGAGACACACGGGTTCAATCCCTGAGTCAGGAAGATCCCCTGGAGGAGGGCATGGCGATCCACACTAGTATTCTTGCCTGGTTATTTTAGGATGTTGACATCTAAACCTCTTGGTTCCGAGGTTTCTGGTAATCATTCTCCCATTGAAGATTTGCATTATTTCATGAGAGACTATGGCATACCCTTGTAGGCCTTGTGATGGCATTCTTAAAGTAAACTATGGGTAGGAAATGTCATTCAGGGAAATTATATTGAAGTTAAGTTATATTTTTATTAGAACTATATAGCAAAACACAATCACTTAGAGTTAAATTAGTATATTTTTAAAGCAAGTACGCTGATATGAGTAAAATTACAAATTAATACAAATGTTGTTGAATCAATTTTCCTACCTTCTTGAATTTCAAAATTACAAAGTTTTTTTAACTGTTATTTCCTTTTTACTATTTCTATCATCACTAAGTTTGTTGCTATTCAGAGTTTTTTATTGTAGGTTAAAAATGATGGTTATATATTCTAAGATTTACCTTTACTTACCTTTCTTAAGAGTTGAAATTTATATATATAAGGTAATTACAAAACTGAGGCATGAATACTATGTCCTGACTTGCTCTCTGTCTCCATAGAGAAGACAGAAAGAACAAATAAACATAATTGAACCTAGATGTATTTTATTTACACTGAAAAGTCCATATTTTAGAGCTATGTTGTTATTATACATTGTAAATTTTTTCAGAGAAATGGAAATAATAATTGTTAGAAATCTATTATTATTTGAAGTGAAAAGTGAAAGTGAAAGTCACTCAGTCGTGTCCTACTCTTTGCGACCCTATGGACTATACAGTCCATGGAATTCTCCAGGTTGGAATACTGGGGTAGGTAGCCTTTCCCTTCTCCAGGGGGATTTCCCAACCCAGGGATCGAACCCAGGTCCCGCATTGTGGTCATCTTCTTTACCAGCTGAGCTGCAAGGGTAGCTTGTTTGAAGTGAAGGCGAGGGGTAAATAAAACCATTGGGCTAGAGACAAAACCAATAGGCCACATAGTAACATGAGACAGATGCCTTTTAATTTGGAATTTTTTCAGAAAAGTAGCTCTTCCAAACGGACAAATGAATGTATAACCACATGCCTTATGGTTCCTTTAAAAAAAAACACACACACACACACAATTCAAGATGACAGAATCTGAGATTCAAACCAGGCCCAAAGCCTCAATGTTTCATTTTGTCTTGAAATTTGTCAATTTCTTAGTCTAAATGATTACTGAAGGTACTTGATTGGGTAAAATAAAGAAGGAAAGAAAAAAAAAGAAGAGTGTCTTATACTAACAGAAATATTTAGATTATTTGGAAATAACCCAATTTACTTTTCTTTAGTTGCTTGCGGCCAGCCCCCTGTTGTAGAAAATGCCAAGACCTTTGGAAAGATGAAACCTCGTTATGAAATCAACTCCTTGATTAGATATCACTGCAAAGATGGTTTCATTCAACGCCACCTTCCAACTATCCGTTGCCTAGGAAATGGAAGATGGGCTATGCCTAAAATTACCTGCCTGAACCGTAAGTGGTCCTTTAGAAAGAATGGACAACCATGCTATAACAAGTACTAGACACCCTCATTTTACGGCTACGGTATTGGTAGTTTAGGGTATGGAGCAAGTAATATTATTGTGTTTTCTTTTCTTTCTTTCTTTCCTTCCATGTAGCATCTGCATACCAAAGGACTTATTCTAAGAAATATTTTAAAAATTCCTCATCAGCAAAGGACAATTCAATAAATACATCAAAACATGATCACCGTTGGAGCCGAAGGTGGCAAGAATCAAGGCGCTGATCCCTAAAATGGCATACACATGTTTTCATCATTTCAGCCAAAGTCCTAACTTCCTGTGCCTTTCCTATCACCTAGAGAAGTATTATCAGTTGGTTTGGATTTTTGGAACACCGTCCAGTCCAGTCATTTTGGGTTGCCGTGCTCCCAAAACATTTTAAATCAAAGTATTGGCATTCAAAAAGAAAGCAAACAAAAGAAAGGAAAATGAGAGCAGAATGGAACCATTTCCAGCCTAATTTCTTTAGTTTTCTATTTGCCTCCAGTGCAGACCATTTTATAATGTATACCAGCCTACTGTACTATTTAAAAAGCTCCATTTCAGCACCAATGGCAATGTAAATAAGATGATTTAATGTTGATTTTAATCCTGTATATAAAATAAAAAGTCACTGAGTTCAAGCATATTTAATGATGATTACGGAGCCTTAGAGGTCTTTAATCATTGGTTGGCTGCTTTTTGTAGTTTGTTTAGGCTGGAAATGGTTTTCCCTGCTCTTTGTCAGCAAGACTGAAGACAGCTTTTGCTGGACAATTAACAAACACAAAATTTTGTAGGTCACTGTCCCATCTCCACCACAGGTACAGTTGGCTTCCATGTGATGCTGAAGCCTGGCTAATGGGATCCCAACGAAACTAGAGACTGCAACATGGAACTCTTTATTTTATATAATTTTTTTTTTGCTGCGTTCCTTTTTTTTTCACTTACAAGAAAGGCCTGAATGGAGGACTTTTCTATGACCAGGAGCATTTTCTAGGGGTCAAAGTGCTAATTATTAACTCAACTGGGTCTCCTTTTTAATGGCTTTCTTAACACTAACTTGCAAGATTACAGATCAACACATTTCAAATGGATATAGACCTGGGGTTCTGGAGGGAGGGGGTTTGTTAAAACAACACACATTCAAAGAAAGAAATTTTGTATATATAACCATTTTAATCTTTTATAAAGTTTTGAATGTTCATGTATGAATGCTGCAGCTGTGAAGCATACATAAATAAATGAAGTAAGCCATACTGATTTAATTTATTGGATGTTATTTTCCCTCAAACCTGAACATTGACGTAGTTGGTAGTTATTTTTCGGTTTTAGCCTTTATATTTCCCTCACAGTTTGGAATCGTATAATCTAGGTACTCTGTCCCTGATTAAATAATGTGATGGATAGAATGCATTAAGTGTTTTATTATAAAGAAGAGTGGAAAAGTGTCTAGCTTTCAGCAAATGGTGTTTGCCCATTCTAAGCAAGGAGCACATATATAGAAATAGTATGGGCATTGCTTCTTATTAGGTGGAGTGTATGTGTTGAAATTTCTCCCTATCTCTTCCCACTCCATTTTCTCCCCTTAATTTGAATAAAATGACTGCTAAAGATGACTTTGAATTATTATCTGCTTAATTTAATGTTTAAAGAAACCCTGTGATGGAAAGAAAGCATTTAGGTGTCTTTTCCTAATTTTAGTTTAGAATGATCTTGAGAGCTCAAGATAAAAAATAAAATGCGAATAGAAAAAGAGCAGACCCAACAGGGATTCTTTTTCTCAGAACCTCTTTTGACTAGAAGGAGCTACAGTAGCCACAGTCATACACCCTGTCTTTAGGCAAGTTTCCTCGGTTGCTGTGTTAAATGTGACCAACCTTTGGGTGTTCTAGAGCACAGAAGAACTCTGTGTCTACCTATGAGGTTTTTATTTTTCCTCTTTCATTACAATGCACATAATACGTTCCTGTATTTATATTATAACATGTATAGTGTAAAATGTGAATGATTGTTTTTTTTTTGTGAATGAAAATCTAAAATCTTTGTAACTTTTTTATACCTGCTTTTGTTTCACCAAAGAAACCTAAAATCCTTCTTTTACTATACTGTGACTGGTCTGGTTATTTACATTTTTTTATATTTACATGTATTTATTTACATATTTATAACTTTAAATCCTAATGTGTACCAACATTTTTACATTCTAGATCTATCATGGAGTATAAGCTGCTGGCTTGAATGAAATGATTTTATGGCTAGCAGAGAGATGATTATAAATGTCCCTGCAAAAATTGGAGATAGTAATTCTGATAATGTTTACAACCGCATTCTTAGGCATTGATCTCAAAAATGAAAGAAACATGCAGTAGGAAAAGTGATAGGTCACACTTACACAATTCTTCCTATTAACCAGGCCAAGTGTTTAATGTGCCTCATCTCCCAGCAAGCCTAACAGAGAGGCTGTTACCGTCTCATTGATGAGGGAACAGCTTAGAGAATTTAAGTCATTTGTGCCCCGTTGCATAGTTTGTTTGTAGAGGATGCAGGTCATCTCTACAACCTGCATGATACTCTGAATAAAAATATAAAATAATATATTCTCAGTTGTTAAAGATTCAGGAGGTTAATTTACTGGCTAGAAGATCATATCTAACAAAATGATCAGAAGATGTCACAAACACCAAGTTCCTATCCATCCAGATATTCATTCATCCCTTTATTTTCATTCATTCACTATTACTAAGTACTTACTGTGTATTAGGCACTGGACTAGGCCCTGGAGATTCTACAGTGAGCAAGCTACACAGGTTCCTGCCAATGTAAGGTTTTTTTATACTGAATGCATCCCATGTGAGTTATTTTACAGTCAGTTCTATTCAATATATTTATTAATGCTGTGAAAGAACAAATCCATTGTATATACTCCAGTTGTATAGAAGATATCATAAAAGACAAAGGTGAGTGGAAAGTTATTTTGAGGTTTCTTTCTTGGAATGTCAAAAATATATGGGAAGGCATGATTAGATGCAGCAGAGATACTTTTCCTTGTTGAGCTTGTCCTTTTAATGTGCTGTCATATCTATACAGACCTTTAAAGAGAAATTACTCCAGGGAGTATGTAAGTATGTGGCACAGTGGCCCACCTATATGTGCCAATGCAGGGGACTCAAAAGACGTGAATTTGATCCCTGGGTTGGGAAGATCCCTTGGAGTAGGAAATGGCAACCCACTCCAGTATTCTTGCCTGGAGAATTTCATGGACAGAGGAGCCTGGCAGGCTATAGTCCATGGGGTCACAAGAGTCAGACACCACTGGGTGACTGAGCACAAGCACACATACACCCTTATTAGACGTTTATAAATCCATCAAATAAATTTTTATTGATCTAGGTACAAATAATAGAGGCTATGAGATGTTCCATTACCTATAATACTGGGACAAAGTGAGAAGTTTAAGGAGACTCAGCACTACTCAATATCAGCCAGAGGTGGTTTTCTATTCATTTCTAAAAGCTGGGTTGCATATCAGGGGAAGAATGTGCCCCTACCATAAGGAGCTATATAAGAAGAGGTGGTCTTCTGGGGTAGCTGAAATAGAAGAGATATGAGAGATTGTATAGGGAGGAATGTTGTTCAGTTGCTAAGTCCTTTCTGCTCTGCAACCCCCTGGACTGTAGCCAGTCAGGCTCCTCTGTCCCTGGAGTTTTCCGGGCAAGAATACTTGAGTGGGTTGCCATTTCTTTCCCCAGAGGATCTTCCTGACTCAGGGATCAAACTCGTGTCTCCTGCATTGGCAGGTGGATGCTTTACCACTGTACCACCAGGGAAGCCCCATAGAGAGGAATACATCATTTTGATGTGATAGCAACTTTGCTGATCTTAAGTGAATTTTCAGTTACAGAGCAGAAAGTAAGAACTGGATTAGCCTTGAGCTAATTGTCCAGAAGGCATGTATCATGCAAACTTAAGTTTTCGAGTTTGGAAATGGACAGAAAAGAATATAATAGGTTGCCCAAAAGTGCAGAGTTGCTTTCATGAATGGGCTATACATGAGTGTCTCCCAAGCAAAGAAATCTCCAAGAGGAAATATATCTTAGATAAAAGCAAAAGATGTTACTATCAAGTGGTTAAAGACTCGGTGATAGCTTCAACATGTTTTATTGTGTTTCTTTTAATGTTTCCTAGTATTAAAATGCAGTGAAAGGATTTCTGAAGAAAAAGGCCCCGCAGTGATGGTTTTGTACAACTTGTACATCTTTTTTTTTTTTTAATTGTGCTGCAGTTCCCATCTGCTAAACACACCAGAATTTATCCAAATGATTCTTTTCTAAAACAAGTCTACAGAAAGTTGATAAAGGTCTTTGAATGAGTCATTCAAGAGTGTGTAATCTTTTCCCATTATTACTCATTTCTGTGTGTTTGGATCCCAGCTGGACTAGAAAGAGCAAATGCCAAACAAGAACAAGAATGGTTTTTGTTGAGATGTTTACAGAATAAGCAAAGCTTGGATTTTAATTGGAATTTAATTCACAGTCCTGTCTGAATCCATCAAATGATCCCTGTTGAAGATTAAAAGTTGATTGCCTTAAGGCAGTAAGTTGTAAATGATTTTGATAGTATTTACTTTAAAATAAAACTTTAAACTGTGTCCCCATCACATCTGACATTGTCAACCAAAATGTTTTTCATCACAGAGTAAAACAGTTGTAAAGGACTTTATTTTTGGTGTATTATAAATATTGCCATTCTAAAATAAACATGTAACATCACTCTTAAATATATTCAGCAGGACTCTAAATACCATACTAGTTTGATTCCCATTCTCATCCATCTAAAAAACAACTGAAGGAAAATAATCTTTTAACAGTCAGATATTTTATGTTTTTCTTATTTTTGGACTTGGTTTTTTAATTTCACTTCCCACATGTAATTGTATCTAAATATTATATATTTATGTGCTTGAAAATCTTCTATTGATTAAGCTATCAACACATATACATCAAAATTTGTACTTTGAAGTGAAAAATTAATTTTAGGAACATAAAGGTGTAAAGTTAAAAATCTGGATTGAGTTATCATTGTAATTTACAGATATAAAATTGGTTAAAGCAATATAATGTTCTTACAAACTTTGAAAAGTCATTACACAAATTGTAACATTTTATTAAAAATACAGCTCAATGAGATGATTAGGACTGTTTATCGCAATTCACATTTCCATGAAACTAGAATGTGTCATGGCTTAGCATCAATTCTATTCCTATTTTATTCTTATAGATTTAAAAGTGGAAAAAAAACTTACGTAAATGGAAATGATAGTTTTATTAAGCAAAGCTACTCAAATTTTTTAAGCTTCTTTTTAAATTATACGCCAAACATCACATAGTGGTCTATCAAAAATTATTTTCAATTATTTGTCAGTTGACATCTCAATGAAATCCTTCTTAAAATTTATTGGTGTCACTAGAGTCATTCATTTGGATTTGTCCTTTTGTTTGTTTATAATTTTTACATCCCAGGTCAGTGCATCCTAAGACTCAGGACAGATGAAGAGTGTGTTTGATGTGGTGGGTTTTTTGTTTGTTTGTTTTTAATAAATGGTTTTGGTTTATTCTAAAGCTTTAGATTTTCAAAGCTTGTTCTCTGAAACAACAACATTAACATCACCTAAAAATTTGTAAGAAATGCAAATCCTCAGACCCTGCCCTAATGAAATAGAAATTTTAGGACTGAGAAGAGCAACCTGGGCTTTCACAAGCACTCAGGGTGATTCTGATGAATTCTAAAGTTTAGGAGAACTGGTTTTAAAAAGAAGCAAAAGTAAAACCAATGGTCTCCACCACAGACACCTTCTTCAGTTCAGTTCAGTCGCTCAGTCGTGTCCAACACTTTGCGACCCCATGAACTGCAGCACACCAGGCCTCCCTGTCCATCACCAACTCCTGGAGTTTACCCAAACCCCTTCTCCTCCTCAATATGGGAAAGATTGCCCTCAATCTTTCCCAGCATCAAGGTCTTTTCAAATGAGTCAGCTCTTCGCATCAGGTGGCCAAAGTACTGGAGTTTCAGCTTCAACATCAGTCCTTCCAATGAACACCCAGGACTGATCTCCTTTAGGACGGACTGGTTGGATCTCCCTGCAGTCCAAGGGACTCCCAAGAGTCTTCTCCAACACCACAGTTCAAAAGCATCAGTTCTTCGGTGCTCAGCTTTCTTTATAGTCCAACGCTCACATCCATACATGACCACTGGAAAAACCATAGTCTTGACTAAACGGACCTTTGTTGGCAAAGTAATGTCTCTGCTTTTGAATATGCTGTCTAGGTTGCTCATAACTTTCCTTCCAAGGAGTAAGCGTCTTTTAATTTCATGGCTGCAGTCACCATCTGCAGTGATTTTGGAGCCCAGAAAAATAAAGTCAGCCACTGTTTCCACTGTTTCCCCATCTATTTGCCATGAGGTGATGGGACCGGGTGCCATGATCTTCGTTTTCTGAATATTGAGCTTTAAGCCAACTTTTTCACTCTCCTCTTTCACTTTCATCAAGAGGCTTTTTAGTTTCTCTTCACTTTCTGCCATAAGGGTGGTGTCATCTGCATATCTGAGGTAATTGGTACTTCTCCCTGCAGTGTTGATTCCAGCTTGTGCTTCTTCCAGCCCAGCGTTTCTCATGATGTACTCTGCATAGACGTTAAATAAGCAGGGCGACAATATACAGCCTTGACGTACTCCTTTTCCTATTTGGAACCAGTCTGTTGTTCCATGTCCAGTTCTAACTGTTGCTTCCTGACCTGCATACAGGTTTCTCAAGAGGCAGGTCAGGTGGTCTGGTATTCCCATCTCTTTCAGAATTTTCCACAGTTTATTGTGATCTACACAGTCAAAGGCACCTTCTTTGGCTGATGAATTTTATAGGAAAGAGGCCAGGTAAAAGTTGAAGTGTTGGGAGCTTCTCTGGTAGTCCAGTAGTTAAGAATTTGCCTTCTATTGCAGGAGATGTGGTTTTGATCCCTGGTGGGGGAATTAGGATCCCACATGCTAAGCCTGCAACTAAGCCTGAGTGCCACAACTAGAGAGCTCATGCATGCATATGTTCATGTTAAATTATGTCTGACTCTTTGCAACTCCTATGGACTATAGCCCATCAAGCTCCTCTGTCCATGGGATTCTCCAGGCAAGAATACTGGAGTGGGTTGCTGTTTTCTTCTCCAGGGGATCTTCCCCACCCAGGGATTGAATAATCTACATCTCTTGTGTCTCCTGCATTGGCTGCTGCTAAGTTGCTTCAGTCATGTCCGACTCTGTGCAACCCCATAGATGGTAGCCCACCAGGCTCCCCCGTTCCTGGGATTCTCCAGGCAAGAACACTGGAGTGGGTTGCCATTTCCTTCTCCAATGCATGAAAGTGAGAAGTGAAAGTAAAGTTGCTCAGTAGTGTCCGACTGTTAGCGACCCCATGGACTGCAGCCCACTAGGCTCCTCCATCCATGGGATTTTCCAGGCAAGAGTACTGGAGTGGGGTGCCATTGTCTTCTCCACTCCTGCATTGGCAGGCAGATTCTTTACCTGGGAAGCCCAATGTGCTGCAACAAAAGACCTTGTGTGCTGCAATTAAGACCTGATGCAGCCCCAAATAAATATATTTTTTTTAAGTTGAAGTTCTGGAAATTGTTTCCTTTTATGTGCCCATGTATCTTCCACCCCCCTCACCCTGGAAAGTCTTGGGATACTCCCAGGATAAACAACCCTGATTTGGGGACCACTGCTTTAAGATACACTGTACTTAAAGTACTTTTAGATTTTCAGACTTTCATTATATTACCTATCTACTTACAAACATGTTTGTTGATTACTTTCCAAATTTTGAATGGGCCTCTGGTTATACCAAAATAAATACATAAATAAATAAAGAATCACTTTCTCTACAGAGAAAATTGGATAAAGAGGTATGGTTAAAAAAGAATTGGTTCTTAAAAACAGACCTGAGACAAAGCCTTAAATGAAAGAACTAAGACAAATATAACAACTGAGAAATAGAAACAAACAAGAAGTAACTTCCAAGCAATAGCTAGTCAGGAAAAACTTCAAATTCAGTGGGGAGCCCTAAAAGAGGTATAGATGGGAGAATCCTTCAGAGTGAATTGATCTATAAATAAGTCCAGTTCTTAAATCAGATGACCCTCTCCAATGCCCATTAGCCAGATCAAGTCATCATTCATGCAGTAACGTATATTGAGACTTACCATGTGCCAAGCACAATGCTAGATATTGAGGATACCATTAAAAACAAGCTAGGCCAAATCCCTGTTCTCCCTGAGATTTACTGTCTGGTGGGAAAGATTATCAATGGAACTAAAGCAGGAAGAGCTCTGAATTTTAAAATGTTGCTAAAGCCTCCATTCTTGAACAACTGTGTGCTCTGTTCTCCATCTTCACCTGATTCCAGATATAACCATGTACCTTAACTCATTCCTACATTATAACTTCCATATCTCTTTCTTGTGTGGGAAAGGTATATATTCAGCTGGTTGGATTTCAGCAGTACATTGTTTTATATGTCCCAAATTGAACTATTATTGACCCCGCCCACTAATTGGGTACACTTCTTATTTTTTAAAACTAGGAGCCTAAGAGTCCTAACTCTCGACTCCTAATTTCTGTCCATGTTCAATCAAGCACCAAATTCTATTAATTCTACCTCCAAAAGTTTCCTGTATTATCATCATCTCTCTATCCCAACTGTCACAATATCTCATATAGTATTACTGTCTCCAGGTACATCATTTTCAAAATGATCTTTTAAACTACTATGGAGTATTTTTTCCAGTGTGCAAGTCAGAGCTTGGCATTCTACAACTCAAAATTCTCCAGAAGTTATTGTTTACAAAATAAACCTAATTTTACATGCATAGAAAAATGTTTTGGGCAGGAACAGCTGTTTTAGGTATTATGTGCTTAAGAATAGAGGAATTGATTTAGAAGTCTTAAGCAAATCAACATAATGAATTTTAATTAATTTGTTTTAGCCAATTAAAGTTTTAGGTTTTTTCTTCTAATTAAATCAGTTTGGTTTCCTGTTCAGTTTCTGATGATTCGTCATGTTCCCCTCGTAGCAACTGGATACAGGGTGAAATGGAAGACCGAAAATATTCTCTGATTTAGTAGGACATAGGCTTGCCCTCCAGGTACACTCTCCACCCTTCTCCTCCTACTTTAGCCCTGAGAGATGCAGTCCCATCCCCACGTAGCCCTCTCTGCCTCTGAGTCCCTGCTGCTCTCTCAACTTGACCCTTCAGGACTGAGGTAGGAAGAGCTCACAATTCTGGCCCAGGGGTATTGCAGTATTAATTGTGATTTCCTTAAGCTGCACACCTGTATTTTCAATAGTTCTCTGGTTAAACTCTCAACTTACCCTGTTCGATTGTGTCATCTGTTTCCTGCTGGATTCCTATGTGTTTTTAGATGCAGTTCAGGGAAATTTGGGGACTTTCCCAGTGGCCCTGCAGTAAAGAGCTGCCTGCAGTGCAGGAGCCGAAGGAGACACAGGTTTGATCTCTGGGTCGGGAAGACCCCCAGGAGGAAGGCATGGCAAACCACTCCAATATTCTTGCCTGGAGAATCCCATGGACAGAAGAGCCTGGTGGGCTATAGTCCATAGGGTCACAAAGAGTCAGATATGACTGAAGTGACTTAGCATGCACACAGGCACCCAGTCCCTATCAATCACTGGATGGGCACGCCACATTACAGTCTGCAAGCAGCTACACTGGATCTCTTGGTTTCTTCCACAGCATCTTATTGTGAGCTTTTGTGAGGTTGTATCTTTACTTCTTCCTTATAGCCACTAGACACTGAACGTGATTGTTGCAACTGCTAGCCATTTTTCTGCTTCAGTTATGAATAAACATAGCCACACTGCACATTGCTTGGTCCTAAGGCTGTGTTCTCTGGCTTGAATTTCCAAAATTAAAAATGATACTCCTCAGCTTGGAGTCACAATCAAGTTCAGTATTCAATGCTTGTCTTAAAATAAGGAGCAAAGAAAAGAGTAGATGTCAAGTTATACATGTACATAACTTTCTCTGAGACTAAACATCAATATTGTTGAAGCTTTATGACCACACAAGGGGAACTGGGAAGAGACAGGAGCAGAGACTGCTATTTTGAGGCTGCCAACCCATTTTGTTTCTCTGGATAGAGGTCTGCTTCTATTTTTCAGAGAAGAGGTGTTTTTTTTTTTCCCCTCCTTTTGTTTTTGGAGGAGCCATTCCAGGCTGTAAGTTATACAAGTTTAAGACTGAGCTTCTATTTTGGAATGAATTGGTAAAAGGAGGAACTGAGTTGCTCGGCGTTAAAAAGTAGATGTTATCTTCTCATACAAAATGTTGTAATTTTAGAATAAATTTTTACTTTAAGAAATATTCTGTTTGTTCTCTCCAGGGTATTAATTCTAAGGAATGGAAAATTATTGGCAGAAGGGCCTTCCTATGTTGAGAAGGGAAGCTGGTTTCAGGAACCCGATAGCAGAGGTGCTGAAATTAAGAGAAACACCTTAAGTCTCTACCTGTGGAGGGGCCTGTAAACTCTGGAAATAGTTGATAAACTACACAGTTTTAAGACTTGCTTAGCTGTGTTAGAATTCTTTACATTTCTTCACATCCTCAGCATAGTTTTGTTAAGTTAGGGCTTAACCAAGATTTTCAGATTTAAGGGATTGGGCTGTGCCCTCCTATGGGAAGAGTGGCGAGGCAAAGAGATCAGCAGCAGCCTTTGAGAGCCAGGTACAGATGGCCCAGTGGGGTGGGGAGTCATGCGCCTGGTACCACAAGACTGGCTGGGGTCGGAGTGACATGCCAGCTGGATTTATGGGACAGGGCAGCATGCCAGAAATGTTCAGAAGGAGTCTAATAAAATTTTTAAATTTTTTGTCAAGTAACAAGTAGTCTTGGGAATATTGTTTGAGCACTAAAGGGAAGTGCAATTTCTTAAAACTAAATGTGGGAATCTGCTTACATAGGTTTTCTCATAAGTAATATCACTGTGTAATACATGGCAATACTTAGACTTTACCATGTAGGCTTTACCATGTATAGACTTTATAGTATTGGTATAGACTTTACCAATACTTTACAATGTACTGTCTTCTACCTTAAGATGTGGGGTGAATTAACAGATTCTTTTATTTTGCACAGGATATGTAGGGCAGAGTGAGTAATTTGGGAATTTAAAAACAAAGACACAGGCAAGAAAAAAGTAACCCAGTAAAATGAATAGAAGAAAATTGGCTAAGTAATTCAGGACGAATGAGAGTAATACAACAATACCATGCTTTTTTGATAAGGATTTAGGAAAGGAAGAAGACTTGCTGAGACTTTAGAGGCTGTACTAATCTTCAGTTCAATTGCTCAGTCGCGTCCAACTCTGCGACCTCATGGACTGCTATTAATCTAGGTAGAGACAAAACGTGTCGTTAAACAGCAGGCATTGAGATTTGGTGATGCTGTGATTATGATAGAGAATAAAAGAAAAATATTAATTATAACATTTCCCATATAGTATTAGGGAAAACAGAAATACTATAACACATTCATGCTAAAAAGAGAAGACAGTTCACCTGGAAAACAAAGAATATTCGAAGCTCACTAACAGTGGGCAGATATCAATCGCTTGGGCGTTTCTGATTGTATAAGAATGGAAAACATGTAAAATGATTTTTAATAAACGGAGGGCTTAAACACACAAAAATAATGATCCTGTACATCCATGAAGAAAGAGGCTTGGGATGGAGACTAGACCAGAGGAGGAGAGATGCTGAAGTTACCAAGCATGAATGGACCACTGTGCTGAAGTTGGAAAACACACATCCAAGCTGAAAACTGTGTGGGCAATTACTGTTTGTTGAATCATAATTCAACATAATCATAACTTGAATCATAATTCTCTTTTAGACACCATGAAAACTCTTTTAGATACGTTAAATTATGTCATTGCTCTTTTATTTTTCTTAATTTATTACCTTAGCAATCCCTGCTCGTTGTAAATATGTTGGAAAATTCAAAAAGGCACAAGTAGGAAAGTAAATGTTCAAGAGAATATTTGCTTGAGGTCACTATTTTTTACCCATAATACCCCAAAGAGTGCTCAATTACTATGTGTTGAAGGTACTATTTATTGGGTGCTGGTCACTCTCATAAGCGAATTGCCATCTGTTTTCTTTCATGAAAATGTAAGTTCCCTAAGTACAGGGACTCCTCTGTCTTGATCATCACCATGTTCCTAACACCTGCAACAGTACCCGGCATGCAGCAGGCACTCAATAAATATTTGCTAAATGAATGACTAAATCACCTCTCTTAATATTCATGATGATTTTACTATCATTCCTGTTTACTGATAGAGATATAAAGGCTCGGGGAGATTATGCTGACAGCCCCAGGTCTCTTAGTACAAAACCTCAGATATGCCCCCTGAAAGCCTAACTCTGGAGCTCAGGAATATATTTGGATGTTGCTCCTCAGATAGAGGGGGAGCTTGTTGAAGCTAAGGTAGGATGAAGTTAATAACAGAATAATGAAACTAAGACCAAGACACCTTATCTCCTTGCCCCAAGTACCATCAAGAGCCTCTTATGTTATATTCTTTGAGCAGTTTTATTAACCAGCAGCAGCAGATGCTGAGGATAGAATAAGAAAAATGTGAAGCCCTTTCTTTCTCTGTCTCTTACCACTCTTTGCTCCAGAAATATGCCATCCACTGTTGTCTGTCACCTAAGTTAGTGGACTGAGTGATTTGGCAGATGAGAAGTTGTTGGGATTTCTAGAAAATCATGAGAATGTTTAGAAAAATACAGCTGCAATTTATGTCTATCTTAAGATAGTCAGAGAGTCAGAGTGAATGAATATCAGTGTTATTTCATGGTGGATATCAGTCCTTTGTGACTTTCCCTGTTGCCTGTTTAACCAAAGTAAATATTCTCCATTAGAACAGAACCAGAAGTTGCTTTCCAGCAATGTGTGAACAAATCTCCAAGCAGCCTCCTAAAGATCAAGAAATTATTGCATGAAATTTACAGATAGAGCCGTGTTACAGCTATGCTTTTATCATGTGTCCTGAGAATGTTTATGTATATGAATTTTTGAAGTGAATGTTAACATTTAAAAAAATACCTAACGTATTTCTTCAAAGAAAATGTAGCAGAAAAAAAAAATGTGCTCCAAATTTTCATAACCCTTGAGATGTATTTAGATTTAGGGTACAAATGTGAACACATACATTGATTCATTTGTGCACTCACTTTAAATTCACTCAATAGGTATTGGAGTAAGAACTACACTCCAGGAACTATTCTATTTAATTTCTTAGATTCATTTCAGACTTTATTATATTGTTCTGACACTAGCATAAGGCTCTTATGGTTTTTAGTAGTTGCTCCTGACAAATGAAAGTTTTCAGCTGTCCGGAACATCCTACACCTATACAGACACACTGAAAATACACATGATTGGCCTCAGGATTAAAGACGTTTCAGAGTAAAACAAGCTGTGTTGGCAACGAGAAATAGCCTGTGAGTTCAGTATGGAAATAAATGTTTGGGGTTAGGAAGGAAAATTTGTATCCAAGCAACAAGTACTTTATAATAATTCTGTGATAAATAAGAACCTTCTTGATTTTTTTGTTGTTGTTTAGTCGCCAAGTCGTGTCCAACTCTTTGGCAATCCCATGGACTGTAACCTGCCAGGCCCCTCTGTCCATGGGATTTCCCAGGCAAGAATACTGGAATAGGTTGCCATTTCCTTTTCCAGGGGATTGTATCAACTCAGAGATTGACTCTGCGTCTCCTGAGGCTCCTGCATTGGCAGGAAGATACTTTACCACTTGATACAGCTGGGAAGCCCCAGATCCAGGGTAAGGCCTGATAATTCACATTTCTAATCAGTTCACAGGCAATGTAGCTCTGGAATGATCATGTAGGGCAGTAGTTCTCAAACTTGGCCACACCTAGCAAAATTATATAGCATACTCAGGCTGGGCCCTCCACCCCTCTGCAGCCTCCCCCGCTGCCTAGACCCCCCTCTCACAGAATCTGATCTAAAGTCCCCTGGGTGATCCTAATGTGTCCTCAGACTTGAGAACCATCAGTAGAAACCTTCAAGGGTCACATAAAGGCTCCAGATTTTACCCTAAATATAAGACCATATATTTGTTTTCTGTGCTTTCAGAAATAATTTGTGAATGAATATAAAGGTATTTTAAGGCAGACCACTGTGGAATCCTGACAACTGAACTACGTGCCTTTATCTCTAAAGGTGAATGAATAAGCCTTCTGAGGCAGGCACTGTCTTCATTATCTCCTTTATTACAAATAAGGGAGACTCAGAAAGGTTAACCAGACAACTCTTTAATTCCTGTGGAGAAATGTATTTAAAAGGACAAAAATTGGTTAATTTTGAAATCTGCTCACACCAAAATTGACTCAGTTTGATTTGCTCCTGCTTTCTATTAACTTCAATGTGTTCCATTATGGGTTATGTGGCAAAAGCTAATTACTGGAAGCCTGTAATTTGAAGTGACTGGTAATTGAAACTTGGGTTCTGTAGGAATATCTGTGTAATGCATAATACATTATTAAACACAAATTATTTAAAATTCAAGTGAAGCCAGTTGAAGTCAGCTTCTGCAGTTGGTGGTTCATAATGAAATTGAAACTACAGATAATTAACATGGGTGCAAAAAAGCTCATTCCAAGTTGGCCTGAAAAAATTATTCTTTGTCATTTGATATTAATTATGACATGCTAATATGTGTAATTTGTTTGACCCATCTATATTCATATCACGTACTCAGAGTGGAAAGCAGAATAAAGCTCTAAATCCAAGAAAGAAAGAGAATAATCTATCCCACACTTCTATTAATATTTAATCTTTTTTACTGGACTAATATTGCAAGGTTGCCAACACAAACCTCTGTGGAAATGGTGACTCTTTTGAAACAATATGAAATCGGATTTTCATTTCAAATGGGATGTTATTATCTTATAAAATTTGATCACTTGATTTTTTTTCTAAATGGAAAAGTCTCATTAGAACAATGAGATGTGTATCACCTGATGATAATAACATTCCATTTGAAACAAAAATCTGATTTCATAGTCTTTCAAATGAGACACCAAAATTAACCAATTTCTGTTTCAGGAATTTCTGAGGCAGCTACCGTATCTACAATTGCTGCCTTGCCACTTACATTTACTTTGTGAATGGTAGCTCTAGCCTTGAACCGATGAAACCAGGCATGGCTGGCATTAAAAGATGCGACCTCTGATTCTTCACCGTTTTTCAAGTCTTCATAAAGGCTTTTAGCTTTCTCTTGAAACAGCATTATGTTGAATTGGATTCAACACTGATGCTGATCCTGCATCCACACACTGAGAAATTCCTCCATCCCCTTCATTACTTTTCCAAGCTTCTTTGGGATTATTGTCAACATCATCACAGAGCAGACTTCACAGGCTCCAAGATCTTGTCTTCGTTCCGTAGAACTGTGCCAATGGTTGAACTATTCGGATTAAAAGAATGAGTGACATCTACTATCTTTCTGTCTCACTCCACTCTCTCAATTATTTTCACTTTCGTTTCCATCAACATTGCTTGGTGTTTCTTAGCAGTACCAGCTACATCACTGCTACTTTTATGCTTGCTTCCAGACATCCTGCGCTTGAAATAAAGATACTGCACCACTCTACTCTGCACAGTAACGTACAATAAAGTACACAAAAGCACAACCACTCGTAGTGGACGCATGCGCGTGATGATGTACACAAGACGCATGAACTAATGTGATTGGATGTGTGAATGCACATTCACATCTTTGAAAGTTCACAACTTGAAGGTTTGTGTGCAGGGGACTTACAATGTACTGCTATGAAAATAACAGCTCTTGCATTGAGGCAGGTTCTTTATCACTAAACCACCTGGGAAGTCCTGAAAATAACAACTCTGACTTCCTCTGCCATCCATCTGCAACTTGGGGCACTGACAGTGAAATCCACTTCTAGCCTTTAACATCCTTGTTTGTTGTTGTCGCTGTTGTTTAGTTGCTAGGTCATGTCTGACTCTTTGGTGACCCCAGGAACTGTAGCTTGCCAGGCTCCTCTGTCCATAGGATGTGCCAGGCAAGAATACTGGAGTGAGTTGCCATTTTCTTCTCCAGAGGATCTTCCGAACCCAGGGTTGGAATCAACGTCTCCTGCATTGGCAGGTGGATTCTTTACCACTGAGCCCCCAAGGAAAAGAGAGCTTTAAAAATCTGCCAGTATATAGTTTTCCACAAGAGCAACAAGCTAAAAGGCTGATTACCTTAGTTATGAAAACAAACTTACCACAGGTATAAAGATTTATACTTATGTGAAATGAAAATATCTCCTGCTATATCAATAAATAAGACATGTCATGGCCATCAGCGATTTCTGGCCTCCAAAAGTGAATGAGGGCTCCCCAAACTGTGATCCGGAAGATGCTGCTTACTGCCTCACCACTCCCCTACCCCCATGGTGGTTGCTGAGTTGCTGAGGTGGGAGAATGCAAGAGGCAGCCATCTGCTACTTCTTAAAGTGAACAAGGAAACAGTATTTGGCCCCAGATAACTGAGGTGCATATGAAAGGAATGAATTCAGTGAACCCAGAGGCTTGCATCTTTTCATACATAGAATGCTAAATTCCTTAACTTGACAACTGATCTCTGATGTACAGACTGCCTGCTCCCTTTGTTGCAAACTTGTAAATAGCCTGACTTCCTCTCCCGCCTCCTTGGAGCAGTTTTTTCAGAGCTACTGAGATGCTGTCTCCTGAGCTCCTAAACATTCCCACCAAATAAAATAACTCTTTACTTTCAGGTTGTGACTATATTTTGTAGTTGACACATAAACCGCAGACCTTTCTAAACTGAGGTACTTCTGTAATAGAGCACTGCTGAGTGCCCTCAGCAGGTGGTGTGTGCCGTTATTGTTGCCCCCAACCCCCGTTATGAGGCAACGGTTGTGAAGGACCGTTAGTGGTCCTGCTCAGCCATTGGTGGGTGCGGCAATGGGTCCCGCCCACAAGCAACCGTCAATAAGCGACTGTTAGCGGTCCCGTTGCGCCATTGGTTGGTGCTGCAGTGGGTCCTGCCCACAAGCAACCAACTGTCAAGGAGCGGCCATTAGTGAGGAATTCAGCCAGCGATTGGTGAGTGGTGGTCATCAGGTGGAGACTGAGGTAAGAGGCAGTTCCCGGCCTTCTCCCAGAGCCCTCCAGCTCGCTGAAGCTTGGGCCAGTGGGTAAGCTGGGTGGCCCATGAAACAGGGTTGTAGCTGTGTCCTGCAGGACTCCAGAGTCCTCACCAAGGCCACCCATTGGCCGCGGCCATGCCTTGAGGAAGCAGTGAACCTCTCCCCCATCCCCACTTCTGCGACCTAATGGCAGAGTCAGTTGGCCTGGACTTGCCCCTGCCTTCCAGTGGCCTGAGGAGCCTGAGGGCCAGTTGGATTCTGGGCGCCTGACTCCCTCAGTGATGACAGCTGGGCAGGGTCTGGGGACCTGGCCCTGAGAGAGTCACCAACTGAGATCTGCCTCCTCTTAGGCAGGACTTGTGTAGTGGTGGTCCCAGATGGGACCCAAGGCATAAAGGGCCTTTCACTCCCTGGCTCCAGCCTGCATGCTCCACTGAGACAGACACAAACTATAACAGTCCTCCTCAGCCATTGGTTGGGCATCCCAGTGGGCCCCTCCTCCCAACCAAGTGAGCAACTGTCAACCAGCAACCAGTTAACAGCCCTATTCTGCCATTGGTCAGTGCCGCTGAAAGCCCCTTCCTCTTCCCTGCTGCTGCTGCTGCTAAGTCGCTTCAGTCGTGTCCAACTCTGTGCAACCCCATAGACGGCAGCCCACCAGGCTCCCCCGTCTATGGGATTCTCCAGGCAAGAATTCTGGAGTGGGTTGCCATTTCCTCCTCCAATGCATGAAAGTGAAAAGCGAAAGTGAAGTCGCTCAGTCGTGTCCGACTGTTAGCGACCCCATGGACTGCAGCCTACCAGGCTCCTCCGTCCGTGGGATTTTCCAGGCAAGAATACTGGAGTGGGTTGCCACTGCCTTCTCCGCCTGTAAATACTACATTCACTTGACTTCCAGGAATCACATTAACTTGGTTCTCTTCTGCTTCTTGGGCATCTCTCTTGCTGGTTACTCCACATTCTTTTCTATTTATACTCTTTATGTTGATCTCATCTAGTCTTATGACTGTTAATACCATATATGTTGATGACTCAGCCTGAATATTTCCCTTGAACTCCAGACTTATACGGCCATTTGTCTACCCTGCATCTCCACTTGAATGTTAACATATAGCTCAAATTTAACACATCCAAATACAAACCCCTGCTTTTCCCTCCTACTCCATCCAAGGCAGAAACTGAGTACTGTGAGGAAGAATAACTTGGGGGGAGGATATCTACTTTTGATGGAATGGGAATACAACTATAAGGAGGTGACATTTAAGCTGAGGGTAGGTCTGAAGGTCAAAAAGGAATCAAGAAAACAAAATATAAACCTGGGATGGGGGAGGGTATTTCAGGGAAAGAAAACAATCTTATGTGAAGACCCTGAATGATTAAAAAACATGGTATATTTGAGAAACCAAAAGAAAGCCCATGTGACTGAAGTGAGAGATGGGCAGTTCCTGTAGGTTTCACAGTATCTGTAGTGTTTAGGAATTCTAGAGTTAGATTCCTGAGGTCAAATCCAGGTTTCGCCTCTTAACAGCTTGTAATATTTGACAAGTTACTCTAACTGCTCTGTGCTTTCGTTTCGTTATCTCCTAAAATGGGAATATTTTTAGCACCTAACCTATAGAGTCGGATATGACTGAGTGACTAACATACACCCTATATAG
This sequence comes from Bos mutus, assembly GCF_027580195.1. NCBI lineage: Eukaryota > Metazoa > Chordata > Mammalia > Artiodactyla > Bovidae > Bos > Bos mutus. The sequence goes on from NC_091623.1 coordinate 14,756,838, forward strand.
TAGTTGTACGATCAAAAGAGCCATTGCATTATTCTTAGAACAGCAACTACAATGTAGCATATCTTTCAGTATCTATTTTGAATTCAATTACTTCTTACCACATGGAGAACTGCCACTCTACTCCACTATCATTTCTGGCCCACTTCTAAAACGGCCTTTCATTTGGTCTCTAGGTATTCACTCAAGCAAATACAATCCATTCTCCGCACAGAGGTCAGGGTGAAATAATTTTTTAAAGAGAAATCTGTGTCCTTATTGACCAACAGGCTGCTTGAGGGGGATAAAGCAGGAGTGGGTAGCTCTGATGCTGGGCAGCTGTGCTTTGTGGGCTTGTAGGTGATTGAGAACTCGCCTAGGGAATGGCCAATCATTTCAGGCAGTACTTGGATGTAACCTCAAAACGAGAGAATGAACTCTGTTTCCAAGGCAAACCATTCCATATCACAGTAATCGAAGACTATGCCCCAACCAGTAATGCTGAAGAAGCTGACATTGAATGGTTCTATGAAGACCTACAAGACCTTCTAGAACTAACACCCAAAAAAGATGTCCTTTTCATCATAGGGGACTGGAATGCAAAAGTAGGAAGTCAAGAGATACCTAGAGTAACAGGCAAATGTGGCTTGAAGTACAAAATGAAGCAGGGCAAAGTCTAGCAGAGTTTTGCCAAGAGAACGCACTGATCATAACAAATACCCTCTTCCAACAACACAAGACTCTACACATGGACATCACCAGATGGTCAACACCGAAATCAGATTGATTATATTCTTTGAAGCCAAAGATGGAGAAACTCCATACAGTCAGCAAAAATAAGACTTGGAGCTGACTGTGGCTCAGATCATGAGCTCCTTATTGCCAAATTCACACTTAAATTGAAGAAAGTAGGGAAAACCACTAGAACATTTAGGTATGACCTAAATCAAATCCCTTATGATTATACAGTAGAAGTGGCAAATAGATTCCAGGGATTAGATCTGATAGACAGAGTGCCTGAAGAACTATTGATGGAGGTTCATGACACTGTATAGGAGGCAGTGATCGAGACAATCCCTAAGAAAAAAGTAACGCAAAAAGGCAAAATGGCTGTCTGAGGAGGCCTTACAAATAGCTGAAAAAAGAAGAGACATGAAAGGCAAAGGAGAAAAGGAAAGATATACAAATTGGAATGCAGAGTTCCAAAAAAAATAGCAAAGAAAGCCTTCCTCAGTGATCAGTGCAAAGAAATAGAGGAAAACAATAGAATGGGAAAGACTAGAGATCTCTTCAAGAAAATTAGAGATACCAAGGGAACATGTCATGCAAAGATGGGCTCAATAAAGGACGGAAATGGTATGGACCTAACAGAAGCAGAAGATATTAAGAAGAGGTGGCAAGAATACACAGAAAACTATACCAAAAATATCTTCATGACCCAGATAACCACGATGGTGTGATCACTCACCTAGAGCCAGACATCCTGGAATTGCAAAGTCAAGTGGGCCTTAGGAAGCATCACTATTAACAAAGCTAGTGGAGGTGATGGGATTCCAATTGAGCTATTTCAAATCCTAAAAGATGATGTTGTGAAAGTGCTGCACTCAATATGCCAGCAAATTTGGAAAACTCAGCAGTGGCCACGGGTCTAGAAAAGGTCAGTTTTCATTCCAATCCCAAAGAAAGGCAATGCCAAAGAATGTTCAAACTGCCACACAATTGCACTCATCTCACACGCTAGCAAAGTAATGCTCAAAATTCTCCAAGCCAGGCTTCAACAGTATATGAACCATGAACTTCCAGATGTTCAAGCTGGATTTAGAAAAGGCAGAGGAACCAGGGATCAAATTGCCAAAATTGGGTGGATCATAGAAAAAGCAAGAGAGTTCCAAAAAACATCTACTTCTGCTTTATTGCTTTGTATGCTACACCAAAGCCTTTGTGTGGATTGTGGAAAATTCTTCAAGTGATGGGAATACCAGACCACCTGACCTACCTCCTGAGAAATCTGTATGCAGGTCAAGAAGCAACGGTTAGAACTGGACATGAAACAACAAGTCAGTACAGTCACTCAGTCATGTCCGACTCTTTACAACCCCATGAACCACAGCACGCCAGGCCTCCCTGTCCATCACCAACTCCGAAGTCCACCCAAACCCATGTCCATTGAGTCGGTGATGCCATCCAACCATCTCATCCTCTGTCATCCCCTTCTCCTGTCCTCAATCTTTCCCACCATCAGAGTCTTTTCAAATGAGTCAGCTCTTTGCATCAGGTGGCCAAAGTATTGGAGTTTCAGCTTCAACATCAGTCCTTCCAATGAATTCAATCTCCTTGCAGTCCAAGGGACTCTAAAGAATCTAATCCAACACCACAGTTCAGAAACAACAAGACTGGTTCCAAATCAGGAAAGGAGAACGTCAAGGCTGTATATTGTCACCCTGCTTATTTAACTTCTATGCAGAGTACATCTTGTGAAATGCCAGGCTGAATGAATTACAAGCTGGAATTAATATTGATGCAAGAAATATAAATAATCTCAGATATGCAGATGACACCACCTTTATGGCAGAAAGCAAGAAGAACTAAAGAGCCTCTTTATGCAAGTGAAAGAGGAGAATGAAAAAGTTGGCTTTAAACTCAACATTCAGAAAACTAAGATCATGGCATCTGGTTCCATCACTTCATGGCCAATAGACTGGGAAACAATGGAAACAGTGAGAGACTTTATTTGTGGGGGGCTCCAAAATCACTGCAGATGGAGACTGCAGCCATGAAATTAAAAGACACTGCCTCCTTGGAAGAAAAGCTATGACCTATCTAGACAGTATATTAAAAAGCAGAGACTTTGCTTTGTCAAAGCTATGGTTTTTCCAGTAGTCATGTATGGATGTGAGAGTTGGACTATAAAGAAAGCTGAGCACCGAAGAACTGATGCTTTTGAACTGTGGTGTTGGAGAAGACTCTTGAGAATCCCTTGGACTGCAGGGAGATTAAACCAGTCCATCCTAAAGGAAATCAGTCCTGAATATTCACTGGAAAGACTCATGCTGAAGCTGAAACTCCAATACTTTGGCAACCTGATGCAAAGAACTGACTCTTTGGAAAACACCCTGATGCTGGGAAAGATTGAAGGCAGGAGGAGAAAGGGATAACGGAGGATGAGATGGTTGGATGGCATCACCGACTCGATGGACATGAGTCTGAGCAAGCTGGGAGTTGGTGATGGACAGGGAAGCCTGGTGTACTGCAGTCCATGAAGTCACAAAAAGGTGGACATGACTGAGCAACTGAATGGAACTGAACTGTATCATGTTGTTCACCTGCTCAACTTTCCTAAGTTTAAAGTGAACTCATTGAGAATAAAATGCAAAGTTTTTTCCATTACTCTCAAGCCCTCCTGCTCTGGCCCTTTCCTGTCATCCTAGGCTCATTTTCATCCAGGTTCCCTTCACTCGCTCTGTTTTCTCTTATCTTATGACCTTCATATGTCATGTTTTCCATAGTATCTAGAATGTTCACTTTCTAGCCCTCCACACCTCATTTTTCAGGTCTCTGCTCAAATGTCATCTTAAAAATGACTTTCCTAATTATCACACTTAAACAGGCACGTACTTGGGCTTCCCAGGTTGTGCGGTGGTAAAGAATCCGCCTGCCAGTGCAGCAGGCACAGGAGACTCAGGTTCCATCACTGAGTCGGAAGATACCCTGCAGTGGGAAATGGCAACCCACTCCAGTTTTCTTGCCTGGAAAATCCCAAGGACAGAGGAGCCGGGAGAGCTGCAGTCCATGAGATCACAAAGAGTTGGACACGACTGACAGCGCTCATTGCCCACACATGTACATTGGTCCCTGTAAAACATTTACTTTTTAATTTTTTTACTTTGCACTTTTCATCAGCTGAAATCTCATTACTTATTTCGTTGTTTACTTGTTTCTTGCTTGTCTCCATTCCTAGCTCTCAGTGTGTATAACTGTAAGTACCTATATGTTGAATGAGTGGATGCTTTTCCATATTCTGATAAATGAAAGAAGAAGAATTGAGGATGTGAATTATTTCTACCTGTCAGGTATTCAGATGGAACAGCATATTTTTAGTTGTCTCAACTGTTTATCCTCTATCAGGGATTTCAGTCTTGTGCAATGTTGTTCAATATCTGAAACCATTGTTTATATATATATATATATACACACACACACACATATATTTGTGGTTGTTGTTGAAGACAAAATAAATAAGTCCGGTCCCCATTTCTCTATCTTGATGGGAACTAATTGCACATGTAGGATTTTTATGACTCCAGATGTTTGTACTTTGTATGGACTTTTACAAGTTGAGAGCATCTTACATAAAGGCAATTCATGCAGATCACTGTGTCCTTTCTCCATTTGTCTCCAGCTTCTGAATATCTAAGTCACTGTGCTGCCATCTTGGGACACCATGCGTGATAATAGAAATTCTAGGAATACACATTTAGAAGGGTCTAATAGCATTTCCTGAGTTTTTCCCCAGGGCCCATCTCTTTTAGATCATATCTGGTTGGTTGAAGAATCAGGGCAGATCTCAGAGGAGATATTTCTGGGAGACCTATAATCCAAGATATGACTGAACCCTACATGGTGCTTTGAACAATTCTTGCTTATTTATTACTAAACCAGATAGATTGTTTTAAATCTGAATGCTAGAAAAGAGAACAAGCTAAGTTAATATCTGCAAGAATTTAGTTGTCCTGAGTCAACACAAGATGTTTATTGCAAGAAGAGTTACCCTCTCCCCATCTTGGAAATATATTTAAATGATAAAATTGAATAGACGTGGATATTTATTCAATAGATCTATACTTGGAAATTTGGAATATGGTTCAAAACAATAAGAAATATTTTCTATAGAAAATCAAGCTTCTATTACATCAATTTCTAGGCAAACTGTTTCAACTTAAATATCTTGGAATTGTGTTTCTACAGACTGAAAAGTGATAATTAGATATGAATTAATCTACTAGAACTTATCATTTCTATTTTCATTTTGAACAAAACAAATTTTCTCTATCAGTTAAAAGGCTGAAAATGGGTGATTTTATTACAGCATAGAAAATTCCATGTTATTTAATCCTTTGTGTAGTGAAAGGGAAACATATAAAGAACTCTGAAAAAGACTTTGCTGTTGGTAATTGTTCTGCTATATAATGCCAAATTTCTGCATTCAGACCTGGTCTGAAGCCAGGAAGTTGTATATGAATACTCCTAATGTATTTTTATTATACTTAGAGAAATAAGGCGTGAAGAACATAATGATACCCTGGAAGGAGTGGGGGAAAAAAGCAATGTAGACTGAAAAATCAATTCTAACATGAATGAGGGATATTAACTAGTGAATTTTTTAGTAATATAACTTGAGTTTCGGTGTAAATATAGTATTGAAAGTTACTATCCCACATTACTAGGTTAACCCTAATGGCTTGAAATCAGTGTCTAGCTTTTAGGTTCTAGCTTTTGACTTGGATTAAAAGCCTTACTGAAGTATTTTGGTTAATGAGTTTAGAAGACTTGTGAAAATCTCATTTATCAGAAGTCTCTGGGAGACACTTGCTATTGGTTGGGTAGGAAAGAGAAGGACAGTTATCACAGGGAAGGAAGGGAAAAATGATTTTCTCAAACTTACATATGGACTAATCCCCAAATGATAAATCCAAATTGCCCTAAAAATATTTCCATGACACCAGAACAAAATGTGAATTACACACTTTTATTCAAGAAATATATAAATATATGATATGCAGGAACTGTGTTTCTATCATTCTTCTAGATGTTAATATTTTCAAAACATCAGTTAAAAGCAAAAATCCCCATAATTCCTGCTCTCTTAGAGTTTAGATCCTATTAGGGGATAGACACACCATAAAAATAAACATAACTGAATACATTACAAAGTAGAGAAAGTGGAAACAACTTTGGGAAAAATAATAGTGAGCAGAATGGGGGCGATCCAGCTGGATGCCTTGTCACTGATGTCTGAGTAGTCTCATGCAAACAGCAATATTTGATTAAAAAAACTTGGAGGAGATGAGGTCCTTAGCTGAAATGATATCAGAAAAAACAGTGTTCTAAGCAGAATGGGCAATGGCACCCTACTCCAGTACTCTTGCCTGGAAAATCCCATGGACGGAGGAGCCTGGAAGGCTGCAGTCCATGGGGTCGCTGAGGGTTGGACATGACTGAACGACTTCACTTTCACTTTTCACTTTCATGCATTGGAGAAGGAAATGGCAACCCACTCCAGTGTTCTTGCCTGGAGAATCCCAGGGATGGGGGAGCCTGGTGGGCTGCCGTCTATGGGGTAGTACAGAGTTGGACACGACTGAAGCGACTTAGCAGCAGCAAGCAGAGTGGGTGGTCAGTACTAAAGCTCTAAGATGGGAGATTACTTGAAATCAGTAGGAAAGAGCAAGAAGATCTGTGTGCATAGAGTAGAATAAGCAAGGAGGAGGAAACCTGGGAGAGAGATCAGAGAGATAATGAGGGCTAGACCTTTTCTCCTTCCTACTCTGAGGAGGGAGATCCACTGTGAGTCTACTCACCTCCCATTCTTAAAAGATTCTATCCCAAGAGACCAACTTTGTTCTACAGATCTAAAATTAATTATGTACATTGCTCATCAATGGCTGAAGCTGTACTACTTCTGATTCCAAGCACCAACAACTATCTTCTCTCCCAGAACATCAGTATCATCACTTCATATTAAGAAGTGATAAGTCAATAGTACTTAACCGGTTGATGAAGAAGTTAATGCCAGTGAGAGCTTCTTAAATTACAGTAATCAAATTTCTTTTTGCAATGAGCTAGGACATGGATCAGCAAACTTTTTTTCTGTAAAGAGACAAAGAGTAAATACTTTTGGCTTTGCTGGATTTATGGTGTCTGTTGCACATACTCAGTTCTGCCATGGTGGTGCTAAAGCAGCAATAGATAATGTATAAATGAATATGCACAGCTGGGTTCCATAAAAAATTCATTTACAAAACCAAGTGGTGGGCTAGGTATGGGCCACAGACTATCGTTTGCTTTTCCTTATGATAGGACACAGAGAATTTATTAGCTTTGGCGCGAAGCCCATTAGGTGAGGGGGGATGCAACATGATGCAGGAGAAAGAACAGTCATTAAAATCATCTGGAATCAGACAGACCTGTCCTTTAAGCTCAACTCTTCTACTTACCCAGTGTACATAGCAGGGGTTATTGAGTGAATGTTTGTATCCCTTCCTCGCACCACATACAAAAAAATATTCATAGGTTGATGCCCAAACTCCCAGCATGATGGTATCTGGAGGTGTGGGGCCTTTTGTAGATAATTAGTTTTAGGTAAGGTCATGAGAGTGGGGCCCTATGATGGAATTAATGTCCTTATATGAAGAGAAAGAGAGACCAGAGGTTGCTTGCTTTGTCCACCATGTGACAACGTAGCAGGAAGGCAGCCATCTGCAAACCAGGAAAAGCATCCTCAGTAGAAACTGAATCAGATTTGCAGAAACCTTGATCTTGGACTTCCCAGCCTCCAGAACTATAAGAAAAAATGCTTGCTGTTTAAGTCACCTGGTCTACGGCATTTTAGTCAGCCCAACCTGACTAAGACAGCAGGCATTAAAAAATACAAGAGAATGGTTACCAGATATTAGACTTTGAGGAAAAAATTGCCATTTTAGAATGTAATAATGATTTGAAAAATAAGGAAGAAGCATTGTTGAATAGACCATTATCTCTCTGAATACTGGTTCTTTCCCATTCTCTCACTTTTCTCCTTCCAGTACCCCAGCTTTACAGATCTATACATTTGATCATGCCTTGTGCATACATGCATGCTCTGTCACTTCAGGAGTGTCCAGCTCTTTGTGACCCTATGGACTGTAGCCCACCAGCCCTCTGTCCATGGGATTCTGCAGGCAAGAATACAGTTGCAATGCCCTCCTCCAGGGGATCTTCCTGACCCAGCATCTCTTGCACTGAAGGTGGATTCTTTACCACTGAGCCACCAGGGAAGCCCTTGATCATGCCTTGTGGGGCTTCGCTGGTGGCTCAGGGGGGCCTGCAATGCAAGAGCCATAGGAGATGTGGGTGGGTTTGATCCCTGGCTCCGAAAGAGCCCCTGGAGGAGGGAATGGCAACCCACTCCAATATTCTTGTCTAGAGAATCCTGTTGACAGAGGAGTTACCTGTCTCTTATTATCTGTTTTGTTTCCTCTATATAATATTTTTTACTATGATTCTTCTCTTGCTTATTCTTATTCACCCATCTTCTAGTTTGCCAATCTGTCTTATATTGTGTTTAGTCTGCTGGAAAACTCATCTAATGATTTCTTAATTTCAAATATTATATTTTCACATTCTAAAATGTCCATTTGATATTTTAATAAATTACACTTTTTTTTTTTACTTTCATCCTTTTCTACTAGTTGGTCAACTTTTCCTCTAATATTTGAGCCACATGTGCATCTTTTTTTCCCTTCTTCTTAGCTTTAGCAAAACTACTGCGTCCTATCTGTTAACATGCCTCATAAGTTTAGATACTGAAGATAAACACAAAATGAACTATAGATGATCTGTTGATTTCTTTTGTTGACTAAAAGAAATGCACAACATGAGAGTTGTGAGATAAGTTTTATTTGGGGCAAAATGAAGCCTGTGGCCCAGGAGACAGCACCTCAGATAGCTCTGAGAAGCTGTTCCAAAGAGGTAGTGAAAGGGTCAACATGTGATTTTGGTGAAGGGGGAGTTCATACAATCAAGCACTTATCCTACGAAAGGTTTTCTGCTAGTCACAAGGAGCTGATGTCGCCATGAAGGGATTTAGTGTTTTTCTAGACATGAAGAGATGCAAAGATTGGGATCATGAAGTCAGTTTCTGAAAATGTCTATCTAAAGACCTGTTCCCCAGTTTTCCTGGAACACAAAGTGCCTCATTTTCCACCCTGGATTCTCTTCAGGGTGTGTTCAAGGTCACCAGCTGCAGCAACACAGGATTCAAACTACAGAGCCAGATGGCAAATAGCCTTGGCAAGTGCCAATATGTAATTGACACTTTCAAAGACAACTATTTATTTATTTTGGGGGGAGCAAGTAGATCAGTCCTGCTGAAGTATGATTGAAAGTGAAAGTTGCTCAGTTGTGTCCAACTCTTTGCAACTGATGGACTATACAGTCCGTGGAATTCTCTAGGTCAGAATACTGGAGTGGGTACCCTTTCCCTTCTCCAGGAGATCTTCCCAACCCAGGGATCGAACCCAGGTCTCCTGCATTACAGGTGGATTCTTTATCAGCTGAGCCACGAGGGAAGCTCAAGAATACTGGAGTGGGTACCCTATCCCTTCTCTAACGGGTCTTCCCAATCCAGAAGTTGAACTGGGGTTTCCTGCATTGCAAACAGATTCTTTACCAACTGAGCTATCAGGGAAGCCCAAAGTATTAGATTGTTAAATTTTACCTTACTTGACCTTATTTGGCTGACCTTATTTCTCACTGATTTCCCCATCTAAGGTCTTCACTAAAATTTTATTCACTGATGCATCTTCTCTTCGGTAGGGCGTAAACTCTAACCTCTGTTTTCTCAGTACTTCATGCTGCTGAAATATGTGATCAGCTTTTTGGCATTCAAGCTGCTGTTTTCAGCTGGGTTTGTAGAGTTTTTCCCTACCCATGTGCAGCTTAGGCATTGTCCAACAACGTACAGGGATATATACACCGTTTTCCCAGGGCTCTTTTTCTGAATTTCTCCCACTCTCATGAATCTGCTTCTGGTGTGCCCTGCTCTTGCAAGACAGTCACTCTCTACTCAGGCCCTATTTTCCCATGCTTGAATGTCGAAAACTATCTCAGATGAAAATCCAGGGGCTCTATGAACTCACCTTCTATACTTCCTTCTCTCAAGACTTACGGGGCCTGTATTACGGTTTTTCAGTGTCAAGCAGTTGTTTGGTATATTTTACCAAGTTCTTATAATAGTCTCAGCCATAACATTAATCCAATTACAAAATATTCTGCCATGGCCAGAATGGGGTCACCTTTATGCTTCAACTTCATATAGTATAATTTCCATCCCACTGTTTCATTGAAACTGTTCTTGCTAGAGTCACCAATGACATCCACAGCACTACTCCATTGGATTCTTTTTAGGCCTTATCCTATACCATCTCTTAATAGCATTTGAAATAGTTGACCACTTTCTGATTTTGGCTTTCATACCATACTTCTATCTCTATGGTCATTTTTTTCTCAGTCTCCTTCATTGACTTAATTCTCCATTACTCAGCCGTTAGTTGTTGGAGTTCCCCAGGCCCTCTGATAGCATGAGTCTTAGAAGCTTTTTTCTCCTCACTTTACATCCCTTATGTGAAGTGAAAGAAAGTGAAAGTGAAAGTCGCTCAGTCTTGTCCGACTCTTTGCAACCCCATGGACTATAGAGTCCATGGAATTCTCCAGGCCAGAATACTGGAGTGGGTAGCCTTTCCCTTCTCTAGGGGATCTTCCTAACCCAGGAATCGAACCCATATCTCCCACGTTGCAGGCGAATTCTTTACCAGCTGAGCCACCAGGGAAGCCCTTGTGTAGGTGAATTCATTCAAATCTGATGATTGCCATGGTATGCTGGAAACTTAAAATTCCTATTTCCACCCCAGGCCCCACTTCTAAGTTTCACAACTTAGGACTAATGGCCTACTCGATAGCTCCACTTGGATGCCTCACAGGGATTTCCAGATTTAGTATGTCTAAAATGGAACTAGTTTTGTGCTGTATGCTGATCTCTCTCTTCTTTCCAAGTTCTTCCTCTCAGCACAGGGCAGACTTTGCACCTCTCCCCTGTAACTCTTGCCAGCCACTTAGGAATAACCCTTGATTCCTCCTTTTCATTTTAATCTACCAGGTTTTAGTAGCTCACCTTTTGATCACACTTTCAGCATGATAAGAATCCATCTCTTTGCTGGCTAATGACCTTACTTTGCTTGGTCCTGGGCCAAGTGCGTTGTTCTGCAGCCACTGGAGTCTTTTTTAATTATAGAGCATATGAGGGTATGGGTTTCTCAGCTGGTTCAGTGGTAAAGAATCCACCTGCCAAGCAAGAGATGTGGGTTCCATCCCTGGGTCAAGAAGATCCCCTGCAGAAGGAAATGGCAGCTCACTCCAGCATTCTTGCCTGGGAAATCCCATGAACAGAAAAGCCTGATGGGCTATAGCCCATGGGATGGCAAAAGAGTTGGGATATGGCTTAACCACTAAACAGCAACAACAACAATGCAAGGGTATATATAGGGGCTTCAAACCCTGAAATCTCACTGTACAGCAAGCAACACTGGGCAGATACAGGTATTGATAGGCAAGACCAAAGTCATCAAATAAAGTTTAATTTGTGTTCTCTATGCTTTTATAAGACATTTAGCACATTAATGGTTAGTTTTTAAATAATTTCTTAGAAACTTTAGAATTTGGAGGCTAATTTTTTGTAGATTCTGTAAGGCTTGTCTTACAGAAAATAGTCACCATCACATAGAATTGTTTTTGCAATTTGTGAAACTGCTGCTAGCTAGATAAGCTATCAACTTATATTGCACAGGCTGAAATCTTAGGCTTCTTTTAGTCATGGATAATTGGGGATTTTAGATGTATGCATGCCATCTAGTCCAGTAAATGTCTTAAAAGTTAAAATACTTATTAGGAAGAATAATATGTTCTAACTAATGAGAAATGGTCTGAGTAAAATTCTGCTGCTGCTGCTAAGTCGCTTCAGTCGTGTCTGACTCTGTGCGACCCCATAGACGGCAGCCCACCAGGCTCCCCCGTCCCTGGGATTCTCCAGGCAAGAACACTGGAGTGGGTTGCTATTTCCTTCTCCAATGCATGAAAGTGAAAAGTGAAAGTGAAGTCATTCAGTCGTGTCCGACTCTTAGCGACCCCATCGACTCCAGCCTACCAAGCCCCTCCATCCATGGGATTCTCCAGGCAAGAGTACTGGAGTGGGGTGCCATTGCCTTCTACTCATATTTTATATAGGGCTTCCCTGTGGCTCAGAGGTTAAAGCGTCTGCCTCCAATGTGGGAGACCCGGGTTCGATTCCTGGGTCGGAAAGATCCCCTGGAGAAGGAAATGGTAACCCACTCCAGTATTCTTGCCTGGAGAATCCCATGGATGGAGAAGCCTGGTAGGCTACAGTCCACGGGGTTGCAAAGAGTCAGACACGACTGAGCAACTTCACTATTTTATACAATTTCTTCAGAACCTCTAGTCACAGCACAGTACCCATTGACCTGAGTGACCTTGGAAATGTCACAGACCTGCTCTATCTTCATTTTCCTCATGTACGAATGGTGATGATATTAGTGCCTGCCTCATAGGTTGCTATGAAGCTTAAGTGACTTAGTATTTATAAAGTGCCTAAAACAGTGCTTGGCCCACTACAAACATGATAACCATTTGTTAAGTAAATAAAGTATTCCTAGCTTCTCCTTTTTGGTTTCTCTATTGTTTTGTGAAAGAACCAAGGAGTCAGGAACCTTGGATTTTTACCTCAGAGGTGTCATTGCTCAGCTGTGTGGCCTTAGTGCCGCTTAATTTTTAGTGTCATTTACTGTAACATGATAAGTAACACTTACTAGATCTTTTTCTTGTGCCAAATACTCCATGAAGCACTTGACCTAATCATCTCTAATTCTCACAACTACCTCAAGATGTGTGCTAAAATAATAACCTTCATTTCATCTAAAGCTTGGAAAAGATAATAACTTACAGGAAGTCTCACATCGAGTAACTGTGGCAACAGGCAGCCTGTCCATTTCCAGAGCACAGAGCTCTAACCACCTCTCTGAGATCCTGAGCCTCGCTCTTCAATCTTTCCCAGTGGCTGCTTGTTTCTTACTTACAGAGCTTTCAGGCATTGAAAAGCAAGCCCAGTTGCAGCCAGGCCTCTGCCTCTGCCAACTGTCTTGTTCGTGGGAGGAGTCCGTGAGATAGTCTCCATGTCTGAGTGAGAATGTCCCTTGCCTCCTGATGCAGGCTGGGGTCCACCCACTTCAGCAGCTCACTAGTTCTCACCAGAGATGAATAGTAGGAGCCTGGGTGGGCCTTTGTTCCCTGGCTTTGGCTCTTCTCTGTCATTGCTTTCTTTCTAGGATGCCTTTGCAGTTTTAACAAAAATCATGCAGACTCAAAGCCTTGTGTTGCCTCTCTGGCATTTTTTTCTCTGAACTGAGTCTCGGTTTCCCTTGGCAACCATGTAGCTTGACCCTGCACAAAGCAGTTCTCACTGTAATGTTAGCATTTCAAAACCGAATCCCTTGTCAATATAATTGTGTGTTGTCGGGAATCTAGATTGTCCTTACAGCAGCTTTCAGGAGACAATATGTCTATTTGTCATCTAATACTTTTGTGACCCTGATGGTAAAAGGAACAGGCCAGCAAGGAGGGAAGCATCACAAGGGTGGAGTATTCTCAGAGCAGCAGAGTCTTGTGTGAGTGGAGGGAGGGGAAAGGCTTCATCCATTCCTCCATTGAGGCTCAGCAGAATCATGACATGTCAGCACTGGAAAGGATCAGAGACTCTATCCCAGCCACCATAAAGATGGAGAAATCAAGACCATTAGTGGCTAATTGCCTTGCTCAAGGTCTTGTGTCACCTTAACACTGCACTGGGGCCAGCCTTCCTGACATGGATGCTCTCAGCCCTGCACAGTGTCGCCCCCTCCACACCAAACTTATCTGAGTAGCAGGTATCAATCCCAGACCACAGATTCCGGTGTACAGTGGGTTGAATTGCATCTCCTCAAAGAGAGGGGACCTTGGTATCTGTGAATATAAACATGTTTGGCAATAGGGTCTTTTCAGATGTAATCAAATGGGATTTTCCAGGCAAGAGTACTGGAGTGGGTTGCCATTTCCTTCTCCAGAGGATCTTCCCAACGCAGGGATCGAAACCGGGTCTCCCGCATTGTAGGCAGACGCTTTACTGTCTGAGCCACCAGGGAAGTCAATTTAAGATAAGGTCCTATTGATTAGTATGGATCGTGAATCCAAAGGCTGATATCCTTATAAAAAGGGAGGACACACAGGGACACGCACCGAGAATAGGTCCCATGAAGACGGAGGTGGAGACTGGTGTGATGAAGGATTGCCAGGACCTGCTGGCAGGCACTGGAACTTGGGAAAAGGCAATGGAGGAGTCTCCCCTAGAATCTCTGTGGGGAGGACGGGTTTGTAGCTGCCTTCGTTTTGTGCTTCTAGCCTCCAGAACACAGAGATTAAATTTCCGTTATTTCAAGCCACCCACTTTGTGGTAACTCGTTATGGCAGTCCTAGGAAATTAATACAAGGTGGCTATTAAATATAATTTTATTTTTCTGTAATTCAACATGACATTTATTTTGTCCTTCAGTTCTTCCACGGGGTAAACACTTAAACACAGTCAATTTAGGTTCCTGCCACCTCCCAGGGCTGTGCCTAAACTACAACTTGGGTTCATCTGCCCAACCCAGTTGTCTGGGAACATGCTTTGCTTCTGTGCCCATGGCCTCTACAGCTCTGATGACTCCAGCAGCTTCCAGACTACTGCAAGGCACGGCAGTCTCAGACACTTTTCTTTCGTGTACACCAGGTTGGGGTTTTCTGGACATTTCTGCAGTGGGTGCTTCTTTGTTATGATGGCTTTGCAGGAAGAAAGGCTTTTAGGCTTCACTTTCCAAGACCCACCTGTGTCTTTTCTTCCATCTTCACCCCAGCTGTGCAGTCATGGAAAAATAATCACATCCACTTCCCTCCGCTTCATTTCTCAGCACTCTTGCTATACTCTTTATCTCTGCCTTGATTCTCTAACTTCCTTACTTAGACTTTTGGGATACAAAAGCCCAAATATTTGCTGGCTGTTTCAGTTTTCTGTTTGGCTACATCCTTGTCCTGAGGCAATGAACCCAGAATATTTGCTACAGGGGACGAGGAGGAGGGCAAGGAAAGCGGAAAATAGCAGTGGAAAAACAAAGAACATTAGTTGGTTTATCAAAGCTGTTATCTGGATGAATGTGATATGGAAGAAAAATGTACTTCTGAAGCCAAAAAGACAAGAAATCAGATGCCAACAATGCTACTTTCTAGCTGTAAATAGGGCAAGTTTTATTTAGCCTCTCTGAGCCCTTGTACTCTCACTTACCAAAATAGGGAATTAAAAGACCTACCTTCTGGAGTTGTTGTGAGGATTAAATTTAGTAAGATAATATACGCGAAGTCGTAATACCTTCATTTACTAAAAACACAAGATTCCAACTACCAACCCACCGTTGTCACAGAAATGATGTAAGAGTGGATCGATGTCTGAGTTCTTTCCTGAGAAACCAGCATCCATGAAGAACCAGCTATTGAGCCTGAACATTCATTCTGAGAGTAACCTCTCACTATGAAACAAGATGCTGCTCTAGAGGCTGGCCAGCTCCTTGTCTTTCTGATGCTAAGGAATAGCCTGAGGATGGGAATTAGCTTTTCAGTTCTTCCCTATCATTATCATTTTTAGCCTTTGGAGCAGTTTACTTTTTGTGCTTTCCTGAATCCAGATGAATACTCTGCAGACAGACAGATGCCTTATATTTTAATACACTTGGCTCTTAAACTGGAACACTGCTGAACTCTTGTGGGGAGAGAAGAGTGCTCTGGTGTTTTTTCAGGAGTTGGAGAAACCCAGCAGAGGCCTGTTGCCAGATTTTCCTTCTCTGACTAAGAAGTTGTCATGCAGATGCAAAGCCACTAGATGTCACAAATGGGGAAGTGTTCTGTCTTGCTCCCCGTGGTTTCTCTGCAAGGAGAAATGGTGATGTACTGTAATCCTTAAAAAAAAAAAAATCTTCTAAAAGACTAATTTTTAGGGCAATTTTAGGTTTATAACAAAATTGAGTAGAAAGTTGGGAGTTTCCCATATATCCACTCATGCAAACATACTTGGCCTCCCTTATTGTCAGCATCACTTGCTAGAATGGTACATTTTTTAAAAATCAAAGAAGAACCCACACTGACACATCATTATCACCAAAAATCCATAGTTTACCTTAGGGTTTATTCTTGGTTTTGTATATTTTATGGGTTTAAACAAATGTGTAATAACATACGTCCATCATTATACTATCGTTGCTATTGTCTGAGTGGTTGTATATCCTACCAAATTCATATGTTGAAATCCTAACCTTCAAAGGTGATGCTGTTAGTAGACGAGGGCTTTGAGAGGTCACCGAGGTGGAGCCCTCATGAATAGTACGTTGTTGTTGTTCAGTTGTTCAGTCGAGTCCGACTCTTTGCAACCCCATGGACTGCAGCACGCCAGGCTTCCCTGTCCTTCACCATCTCCCAGAGTTTGCTCAAACTCACGTCCATCGAGTCAGTTGATGCCATCCAACCATCTCGTCCTCTGTTGTCCCCTTCTCCTCCTGCCTTCAATCTTTCCCAGTATCAGAGTCTTTTCCGATGAGTCAGTTCTTTGCATCAGGTGGCCAAAGTATTGGAGCTTCAGTTTCAGCATCAGTCCTTCCAATGAATATTCAGGACTAATTTCCTTTAGGATTGGCTGGTTTGATCTCCTTGCAGTCCAAGAGACTCTCAAGAGTCTTCTCCAGCACCACAGTTCAAAAGCATCAATTCTTCGATGCTCTTCTTTAAGTCCAACTCTCACATCGATGCATGACAGCTGGAAAGGCCATAGCTTTGACTATATTGACCTTTGTCAGCAAAGTAATGTCTCTGCTTTTTAATATGCTGTCTAGATTTGTCATAGATTTTCCTCCAAGGAGCAAGTGTCTTTTAAATTTCGTATCTTCAGTCACCATCTACAGTGATTTTGGAGCCCAAGAAAATAAAGTCTGTCACTGTTTCCATTTTTTCCCTATTTGCCATGAAGTGATGGGACCAGATGCTTTGATCTTTGTTTTTTGAATGTTGAGTTTTAAGCCAGTTTTTTCACTCTCTTTCATCCTCATCAAGAGGCTCTTTAGTTCCTTTGCACTTTTTGCCATTAGGGTGGTGTCATCTGCATATCTGAGGTTATTGATATTTCTCCCAGCAATCTTGATTCCAGCTTGAGCTTCATCCAGCCCAGCATATTGCATGATGTATTCTGCCTAGAAGTTAAATAAGCAGGGTGACAGTATACAGCCTTGACATACTCCTTTCCCAATTTGGAACCAGTCTGTTGTTCCATGTCTGGTTTTAACTGTTACTTCTTAACCTTCATACAGATTTCTCAGGAGGTAGGTCAGGTGGTCTGGTATTCTCATCTCTTTCATGATTTTCCATAGTTTGTTGTGATCCACACAGTCAAAGGCTTTAGTGTAGTCAATGAAGAAGTAGTAGATGTTCTTTTGGAAGTCTTGCTTTTTCTATGATCCAACGTATGTTGGCAATTTGAACTCTGGTTCCTCTGCCTTTTCTAAATCCAGCTTGAGTATCTGGATGGTCTCAGTTCACGTACTGTGGAAGCCTAGCTTAAAGGATTTTGAGCATTATGTTGCTAGCATGTGAAATAAGTGCAATTGTGTGGTAGCTTGAACATTCTTTGGCATTGCTTTTCTTTGGGATTGGAATGAAAACTGACCTTTTCCAGACCTGTGGCCACTGCTTAGTTTTTCACATATTCTGGCTTATTGAGTGCAGTACTTTCACAGCATCATCTTTTAGGATTTGAAATAGTTCAACTGGAATTCCATCCCTTCCACCTCAATCATTGTTCATAATGATGTTTCCTAAGGCCCACTTGACTTCTCACTCCATGATGTCTGGCTCTAGGTGAGTGATCACACCATCATGGTTATCTGGGTCTTTAAGATCTCTTTTGTACAGTTCTTCTGTGTATTCTTGCCACCTCTTCTTAATATCTTCTGTTCCTGTTAGGTGCATACGATTTCTGTCCTTTATTGTGCCCATTTTGCATGAAATATTCCCTTGGTATCTCTAATTTTCTTGAAGAGATCTCTGGTCTTTCCCATTCTATTGTTTTCCTCTATTTCTTTGCATTGTTCATTTAGGAAGGCTTTCTTATCTCTCCTTGCTATTCTGTGTAACTCTGCATTTAGATGGGTATATCATGAATAGGATGAGTATTCTTATTAATGAGCTCCCTGGCCCCTTTTGATATGTAAGGAAATAAGGAGAAGTCAAGCACTTATAAGGAAGGCCTTCACCCTAGCATACTGGCACCTTGATCTCTGTCTTTCAGCCCCTGGAACTGTGAAAAATAAGTTTCTCTTGTTTATAAGCTACCTGGTCTGTAACATTTTGTTTTAGGTGCCTGCATGGACTAAGACAATCATATGGAGTATTTTCACTGCCCTAAAATTCCTTTGTGCTCTGTCTGCTCATCTCTTCTCTCCTTCCCCCAACCCTGACAACCACTTATCTTTTTACTGTGTTTATAGTTCTGCCTTTTCCAGAATGTCATATAGTTGCATTTATATAGTACAAAAGCAGAGACATTACTTTGCCAACAAAGGTTCGTCTAGTCAAGGCTATGGTTTCTCCTGTGGTCATGTATGGATGTGAGAGTTGGACTGTGAAGAAGGCTGAGAGCCTAAGAATTGATACTTTTGAACTGTGATGTTGGAGAAGACTCTTGAGAGTCCCTTGGACTGCAAGGAGATCCAACCAGTCCATTCTGAAGGAGATCAGCCCTGGGATTTCTTTGGAAGGAATGATGCTAAAGCTGAAACTCCAGAACTTTGGCCACCTCATGTGAAGAGTTGACTCATTGGAAAAGACTCTGATGCTGGGAGGGATTGGGGGCAGGAGGAGAAGGGGACGACAGAGGATGAGATGGTTGGATGGCATCACTGACTCGATGGACGTGAGTCTGGGTGAACTCCAGGAGTTGGTGATGGACAGGGAGGCCCGGCGTGCTGCGATTCACTGGGTCGCAAAGAGTCGGACACGACTGAGCGACTGATCTGATCTGATCTGATCTGATGGCCTTTCAGATTGGTTTCTTTCATGTGGTAATAAAATCACTCTACATCTTTTCACGGCTTGATAGCACATTTCATTTTAGCACTGAATAATATTTCATTGTCCAGAAGTATCATAGTTTATTTATCCATTGACCTACTGAAGGACATCTTGATGGGTTCCAAGCTTTGGAATTATGAGTAAGTCTGCTGTAAACATTCATGTGTAGAATTTTATATGGACGGAAGTTTTCAACTCTTTGTACTAAAGTGCATGATTGCTGAATCATCAGTAGGAGTATTTTAGTTTTCTAAGAAATAGCCAAACTGTCTTCTAAAGTGGCTGTACCATTTTTCCATTCACACCTGCAGTGTTTTCTGTTTTCCTACATCCTTGACAGCATTTGGTGTTATAAGCAGTCTAGGTTTTGACCATTCTAATAGATGTATAGTGGTATCTCATGGTTGCTTTAATTTGCATTTCCCTGGTGACATATGATGTTGAGCATTTTTTCATATGCTTACTTGTTATCTGTATATATTCTTTGATGAGGAGTCTATTAATATTTTTGGCCCAGTTTTAAAATCAGTTTTTTTATCATGATTATTATTGAATTCTAAGAGTTCTTTGTATATTTTGAATTGAAGTCTTTTATTGTTTGTAAATATTTTCTTTGTGGTTTGTCTTCTCATTCTCTTAATATTATCTTTCACAGAGCAGAAGTTTTAAATTATATTAAATTCCAGGTTACCAATTATTTCTTTCATGGATCATGTCTTTTGTATCTAAAAAAGCATCATCATAGCCAAGGTCATTTGGGTTTTCTCCTATATTACCTACTAGGAGTTTCATAGTTTTGCATTTTGCATTTAGGCCTGTGATCCATTTCTGAGTTAAATCTCTGTCTAGGTTTCTGCAAGTGCATGTCTAGTTGTTCCAGCATCTTTTGTTGAAGAAACTGTTTTTGTTCCATTGTATTGCCTGTGTTCCTTTGTCAAATATCAGTTAACTGTGTTTATGGTTATCTACTTCTGGACTCTATTCTGTCCCTTTGACCTATTTGTCTGTTTTTTCACCAATACCACACTGTCCTGATTACTGTAGCTTTATAGAATATCTTGAAGTTAGATAGAATAAGCCCTCCTTCAATATTGTATGGGCCTATTGCCCCTCCATATAAGTGTTAGAAGTTCACCGATATCCATAAAATAAAATGTTGAAATTTTGATTGGGATTGAATTGAATTTATATATCAACTTGGGAAGAATTGATATCCTGTGTTTTATGACAGTCTCAACCTTTAGATAACCAATGTTGTAGCTGGACCTGCCTTGTGGTTCATATGATTGCAAAACGCTGTCAGCAATAACCATCAAAAAACTTAAAAAAATATGTTTATTGTTTAAAGTCCTGGAAGTTATATGGCACATCAGTGAGCACACAGTGAGGTCACAGGTAGAGAGGGAGAGAAAGCATAGACATGGGTTTCTGCTTTTATTGGGACCAAGGGTGCAGGCCCAGGGAGGGCACCTGTGGTCTCAAGGGCTCACTCTGTATTGGTGAATTTAAACATAAATGTGGGAATTTAAAGAACGAGAAGAGAAGAAATACAAGCAGTCCAAACAGTCGGTTACGGAAATCAACTGAAGGTGTCAGAGAGAGCTAGGGGAGACGGCAGCCTGGTTCTTTATCTAGCTGTGTGCTTCTTACTGAGGACAAATGCTCAGGAAGACAGAAGTATGTCAAATGACTCTTTTTCTCTAGAATGTGGTGAGACAAAAGGTGGACACGGACCAAGCATTTCAGGGCTGGGATTGACTGCTGCTCAGTGTCCTGCCTTACATAGGAATGTACCTTCCTGGGGAGCCCACAGCCAATGACTGACTGGGGTATAAAGGCTCAGTCATTTCAGTGCAAAGTGGGACAACTCAACAGGGCCATCGAAGCTCCAGAACTCCCCTCAGCATCAGCTGAAGCTGTTTCTGAGACCTGCATCCAAGCTTGACTTTGCCCTCAGCTAATCCTGCTTCCTTCACCTCCCCTCCACAGGCACTTTCTAATAAACATTCTACACACTAACCTCAGCCTCCAAGCCAGCTTCTCGAAGAACCTCTCCTGTATCAGTGTGTGTGGAGAGACAGCCCACAAGCCTCATTCAGGGTTCCCTTCCCTTCTGGTAGCAAAACTGGGTATACCCAAGTGTGAAAAGGCTGAAAGAACAAAATAATTGACTTATATTGAAAACTAGCTGTGGTAGTTTTAGCTGAGTATGGATGGAGGTAATACCAAATATGGGCTTCCCAGGTGGCTCAAGTGGTAGACAATCCACCTACCAGTGCAGGAGTCACAGGAGACTCAGGTTCAATCCCTGGCTCAGGGAGATCCCCTGGAGAAGGAAATGGCAACCCACCCCAGTATTCTTGTGTAGAAAATTCCATGGATAGAGGAGCCTGGTGGGCTACAATTTTATGGTGTCACAAAGAATCAGACATGACTAAGCAACTGAGCACACACACACAATACCAAATACAAGTGTAAATGAATAGAAATACCCCCCACAGAACAACGAGGTCAATTGTCCTGTAGGGAATTAACATTTTATAATATTCTAATTCAAAATAATTGGATGAATTCTTAGTTCTTCTCAAAAGTCATTTTAAATGTCAGTGATCCTGTTATTCTTTCTGTAACTTCCTCAGAAAAGATCTGTTTCTTCTTTCACTTTGCGCATACAGCAGTTGGCATCAAGGGGATGGGAGAGGGAGTAGGGGGAGAGCAGTGTGCCCTGGTGGCAGGCACAAAGCGGGTATATTGCCTGTGGAGAATTTAAAATGGTACTAAAACAGACTAAGGGTCAGCCTGCTTTTTGTTATCACCATGCATTGCTGATTCTAAACAATGTCAGTAGCAATATGCTTCTTCCTCCAGTGAAGAGTGCTCCACCTCCCACCCCCATAACTTATACATTCCTCTCTATCTTGGTCCGCTATGAGTCAGTGTATATCTTAATTATGGAAACTTGTATTAATACTATTTTCCCCATGAGTTCTTTACATATTATTTCATTATGGCTGATCTTTGCCCCTTCTTTGTCATCTCTGTATTATCCTTATTATAATTCCTGGCCAAAGTAGTCATCGGTAATATTTAGTTGAATAAATAAAGGGTTGTAGTTCATCTACATGTGGGAGTGGCAGATTGTTACAGAGATAATAAAGTCTTCTAATCTTAAAGCTCAGTTAATGTCCTAAGTCAATATCATTGTGATCCCCTCAAACTTGATTTACTTTTAAATTTCCAGTTATTGAATCAAAACAGTTTTCTATGTACTGAGGCAGGAGATAGATGGGCTCCTGGTTAGACATTTATAGCCAGCCTCCTGTTTACACTTCCAGATAGAAATAACAACAGGAACAGGGTAAATAGCTGGACTTTGCCTCTGGTGGACACTTAAAGATAACAGTAAAGGCAGAGGCAGAGAGGAACTGAGCCCTGCCCAGATAAGAGATAGAGAGACCACATATTTCTCATTCTCGAGGTCGAGGAGATCTTCCCAACTGCATGTCCTTCAGAGCCTCCAAAAATGGAGGAGGTGTCACCCCACACAAGGTGATGTCAAACTACCTCTAGGCCTCTTCCATCTTGGCTAGGATGCTGCGCATACAGGGGAAAATTGTCAATTCAGTTCAGTCACTCAGTCATGTCCGACTCTTTGCGACCCCATGAATCACAGCACGCCAGGCCTCCCAGTCCATCACCAACTCCTGAGTCCACCTAAACCCATGTCCATTGAGTTGGTGATGCCATCCAACCATCTTATCCTCTGTTGTCACCTTTTCCTCCTGCCTTCAATCTTTCCCAGCATCAGGGTCTTTTCCAAGTAATCAGTTCTTCGCATCAGGTGGCCAAAGTATTAGAGTTTCAGCTTCAACATTAGTCCTTCCAATGAATATTCAGGACTGATTTCCTTTAGGATGGACTGGTTGGATCTCCTTGCAGTCCAAGCGACTCTCAAGAGTCTTCTCCAACACCACAGTTCAAAAGCATCAATTCTTTGGCGCTCAGCCTTCTTCACAGTCCAACTCTCACATCCATACATGACCACTGAAAAAACCATAGCTTTGACTAGATAGACCTTTGTTGACAAAGTAAAGTCTCTGCTTTTTAATATGCTGTCTAGGTTGATCATAACTTTTCTTCCAAGGAGCAAGCATCTTATAATTTCATGCCTGCAGTCACCATCTGCAGTGATTTTGGAGCCCACAAAAATAAAGTCTGTCACTGTTTCCATTGTTTCCCCATCTATTTGCCATGAAATGATGGGACCAGATACCATGATCTTAGTTTTCTGAATGTTGAGCTTTAAGCCAATTTTTTCACTCTCCTCTTTCACTTTCATCAAGGGGCTCTTTAGTTCTTTGCTTTCTGCCATAAGGGTGGTGTCATCTGCATATCTGAGGTTATTGATATTTCTCCCGTCAATATTAATTCCAGCTTGTGCTTCACCCAGCCCAGCATTTCTCTTGATGTACTCTGCATAGAAGTTAAATAAGCAGGGTGACAATATAGAGCCCTGATACTCCTTTTCCTATTTGGAACCAGTCTGGTGTTCCATGTACAGTTCTGACTGTTGCTTCTTGATCTGCATACAGATTTCTCAGGAGACAGGTAAGGTGGCCTGGTATTCCCATCTTTTAAGAATTTTCCACAGTTTGCTGTGATCCACATAGTCAAAGGCTTTGGCATAGTCAACAGCACAGAAATAGATGTTTTTCTGGAACTCTCTTGCTTTTTCAATGACCCAGCAGATGTTGGCAATTTGATCTCTGGTTCCTCTGCCTTTTCTAAATCCAACTTGAATATCTGGAAGTTCCTGGTTCACATACTTTTGAAGCCTGGCTTGGAGAATTTTGAACATTACTTTGCTAGCATGTGAGATGAGTGCAATTGTGTGGTAGTTTGAGCATTCTTTGGCATTGCCTTTCTTTGGGATTGGAATGAAAACTGACCTTTTCCAGTCCTGTGGCCACTGCTGAGTTTTCCACATTTGCTGGCATATTGAGTGCAGCACTTTCACAACATCATCTTTTACGATTTGAAATAGCTCAACTGGAATTCCATCACCTCCACTAGCTTTGTTCATAGTGATGCTTTCTAAGGCCCACTTGACATTGCAATTCCAGGATGTCTGGCTCTGGGTGAGTGATCATACCATTGTGATTATCTGAGTCATGAAGATCTTTTTGGTATAGTTCTTCTGTGTATTCTTGCCACCTCTTCTTAATATCTTCTGCTTTTGTTAGGTCCATACCATTTCTGTCCTTTATTGTGCCCATCTGTGCATGAAATGTTCCCTTGGTATCTCTGATTTTCTTGAAGAGATCTCTGGTCTTTCCCATTCTATTGTTTTCCTCTATTTCTTTTCATTGATCACTTATCTCTCCTTGCTATTCTTGGGAACTGTGCATTCAATTGGTATATCTTTCCTTTTCTCCTTTGCCTTTCAGGTCTTTTCTTTTCTCAGCTATTTGTAAGGCCTCTTTGAACAACCATTTTCCTTTTTTGCATTTCTTTTTCTTGGAAATGGTCTTTGCCTCCTGTCCAATGTCATGAACCTCCATCCATAGTTCTTCAAGCACTCTATCAGTTCTAATCCCTTGAATCTATTTGTCACTTCCACTGTATAATTGTAAGGGATTTGATTTAGGTCATTCCTGAATAGTCAACTATGAACTCAGAGTCAAGCAAAGCAAGATGATTGGCCAGAGGGAATGCAGAAGAAATACCCCATGTAAGTGAGTCAAACTACCACAAGGGCGTGACTCTCTCTCTTTCACCCCACCCATGTGTGTCTATTCAAAATACTCTTTTTCCTCCTAATAAACACTTTACTTGTTTCACTACTTTCTGTCTCTTTGTGGAAATTCATTTCTACAAAGCCAACAAGCCAGGGCCTTGTCACTAGCCACTGGTCTCTGGTGGCTAGTGGCTAGAATTTGGCACTCTCACTGACACGGACCAACTTCAGTCTCTAGACAGTGGACCAAGATCCTACTTCAAACTGCTGCAGACTGAGGCCACCGCAGATCAATACCACCAGCATATTGGGATAGATGTAGTTAGATAGCAATAATAACTGAAATGTCACTAGTCCTTGTCCCTATGTGCCTGCCCAGGACCACAGACCATATTTATTCATGTATTCAATTGTGCAATGGGTAAGAATGAATATGATGAATATTGACTCCCATGTGCCAGGCTCTGTGGGCTAGTACCTCTGACATCTCATCCAGTTACATCTGAGAGTTCCAAGTAGAGGTATTAGCCATGATCACAGACAGAATGAAACTTAAACACTTACATTTCTCTCACTAATACTGACCTTCTCATATAATACAACTTCAATGCATTATTTAATTATTTAATAACAATGGAGAAGAGGCCAAAAAAAGAAAAAAGGAAATTATTTCTATTCATCGCCCTTCATATCTCCAATCTAGCCTTTACCTTGTGGCCAGACTATCTTCCAATGTCTATATATAATTTTAAATCACTTTCTTCATCAAATCTCATCAGTGGTTTCCTGTTACTACAAAATAAACCCCAAAACCCATGACATTTAAGGCTAGTTGAAGGATTAAAATATACAAATAAATGTCACAGAATCAAAATGACAAACATATGGAAAATTTCAGACTTTTTCTTCTCCCTGCCAACTGCAGAGTGGTCTGGCTTTCTCCGGCACAGTGTTTTCTTTTCCTTTTTCTTTTGAGAAGCATCCTTCAGTGCCCTGTGCGTAACTGCTGTTTGGGGGGTATAATTTGGGGGCAAGAAGGAGAGTGGGCCTGAGTTTCAACGTGTGCTTACCCTATTACACGGTGGCAGGAGATTGCCCAGAACTCCTGCATAGTTGATTTTTATGAATCAAAATGGGAGAAGTGATGAGAAATCTGAACAAGAAAAGAGAAGGAATGGTGCCAGAGAGGACGGCTAGGAGTGGGAAAGGAGATTTTTAGGGTGGTTTGTGTGGGAAGGGACTAGAGAGGCTGTGGGTAGGGAGGGAGATGGATGGGGAGAAATGGGATTTTAAGAAGCATTCATCAAAGTAAGAAACTGGTTACTTCGAAATTTCTTTTCGTGGCTGGACTATGTTTTCTTTGTCTGCCATCGTGTTAGAAAAAGTATTTAACACTCCAGACTCAACGTCTCAGTTTAACTATCTAACCAGTTAATTAAGGTCTACAGCTGCCTTCCAGGTCAATGAGTATTAGGAAAAGAAATCCTCTCATCTTCCCAGTTATGTTATCTGACCTTTTGGAAGTTAACACTTTTCTTAATTTCTGTTTTTTCATCTGCACACTAGGGTATTAACAGTGCCTGCCTCATCAAATGGTTGTGACGATTAAGTGAAATCACGCATATATAAAGGCCTCAGCTCAGTCTCTGACATAATGTGAGTGAGAGATGAATGATAACATCCTGTTATTGTTTACATTGTTAGTTGGAGAGACTCAAACTGAATCCTTGGAAGTCTCCACAATGAAATTCTGTGTCCTGGCAAGTTAGATGGGACCAAGAGACACCCTGGGGCTTGCTGAATAACAGTGACTAGAATCAAAGCAGAAATTCTATGCCTTGCAGTGGTTCCTGTAGTCTGTAGACACAGCATATTTTTGTATCTAACTTCTAACATGTCAGATTTCCTCTAAGTAGTAGTTTCTTCTGTTAAGCCTTTCATATAATTTTAACATTTTTCAGCATCTCATTTGCTTAAGTGTGTTTTTATTTTTTCTTTTATATTCCATCTTGTTTGCTTTCTCTTACTCAATCCCACTTCTAAAGAAGGATTTAGGGATTGCAAAGGTCCTCCAAATTTGAATTTAGCAAGGCAAAAATAAGCTAACATCTCAGCTCTCTTCTCTCCAAGCCGTTGCCTTCTCTCCTTCCTACTCCCTTACCGCACACCTTAGACATTTCTCCCTAGAACAACTTGCCCCTCAAGATTTTAGCTTTTTCACCTTCAGAGGAAAAGGATGGAAGTCTTTAATCAGTTGTATCTTTTTGTTTCATAAAACAACAACAAAAAAGCACACTGCCTCATCAGATAGTTGTAATTATAAGCCAGATACAAAATAAAATAAAATTCAAAGAAACAGACACTGGGGCAAAAGCTCTTTGAGCCCAAGTGGTCTAAAGGGACTATTTGTCTTTCCCTTGGTTTTCTTTCAGTTTCTCCTAAAGCCTGTTCTCTGGTTATTGAAATTATAGGATTCTGTTCTCTCATACCATTTTCAAAGGCTCAGTGTTCTTAATTGGTGGTCTGAGAATACCAGCATGAGAGCTCTCTACTAGAATCATCCATGGAAGGGTTTCCAGGGGACAAGACCCTTTATAACTATCGTAAAGATGTGTCTGGTGTTTACGTACACAAACAAACTGTCTTCTGGGAGAAGGATCATATCCATTAGTAGAATCCCAAAGACCCCTCCAAAATTACAATTTGTGCAACTTTAACCATTCATCCAAATACTTAATTCTATTTATTTTGGTTTGTTCCTGCTTTTCTCATTGCATATATATATATATATATATATTTTTTTTTTTTTACTATGGTAGTTCTATACAGGCATTTTAGATCTCGAAGTAGAGATATTTCTTCCTTATTCACTATCATCTGAGAGGATTAACTCCCAGTTCAGGGCCTATGTAAGAGACATTTCAATTAAAGTTTTCAAAGAGTGTGGATGTGTGGTGATAAAAATGTCGTTAAGCTTGGTTCTTACTGTGTATGAGTCTATAAGTAAAGTCTATAAGTAAAGTCTATAAGTAAAACAGGAAGACAGATATGTTTTTTAAAAAAAAACACCACCAAGAACAATAGTCACAGCAGTAGAGAGTCCTATGGGGAGTAATGGGGAAAATAGATGAGTTTCTGAACCTATTCCAGGAGGTTAGGATGGACCTGTTGAAATAATTGATATTCAAAAGTGTCTTGAATGGCTCTGAGGAATTTTTACAGCGAGGCCAGGTGGAAATGAGCGTTCTTGCAAGAGGGAGGACAGCACTCAGTTTGGCTGTATCTGGGATCTGAAGGTACAGTGGGACCTGTGACTCGTTGGGGGCAATGTAGTCAGGTGAATGATCCCGGGTGGATGACTTGGGATTTCGGGTCAAATCATCTATACATGTATATGGTGTGTGTCCTGACATAAAAGTCTATCTCGAGAAAACGTACTTTGGGAGAAGTCTGCTCAGTTCTTGAGAACTTCCAGGGCTTGGGAGAGAGGGAGACAGAGAGACAGAGGATGCACAGACAGAGACCATATGGGAATTGAGCAGTTCAGGATCTAGAAATGTAGGTTCAGGTCAGAGGTGGAGACACAGGGACAGTCCCCTGAAATATGAAGGGACCCGAATCCGCCAGAGGAGAAAGAGGTCAACGCTGCTATATACATGGTTCAATTCTATGAGCAGTTTACAATGCAACAGTGAATGTAGACCCTTAAACACTTTAGTTTGATTGTTTAAACAGGGAGCTTTCAGCTTATTTTATTAAGAAGTATCTTGGGCTTTATGAAGAGCATTGTACAGAGAGCAATGGTTTAGGTCAGGCAGTTGTGTTCTAAATGAAACCCTATTATTCACTGGAAAAGGTCAAATGTAAAATGGCTATTTTTGAAAAGGTGACTCTCACATAATTCCTTTGCATTTTAATAAATAGCATATTCATGGATACTTTATTCTTTTACAAGGCACATTTTTGGTGCCTTGGCAAATACGGCCATGTAGTATTTTCACTGATCAACACCTTACTGATGGCAGGGCCTATAGACCACAAAAAGCAAGACTAAACATTGTAAAGTTGTTTGTATGTTATGGCTCTTTGCGAGAGAACCAGACATTTGTATCCTTTGCCTGAGGCTGCTTAGAGACAGTTTAGCTGCCAAATAAAGTTGCTAAATGGGCTTTTAATTTACTGTATATATCTGAACCTGAGGATAATGTTGTATCTGAGAACTGGCTTGTGGAAGAAGCTAAATTTGACTGTTATCACCATATAAGTGGTCATATTTGTTTGACTCTTTTAGTTTGGAGAAAAATATTTTTACAGCAGTGCTGAGATAATATGTTTGAATTAAATGTAATGGGTAGAGTCACTCTGGAAAGATTTTGCTCTGAAAATGACTTTTTTCTAAGCCCTTTTCCATAATAAAATAGAAAATTTTATAGGCTGTTTCCCCCCATCAAATAATATTTACTAGTTATATATTTTGATGACACAGGCCTTTGTTTCTTTTCTTCAGTTGTTACCTTTGATGATTTGGCCTAAGTGTGTTGTCAGTATATACCCTTAAATCAAGAAACCCTAGGGTCTGGCAGGCAGGAGGAAGTGATAATGTTTTACAGGATATAGTCACCATATATAGGATTTGTTAGAAGTGAGGGGGCAGTAGAGGGAAGGGGTTGAAGAAACAGCTGCCTGGAAGTTGTTTTCCTCCTCTCAGAGCTCTAGTAGTCTGTGAAATCATGACCAGGAAAGTCACAAAGAGAGGACCCCCTTCCTGAGTCCTCCTAGGCACCCCCAGGAGGACACATTTCCAGATGGGAATTATCAGACAACGAACCTCTTAGAGTCTGGCCCTGCAGGGCTCTGGACATGCTGTTTACAGACTTTTCCAGAAAAACAGAATTGTGTTAATAATGACTGAATGGCATTTTTCCATAGTTGGCTGTTGGTAATGACTGAAAGGTATTTAAAACGCAGTTTACTAGTCTGATGTGCATCTTGTCATTACCACTTAACTTAGGTGCTGGTACTCTACACTGATTTTTAAAGTTTTACATATGCTTTGCATTTATATTGTTCATAAAAAGCTTTTTGTCCAAAAACTTTACCAGTTGGCAATTTAATTCTTTCCAAAAATGTCTCTTGTTTAAATATGAAATCACAGCTTGCACTTTTATCAAAGAACTGCTTATCTTGAACATAATTATTTTGAATTTTTAAATTGTAGATAAACCTAGTCACATAAAATTGTAAATACTATATACTTCAAAATATTACCACCTTCTATTAGCAAAATCTAATATTAGCAATGCTAGTGACCTGTATTTTTTTTATAAAAAGAAGTATTTTGTTTATAAAAGCTTTTCTCCTAAAGATAAAGATTCCATTAACGCTAGCTCAAAGGGATCAGCTTAGCAGCTGGTGAGTGGCATGCGGTATGTAAACACTTTTAATATAAAAATGTCACGAATCTAATACAATTATTCAGGTGTTTGTAATTTTAAGTGCAATTAAATCAATGCATCTATGTACATATGATATTTAAAATTTTTTCTCTTCATTTGTAGCCTAATCTTGCATTACTTAGCTTGTTTATTTTGAGTCTCTGACTAGTAACCTTAATCCCATTTTTCCAGCATTTTGTTCAGCACTAGTCCTTATATATTGGGCTTCCCTGGTGTCTCAGAGGTTAAAGCATCTGCCTCCAATGTGGGAGACCTGGGTTCGATACCTGGGTCAGGAAGATCCCCTGGAGAAGGAAATGGTAACCCACTCCAGCACTCTTGCCTGGAGAATCCCATGGACAGAGGAGCCTGGCGGGCTACAGTCCATGGGGTCGCAAAGAGTCGGACACAACTGAGCGACTTCACTTCACTTCACTTCAGTCCTTAAATTATCAGGAGGTTGTTGCCATACTGAAAGTTTAGAATTCACTTTGAAATTTCAGGAATTTTTCCTGCTCCTAATGCTATAGAAAAATGTGTATATGTGAAAAAAAGATTTTAAATTTCTATTCAGGGCTTACACGGCAATTGTTTACCTGAGCACTTAGGAGAGAGAGGAAGCCCTCAGGGTGTGGATGAACAAATTCAGTGTTTAGGAAGAAATATGCCAACTAATACTTCAAAATATTGCACTACATCACGAATGTCTGTTTTGTCTATTATATGTAAGGGGGCACAGTTTGAGAGCTGCTGATATAGATGACATTGTCTGGCTAGACCAATTTGGAAACATTTCAGTCAAACCTGGAAGTTGGTCTGCTTTCGCAATTGGTACATTCTCACAAGTTCCACTGGGACAAGTTCCATGCATTTCCATTCCTCTATCCAGATGCAGAGGAGCACTTGGGGGCTTGGAAATTTGTCTCATGACCCTAATTTCTTCACATATTTACTAAGACCAACTCATATTAAATCGCCCAACAAAACTTGAACAAGCCTCAATAATTGTGTTTTCCTGAACACAAGTTGCCTTTCATTAAAGGCTACAGGGGCTTTCCTAATAGCTCAGTTGATAAAGAATCTGCCTGCAATGCAGGAGACCAGGGTTTGATCCCTGGGTAGGGAAGCTCCCCTGGAGAAGGGAATGGCACCTCATTCCAGTACTCTTGCCTTTAGAATTCCATGGACAGTACAGTCCATGGGATCACAAAGAGTCTTTCACGACTGTGCGACTAAATTTCCTTTCCTTTCAAAGGCACATGAAGAGGAGAAACTCAATTGTTTTAAGATGAAAAGTTAGATTAGGTGGAACTCTACAGATTTGCCAGCCATCTGGTTCTGTCACAAACTCCTCAGGGATCCTGAACATATTTGCAACTGAAAAGAATTTGAACTTGAATGACTTTTAAATTGGGATGTAAAATGTGGCAACCCAGACTAGGCACAGATACTTATCAAGGACTAAGGAATAGATTTATTTTGAGGTTTATGCCCCCATTATATTTTCTTTTCTTCAGAGAAAATTAAAAAGAATGCATGCACATTAATTATTCAATAAAAACTCTTTCCCTAAAATTAAACGGAAGAAGGAATTCATAGGGCCTGGACTCCAGCTTAGGCCTGTTCATGCTGATCATGCTCGGCCACCTTTCCAATGGACTCTGAACTCTGTGTTTAGTGCCTATGAAAACAACAACAGAAGGATAAGACCCCCTCCAGACAGGGGAACCTTGAAGATCGTATCTAGGTTAATCATCGCCTAAGAGAAAACATACACTAATCACCCCTTCCTCTGTATCTATCGGAGTGTGACCTCGGGTTTATTGATTATTGGCTAACTGTTTGACTGTTTGAGCACTTGAGCACATAGCACGTGAATGAGGGGGTCATTGGGATTGTATTTTCCTTGGTTTATGTAAGTCTCAAGGAATTTGGAGTGGTGGGTTCAGACACATACACATGGGGTATAAAAGATTTTCACAAATGCTGGTCGGGGTCCTTGGCTAAGAGGAGACTCTGCCTTGGGCCCGGGGGTGTAATAGACTGCACTCCACTATCTGCATTGTCCTTCTGAGTGAGTTTGTTTCCCGGAACGCATGGCTACAACAAAACTATACTTAAAAGCTATATTTTAAATTAATCCAAAAAGTCTTCTGCTCTGTGACCTTTCTCATTTGCCAGTTTGCAGGGAACCACATTATCAGTTGTTAAATTCTTAAGTAAAGGAAACTTCTTGTAAAGAAAATCCAAAGTGTAATTAGTTTAGCTTAGAGACTATAGATTATACTTTAGTTTAGAGACTATATCCCATGGGTGGAGGAGCCTGGTGGGCTGCAGTCCATGGGGTCGCTAAGAGTCAGACATGACTGAGCGACTTCACTTTTACTTTTCACTTTCATGCATTAGAGAAGGAAATGGCAACCGACTCGAGTACTCTTGCCTGGAGAATCCCAGGGACGGGGGAACCTGGTGGGCTGCCGTCTATGGGGTCGCACAGTGTTGGACACAACTGAAGCGACTTAGCAGCAGCAGCAGCAGAGACTATAAAGTAACATATCTTATTTTCATTTTGGAAATTTTCTTATCTTTTTTTAATTGAAGTAAATTTGACACATAACATTGTATAAATTTAAGGTGAAATTTTGTATAATCCAGAGTCACAAAACACACCTCGGAGGACACTCAAGACAGTGGAAAGTGAAAGTGAGTCCCTCAGTCGTGTCTGATTCTTTGTGACCCCGTGGACTCTGCAGTCCACAGAATTCCCCAGGCTGAAATACTGGAGTGGGTAGCCTTTCCCTTCTCCAGAGGATCTTCCCAACCCAGGAATCAAACCCAGGTCTCCTGCATTGCAGGTGGATACTTTACCAGCTGAGCTACCAGGGAGGCCCCTCAAGACAGTGGAGTACAGTTTATTATGCCAGCGGGTCCAAGGGGAATCAGTTCACAACAAGGACCCTGATGTTTCTGAGAGGCCCAGTTTTATACCCCCCACTAAGTGACTGGTCACATGTTAGCAACCTCTTTGTTGTATATGATTGAGTTTTACAACAAGTGGGTGCTAGGAGAACAAACAAGGTTAAAACTTGGGGCGGGGAACAGTGATTATACATAAAGGGGGGTGTCTCCATTATTAATCTAACAGGGGCTACCTGACCTCAACTACAATCTCCGTTTGTCATCTGTAGGGAGGGAAGACGTCACTAGGAGACCTGGTTTACACTAGCAATGGTTTCTTCACTCTTGGGCAGGGTTCAGGCCCAGTTCACATCCTGTCTGTAAGATGGATGACAGGCTTCAAGATGGAGTCTCTCCTGCTTTCTTCACACTGGCCCCAACAATACAACATGTTGATTAGATACATTTATATACTGTAATCTGATTCTCATGTAGTACTAAGACCACTATCACATTACATAATATTCATTTCTTTTTTGTGTGTGATGAGAATAAAATCTAGGAAGGGATTATTTCATTTTCAGATCAGACACCTCTTCAGCACTTTCTCCCTCAATTAAGCTGCACCTGTTTTGAGATGTGCAGTGAGCAGTATGTGAGAGCCTGGGCTTCTGGAACCATGTAGGAAGTGAAGAAGTATGTAGGGGGTTTGCTGTCAACAAACTTGCAGTGTTTCTTTATCAGAAATGTCACATATCAGAACACAGGTGACCAAGTGGTGTGTCAGAACATAACTTTCAGTTTATGGCAAACTGGCATACACCAATTTTAGATCCCTTAAGAATCATTAGTAAGAACCTCACAGCCCCTGCCTACCACAATCCCCCATTAACAACCCAAATTGCATTTATCTCCACTAAGGGGCTTCCTAGATGATGCTAGCAGTACAGAACCCGCCTGCCAATGCAGGAGACATAAGAGACACAGGTTCAGGCCCTGGGTCAGGAAGATCCCCTGGAGAAGAAATGGCAACCTGCTCCAGTATTCTTGCCTGGAGAATCCCATGGAGAGAGGAGCCTGATGGGCTACAGTCTATGGGGTCTCAAAGAGTTGGGCATGACTGAAAGTGACTTAGCACTTAGCACAAGGGAGTAATACCAACACACACCCAGACAACAGATGTTCTAGGATTATCATTTAAAGATGTCTCAAACCTTTCATGCATGTACTCAACAGTGGTTTCAAGACAGTAAATTCTAATTTTGAATCCTAGAGGGATGATCTTTTATCAATAAAAAACAGCTTCACTTACAACAGGAAGATATGTTAAGCCAGGAAAAAATATTTTTGATTCAAATGCTCATAGAATTATATATTTAGAAAATCCAACTTGTTCAGCCTATGCAGAAAACTTCCAAAGGAACATATACAACATAAATTTTACATTGTATTTGATTTCACAATTCAATAAATGTTTGTAAAAACCTACATTTGTGGAGAATTTTGATGATTCATTTGAAAACTACATTGACAATGACAGAATCATTTTCATCCTAGAAATATGGGTACAACTTGTGAGGTCCAGATTTTGACTGTGGGGCAAGAACTGTTGAGGTCTTAAATTGATCATTACCAGATTAAAGAAGGAATAACTTGCTTTGTACAGAGCACAGTATATAGTCGACTAAAGGGTAATCTTTGTAAGTTTAAGGTCTTGGACTTTTGTACAGAATTGCTATTTATACTGTGCTTGAAAAGGAAATCACAAATGATGATGATGATGATGATTAATGATAAATATAGCATTTATTGAACACTCACTAGTGCCAGACACCCTTAAAAGCATTTAACTCATTTAATCAACAAATAAACTTAACCAGTGGATAAATGCTGAGATGGATCTCCTGATCTTAGGCACTTCTATTGGACCACTGCGGATAAGATACTAGAGATGGGTAAGATACCCTAGGACTTTTTGGAGAAGGTCAACTTTGACTGAATCCCTGGAGGTGGCTGGTTTCAGGAAGAGCACACCTAGCTAGCTCAGATGGACATTAAGACAAGAGCTTGGTTGTTTTCCTTACAGCCAATTTAACAAAGCTTCACTGAGGCTTTAGTTCCACTGGTTTCTTTGTTTTCTTTTTACGCTGATCATCCACCTTGTAATAGAAAACCCAAGCTGTTTCCCCAAAAGGCACTATTACCTGTCTTGGGGATGTAGGGAAACTTGGAGGGTATGTTTTGAGCTGTTAGTTTGATTGGAAAGGAGTATTCACTAGCAGTGACTGGAAGAGTGAGGGACGTTAAGTGCCCTAAAAGGTGAGATAATCCCACACAGTAAAGAACCATTTTATCCAAAATGTGCATGGCATTTCTGAGAAACACTGCAGGTGATTCAGATCCTCCCCAAGAGAGATCCAGGGAGATTTTATATTGGCAGGCCTGTAATAGAAGATACAGTGGAGAGCAATTCATAAAATCAAGTCTGGAATATTTTTTTCAAGTTTTTTTTTTTTTTTTAGAAATTGTTAGACTCCAGTGAGAAGGCAATGGCACCCCACTCCAGTACTCTTGCCTGGAAACTCCTATGGACAGAGGAGCCTGGTAGGCTGCAGTCCGTGGGGTCGCTAAGAGTCGGACATGACTTCACTTTTTCACTTTTCACTTTCATACATTGGAGAAGGAAATGGCAACCCACTCCAGTGTTCTTGCCTGAAGAATCCCGGGGATGGGGGAGCCTGGTGGGCTGCCGTCTATGGGGACGCACAGAGTCGGACACGACTGAAGCGACTTAGCAGCAGCAGCAGCAGTAAGAATGAACTAATATTATATCACAATAATTTGTTAAATAATTTTTGTGTAATGCATCTTTGCTGTGGAGATTTCAGAAGTAGAAGGAAAAAGGATAACCCTCACGAGTATGTGTTTGCACAACGATGACATCACGAAGACATCACACAATTTTTTAATTGCCTTTTTTTAGTATTTGCATGGAAGGAAGGAAGTTTCGTAGCCTCAGATCAGTACTCTCTGCTTGTAAATTTTTGAAGTTTTTAAAAGGATTTTATATGGGAAAAGACATCAAATACTTATATTTCAAATAGCAGTAAGTGTTACTGATGTTTTTTTCAGTGTTTTATTTATCTTTGCATTATTCCAAACAAGATTGGAAGTGATTTATTTACATCACATGTCAAAACTGACTTTTGAAGTAGTGCTTTGGTCAGTAAGATAAGGGCATTTCTGCAGACTACTATCATCGCGATAGCTTTCCTCCACTGACTCTCTAAGGCATTAGGCAGCAGTCTCTAGATACTTTTATGCTGTCTATTGATTTGAGAGTTTCTAAGTTTTCACAGTTCATCCTGAGCAGTGCTCTCCCTCCAAATCCTGATGCCTGAACTTTCCTCTAATGATCATTTAATAGGGAGCCAGTTCTCAAAGGAATTGTCATGCTTCAACAATTTGCTTTATCTGTTTGGTAGTGGCAAATTGTTATATTGTTAGTGCACTTTTCTAATTAATATTTATTCTTTTTGATCCACTCAATACGGTATATTTTTCTTTAGAATTTAGAATTCTTCTTCTTGGTGGGGAGGATAAAAATAGAACTTTATGCTCTCTTTTTGCACAGGCGATATTCTGGTAGGAAGCCTCACGCCTTGTGCCACTGGTACTAGTCCTTTCTTTGTTAGTTGAAAGCCAGGGAAGGAAAGGTCAGGTCCCACTTCCTCTGTCAGTGCTAGACCGTTGCCCTCTGTGCTCTCTGGAGAGGCCAGAGAACTAAGGAAGCTGAAGAATGGCTGGAGGATATTTCAAACTAATTAATTGCGTTGTTCATGTCTTCCACGTGCCTCAGTGTGAGTTGCAACTGACTCAACTAACTCTATCAGATTCACAGGCCATTTAGGAAATGACTTATAGCTTTACTGACATAGTTTACACATCGTATATTTTCTAGAATTGATGACTCAATTT
This sequence comes from Bos mutus, assembly GCF_027580195.1. Classification (NCBI taxonomy): domain Eukaryota; kingdom Metazoa; phylum Chordata; class Mammalia; order Artiodactyla; family Bovidae; genus Bos; species Bos mutus. Next base: position 14,793,864 of record NC_091623.1, read on the forward strand.
AGCAAGCGTTTATTTACAGACATAATGGAAAATAAGATACTATAAAATTTAAGAGTACTTTTCTTCCTTTTCCCCAAATATTCAGATTATGAATAATTTTCATTTTCTTTCTTTCCTATTGTATGTTGGCTTTTTGTTTGTTTATTTATATTTTTGGTCCAAGGGTCCATGTTGTAATATAAAGCTCACTGTGAGAATAGGTTCTTCTTCCTAAAATATAACTAAATCTCAGAAGCAATTGGCTTCAAGTGGAGTTTGAATTCTTGTCCCCAAAACGTTTTACACAATTATTGTTATAGCCCTGGGATTTTGGTAGTTTAGATGGGAAAGAATTTGATGTTAGGATATATGTGGTTTATAGTAGTTTTTATAGAAGTGACAGTGATAGGGCAGGCAGGCAGGCAAATGGCTTCTTAGAACACATCTGCTAATATAATGGAAACTATTACTTGGAGAAAAAGAGTAAATCAAATGAATCCAATGTTCACATTTGAAGAATTTCTGAGTTTGATCAAATTCAAACCGATTATACTATTTTAAAAATTATTTTAAATTGCGAACTATAAATATCAGTCCAACCATTTATCAGTGGAATGGTTTTGATTTTTTTCCTGCTAAGTCTGTTAAGACCAGTGTTTCTCAACCCTGACTACATATTAAAATTTACCAGAGGTCTGTGACAGAAGATTCGAACAATCCTGATGTCCAGGTTGCACCTTTGACCATGATCTGTGGCAAAGAGACCCAGGCCTCAAAGTTTTTCTAAAGCTCCCTAGGTGATTCTAATATGCTGCCAACTGCTTTAATATATTACTACATTTTCATGTATATTGAACTGAAAGGTTGGCCTTTAAAAAACATTTTTTTTTTTCTATTAGAACAGTAGACTTTGCTTCTCAGCCACTTGAAGTTAGGCTCTCAGCACAGGAATTAAGTGCTTTCCCATGGAGGGAGGATGTTCAGTTTGGCTGACCTCGAGTACAAGCAGAGCCACAAAGTACTTTATTTATCTTTTCCCTGGGCTCACAGCAATCATTACACGTGAATATGTTTATTTATCAGAATAATAAATGAATGGTTCTGCAGTTTTGTTTCAGATTCACATGTAAGATTCTCAGCATTTTCAAAGAAGGGCCTTTCAAAGACTTAAAACTTCAAAATTTCCTGCTTTTTGTTTTCTACTCATATGTATGAGTTTTGGCAGGGAAAATTTTCATTGACTAAAATCAAAGGGAGAAATAGTGAAAAAAAATTTAAAAACAACAAAAATCCCAGATATTTCAAGCAGAATGAAGAGCTGCCAATTGAGCCCCTTACTTAGAAAGAAAAATATGGGAATGTGGTATTCTTAGAATTTACCACCATCTGAGAATCTCATATTTGTTGATCAAACCAATAGGTTCATCCCTAGAAAATGAAGAATCTGAGCTTTCTCTCCACCTTGAGAATAATCCCTTGAATAAACACAGCTCACGCTGCAGTCAGACACCAACTGAAAGAAAGAAGCATCTTTTAATAATGGAGGCATGTGGAACTGGACAACTTCAGTGGACAGGGATAAGCTGAGAAGGAAAATTGTTTAATTTCAGAGAAGACATGGAGCTACTCTCTGGGCTGACCCAGGTTGTCTCAGATGATGAGTGGCTATAGAGATGACAAAGCTTTATTGGTCTGAAACAAATATAGAGAAAATAAGCTTCACTTGTTCTTAGTGGAAAAAAAAAAAATGTGTGTGCAGTGAATTTCCTCCTAAAGATTGGAGCAAGTAGCCTGCTGTCAGTATCCTAAATACATCACCTACAGAGAGATAAGGACTCCAGAGTCATCTTAAGCTGTGCCCTCTAAATAATGCTAAATGAAGGGCTGAAGAAATCACACTACCCAGTAATGCTTTAATGTAACACTTTACTTTTTGGTGGCTCAGCAGTAAAGAATCCGTCTGCCAATGCAAGAGATGCATGTTTGATCCCTGGGTCAGAAAGATTCGCTGGAGAAGGAAATGGCAACCCACTCCAGTATTCTTACCTGGAAAATAAGATGGACAGAGGAGCCTGGAGGACTACAGTTCATGAGGTTGCAAAGAGTTGGACACAACTGAATAACTGATCAACAATTCTTGCATATCTGATCATCCTGGACAAGGTCCCTTCTGCTCAAGAAGGTAGTCTTCTCAAGACTAAGACTTTAGTATTAAGCCTTGTCACTTGATAGGGAATTAAGGGGACCACATCTGAACAGTGAACTTATTTTTATTTAAGCAGTATTCTAAAGGAGATCTGTCCTGGGTGTTCTTTGGAAGGAATGATGCTAAAGCTGAAACTCCAGTACTTTGGCCACCTCATGTGAAGAGTTGACTCATTGGAAAAGACTCTGATGCTGGGAGGGGTTGGGGGCAGGAGGAGAAGGGAACGACAGAGGATGAGATGGCTGGATGGCATCATGGACTCAATGGACATGAGTTTGGGTGAACTCTGGGAGTTGGTGATGGACAGGGAGGCCTGGCATGCTGCAATTCACGGGTCACAAAGAGTTGGACATGACTGAGAGACTGAACTGAACTGAACTGATGGAAACCCATAGGACCTTTCAGTATTAGTACCAAGCAGGTTTGTGTGGGATTTGGCTATAATAATACAAGAGGTTTGCTGGAAAAGTTAAGATGATACCTTTCATCTGTGTGAAAACTTAAACGTTAAAGAAACATGATTTAATTTCATGTTACCCTTAGACTTTTTTCTCCAAGGTTGTTTAATGTATTCCAAGTAAGGGAAAAAATTTAAAGTAAACTTTTCTGTTTGAATGTCAGTAACCCAAATTGTTTTAGATGCTTGCATTCAAGTCATTGCACCAGTAATAGACTCTTGCACTCAAGAATCCATTTTTAAATACCGAAATATCCAGAAACTGTCTTCCACATTGAAAATTCAGAAGGGATGGAAATATTAACAAATATGTTCCTTTTTATTGGACTATAAAGTGCATGAGAAGGACTTCAGCAAGAAAATTAAAAACCTTTTTAAAATTTAGCTGTGTATGTAGTTTAAATATATAAATCTATTCAAGGATACACTGAACCAGATGAACCAAATAAATTATACTTTGAATCATAGTAGATTTGGGGATAATACTATTGCTGATTTAGTTACACTACAGATATACTCCTTTTGTTGCTGTTGTTGATAACTTTGCAAAATATAGGAAATAGGAATTGGTAGGTGTTTACAATTTGAAGTCAACTGTATCAGAGCAAGGATGAGTTAAATGTCTTTTCTTGAGATAATGCATTTATGGGGTTTGACACAAAGAAAAATAGCTAAGATTCTACAACTCAGAAGAATCAAGAGATACTGCAGTAACATAAAATTGACTTTTAATGTTTGTTTACCAGTTCATTGTATCTTACAGAAAATGAAAACATTTTTTTTTTTTGTAATACAGATATGGTTCTTCTCAGATTTGTACTCAGTAGGTATTAAATGCCTTTAAATACTGACTTCCTTTTAATCAGGTGGCTTAATAATGACTTGTATTTTTCATTTCTTTCATTGTACATCATTGCTACGCTGGCAGTAGTGAGCTACGGTACAGTTAACTTCTCAACACAACTATGTCAGTTATCCACTGATCATTCTTTATGTATTCTATGCTGATAATGAATAAGCGATTCCCTTTTCATCCTTCCCTCCTTAGTGGTCAACTACTCCTTGAGACCACCATATTCTTTGGAGCACTGAAATCAAGAAACCCAGTATGGCTGCCAGCAACCAAATTGGAATCTCCTTTGAGACTACTTCTAATTGCCAAAATAATAAGCAACTACATTATTGCATAAAATAAAACTTTAACAGGTACCGGCCCCCTTTCTATGAAAGAAAGTTTAAATTTACAAATACCATATTTGACTAGAAATTACTGTGACAAAACATGGCAGCAGTTGGTAAAAAATGGCTTCCAGTGTTAATGTAACTAACTTGTTTTCATTCTTATACTGCCTTTTATAGGTATCATTTCTTTTGTCTATTTTTTCAAATGTAGGCTTGTCAGTGAAATATGCAGATATACTTTGTTCCTTAAATGGGCCAAGTGTTAATTATGAACGAAATGATCAAAGCAAGATTTCCTAACCAGACTCCCATCTCATCCCTCTGTTGTTCTTAGTACCCAAGTCTGAGTAGCAATTGTTGAATTAGCCAGTGTTAGCCAGTGTTGTACCAACTTTACGTTAGGAATTGTGTTAGTATAACCTTTTTTTTCCAGACACTCTCAGTGAAATATCTTGAGGAATGAAATAGGAAAATAGATATTTGGTGAAAATGGCAAAATAAGAATATTAAAAAGAAACTCTTATTCAAGGAGGAGTCCAAAAGGGTATGGGAATTCTGATCCTTTGGGAGAAGTCAGAAGATAAAAATTCTGCCCAGCAGTATTCATTCTGTTAAGATTTTTTTTTCCCAAGCATGGAAAAATGGTGTGCAGTCAGTATAGACTTTAGTCAGCTAACAGTCACTCCAAAGATTTTTATCAGCACCAATTCCTATACTAGTAAGTATTCAAAAGTTAAGAAATGTTACTATGCTTAATATATAAAGGTAGAGTTTTGCAGCAATAACTGAAATTTGTATATCTGCTTCAATAGAAATTTCTTTCCACTTGTACTTCCAATAAGATTCTTGTAATGTGAGTAATAATCATTCAAGTATGGATTTCCTCTAGTGAGTTGACCTCACTTTTGAGGTACTAGAGTCACTGTTTTGGAGATAGTCCCTCTTTAAATAATATATTCATATTATCTTAGACCATTCAGGTATTTTTAATTTAGAAGTTTGAATTCTATTTGTATCAGCAGTGTTTGAGTTAAACTATACAATCTCTTTGGATTTGTATTTTTGTACAATTTGCATATCCAACCTACTGTAAAAATGTGCATGCATACCTTCTCATCTTTTAATAGCAAAGCATCTGAAAATTTCCAGATATGCTTTTGACAGATGAAATGATCTACTTTTATTTACAATATTCTGCCTAGATAATATATGAGTATAGTTATGGTTTCATGGACTTCCAATTGTCCTATACCTTCCACACACATAACTCTACATTTATAGAGTAAATTTATTAGAATTATTACAGAGCTTTGAAGGCAACCACAATCAATTCAGGAAACAGATTTATTTACTCATGTTCATGGGAGGAAAATCTACATAAAAACATTCATGAAAGCATATCAGCTATGTCATACTTGGATTATTATCCTAAATCCCATTTATTAGAACTCATTGTCAAACAATGGGAAACCATGAAATGTAATTTGAATACAAATATTGGTCCCTGTGGGGTTTCAACACTCATAAAAATATAGGAAAACCGAGCTTTATTTAAGATTGGAGCTGCTAATGGGGAAAGTTGTTTTTTGAAGCTGGTCTTACCCTTTCATATAAAGCCCTGAAGATTTTAGTGTAAACTCTTTGACAGCTTCAGCATTTCATTTAAGCCTGATGATGATCAGCAAGAAAGTGACATCCATAACTGTTCACATTTTCTATATGGAGAAAGGTTAAAACTACTTTGTTGACTTTTTTACCCAAACACAGGCACCAGTTGGACTTCCTAGTCTATATACAAATAGGAATAATAAGAATTCTGAAAGTTGGGTTCTTATTTCTTGGTTAGGCAAGTATAGTTATTTATTCCTTCTATGATTTAAATTTTTGTCATGTCATGTAAATAAGAAGGAAATATTAAATATTTTAAAGTTAATTTTATAGGACAATAACACTTCATAGGCTAACATAAAATCAAGCTGCTAAATTTTACAATTTTTCTGTCCAGCAGTTTATCTATATAACTGCCCTGAGTAGATGCTAAATGCTGCTTAGCAAACGGCCCTTAGAATTTAAATATAATTCAGTAAAGCTACTCAAAAGAAAACAGTTCTTCTCAGGCATGTATAATTTTAATTAGAAGAAGGTAGGAATCTCTCATTGGTTATATATGATCTGCTGATTTTAGTTTCATACTTCATATAAATGGGGGTCTTAAGGGGTTTTAACTGTGCTTGTTATACATTGAAGTCCATCTGATTTTTTTTTTTTTTTTTTGGTCAAAAAGGCAGGATTTTAAAGAGTAAAATATTCTGACTATTGGAGCTTTGAAATATTTTAGAAAAGTGTAGATTGTTCTCTTGCGAAACTAAGTGTTGTGCAACCTCTCAGAGCCTCAGTTTATGTAAAGAAGCCTATATTTCAAATCTGTTGCTCTAATCTGTTTATTGTAATGCATTTCAAAATTGTACAAACGTGTAAAATTTGTGCTTGTGGCAGCTGCTGCTCTGAGTAGCTTTACTTTCCTTAGTTTAATCCTAGCAATCCTCAAGCTATTGCATGCCCCGATCATGAAAGGATACTTCACTGGGATGATGTAGCCTAAACAGTTTGGCTCTAAAACCTCCATATGTAGTGCTTCCCTTAAAATTATATTAATTTATAATATATATTGAATGATAATAGCTTTACAAAAACAAATTAATGAATTGGTCTTTATGAAAATGACTCTTTACAGTAAGTAAAAAAGGGTTATCACAGTTTTGGTAACTTGCATGAGTTCATATTGGAAAAAAAAAACAAAACCTTTCACTTCACATGTTCTTAATGACTTTCAAACTGATGTGCTTTAGGGGCACGCTCAGTTGTATGCTCTGAAGCAGTAGACACCATACAGCTTATGCTTTTTGTCTGGGAAACCCACGAAGCGCACTGCAGCCTCGCTAGGACTGCAGCGCCTTCTTGGCCTAGAGATGGGGTAGCGGACACTGCCGTCTGCCAACCAGCCTGCATCGCAACGGTCATATCCCAGAAGTTTCCAGGCAGCGAATATCTGGCCCACTTTAGCAATCTGAGCACCATCATTGAGACAAGCCTGCACCGCTTCGTCGTAGGTCAGCTTGGTGGGGTGGATCAGGTAGTAAAATCGGCCTGCAGAGAGAAGGAAAGAGGGTCAGTGGGCCTGTCTGGAGCTCAGCCCAAGAGAGATGGAAAGAGCCCCAAATGGAAGTGTTTCTCAATGCGGGGGGATATAGAGCAGTGTCTGTAGAGGTTCTGAAACATAGGCTAGTCAGTTAAAGGCAGTAACCCTAGATCTCTCTCCATTAAATTAGTTTTTTCCTTGCCCCTTAGTGTGTGTTCAGACATGCCCTTTTAGAGCGGTGAAAAAGAAAGGGGAAATGACAGATGCAGTCTCTGTTAGCCAATTAGTGGCTAAAAGGGCCCTTCTGTGGCATTAGAGAAGACAGAATTCCATGTTAAAAGCAAGAGCTATTTAAATTCTAGCTGTAGCAAGACTGAAGCCCAGCACAAGTTTCTGGAGAGGCAAAATTTGAATGTGAAAGGATCAAAAAACATTCCTGACAGAAAAGTCCATTTAAAAAAAATCAAAAGCCCTCAAGTCCTTTTCATTACAGGTATCAATAAGGCATTATTCTTATTCAAAGACTACAGTATGAAAATGCAAAACATACAGGAAGTCACTTGCCATAAATAGTACGGACTTAGAATGTGAACCCAGTCTGTTCACTCACTAGCAGAGAGGAAAGGAGTTAGTTGTTTTTTCCAACTTCCCTCTGTAGGAGCTTGGACACCTAACCATTTCTTGATTCACAAAAAAGAGCAAGTTAGCCTCAACCACTTACCTCAGTAGTGTTCATTACTGAGATTCCTTCAATTTGTACTAAATATGCATAAGAAGTATATGACACCAACTAACTAAAGTCATAGGCACCTACCAGTGCAAGATTTTCTCAGATTTTTAGTTTCAGGTAGAACAGGATCAGACTCTTACCAGGTTACACATTGTCATGTGATACCCTCCTGAAAAGTGAAAGTCGCTCAGTCGTGTCCAACTCTTTGGGAGCCCATGGACTATACAGAATACTGGAGTGGGTAGCCTTTCCCTTCTCCAGGGGATCTTCCCAACCCAGGTCTCCCACATTGCAGGAGGATTCTTTACCAGCTGAGCCACAAGGGAAGCCCAAGAAAACTGGAGTGGGTAGCCTATCCCTTCTCCAGTGGATCTTCCCAACCCAGGAATCGAACCAGGGTCTCCTGCATTGCAGGTGGATTCTTTACCAACTGAGCTATCAAGGAAGCCCTGATACCCTCCTGCCTCTCTTCAAATATAGATTATTGAAGTCTAAATTAGTGCTTGTCAGTTCTTTCTAGACTGCTGCTGCTACTGCTGCTAAGTCGCTTCAGTTGTGTCTGACTCTGTGCGACCCCATAGACCGCAGCCCACCAGGCTCCGCCATCCCTGGGATTCTCCAGGCAAGAACACTGGAGTGGGTTGCCATTTCCTTCTCCAATGCATAAAAGTGAAAAGTGAAAGTGAAGTTGCTCAGTAGTGTCCGACTGTTAGCGACCCCATGGACTGCAACCTACCAGGCTCCTCCGTCCATAGGATTTTCCAGGCAAGAGTACTGGAGTGGGGTGACATTGCCTTCTCCGTCTTTCTAGACTAAAAGGGTATAATTTGGAGAACGGGTAGTGGTCATGAGAGCATTAATAGAGGGTTAGTTCTATCACCTGTACCCGAGGCTGGCAAACTATAGCATGTGAGTCCAATGAGGTTTTATTAGAACACAGCCACACCCATCTGTTTAAGATTGTTCATGGTGGCTTTTGTGTTGTAGTTTACAAAGCTACATGAAATAGTTGCAACAGAGAGCATATGGCCCACAAAGCCAAACATATTTACTGTCTGACCTTTTGTTGATCCCTGATCCCTTTCTGTTTTCCCCATAGCATATCAACAGGCACCTAAAATGTAAAATAATGGGACCTGGGCCAGCCTCATGGGTTTGCAACCTGCACAGTTACACTGGGCCTCATGCTTGATTTAATGTTCTACTGTGTCATCTTAAAATTCTTAATAATTTTTTTTTTTAACAAGGAGCCCACATTTTCATTTTGCACTAGGCCCCACTATCACATCACTGGTTCTGAAAGAAGCAAGATAGGGTTGGGAGTTGTGCTGAATTCAACTAATCAGTCATCAGTACTGATGCAAACTGGATCTCTCACTTCTGCTTTTGCTTCCAGTGTTATTTCTACTTAATTTTCTTGCAAAGTTCTCTTAATCAGAGCTCTCTCTTTATCCAGCTCTCTATCCTAAGCTTTGCTGATGATCTCTGAATACATTGACATTGTAATTTAAAGAAGAGCATGACACTGACGCCATCCTTACTTCAATGGAGAGATCTATATCCTATGGAGGGCACACAGTGGCAGCAGCATCTTTGGCAGTAAGAAAAAGACTCCATAAAACATGACAAACTATTTCACAGCAACAGTTGGATGCAATAAAACCAAAGAATCATGGAAATGTGTACTTTTGCTTGGTATCTGTGTTGATTTTTAAACATTATGATATTACAGAGCTTCTCATAATACTTCAAAGATTTTTCTTTTTTTAAGTAGATAAGATTAAAATTTTAATGTCATATCATAGTATGTATTGGTTTCTGGGATAACAAACAAGGTAGTATGGTTAATATCTTACCATTGAAATTGGATGTAAAACAGAAGACATCATATCTGCTTTTATCTTTGTCCCAAAACCCGTAGTTCCTGACGCCAGGGACTGTGTTCTGGCCTCCACAGGGTTCTCTGGGTTTTGTGATGGGATATTGCACAGACCCATCACTGAGCCAGCCAGCGTTGCACCAGTCCAGCCCACTCCGCCAGGCATCATACAGCTGATCAAAGGAGGCAATCACAGCATCCTGGTCCAGACAAGCCTGCTGTGCCTCATGAAAATTGAGATTGTAGCGCCCCAGTCGTGGAAAATAAGGGAATACTACACCTGTCCAAAGGAGAAAGCAAGGACTCATTAGTGGCACAAATAGTAAGAACTATAAGCAAATCCCACTTGAGTGGGGAGAACAGAATTACCATCAGATGAAGTAGCAGCTTTTTGCTCAAGTTGCAGTATTTTCTAATGGTCCCATTTCCCTTCAAGCCTCTCAGCTCTGAGCATTTCACAATGAGCTATTTGGTCTGGTAACTTCAGTGATTTATCTGTTTTGCTAAGCATTCAACTCAAGCCTCATAATTCTCCTTTCTGAAATGATTCATCTGCAAATTATAGTTTTCAAGTTGCCCTCCCGGTGAACTTACCTTTTGCATATCTAACAAAAACCTAATTAAGAAGTCTTATTTCATATTAATAGGGTAATTTTTTACAGTGAGGCACTTCCATAAAAAGCATCCTGGCTCTCTTATTCATTTGTCTCAGCTTTTACTGTAGCTTAACTTAATTTCATTTTTTTTTTCTCTCCTTAAACAATACAACTAAAATAAAAGCTTTCATTTTTAAATATTTCTATTACTATTTTTCAGCTTCCGTATTCATGCATTGCAAACTGAAACTAAGTTTTCTAAACATTGATATTGCAAATAGAGAACAAAAGCCTTTAGAAGCTTGTCCTATACAAGGTATGTACAAAATAGACATCTGCCAAATAATTAAATATTTTAGAGGACAAAAACCCTTAGTCAATTTAGCACTTGGTGAAGATTTGGCGCTTGACTTTGCCTGGGAATATGCAACAGTTTTCCAAAGCATTTCTTTAGGTTGGTTCAAATCAGATTATTACGGGAGGTGACTGAGCTGTCTCACAACTTTCTGCACAGTTTCTTTAAAGAATAAGGGTTGCATCATAAAAAAACAAAGTTGTATCATTTGCTGGACTTTATGAAGGACCACTGAGTCAAAATGTCTTCTCCATGGTTGCTAAAAGAAAATTAATTTTGCCTTGAATTTTTTATTATAATGAGTAATAATTCATATTTTAGCATGTGGAATGTAAAAAACTGTCTGACTCACACAGTAATTTGGTGGATTATACCAAATGTGCTATTTTACGAGACGGCAGACCCTGTGCAAGATGGGTGCACAATCTAATAGTGTAACCAGTTGCACAGGAAATGTTTTCTTTTATCAGTTGTCCTGGAATATTCTACAGGAAGAAATTTCAAGAGCCTAAATCAAGTCGTGTCCACTGAAGGGCTCTGCAGGACACATTTGTCCCTGCAGGGCAGTCCAGCTGGCACCATCCACTAGAGGCAGAGATCCAGGAAGGCTTCCTGATCTCATCCTGCCTTCTCAGGTTCTTGGCTGAGAGATCTGTAAGCTGAATTGGAGCCAAAAGTAAGGAGGAAAAGACTCTCTTGGTTGCCTTTGCCCCCTGTAGAGATGGGGGGATGGGGGTGGGGAAAGCCTGGAGGCGACTCCTTCTAAGAAGGGCTGTGCCCAGGCATCCAACTAAAAGCCCAGTCAGCGCTGAGAAGGAGAAGCTTTAGTATTCTCAGTCCCCTCACGCTTTGCATCCTCTTTTCTCAACAAGCCCAGGAATGCCAATGGAAAGGAAAATATTTCATTTTTCCAGTAGAGCTTTCCTTGGCAGCTAGACCTTAAGTGAGAGAAAATCTCAATGTATATAGACCTAAATTCAACCATTTAGGTTGAATTCCATTTCTCAAATAGCTCGAGATGGTAACAGTGGAGAAAGCAGGCTATTTTAATTTGTAATAGTTTTAAAGACCTAGGCAACCTCTCAAGTTTTAATTCACCAGACTGATTTGGTGAACTCCCATAGGCATTGGGAAAATTTTTTCTTTAGTCATTTGTCCTTGATTAGCCATTGAATTATGCTTGATTTAGTTCCAAAAACAGTGTAATATATTTTTGAGTTCCTTTTACATTTAACATAATTTTACACAATCATTTCTCAAAGTCAAAGTGTAACCCTATATTAAAATTTCACTCTTTTTCAATGGTGAGAGTAAATGGTCAACTTACAGTAACTCAAAAAATTTACTTAGCAGATTTTAATCAATGTTTGATGCTGGAAAGAACAAATTCCGAGTAAATCAAGGTCAATTTCCACATCCTCACCAACATTTTAAAAGTTTCACTTTATTGTACACATTTTAACAATCAGATGTTTTGTACAAGTGGGAGCATTTCTGGAACATGTTTATTAGTATTTTATTTATTTACTCGTTTTACTTCCAGCTAGTTAAGATTTCAACATCTAAGACTATAACTGCAGAAACTTTCTTGGCTCTGTGGAAAAATGTGCAATTCCTACAGTTGAATTATGGAGCAAATGGTGATTACTTTCATCCAGCATTACAAAAATAAGAAAAGTTAAACTTTCATGAGTGAGAAAGAAGGGTATATGATTATTTTCCAAGTACGATTATTTTATACTTATATGTCAAAATATAATCAAAAACTCTTTACTTTTCCCTGAAAGGCTGGTATGCATTACTACCAAGGGTATTAATAAGAAATATCCATCACATGGAAAAGGATAATATCAAGTGATGTGAGTAGTTTAGTGAATTGAAATATGTTTTAAAAGCACATTCTTTAAGACTTACAATTGCACAGTCCAGTTCATCTTAGTTGTTGGCAAATATCAATTTGTTGGTTATGTGAAAGGTTTTCATGCCATGCTGCATATTAAAGCTAAAGGAAATTTCAATAACTCCATAAAGTAAATATTTTTTAATAATAAAAAGGTAGAGGCCATGCAGAACACTTGTACTTTCCACAGTATCTCTCAGAATGCCTTTCAGTGTTACATACATATACGGAATTAGCTTTCTATTTCTAAAAGTTCTCAGATCCTATTTTTTGTGAATTGGCCCCATTTTCATCAGTGGAAGACCAATAATACAGTGGAAGATTAGAAGTACAAATATCATGTTTTTCATATCATTATCTATATATTTATCAATTGCTCAAATGAATTCTGTAGGCCAAGCTACTCATGAATTTCTGGGGACACTTTCCTTGTTATATAAGGCTTACCTCTTGCTGGATGTTGTTTCTAGCAATGTGGGTAATTTGGTAGTAATCAGAGGGCTTTACCCTATCCAAGATTCTACATGAAAAAAATTATGCTTCCACAGCTAATTCCAACTCATATGTAGGTCAGTTTTTCAAAAGGGTTTACTTTTAAAAAAAAAAATCTGTGTGATTTGAAAAACAGACTTTAAAATACAACTAAGAGCAGGCATTATACTGAATACTCTAGGATACCTTGAGTTTGGGGGATGGTGTTTTTCTGCAAAGACTCCATGATTGTATGTGTGTATACACACACACACACATATAAAAATCTGACTCCAAGACAGAATGCTGCTGCTGGTGCTGCTAAGTCGCTTTAGCTGTGTCCGACTCTGTGTGACCCCATAGATGGCAGCCCACCAGGCTCTCCCATCCCTGGGATTCTCCAGGCAAGAATACTGGAGTGAGTTGCCATTGCCTTCTCCGCCAAGACAGAACAGAATCTTATAAATACAAACCATACAATTTTGGCATCTTGAAGTAGAACGATTTTTTTTCTAATTGGGAAAATTTTTTGAACAACATAGCATTTAATCTGGTATTAAAGGGCTAATATGATTAAAGACATTGTACAATTACAGTTGGAAAGGCAGCTTAATTATGACATTTAAAATGATACACTTCCTTAGTCTTATTTATGCATGTTAGAAGATTGACAAGGAGCTTAAGCAGAACTTGCCTGATTTGGTGATGACCCTAGTAAGGATGTAATTGATAGTGAAAAAAGGTCAGAACCTGGAATACAGTTCAGTTCAGTTCAGTCGCTCAGTCGTGTCCGACTCTTTGCAACCCCATGAATCCCAGCATGCCAGGCCTCCCTGTCCATCACCAACTCCCGGAGTTCACCCAGAGTCACATCCATCAAGTCAGTGATGCCATCCAGCCATCTCATCCTCTGTCGTCCCCTTCTCCTCCTGCCCCCAATCCCTCCTAGCATCAGAGTCTTTTCCAATGAGTCAAATCTTTGCATGAGGTGGCCAAAGTACTGGAGTTTCAGCTTTAGCATCATTCCTTCCAAAGAAATCCCAGGGCTGATCTCCTTCAGAATGGACTGGTTGGATCTCCTTGCAGTCCAAGGGACTCTCAAGAGTCTTCTCCAACACCACAGTTCAAAAGCATCAATTCTTTGGCACTCAGCCTTCTTCACAGTCCAACTCTCACATCCATACATGACCACTGGAAAAACCATAGCCTTAACTAGATGAACATTTGTTGGCAAAGTAATGTCTCTGCTTTTGAATATGCTGTCTAGGTTGGTCATAACTTTCCTTCCAAGGAGTAAGCATCTTTTAATTTCATGGTTGCAGTCACCATCTGCAGTGATTTTGGAGCCCCCAAAAATAAAGTCTGACACTGTTTCCACTGTAAGAGCTAATAAATGATAACCACAAGGTATTTCTTCTGCTGCATGTGGTTTACCATAGCCTTCCAATTCTTATGTATGTAATTGCTGCACTGTGAGCATTTACCCAAGACTCAGATGATCATTATATCTACTACTGTGGGCAGGAATCCCTTAGAAGAAATGGAGTAGCCATCATGGTCAACAAAAGAGTCTGAAATGCAGTACTTGGATGCAATCTCAAAAATGACAGAATGATCTCTGTTCGTTTCCAAGGCAAACCATTCAATATCATGGTAATCCAAGTCTATGCCCCAGCCAGTAACGCTGAAGAAGCTGAAGTTGAACAGTTCTATGAAGACCTACAAGACCTTTTAGAACTAACACCCAAAAAAGATGTCCTTTTCATTATAGGGGACTGGAATGCAAAAGTAGGAAGTCAAGAAACACCTGGAGTAATAGGCAAATTTGGCCTTGGAATACGGAATGAAGCAGAACAAATGTTAATAGAGTTTTGCCAAGAGAACACCCTGGTCATAGCAAACACCCTCTTCCAACAACATAAGAGAAGGCTCTACACATGGACATCACCATAAGGTCAACATTGAAATCAGACTGATTATATTCTTTGCAGCCAAAGATGGAGAAGCTGTATACAGTCAGCAAAACAAGACAAGGAGCTGACTGTGGCTCAGATCATGAACTCCTTATTGCCAAATACAGACTTAAATTGAAGAAAGTAGGGAAACCCACTAGACCATTGAGGTATGATCTAAATCAAATCCTTTATGATTATATAGTGGAAATGAAATAGATTTAAGGGACTAGATCTGATAGATAGAGTGCCTGATGAACTATGGACAGAAGTTCGTGACATTGTACAGGAGACAGGGATCAAGACCATCCCCAAGAAAAAGAAATGCAAAAAAGCAAAATGGCTGTCTGGGGAGGCCTTACAAATAGCTGTGAAAAGAAGAGAAGAGCAAAGCAAAGAGAAAAGGAAAGATATAAGCATCTGAATGCAGAGTTCCAAAGAATAGCAAGAAGAGATAAGAAAGCCTTCCTCAGCGATCAATGCAAAGAAATAGAGGAAAACAACAGAATGGGAAAGACTAGGGATCTCTTCAAGAAAATTAGAGATACCAAGGGAACATTTCATGCAAAGATGGGCTTGATAAAGGACAGAAATGGTATGGACCTAACAGAAGCAGATGATATTAAGAAGAGGTGGCAAGAATACACAGATGAACTGTACAAAAAAGATCTTCACAACCCAGATAATCACAATGGTGTGATCACTGACCTAGAGCCAGACATCCTGGAATGTGAAGTCAAGTGGGCCTTAGAAAGCATCACTACGAACAAAGCTAGTGGAGGTGATGGAATTCCAGTTGAGCTCTTTCAAATTCTGAAAGATGATGCTGTGAAAGTGCTGCACTCAATACGCCAGCAAATTTGGAAAACTCAGCAGTGGCCACAGGATTGGAAAAGGTCAGTTTTCATTCTAATCCCAAAGAAAGGCAATGCCAAAGAATGCTCAGACTACCACACAATTGCACTCATTTCACAAGCTAGTAAAGTAATGCTCAAAATTCTCCAAGCCAGGCTTCAGCAATACGTGAACCATGAGCTTCCAGATGTTCAAGCTGGTTTAAGAAAAGGCAGAGGAACCAGAGATCAAAGTGCCAACATCTGCTGGATCATCAAAAAAACAAGAAAGATCCAGAAAAACTTCTATTTCTGTTTTATTGACTATGTCAAAGCCTTTGACTGTGTGGATCACAATAAACTGTGGAAAATTCTGAAAGAGATGGGAATACCAGACCACCTGACCTGCCTCTTGAGAAATTTGTATGCAGGTCAGGAAGCAACAGTTAGAACTGGACATGGAACAACAGACTGGTTCCAAATAGGAAAAGGAGTACGTCAAGGCTGTATATGGTCACCCTACTTATTTAACTTATATGCAGAGTACATCATGAGAAACACTGGGCTGGAAGAAGCACAAGCTGGAATCAAGATTGCTGGGAGAAATATCAATAACCTCAGATATGCAGATGACACCACCCTTATGGCAGAAAGTAAAGAGGAACTAAAAAGCCTCTTGATGAAAGTGAAAGAGGAGAGTGAAAAAGTTGGCTTAAAGCTCAACATTCAGAAAACAAAAATCATGGCATCTGGTCCCATCACTTCATGGGAAACAGTGGAAACAGTGTCAGACTTTTTTTTGGGGGGGGCTCCAAAATCACAGCAGATGGTGAATGCAGCCATGAAATTAAAAGACGCTTACTCCTTGGAAGGAAAGTTATGACCAACCTAGATAGCATATTCAAAAGCAGAGACATTACTTTGCCAACAAAGGTACGTCTAGTCAAGGCTATGGTTTTTCCAGTGGTCATGTATGGATGTGAGAGTTGGGCTGTGAAGAAAGCTGAGAACCGAAGAATTGATGCTTTTGAACTGTGGTGTTGGAGAAGACTCTTGAGAGTCCCTTGGACTGCAAGGAGATCCAACCAGTCCATTCTAAAGGAGATCAGTCCTGGGTGTTCTTTGGAAGGACTGATGCTAAAGCTGAAACTCCAGTACTTTGGCCACCTCATGCAAAGAATTGACTCATTGGAAAAGACTCTGATGCTGGGAGGGATTGGGGGCAGGAGGAGAAGGGGGACGACAGAGGATGAGATGGCTGGATGGCATCACTGACTTTATGGACGTGAGTCTGGGTGAACTCCGGGAGTTGGTGATGGACAGGGAGGCCTGGCGTGCTGCAATTCATGGGGTCGCCAAGAGTTGGACATGATGGAGCGACTGAACTGAACTGAGGTTGAAATTGTCAAGTCCCTCATAGTGTCTGTTCTTAGCAATCATGGTTCGTCAGATTTTATTCTATGATGGCACCGTAGCTATCATTAAAATTTTTGTAGTTTTATTTTAAAATGAATTCTTATCTCATGTTGAAATATATAGATAAAATAATACCCTGGATTTTTCTTTAAAATTATTCAGTTGGAGTAGATAAAGCAGGCTAAAGTAAGATTAGCTATCTGATGACACTTTTTGAAGCTGGATGATTATATATATAGATACGTTATACTCTTCATCATAGTCTTTCTCCTTTTTCAAACTTTTGAAATTGGTGAAAATGAAAAGTTAAAAAATTTTATCCCACCCTATTGCCATGCTGAGGGTTAAATCAGTCAAACTGGATGCTAACTACCTGTGGCATCTGTTACTCACATTTTGGCCTTTGAAGAGTTTCTCCTTCAACCTGTGATGTTCTCTTTCCCATTTTGTCATACTCTCTATGCTATGAAGGTACAAAGTTCACCTCTCATGGTCCATATCAAATGTCTCTTCCTTTAGAGTGTTTTCCAATGCATGGCCCTTCTTTTGCATGCAGACTTTTTTGTATTGAAAGTATAAACCCATTGTATCAAACATTCACTCACTTATAAACTATTTCCTGGAGAAGGGAATGGCAAACCAGTATTCTTGCCTTGAGAACCCCATGAACAATATGAAAAGGCAAAAAGATATGACACTGAAAGATGAACTCCCCAGTCAATAGATGCCCAATATGCTTCTGGAGAAGAGTGGAGAAACAACTCCAGAAAGAATGAAGAGACGGAGCCAAAATGCAAACAGTGCCCAGTTGTGGATGTGACTGATGACAGAAGTAAACTCTGATGCTGTGAAGAACAATATTGCATAGGAACCTGGAATCTTAGGTCCATGAATCAAGGCAAATTGGAAGTGGTCAAACAGGAGATGGCAAGAGTGAACCTTGACACTTTAGGAATCAGTGAACTCAAATGGACTGGAATGGGTGAATTTAACTCAGATGACCATTATATTCCATTTAGCAGGTGAAAAGTGAAGTTGGACAAGTTTGCAAATATTTACAAAAAAAAATGTGATTAGAGTTACAGTAGAAATCTGTGGTCTGAGAACATCAGAGCTGGGGGTGGAGGGGATAAGGCTCAGGGTAGCATTGGTTTTTGATCTTATTTTTAAAGGATTGCATTGTTTCCAGTTGTTCAGAAATGATTCATGTAGATAATGTTAAATGTGGAAATGTCAGTCACTCTAAGGCAGATCCTCTGGTTAATGACTGTTTCTACTCTTCCTATAGTACAGAAGCAGCTGTAATTGACACACCAATTAACGCAGTATGACTAAAAGACAGTCCCTTGATCATCTCCCAAATAACTCTGGGGCCTTTAAGAATCTTTAGAAAGCTTCAGAAGAACTGAAGCTGTCAAACACCAGTGCCTTTCTGAAACCTCTACTCTTCTACCCCAACAGAAACTTTCTCCTTACTGCAGACCCCCAGATCATAGTAGATAAAAGCAATGACTTCATTGAGTGCCCTTGGAATCAAATTCTAGTCCTAGCTCTTACTCCTAACCATGTTACTTTTGGAAAGGAGTTTTCCCAAGTTTCAGCTGTCCAGGGGCATTACTGAAAGTGAGCAAAATAAATATGGATACGATTAGAGCAATTTGTACCTACTTACTTTAACAAGTTCCATCTTATTTTAAAGTACTTACTATCTTTAATGGATTGTAAGATTGTTGAATGAAAGGAACCATGTTTTAGAATTTTTTGTTTCTCATGGTACCAAAACAGCACTTCAAAAAATATTTATCAATTAAATTGGTCTCTTGGGCACATTTACTTAGCTCATATGCATATGAATTATATGGTAAAGAAGTAGCCTGAAAGCATGGAAAACATGGAGATTTGGGAAGGTGCAGGGCTTGTATAGGAAAAATTACTCTTCTTACAATTCCCCTTCAACATATCTAAGTATGTCTTAAAGGAAGTCTCAGTTTGACTATCAAGTGTATTATCCTCTAAAATGTGCTAAATCTCTTTTTCAAAAGGACAGCAGGCTTCATACTCAAAGCCATCATCAAGCAGTTATAATTTAGAAAGACCTTATATTCATTGTACTTATTTTTCTGGTTTCCTTCTATTTCTGGCAAGTTATGTTGTTTTCTATTTATTTAAAATTTATTTTTAAGTAAGCGTAAGGAGATAACAAACATGGGCATATGAGTTAAGTTTAGGAAATACTGTGGTATATAAACATGGACTTTAAGAAGAAAACCTACCAATTGATAATATAGTTCAAACTATTGTTCATAGATTGGAAGCCAATGTGCAATATGGAGAAGTAACTTGATCTGGTTACAAAACATGTACTGACAAAGCTGGGGCGACCATGACCATCTTAGTCCTCCCAGTTTCCATTGCCTGATGCCCCTTTGATAAAAGAAAGTGACCCTCAATTAATATTTGATGATTACTGTCTTCTCTAAGCCAACTGCTTCTTTCATTTTTAATAATGCCAGTGTTCATGGATATTAAAGTGAATCAATAAACACTCTAAGTATAAGGTGGCGTGCAATCAGGAGCCAAGAACTACAAGTAAGAAAAGGTCACAAAAATGCACATTACAACATCAAGCAATGTATCAGACACACAAAGCTGATAAATCTGTATGCATGTAATGGTACTCTATCGGATTCAGAAGGTCACATCTTCAGTGGTATGCTAGTGGACAAAATAGATATTTTTCCAAAAGCCACAAATCTGTCCTAGAATGTAAAAGGAACTTATAGCAAACACACACCTATGGTTTACATAAGGAAGGACTATTCCATTAATGCAGTCAAAATTTATTCTCTCATGTAAAGAAATGCTCAAATTCATGAATGAAGAGTGTCTAGAGATATATCATCAACTAAGGAGAAGTGTAGAGGGCTTTGGTAGAGGCAAGATGGTACATTTTATTGTTTAGCTTTGTAAACATTTTGGTCTTTGAACCTACTAAGAGTGTTGAGAGTGTTAGTTGCTTAGTCGTGCCTGACTCTTGGTGACCCCATGGACTGTAGCCTGCCAGACTCCGCTGTCCATGAGATTATCCAGGCAAGAATACCGGAGTGGGTTGCCATTCCCTTCTCCAGGGGATCTCCCTACCCAGGGATCGAACCTGGGTCTTCCACATTGCAGGCGGATTCTTTACTCTCTGAGCCACCAGGGAAGCTGAACCTACTGCAAGTACTGCATATTTAGAAATAAAACTCCCTCCAAAATTCCTTGACCATTTGCTATTCAGTATCTAGGAGACTCTGGACCATTAAAAAATTTACTTCTTTACAAGAATATTTAAATAAATCTAGAGGTTATTTTTTGTTAAATTAAGTTTTCCCAGTTATTTTACAGAATACAACTAAATTTATTTTAGTTAGCAGATGTCCTTCACAAGCTCGCCATTATTTTGAAACGGAGACAATTTTAGAAGCATAATAAAAAGCCTCCACTCTGCATTTCTTAATAACTATGTAATGAGATTTAAATTTTGAATGGCATAAGGCAGTTCCTGAATATTGTTAATTCAGTTACACTGCACATTTCTTCTACTTGTAAATAGCTTCAATTTTGCATATAACCATTGTGTATAAATTTCAAATGTGAAAGCTTGATTTGTAGACAGACTGCAAATTACAGAAAAACATGCTTTACATGGACTTTTGGTTCCTCATATCAGCACTGGGGTGATCACTGGACATTACTTGTCATGAAAAAAAAGCAATGATTAATTATCATTCCTAAGTTTAACACCGTACTTACCTTGTAAATCTAATGCTACCACAGCAGTATCATCTTCTAATCCTTCAATCACCTCACACTTATATCTCCCATAATCCTCTAGAGTAAGGTCTGTGATCACCAGAGAAGCATCATTATCGCTGCCTCCTTTCAGAAACACTCTACCATGGTAGCCTCCATAGGTTTTCTTGTGGTATCCCATGGAAACAAAGACATCCACTTCCTTGAGGTAATCTGAAGTTAGCTTGGTCCACTTAATCCGGATTTTGTGGGTTCCTGAGCCAAATGCTGTAGGGTCTCGGTAAAATTTACATGGCAGTGTAACATTGCCACCTCTACGTGAGAACACCTTGGCTTGTTCTGCTTCCACCAGTAGACGGGGGCCATTTTCTGCTATAATTGAAAAAAAGAGAAAAAATTAATATGCTTTTAGACTTTTATAATATGAAACATACTACCTATACAGGGTATCTGGTGAAGAGTAGCATTGAAGATAAGCTTCTCTGCCTTGTTGAGCAGTGACCTCCTTTGACTTACGGAGAAAGGTACCTCTAGTACCTAGTGGGGTTCTACAAGGTAGTCATGTCTTTTAAGCCACTGAAGAAAGGGAAAGTTGTACATGACAATCAATGAGAAATACTGGCTATAAGATTCTATAGTCATCTGAAGTTTGAGGATGTCATCATAAATTCCATTTTTTTCTATATTTAAATATAAAAATGTAGAAATAAGACCAAGAGAAGTGATGGGGAACCATAATTATTTCATCGATATAAACCCCAAAATTCAAATTGTATAAATTGATCTTTCCTCAGCTGAACTTTCTAATCCAATAAGTCTGTATTGTATTTAGGGGAAAGTTTATGGTAACAGACTAACGTTCATTGAACTGTTCTGGTCAAAGAACTTAGAATGTTCTCCCATCTCTGCCTTCAGATACATACCTGTGATATACCATTCTGGAGCATTTCAAGCAACATGTATGTATTTTATTTTCACACAAAGGCTAGACCTCAGAAAGGCATTTTTAGTGGATGTTTTTTAAAAAGCTCCAGATTTTGAAATATATTCCTCAAACTTTGAATGGTAAAAGTGTATCCAAAGTTATATTTCTTTTCTAATTAACCAGATAGTTGTTTGTTTCTTTATTCCCTTAAATCTCCTTCTACTGTCCTTCTGCTTTTTCTGTGTCTTGGTTTACAGAATCTTCTCACTTCACTTCTGCCTTGACTTGCCCTTTAGCTTCCTTCCTCCAAGGACTTTATTGCCTTCCCAAGAGCACCGCGATATCCCTAGCCTGCCAAGTCAGCAGGGCTGCCAGGCTCTGGATAGCCAGCTGTTATTTTCAGATCTTGGCTTTCTCTGGGGTTCCCCCTGGTTCGCTCATTGTACTTTTGACCTTGATGAGCTCTCTTGAGAATGTGCAAGCTTTGAAAATGAGAAAGTGCTACAAGAACTCCTGGATGCACATACCCTCTCATCTACACACAGCTTTCAAAGGCTGCCAAAGCTGCCTTTCAGGCAGTCTTTCCTCCTTTAGGCTGGAGGTTCTGAATCAACCTTGGTCATGAATCATTAATGGTATACAGGTCATCAGGCAGAGTAGTTGGTCATCTCCAGACAGACCTCAAAACTTAGTTATTTAATGGCATATGTAACTTTCAGATTTTAAAATAAAGTGTCCAAGAATGGACACACTGGTTCCATTTTTATTATAAAGCAATCAAAATATTTAAAAATATGTATATTTGTGTTAGCTCTAATCTTCAGAAACATAATAGTTTAAAGCCATCAGTGCCCTACCTTGAATAGTTTTAAAAACATGAAAGGATAGTGGCTTAATTATCCAGCTTAAAAAATTCTGGCTTAAAAAATGCTCATTAAGCATTTCCTTTGATTCTCTTCATCTTCTTATTTAGGCCCATAGATTTATAATACATAACAGGTAAATCTATTCAACTCTACTGTATGTATGATACTCCCCCTGCAATATCCTCAATGACCACACCCATGTTCTACTTAAATATTCCTAGTGTCTTCTTTCTGGGAGGAGGAAAAAGTGCTGTTTAGTAAGTTGCTCAGCAATGCCTGAGGCCCTACATGGATCTACCCAGTACCTTGGGAGGATGCCTGGAGCTGGATCTTTCCATGATGGGACTTGAGACATGACATGAAAGAGAAGTGAAAGGCAAAGTTGCTCAGTTGTGTCCGACTCTTTGTGACCCCATGGACTATACAGTCCATGGAATTCTCCAGGCCAGAATACCGGAGTAGGTAGTCTTTCCCTTCTCCAGATTTTCCCAACCCAGGGGTTGAACCCAGGTCTCCCACATTGCAGGTGGATTTTTTACCAGCTGAGCCACAAGGGAAGCCCATATAAGACCTTCAAAAAGTTGAAGTTACCTGATTCTTTCAAGTTTTTTTTTTTTTAATCTTTTATCTTATATTGGAGCATAATTGATTAACAATGTTAGATAGTTTCGGGTATACAGCAAAATAATTCAGTTATACATATACATGTGTCTGTTCTTTTTCAAATTCTTTTCCCATTTAGATAGTTACTTAATATCAAGCAGAGTTCCATGTGCTATCAATTAGATCCTTACTGGTTATCCATTTTAAATATAGAGTGTGTACATGTCAATCCCCAATTCCCTAACTATCCCTCTTCCCTACCCTTCCACCATAAGTTCATTCTCTAAGTCTGTGAGTTTGTCTCTGTTTTGTAATTAAGTTCATTTGTATCATTTCTTTTTAGATTCTGCATATAAGTGATATCATAAGGATAGTTCTCTTTGTCTTACTGTCTTATGACAATGCTAGGTCCATCCATTTTGCTTCAAATGGCATCAGATTAGATCAGATCAGATCAGTCGCTCAGTCGTGTCTGACTCTTTGCGACCCCATGAATCACAGCACGCCAGGCCTCCCTGTCCACCACCAACTCCCGGAGTTCACTCAGACTCACGTCCATTGAGTCAGTGATGCCATCCAGCCATCTCATCCTCTGTTGTCCCCTTCTCCTCCTGCCCCCAATCCCTCCCAGCATCAGAGTCTTTTCCAATGAGTCAACTCTTCGCATGAGGTGGCCGAAGTACTGGAATTTCATCTTTAACATCATTCCTTCCAAAGAAATCCCAGGACTGATCTCCTTCAGAATGGACTGGTTGGATCTCCTTCAGTCCAAGGGACTCTCAAGAGTCTTCTCCAACACCACAGTTCAAAAGCATCAATTCTTCGGCACTCAGCCTTCTTCACAGTCCAACTCTCACATCCATACATGACCATAATTTCATTCTTTTAAATGGCTGAGTAATATCCATTGTATATATATATACCACATTATCTTTATCCATTCCTTATTGGATATTTAGGTGGTTTCCATGGCTTAGCTATTGTAAACAGTGCTTTAGTGAATATTAAGTGCCTTTTGGACCATGTTTTTCTCTGATATATACCCAGGAATAGGGGGGTTGCTGGATCATATAGTAGCTCTATTTTTAGTTTTTTAAGGACTCTATATACTGTTCTCCATAGTGGCTGTATAAATTTACATTCCTGCCAGCATTCTCTCCACACCCTCTCCAGCATTTATTGTTTGTAGATTTTTTGATGATAGCCATTTTGACTGGTATGAGGTGATATCTCATTGTAATTTTGATTTTCATTTCTCTAATAATTACCAATGTTTAACATCTTTTCATGTGCCTCTTGTCCATCTTTATGTCTTCTTTGGAGAAATATCTATTTAGGTCTTCTGCTCATTTTTTTCATTGGATTGTTGATTCTCTCATGCTTTTTACTTTAAAGTCAAAGCTAATGCCCAAATGGATTGGGTTAAGGGGGTATTACAGTAGTTAGGAACAAGGGCTTTGATGTATCAGAGACCTTGTTCTAACCTCACCTCTTCAGGTTTCTAGCTCTCTAGCTTTGAGCAAGGTGTATAACCCCCAAGCCTCAATTTCTTTATATGTGAATTAGGGATAGTAATATCTACTATGCATAGTTGACATAAGAGACACTGAAAGCACTTAAAATAATGGCTGACCAAACTATTACTCTGCATAGTTTTTCCACTATATTTTTCCAGTATGATACTGCCTGATATAACATATAATTTTGACATATATTAACCTTCCATGGTTCCATTATAAAGTTTTGAACCATGTGGAGTAAAAAAATACATACAATGCCACCTGTGTTATATAGGAAACTTGGAAATTATTGTGTGGTTTAGCATAATCATAAGGTATTCCAGAATGAATACAAGGCCTGAGTGTTTTATAAATTAAAGAGTTAAAGCACAGATCAAAAGTCTTGTCTAAGAGACTGAAACTTAATTTTTTTCTGAGGTTAACTATAAATCATCTTGTAGTGTTTTAGAAGTATAAACTTCTGATTTTTTTAAGGTGCTATTTACTTATACTCTAGCATTGTGAGTAGATGATGACTTATGTGGTATAATGGTGAGAACTAAGCAGACACCAAAAATAATTTTTCTAACAAGACTGCTAGAATGTATAAATTTCTACCATTCTTATTTTTTGGACAGCTGGGGTGTTGAGGTAAAAGATGCCAGAAGCCCTGGCTGCAATTCAAAAAACCCTATGAAAAATATGTAATGTATAACACGTTGAGTGACTGAAGGCCATTAATGTTCATTAACCTAAATCCCCAACATGACCTTTAGAACAATGCCTTTTATTAGTCTGCGTGATTTTAGAAGCTCAACACTGCAGATTATAAAGCATTGAACACTGCTGGTGGGAGTAGCCTATTGCAGGGCAGGTAAGATGTAGGCAAGAGCTCTGGCCAGTGAGCCAGGAACCCTGGGTTCTGTTGCAGGCTCTGGTAGGGCTTAGCTGTTTGAATGACAGGTTTATGTCATGAGAACATTGAGCTTTAGATTTGTATCCAGCTGCCTTTGGCAGGTTGTCATGACAGGGATCAGCCAGGAAACACACTAAGGTGGAGAAGGGGAGGGCAGGAACAAAGGGAACCTATAATGCTGAAGACAAACTTTGCACAGTCGCGCCTAGAGTTAAGATTTGAATCTGATTCTTGGATTAAAAAACGTGAACTAATTTGAAATTAATGTTTAAATCAAAACTATTCAATCAACAGGGCACTTGAAAAGCAAATCAAATGCAAAAGGTAAAAATAAACCTTGATCATCAGAATGAATATTGCTTATCCCTTCAAATTTTTCTTTAACTATAAAAACCTAAGCAGCATATATGTGCTCATTTTAGGGATACCGAATTTTTTAAAAAGTCTATCTGTAAGTCACAGGAACTTCATATTTTTATTCGTGAGTGTCAATGACATTGACTTGAAAAGATTTGATGACCTTCAGGACCATAGTTGTCTCCAGGGAAAACAGCAGGGCTTCATTATTATTTTATGAATTCTGCTGTGAAGTCTAGAGGACATCATTCAATTTCATGAAATTATGAAAGCAATGGCATGACTGAACAACTGATCCCTGTGTCACTCTGTAATTTAGAGGAAATCTTTTAAACAATAGGACAAAAACAAATAGTTGCAGAAAAACAGTTTAGAAATATGGCATGGGAATATTACCTATTGTTCTTAGTTCTATTAAAAGTATAATCATGGTGGGGGGCAGTTCATTGCTGAGGAAATAGAGATAATAGAAAAGAAAAGGTGTTATGAGTCAGAGTTGGTCTTTTAAAAATAAATAACTTTTGGATTTTACAAAACAACCAGTTTTGGTATCGGTTACTTTCTCACTGGTGTATAATGAAGGAGCCTCCAAACTCTTGGATTTTCTAGACCAATAAAATGTAAAAAGAATCCAAACAGACAAAATGGAGGAATATATTTCAGATGGCTAAACAAGAATAAAAAAACACTCCCAAGGAAAAATTCTACCAGTATCATTTGATTTTTTATTTTTTACATGTAATATAAAATTTGCCATTTTAACCATCTTTAAGTGTACAGTTCAGCATTATTAATTATTCTCACACTATTGTGCAACCACCACCACCATCTATTTCCAAAACTTTTCATCACTCCAAGCAGAAAACTAATTCCTCCCTTATATCCCAAGCTAGTCAGCAGACACTCAAGTGCCAGCTCCACAATGAGTCATTTGAAAATGCTGCATACGGGTTTGAAAATGGTTCCTTAATATTGTGGTATTTGTTATCACTGTGATAGGTTGAGATGTGTAAGACTAACACTCTGGAAACTGTTACTTCCCTTAGGCTAGCCAGCCTGCCCAAGGATGAGCAACCAGGCTGGATTTGTATCCTTATGCCTGTGCTTACCACAGTCTACTGAAAACAGTCATTCTGTCTGTTTAATGACAATCTCTCTAGTGCATATCTTGTTATATTGTTCCTCCAGCATCAAAATAGTGCCTGGCCTGCGATAAGTGTCTGTGACTGAACTAGACTAGTGCCGCCCAGAGCCTGCACTCAGCTATGGTAGTAGACACGGACCCCTGCACAAGCTTTACACCATAATACAGCTCTAAGATGAAAACACTTTTACAAAAACAGCTAGATATATGTAATAAGACACAACAGTTAAAAAGAATACATGAGTTAGACATTTACCTCTCATGGTATCTTACACATTACATTTGAGTAGGATATATAATATAGGAAAAAAATTATCTTACTCATTAACTTTTAACTCTTTATAATTACAGTCAGTCCTCCATATCTGAGTGTGCCTCTTTTGGGATTCAGCCAGTTGGGGATAAAAAATGTTTTTTTAAAAAATGCCAGGAAGTTCCTAAAAGCAACATTTGAATTTGTTGTGTGCCCAGCAAGTATTTACATAGCATTTACATTGTATTTAGAGCTATTTGCATAATATTTACATTTTTTAAGGTATTATAAGTTATCTAGAGGTGATGGAAAGTATAAGGGGATGATGCGTACAGGTTAGGTGCAAGTACTGTAACATTTTATATAAGGGACTTGAGAATCTGAAGATTCTGGTACCTCAGGTGAGTCCTGGAACCAATCCCTGGTGGATACTGAGGGATGATTGTATTTTGTTTCCTTCAGACCAGATTAAACCTAATTGTTTCTGAAGCTGCTTACTGGGAGTCAGAAGCTCCCATCATTTGGTCTTGATTCTGATCTGTCTAGTAAGCTTTGCATCAGAAACTTTTACAAGGTTCACCCCACTGTCGCCACCCTCTGCTCCCCCCCTCCCCCCCACCATCCAGCCTTTACTGCCCTTTTGGAGGGCTAATTGCTTTTAGTTTATCAGACAGAGCTTTAGTTTCTTCCCCAACTCTTCCTGACTGTAAGAACTCTGAGTCTCTATGACTCAGCTCTTCAGGAAGGACAACATGATAAGGGTAAGAAAGAGGCTCTAAGGAGGATCATTTCTGTCCTCTGCACTCAACGAGTTGATCTGAGTTTGCAATCCTGTTGGATTTATTCCTAGGCCATCTTTACTTTCATCTGGAGTTCAAATACTGATCTGAAGACTTGTAAGATTATGTGTACTTCTTATCATTTGTGTGAAGTCAAAAGAAATACATATATTTGCCTAAACTAAACTATACCTGAAGGAATCATAGGAAGCTCAAGAAACTAATAACCATGATAGCCTGTGGGAAGATAAGGTAGCTGCGTGGGTAGAGAACCCCTGAGAGATTTTCACAGTGTATACTATACTTCCATATTTTAAAAACTTTTGAACTGTGTGTATGTATCACCTGCTCACACACTAAACATAAATGGTATAAAAATACATAAAATGGTTGAGGGAATTTAATTAACACAATAAACAAAAAACTTTGCCTAGAAATACAGACAAGAAGCTGGTAACTAGAATTGTAGTATACTGTTATAATTGCAGGATTATAATTTTGTATAAGACCTATGGCTCTGTTAATTATAATATTATCTTTAAACAGTTCTTCAAAACATGAAAGTTTTATCTCATTTTTTCCTCCAATCCTTTAAGATGCTGCTGACAAAGGTACTGTCATCTCGTTTCGACTATAAAGGAAGAATCCAAAGCTAAAGATAAGGTAAGTGAAGGTTACTCTTTGCTGTAAAGTGATTACTGCTGTTTCTCACCCTCTGTGACCCTGCCTTTTGGTCTCACAGGCTACAAGAACATACTCCTCTCAACACCCTTCCACTCTCTGCAGTACCTACCTGCTCTTTAACCCCTGTATAGTCTATGTCCCCTGCTAGTTCCTGTCAGTCTACAGCTGAACCAGATTACCTGGAATTGTGTTTTCAGTTTCCTTACATGCCATGTGACCTGTATTATCTGATGTGATGTGCTGTGGAGCATTCTCTTAGGTATTGACCACATCCATCTTCCTTCCTGTTATGGTCAGGCCACTCAAGATGGCTGTTCTCTTGCTCTCTGTATATCCCCAGTGCTGGCTTCGTCTAGACCCTACTTCCATGACTGACCCTCCTACTTAGCTACCCCAGACCCCAGCTAATGATTGCTTTAGCTTTAGATCAGAATGTCTCCACCATGATAGCTTATCAAAGGGGAGGTGAGAGGCATTCCCCTCTGCTGGTTTCCCTGGTAACTAATGAACCAACCTGATTTTACTTCCCCCTATAACTGTAACCTTCCCTTATCCCTGGGAGCAAAGACTACAGCCAGGTCCTGTCCACTCTCTGCCATACACAGTGGGGTGTTGCTCTAGGACCTTGCTTCAGACATGTACTCCCTCATCCATTAAAACTTTGATGACTTTATTGCTGATTCTGGGCTTTTTCTTCAGTCTTGAGGCTGGGCAAGTGCAGGACTTGTAAGCCTATGAAGTTCAGCCCAACACTTGCCTTAGAGCTAAAGCAATTCTGTGATGAGTGCCCAACACCAGAATATAGTATTGTTTGGGTGATGTTGATCACATATGTGTACCACGTTATTATCATATCCCAGTTTTATAGTGAAAAAATAATGGTTAGAGCCTATAGGTTTTTTTCAGAGACAGTGGAAATCCCCAGCCCCCTGCCAAAAAAGGATAACTTAGACAAATTTTTGCCTTATAAAAAGGTAAGCTTCTTTGCTGGAAATGGGCATCAAGAGCCTCCAAGTAGCTTGAGGGCATCCATTGAACATAGTTCAAACATCTGTGTTCTGAAATATAAACCCCAAACTGTTACTATCTTGAAAAATATTGTCTCTTTTTAATTACTTTTTCTTTATCTGTTTTGACCAGGAGTAAGAAGTGTGGTGAGGGTGTTTAGCTCTGTTCTGCTGACTAAGTTCTTTGGGGCTTTTGTCTTTTCACGTTCATTCTTGTTTCGTCTGTTATCTCAGAAGCTATAATTTATTGATTAAGCCTATGAATTATGCCTCTTACATGGCCTCAGTTTCCTCATCAGTAAAATAGAGTTAAGTCACCTTCCTCTCAGGGTTCTCATGAGGATTAAAGGAGGTCATACACTGAGAGCTTAACCTGGTGCCTGGCACCCTGAGTGCCCAGTAAAGGTTGGCTCTTACTAACAAACACTTACTTAGTGTCCCAAGTGTGCTAGGTATGCAAACCAGCTTCTGTTTTCAACATTGTCTTCTTTCCCGTGCTCTTTCAGAAGACAGTTCCTAGAAGTACTGATTCCCAAAAACTTGTACCTCATCAACTTACAGTGATTTTCTTAGTGGTTCTTAACAGCATAGGAGCTTAATTCAGGACCACCACTTTAAAGCCTTAAAAACAAAACCAAACCTATATCTGTATAATCCGACTTCTTCCTGCCTCTTCCTCAGTTTTCTCTGGGGTTCCAGACAGTCTTCATTTGGGGGTAGGTGTGGAATGTACGTATATGTAGCTGTCATCCCCACCTTGCTCCTCAAATTTCCTTCAGAATCACTACAGCCGCCTGTGAGACAAGTTTCTCCAAGGCTCGAGACCAGATCTTTTTTCATAGTGATTTAATTTCTTCTGGAACATAGTTATATCAATTGAATGGAACAAGATGGGAGCGGTTTTTACCTACCGCTTTGTTCAAAAGTTTTTAAGAGAAGGCTTAGATGGAGGTTGTATGATTCCTGGTGGGTTAGGAGCACAAGAATCAGCCTGCCTGAGTTTGAACATCAGTTTTACCACTTAATAGCCAAATGACACAGTTTCAGTGAGGATAACCACTTTTATATAGCATGGTGGGGAGGACGGACTGAGATGATCTAGGTAATGCACATTCTATTGTGCATTCTATATTCTATATTGTGAATCACACATAGTAAGTGGTTTTAAATGTTAATATTAATTTATCAGTATTATTGCCATTGGTAACTTCAATCTAACTGGTCCCCAAACTAGAGACAGTCATGCTAGCTGTGTCAACCCAGAGCTGTTTGCATTTGTTAATAATTTTCAGAATTTAAATTTATCCATGTTATCAATGATTTATGGATAATGAAATAGCATTTGATTTCCATTATTTGAGACAGAATAAAAGCAAATTGAGTTATCACATTGAGAAATTAAGAAATACGTTATATGAAAATAAAATTGATTGTTTCATTAACAGTGAATTACAATCTTTGAAGAAACCTGCTTTCCAGGATTTTAACTGTAATACAGGCTTATTTCAAAGGGTATGGAGAAACTGAAACATTAGCATGTGTCATTCTTCTTCATTAGGCTGTAATTAACCATAGTCCCTAATTGTTAGAAACATGTCTTCATGTGGTAAAGGGCCCAGATCTACTTGTCTCTGCTCAGACTACTTCCGTTTTGTGGTGAAATGTAAGGTCAAGTTCTCCGTAATTTGCAGAAAGGACACTTTTGGTTTTCTACATTGCTATGGTTACTGTCTTCACTTAGTATGAAAAACATCAGGATAACACTGCCCAGAGTCAGTTCTGGAGGCAAAAGGAAACTGTTGATTCTTTACTTAATCAATGATCATGAATTAATAGCCTATAATGTGTCAACTATTAGGTTTAGTGCTGAAACAAAATGAAAGGTAAATGGAACACAAATGCCCAGGTAGGCAAGACTGAGAGAAGTGAAAATAACAGGGAGTGGAAGGGACTGTACTATTGCTGGGCACTCATGCTCCATGCTAAAGGTTCCCACTGATGTCCAAAGAGAATGCAGCCTGAAAAACAGCAGGACTTTCAAATTTTCAGCAGATGCTAGAAATGTACATTTTAAGACAAATATCTCCTATTCTATTTTTAAACACTTGCAATTCATTTAGATTTTTTAAAGCTACCTGGGAAAAAAATGACCACACATCAGTGATCAGGATTTAGGCTCAAAGAGGTGAATATGTGACCTTTGTAACCTCCTTCACCACCATCCCCCCTGCCCCCACCCCCAGTTGATGCTGAGGGTTTCCAAACTTCAGACCAGGGCAATCTCCTTGTCTCTGCCTGCATTTCCTCCTTCTTTAGGTGATCTCATCTAGTCCTATGGTTATACATATTTATGTACTGGTGATCCCAAAGCTTTCTACCAGTATACTTTTCCTTGAGCTCTGAAGTAGTAAATCCAACTGCCTGCTGGTTATACATTCGATGCCAAACAAATAACTTGAGCCCTCCTCTCCAGTCCAAACTTGTTCCTCTTCCAGTCTTCCTCAACTCATTTTATGCCTACATCATCCATCCATTTGTTCAAGCCAAAATTCAGAAGGTGTGTTTGATGTGACCCTTCCTTTCGCTTAATCTCTTAATCTCTATATCTAATCTATTATCTTGGAGAAGGAAATGGCAACCCACTCCAGCATTCTTGCCTGGAGAATCCCAGGGACAGGGGAGCCTGGTGGGCTGCTGTCTATGGGGTCGCACAGAGTTGGACACGACTGAAGTGACTTAGCAGCAGCAGCAATCTATTATCAAGTGCTGCCATCTCTGTCTCCGCTTCCACCCCCTTCCCCCAAATTGGCTCATCTTCATCCACCTCCACTGTTCCCATCCTGGTTCACACCACCATGATTTCCCATCTAAACTACCTCAAGGCCCTTCTAAATGTTTCCTCACTTTTACTCTTCACCCATCATAATCCAGTATCCACTTGGTCTTTTGTACATGAGAATCATAGTACATCAGCCCCTTGCTCAAAATCAAGCAGGCAAACACCACCATTACGAACAGAAGCCTCTAGAAGTAGAAATCTCCTCACTTCAAGGATATGTTTTCAATGGTGTTTCTATTGATATTTAAAATGTATGATTCTTTAGAAATAAGATAGGACTCTTCTTTCTGTCCACCTCCTTCACCCCATCTGAACACTTTACTGGAGTAAATGTTCCCAGTTCTAACTTGCTTTGTTATTTTTGTTCTCGATGGACTACGATCTTCCTGTGTTTTCATCCTTAATGTCCTTGTCTTGCTTGAGTGGACAGTGTTTGGAAAAGGTAGGTAAAATTATTGTTTAACTCAGTGTGTTTAGCACACTTCACAGCACCATCCTCCAATATGTAAAAACGTACTACTTGGAGCTTATACATGTGGTAATTAGTCTCCAAGTAAGCACTGAAGTTAACAACCAACATGTTTAGTTAAAACAACATTAAAATGGCTCCTATTTGTACTGGTGATTTGATAATTATTTTTGAGGACATGTGTATTTAGTGCCACTCCCCCATTGGCTTTTCAGGTGGGGCAGTGGTAAAGAACTCAGATGCCAATGCAGGAGATGTGGGTTTGATCCTTGGGTCAGGTAGATCCCCCGGAGAAGGAAATGTCAACCCATTCTAGTATTCTTGTCTTGGAAATTCCATGGACAGAGGAATCTGTCAGGCTACAGTTTATGGGGTGCCAAGAGTTGGACACCAGGAAGCATGCATGCATATACCACATTGTAGCAATACAAAATACACACAGTGTTTTGGAGTGATTTGTATAGAACTTATATATTTCTTGTGCTTTCACTGTCTTCATTTTGAAATAAAAATGCTCATATCATAAAGATTTCTGCCCCCCACCAGATATTTTCACTTTGATATCTCTTAATTAAATATTTTTAACTTTTTAGTATTTTGATAGATTTTTGTATTCCAAACTACATTCTGAAAAGAGTAGTTTCCATTTTATATTAAAAATAAGAACCAAAACAACAAAGAAATCTAAATCTATTTTTTCTTGATAGCCCCTGCTAACAAGTCAGAGAAACAGGGAAAGTCAGAGAAACATAGCATGTTGAAATTACTCTAACATTAAGCATTAAGTTATAGGTTAGTACAACTTACAACCAAAAAAAAACAAAAAAACAAAAAAACAATGCTTCTCTATTTAATTGACTTTTTCTGGGGAAAAAGAAAAAAAGCTTTGGGAAAGTTTCCAAATAATCATTGACTTCCCACATAATTTGCCAATTTCAGCCCCCAGAATGGAACAGAGAAAGTAATGACTGCTTTAGTGTGAATTTGCTGCTACCTGAAAATATTATTAAATATAGGTTTTTATACTTGGAAATATTCCAAAATTCATTGTTTTAATGGATGCCTTATAAATAACACAGAATTCAGACTTTTAGGTTACTTACTAACAAGATTAGAAATATTCTTAAAAGGTATTTTATGGGTTTAAAAGGTGAGTATGAATACAGTTTTATAATAAGATATTTTTGTTTGGCAACTATTCTTTTTTTCATATGTCCACCTCTATATAACACTTATTTTAATTTTTTTTAATCACCTTTGATGCTCTAATAATATTGTCGTTGAGCTCATTGAGGAGATGGTCTGTCCTACAGAGAATAACTCAGTGTTTTGCACAAAGAAGGCCAATGTTTAACAAATGCCCAAATGAGTAAATTATTTCAAAAGACACACAAATGTGAAGACTGCACCATGGGTTATCAGATGCAAAGTTGGCATGAAAGTATACATATATATTTCTGAGTATAGATTAAAGGCTTTATCAAAAGTATATATCAACCTACAACCAACCTATAGTTTTTGCTTAGTTGAATGGCAGTTATCACAGTCAGTAGTTCTGTATTCATAGCGATGTCTGCCTTTCTCTAGACCATAAACTTGATGAAGACAGACTGTGTTCTGATCATCATTCTATTCCCAATGCCTATTTAGGTGCTTGCTGTAGACCGAACATTTGTGCACCACCCCCTCTCCCCAGTGCATATATATTGCAGGCTGCTTCCCAACGTGATGATATTTGTAGGTGGGCCTTTGGAGGTGATTAGGTTGTGAGGGTGGAGCCCTCATGAACAGAATTAGTACCATTATAAAAGAGGCCCAGGATAGGTCCCTTGTCCTCTTCTGCCAGGTGAGGACACATAAAAAAAGGTGGCCCTCTCTGAACTAGGAAGCCAACTTTCACTGGACACCAAATGTGCCAGCATCATCATTTTGGACTCCCAGCCTCTAGAACTGTGAGAAATAAATTTCTATTGTTTACAAGCGACCCAGTCAATGGTATTGTGTTATACAGCAGGCTGAAGAGGAGTATATGTGTATTTGTGCAGTATTTTGCAAATATATATGTATATATGCCTGTATATACATTTTCATTCTTTTGTGTTTATTATATATATGGTAACATTCTTATTTTGATCAAATGATAAGCCTGTGTTTAATGTAGTAAGTTCTTATTAGTATATTTGATCTTACATCCTAAAGTAAACTAAGAAGAAATTTTAGAATTAGGGTGTTGCTAACTTTTATAGTTTCATGATGAAATTCTCTGATATTTTTTAGCTAATAATTTCTAGATAGTATTATTAATAGTGTATGTATTTAGCTAAATGCAATTTGGAAAATGTAGTTGACATTCATGGATTTTGCATTTGTAGCTGTAAATAGTATATAATACCTCAAAAAGAGAAAAAGAAATTATAATTTAACTTTTAATAACAGACTCATAGAGTCTGAGTCCAAACGAGTTTTAAGTGAAAGAGAGAACACATATCCAGTTCTCCCACCAAACTCCGGCTCTGTAGATAGTGTATGATCAATCATACATTATTAAATTCACTTTTGATCCTTTCTGCACCACCAGATCTTGACTCTGCAGATATTACATAAAGAACATGATAGCATTGCAGTGACCACATGTAAATCAAATATTCTTCAAAGTTTCAGGTCCACATTAGGAGGATTGCTGCATCCTACCTCTGGTTGATTCTCCTGGAAGTAAGATGTTATGTGCAGTATGGGAGCCATAAAAGCAACCAAACAAAATTTGCTACCCAAACTCAGAATCCTCTTATCTGCTGCCTCTCATTCTACAAACTAAAAACTTCCCTGCAATTTGCAAAGACTGACTTGGGCTTGATTAGGAAAAGTTCCTGGATTTTGGTCCTGAATTTATTCAAGGAGCATATTGATCACCTACTACGTGCCCAGTAATATTAATTTAGGTGACAGGGAGGCATTGGACAAAGATTCCTTCCCTCTTGGAGCTGATTTATGTTCTTGTGGCAGAGATGGACACAAACAATTATGTAAAAATAAATAAAGTAGATATCCAAGACTAGAGAGAAAAGGAAAAGGATATCAGAGATAAATCGGGATGCCAGAGGAGGGTAGAACATGGTAGGCAGGGTGAGTTCATTAAGAAGGTGAAAAGTGATCCTAAATTTGAGGAAGGGCAGGAAATTAGCAAGAGAAATTGTTCCTCATCAGCCATGCAACCTGGGCCAAGCAACATTTAAGCTCTGGGTCTTGATTTCCTAATTTGTACAATGGGATATTGACCTCAATGATCTATATTAAAGTCCTTTTAAGTTATTAAATTCTGTTAACTATGATTTACTTTATGCCAACATTACAGAATGAAAGCTGTGACCCAGTTAATGTACACTAGGCCCACACAACGTGTCATGTGTCACTCAATGCCATGGATGCTGTGGGATTTAAGAGGTGCTTGTTATGATGAAAGTGAAAGAGGAGAGTGAAAAAGTTGGGTTAAAGCTCAACATTCAGAAAACTAAGATCATGGCATCTGGTCCCATCACTTCATGGCAAATAGACGGGGAAACAGTGTCAGACTTTATTTTTGGGGGCTCCAAAATCACTGCAGATGGTGACTGCAGCCATGAAATTAAAAGACGCTTACTCCTTGGAAGGAAAGTTATGACCAACCTAGATAGCATATTCAAAAGCAGAGACATTACTTTGCCAACAAAGGTCCGTCTAGTCAAGGCTGTGGTTTTTCCAGTGGTCATGTATGGATGTGAGAGTTGGACTGTGAAGAAAGCTGAGCACAGAATAATTGATGCCTTTGAACTGTGGTGTTGGAGAAGATTCTTGACAGTCCCTTGGACTGTAAAGAGATACAGCCAGTCCGTCCTAAAGGAGATCAGTCCTGGGTGTTCATTGGAAGGACTGATGCTGAAGCTGAAACTCCAATACTTTGGCCACCTGATGCTAAGAGTTGACTCATTGGAAAAGACCCTGATGCTGGGAGGGATTGGGGGCAGGAGGAGAAGGGGACGACAGAGGATGAGATGGCTGGATGGCATCACCGACTTGATGGACGTGAGTCTGAGTGAACTCCAGGAGTTGGTGATGGACAGGGAGGCCTGGAGTGCTGCAATTCATGGGGTCGCAAAGAGTCGGACGCGACTGAGCGACTAAACTGAACTGAACTGAACTGTAATGATAGTGGCAATTTAGAAGTATCTCATTACACTCATTCATGTATTTATCACATATATTCAGCACCTACTATGTGCCAGGCACTACTGTCTAGCTGGAGTGTGACAAAGCTGACAGTAATGCTAAGCGGGGATGGAAGAGTGGTTTGGGACACAAGAAGAAGGAAACAGCCACAGTGAGTGGGGAGTGTCCACTTCTGCAAGGGATTCTAGATCTGCATTAATTTTTCTACTCACAAAGAGATGAACTTCTGACAACTCTTTCTTTAAAAAATCTAATTGCTTTATCTCTTAAGACAAATGACCATAAATTTCACTTATTATAACGAAGGGTGTCACAGTGGTAAAGAATCTACCTGCCAATGCAGGAGACACAAGAGACACAGGTTCAATCCCTGGGTCAGGAAAATCCCCTGGAGTAGGAAATGGTAACCCAATCCAGTATTCTGGCCTGAAAAGTTCCAGAGAAGCCTGATGGGCTACAGTCCATAGGGTGGCAGAGTCAGACATGACTGAGCACACATTTGGGCACATTATAAAGAAGGGAACTGCTTTCCTCTCCAAGATTTCCTCTTATTCTTTTAAAAAATTTAAAGGAGCTTAGTTGTGTTTACCTGATATGTATGTTAAGGGGAATATTACTTAAGTTTGGAAAAATTCAGTTTCTACAAGGAAAGTAAAAGTGATCAGATAATATTTTAATACCATTGGGGAAATCTTAAATTGTACGATTTAAAAAGGGCAAAGAAGGCTACTTATAAAATGTTTATTTCATTAGCACTAAAGTAAGATATTGTTCTTACTGCTAGCAAATGAATTTGAAAAGTAAGAGCTTTTCCCACCAGTGTCTGTGTTCCTTTTTTATTTAAAAATCATTTTTCCATGACAATAAAGAAATAATCAACATGGCAATAACAACTTTCATCTACTGGGAGCTTATTGTATGCTGGGTACTAAGCACTTTCCTATGTATTATCTAATTTAATTCTCATAAAGCTTTATGGAATAAACAGTGATTATGTCCAGTTTTATAGATGAGATAACTGAGACTGAAAGAGAT
This sequence comes from Bos mutus, assembly GCF_027580195.1. NCBI lineage: Eukaryota > Metazoa > Chordata > Mammalia > Artiodactyla > Bovidae > Bos > Bos mutus. The sequence continues at coordinate 14,832,333 of NC_091623.1, forward strand.
TAAGTGAATTGCCCAAGGTCTAAAGCCAGAAAGTGGCATTAGGGGAAAAAAATCTTAAACTGGTGACCAGAAGGCCGGCACCTGAAATACCAGAGGCAGGCGTCGCTCGATCACCGACGTGGGGAAGAACAGGTAGCCACGTATTCAGGATAACTATTGTGGTTCATAGTAAACGGTCATAAAATTTCTCTGTTGTCCATATAAATGTTTTCTTAAAAATTGTATTTTATAAAGTATATTCATCATCTCTGAACTTCTACTGGTAATTGAAAGTCTATAAAGAATTTTTAGACCAGATCTAAATATTTTAAAAATTGTTCTTTTGTGAGATTTAATATTCCATATAAAATTCTTCCTAATGAACTCAAGTTTCAAAGGATTCAGATATTATTTGACTAGGCACATCATGAAATGAGGAAAATACTCCATTAGTTGAGATTGTTATAGAGACAATATTAACAGTAGCTATCTCTTTCTGCAGAAGTATTTGAGGAAATTACTATCCCCACACTGCCAACAGTATATGATATATAAGTGAATAAACTGATTACAGATTTTTAGCAGACTCCATGGACAAGTAGTTTGCTTTCTCATTTTTATTGAATCAATTTGTAATCAAATTGATTCAATAAAAAATTGGAGTGAGTTAGTCTAAGTGCAATTTTTTCTAAAACTATTCCTTTCTCCATGGAAAGCTAGCACAATTTCCTTTTTCATCACCAAAAAAGATGCTTTTCAATAGAAACTCTTTGTATAGGAATCTATACTTGCCATGTTCCCCCCTGGTATTCTGATTTTCTTTAAAAACCAGATTAAAATTTTTTGTGTGTATATATCTATAGAATTTCCCATAGATAAGAAAGAAATCTTCAGAAAAACTAATTAAGGTAACTCTTATGCATAAGAGTTAAGAACATGTTAACAAAGTGTTCAGCATCTTTATCAAGGCAGCCAAGATGAATTTGAGGGTGATGTGCCTGGGGAACTTAACAGTACAAAAATGTTAAAAATTAATGGAAAATGAGAGACAGAAAAGATGTTTTTGCAGTAAAATGAATTTTGAATAATTTTCTATTACTGACAGAACTTTTACTGCTTATCAGTATGATTCAGGACTTTGAGATTCAGATTACTAATTTAATGATTTGATTGCAGAATTCTTATAAAATATTATGAAAGTTTCAGCTCCCTTAAATTCCTTCTGGGCCATGTTTGATAAATACAAGTTTTAAATGTGACAAAATAATCCAGCATTTCAAGTGAGTAATGAAAGATGTCTGCTTTAATGATTACCTGCTGTGCTATGAGTTTATTTTTGTGTTATAAAAGATGCCTGAAATTATGGCAGATATTTGCAAGTGTTTCTCTGAAGGGCAAGAACATGAAAGTGCAATCTGAATGCTATAATAAAGAAAAAAGAAAAATTTTTATTGAATAGAAACTAAGAGGAACAAATAGTTGGAGCAATTTTAAAATAAATTTCAACTATGGACATAGCATGACAATATCGACCCAAATCATATTTCCGTATTAACTTCCTCGAGCAAAATGTAGACCTTGTAGTTTTATTACTTGAAAGCTCAGGGCAACTTTCTAAGAACATTACTTTACAACTAAAATGAAATGGACTAGCAAGTCATTTTTGAAAAAATAGGATAGTGTAGGCAAATAATCTGGATAATTTTGATACCTTGTGTCAGCAATTCTTTTGCACTAAATTTCAATAGAGTATATGGGAATGGAAAGACTGGAGAAACAAGTTTTTCTTGATGAGAAAACTTGAATCTGACTTATAGGCTTCTTTCAGGAATAACTTTTAAAATGCTAATATACTTTAAAATATTTTTATACTCTGCATGAAATTTAGACCTTATGATTATACATAGTTAATAATATAACAGGTATCTAGTCTAGTAATAACTTAAAACCATTGCTAAAGTTTATTCTCCATGAGATTTAAAACCGTTGTTAACAATTACTAGGTATTACACTCTGGCTGAATTGACTTTGACTTGACATTAAAAGGATGTTATCCTTCACCAGAAATCTCTATGTGTAAATGTCTTAAGTCTCTGGGAAACAGCCTTGATTCTGCTTTTATACGGTAAAGAAAATAGCTGAGTCAGCAGCTTGCATAGTAAAGTTTGTGATTATATAATTCCTTTTTATGGTCCGATAGTGAAAAATGTAAAGCTGTTAGAAACATAGAGGTCTGAAAGAGGAATGTCTAAAATAACTAGACATTGTCAAATTCAGAGTTCTGTTTGGGTAGTCATACAGAAAAATACTTCTAGCCAGACCTACACTATCATTTGACCTTCCCAAGTCATACTTTTCAACAGTGGATGCAATTTTCTGAGACTGCACTTTTGACCTTGAAGATATTGAGTTATATCTTCTCAATGTTTTATTTCTCTTAGCAAACTTATAATGTTTCTGGTCCCCAAACTGACTTCATCTAAAATTCCTATCATCATATGTTTAAACTGTTAAATTCTGTAATTCTTATTTTAAATATTCAGCATACTAGGGCAAAGAGAGACATTCCAGCTCCTTTGGAACTATCTTTTTCTTATTGCATAAGTCTCTTAGCTTTCTTAATGCAGGATGTCCCTCATCTGAAGCTGGGGCTGAGGAAATAGCTGCATTGTACTGCAGCCTCAAATCTTGCTACAGCTCCCAGGCTTAGGATTCAGCTGAGCTGAAAAGAAACATGCAGGCAAAACATTGCTCTGTGGAAACTAAGGCTTTACCAAAGGAGATTTTAATAGGGTAAGTTCTTTTTCCTGAAACTTAGCTTGTCTGACTCATTTTCATGTTGTTTTTCGTGATGACTCTTAACAGAATGACCTTACGTGTAAGTTTTACTTCTATTTCTCCCTGCTTTTGCCCTGTCTTTAAATGAACTTTCTCCCTGCATTCTGCTTAGAAGATAGCAACTGAAAAGCCTTGAACAATTGCATCAGCTCCCTGCAGTTGGATATTCTTAAGCCAATCCACTTTAATTGTCCCTGATTCTTAGCTCTACTGTAATGCAATAGCATTCAAAAGCCAGGGAGCATGTTCACCAATTAGCAGAAAGGAAAAGAAAAAGTCAATGCAGCAGAACTAAAATTGAGAAGCACTAACATAAATGTTAAGAAATCACTTAACATTTCTAAGTAACTTGAAATGGATTTAACTTTCACAAGAGAAGCTGCGTTTTCTTACCTTGGATATGAATAACTCTGTCATGATCTACAGTATAGTTGTCTGAATGATGATCAGCCCAGCAGAATGAAATCAGCACCAGAAGAAGTAGACTCTTCATCTTTGTAGCCCAAATAATCTTCTTCACTGTGAGAGCATCACATACAAAGAGGCTTGTGAGATTTGGAACCCTTTGGAGTGTTGCACTGCACAACTTTTACTGCCTTATCATCCTAGAATGGGTCTGTAAAAATATTTAACCCAATCTGCTCAGAAAGTTACTGTAGCTGTCTTTGGGAGCTGAAGACTGCAGCTTTGAACAATTCCAGTTTCCCTTATGTAGTCAGAGTCCAAACAGTGTTTAACTCTATCTTTACAGAGTTGTAAATCTAAAAATTTATTTAGAACAGTATAGTTTTGATATAGAGAGTTGTAGCAAGTTAAAAGAGATATAACAAAGATATAAACAGACTTAAAAAGCAAAACCATTTAAACTTCTGAATTTGAAGTACAAGTTAATGAAACAATTTGATATAGCTACCTATGAATATTTATCACCTAGTTTAATTTGTAACTGAATATTAAGCCAGGGCAAATAAAGAATATTTGCATGAAACTTGACATCATCATTCATTTTATATATGGCTTTCTAAGCAGGTTAGATTTGCTTGTTCTAAAAAGAAAAGAGGACACACACAAAAAATGCCTGATTAAATAGAAGCAGCACATTTGTTACAGACTCACCATCTTAAACACTGCTTGGGTCTATGGTGAATAATTGAAAGTTAGAGACAAACAAGGTTAGAATTGTGCATGCTATCACTGCAGTCATCCTGATTGATTTTCATTCATTTCTACCTGAAATGCTGACGCATCAACTTGGAGTGCCAGGTAGGGTCTCTGCAGTCAGCAGAGCCTTGGCTGCAGGGAACATCCCTGCCAACCTCGCAGGGCAATTAGGCAAATGAAGAGCTGAAATAGACAGCCAGGGACAGCTCTGGTCCTGAGTGACAGCGGCAGAGCCATTGCCTGGCTATCCTCATTCAAGACCAATTTGATAAAAAGGGACACAATCCCCACAAACTTTGTCATTGTAAGGACCAAAAAGTGATCCCAAATAATACACACCAGATGACCTTTGGAGTATTTGCCAGGCAAGAATTTCAGTATAGCTCCTCTGTTTTAATGTGGAAGCTGAGGCAGATATTAGAAGGGCTTTCTTTTCCTCTCACGCACACAGAAGCCTTAACAATACTTGGCTATTTTTAAAACTGAAATTGCACAGTACTGGCTTCTCACACTAATTTGTTTTTTCCAGGAAAGCCTGACTCCCTGGAATACTTATTAAAGAGCTCCGAGTCCGTTCCTGGAGGTCTTTGCAGGCCAGCCTCTTCTCCAGAGCCTAATGCCCTAATCACAGACGTCACCAGGTCCCTCTTGGGACCTCAGCCCCTCCCTGTTTCCTCCTCTCAAAATCATCGTGATGCTCCGACTTCAGTCTCTAGTGTTTGCTTTAAGCCTTTTCTTTTTATTATGTCACAGAAAGAAGATAGTCGATGAGCAAATTGAGAAACTTACTTTCCCAAGAAACAAAAACTGCCACCTTCAAAATTCTATCTGATTTACTGATTTTATTTTCAGAAGTTTACTTGCTTGTTCCTCTGAGGTTTTTTGGGAAATGGTTTTTTTTTTTTTTGAAGCTACTGACTTTTGCCTATAGGAATACTGTTAAGAAATATTACCTGGAAATATTTTCAGTCCGGAATAATGCTTTGGGTGAAAATATATAATAAAGGTGACCTTTTGGAATTTGGAATATAATTGGCACAATTACAGACACACACATAAGATAGTAGGCCAGCTGGAACACAAGGTGCCCTGTGCTCTCTTGCTTGACATGGGAATCAGAGGAGAGGGGGAGTTGTGGAAGAGAGGGTATGAGAAAAACATACAAGTGAGCATTTAAAAATACATTCAAAGAACGGTCAAGATGAGCCGAGGCAGAGAATTTGCTATATTATCTTTCACATTAAATTGAACATCTATAGTATAACTTGTAGAGAGTTGTATACTTTCCTCTTAAGGAAAGTATACACACACACACACACACACACACACAGTTATGCATCCTACCACAGAAGTCATCCTAATTTGTTCTCATTTTTCCTAAGATTTATTACACATAAATTTATCTCCTTTAATTCCATATCATAGTATTAAAATTATAACACTAAGAATTCATTCCACTGTGTTATGATATAAACTATCCAATGACCCAATTTTAAAATGCAAACATCCCTGGGGGGAGGGTGGGATAGACAGTGCTGGAGATAAATAATAATAATAAAAGAGGTTCCTTTTCATTGAATGTCTGTTATCTGCCAAGTGCTCTGCTAAGCACTGTGCATATACTGGCGCATGCAGTCCTTACAATAATACTGTGAAACACAAGCTGCCATTCTTCCTGACACAGTCACCTTGCTGGAGGTCACATATCTAAGAAAGCAGCAATGTTTGTGTTTCCTTCAGGCAAAAGCAGCACCTATTTTGAATTGCACTTATTTTTCTGAAAGAGAAATCTACTTATTTGTTTTGTTACCTTTTTTATTTAGGCTCTTTTACTGGAAGCTACTATGCTGTTAAACCTTTGACTTGTGTTATATGTGAATATAAAACTTTTCCCCCAAGAATAATGAGGAGTCAGATGGCACTTTTCTTAGCCTGCTTCTGCCCTGCCTCATTTACAATACCATGCTGGTGCCATGAACACTGCCACGGTGGCTCATGTGTGGGTACGCAGACATGTGGGTACACAAATATGTGTTCATACACACACACCATCTTTAATTAAAATAGCTGAGGACATTTCACATCTTCAGTGATTTGTGATTAGAATAAATGCATATATCAGTGCAAGTACCCCACACTGGCATTAATGCAGTCCAGGTAGGAGAAAGTGGAAATGATCTTCGTTACTCTGCTGGTATAACGGCTGTCTTACCAAAAGACATGAAAATATATAAGAAAGCTTTAGGGACACAATCTTCAGATGTCTAAGCAAACTGCAGGTACACATGAGGCATTGCACACTAGACTGAGGTTCACGAGGACGAGGGCTCTGCCAGCTGTCTATGTGCTGAGCCTCAAAGGAGACCTGCTTGTCTGCGTTTGTAATGTTTTCTCTGAATGTCTAGATATTTTTGGTTAAAATTTTTCAGTTTTTTATAGGAGCAAAATTTAGAAAATTTGGGAGCTTGTATACAACCAGTTATTGTTGGCCTTGATTTAGCATTCTTAGTTCACCTGCAACTCACACACTGATGGTCTCCTTCTACAGGCTACCAAACTTTGGAACCATGATGCTGCAGCCAGCTTCAAGATGAGTTCATATGGAAATGTCTGTGTTCACAGTCACAGACATCATAGGACTGCAATTTTGCAGTTCTGCTTGAAAATTGAGCTACTATTTAGAAGCAAGATATCTAGCCAACTTAAAAGTCTCTTAGTTTTATAGACACAGAGATAAACTAACAGTCTAGTAACAAAGTGGCTAACTGCTATTTCTTAAATACCTACTATGCTAAAATTATTATTTAATTAGACAATGGAGAAATAAAACCAAGTGGAAAGCATTATGCCATTTTCTGTGTCTTGAGAGGTAATGCCACATATTTCCTGAACTACTATTACAGTGGGCCCTCTGTATCCATGGGTTTTACATCCTCAGATTCAACCAATGTCAGGACAAATATATTTGGAAAAAAAAATTCCAGAAAGTACTGAAAAGCAGAACTTTAATTTCAACTATTTTGTAGCCTTTACATTATATTAGGTATTGTAAGTAATCTAGAGTTTAAAATTAGGGGAGGATGTGTTCTTGCCTGGAGAATCCCAGGGACGGGGGAGCCTGGTGGGCTGCCGTCTATGGGGTCGCACAGAGTCGGACACGACTGAAGCGACTTAGCAGCAGCAGCAGCAGTGCCTATATTATATGCAAATACCACTCCATTTTATATAGAGACTTGAACATCTGTCATCTGTCAGTTTTGGTATCCACAGGGCATTCTGGAACCAATTCTCACGAGGACACCTAGGGATGACTGTACTGTCCTTGAAGCTTCACCCATTTAGTTGTTATATCTCAAAACAACCAAATTGAAGTCAATCTGTTTGTATACACATTTTACAGTTCTGGAAATGAGTCAGTGTGGCAAATTCCCCATCATGTCAAATGAGAAGCTGAGGATCTGGACAGTCTGATGTGACCCTAGAGCCTGCACAATCCACCACCATCACTGGGGGTGTCCTGGTACCCTGAGGAATGCCAGCAGCTCTCACAGCTCTTTCAAGGATTCATACAAGCTGGAGTGCCTCTCCCCAGCCTTCTCTCACTGGGTTGTAGGCATAGCACTGATCACAGCACTGTTGGCGTAGATGTGTGCATGTCCAAAGTCAGAATGCTTTTCTCACTGCATGCCCAGCACCCAGAACGATCCTTTGTGCCAAGAAGGGTGAATTTAAAACTGGACCTGGGAGAAGTACTTACCAAGACTAAAGGAGCTAAGAAGGGAGTTTCTATGCAGTTTATAAAGATCACATGTGTTATTCACGTAGAGGATGCTGAAGAGTTGGTTTGCTATGTTATTATGTTGTGTATTATTTGTTGTGTTATTATGTGGAGGATGCTGAAGAGTTTGTTCCTCCATTGAGGGCATCATGAAATTGACCAGGTTTCAATTTAGCACTTGAAATTTAGTTTACAAATTATGAGAATCAATACAAAGGTTGCTAGAAACTGAACAAACCGTAGAATCTCATTGGACAGAATTATTCTACTATAGACTGAATCTCCTCCTCCTTGCTAGCAAGTCTGATCTAGTTAGAGGTGGGTTCATGGTCAGTGGTGCAGTGAAATGAAAAAAAGAGAAGACAAGAGAGTGCCAAAGTATACTTTTTCATTAGTTAAATTAATTCAACTTTTAAAAATTGCTCTTTTTCTAAGATTAGTTGTTTGTCAGTTGCTTCATTTGCTATTATTTTCTCCCATCCAGAAAAATAAATGACCCAATCAAAAAATGGGCCAAAGAACTAAATAGACATTTCTCCAAAGAAGACATACAGATGGCTAACAAACACATGAAAAGATGCTCAACATCACTCATTATCAGAGAAATGCAAATCAAAACCACTATGAGGTACCATTTCACACCAGTCAGAATGGCTGCGATCCAAAAGTCTACAAATAATAAATGCTGGAGAGGGTGTGGAGAAGAGGGAACCCTCTTACACTGTTGGTGGGAATGCAAACTAGTACAGCCCCTATGGAGAACAGTGTGGAGATTCCTTAAAAAACTGGAAATAGAACTGCCTTATGATCCAGCAATCCCACTGCTGGGCATACACACTGAGGAAACCAGAAGGGAAAGAGACACGTGTACCCCAATGTTCATCGCAGCACTGTTTATAATAGCCAGGACATGGAAGCAACCTAGATGTCCATCAGCAGATGAATGGATAAGAAAGCTGTGGTACATATACACAATGGAGTATTACTCAGCCATTAAAAAGAATACAGTTGAATCAGTTCTAATGAGGTGGATGAAACTGGAACCTATTATACAGAGTGAAGTAAGCCAGAAGGAAAAACATCAATACAGTATTCTAACGCATATATATGGAATTTAGAAAGATGGTAACAATAACCCGGTGTACAAGACAGCAAAAGAGACACTGATGTATAGAACAGTCTTATGGACTCTGTGGGAGAGGGAGAGGGTGGGAAGATTTGGGAGAATGACATTGAAACACGTAAAATATCATGTAAGAAACGAGATGCCAGTCCAGGTTCGATGCACGATACTGGATGCTTGGGGCTAGTGCCCTGGGACGACCCAGAGGGATGGTATGGGGAGGGAGGAGGGAGGAGGGTCTAGGATGGGGAACACATATATACCTGTGGCGGATTCATTTTGATATTTGGCAAAACTAATACAATTATATAAAGTTTAAAAATAAAATAAAAAAAAATAAAAATTGCTCTTTTTCTAAAGTAACTTTTTTTGTTATCATTTTTACTGTTCAAATGGTCTTTATTCATGGAATAACTTTTAGGTTTTTTAAACTTTTAGGTTTTTTAAAGATCATGTGTTATTCTTATTTAGCAATATATTTTTAATGACAGCCTTACACTAGCTCATCACTTGTTTTGTTGTTTTTGATTGGCTTTGTCTTCTGTTTTGACTCTGCAGGTGTGTAAAATTCAGAAGTCAGACCACTGACCCAAATGATGGCTAAAGAACTCAGACTATTGATGCATTTGAATTGTTCACTGTGTGGAGGAACCGCTAGGCTGTCACCTAAGCCTCAGGATTTATAGCACACAATGGAGCAGAATGCAGAGCTGTTTGGAATATACCCAATGCTCAAAAGAGAAGTCATGACTGAAAAAAAAAAAAAAAAAACCACTTTGCTCAATTATACAACAAAATTCCCCTCAGGGAGTTAGTCTGTATAAACTCCAAGTGAACATAGCATCCGCTCTGTCTTCTTGCATTGTTCTATGAAAGTGCAAATTACTAAAGAAGCAGAAAAGAATTTATGATGCTCTGAATTAGATGTCCAGCCACAGACATCATGATGACCTCCAACTCAAGCCATCATCAGTGTGCTGCTTCCTTGGCGTGATTCATTGGTAACCTGAGAAGGTGGGGAAAGTCCTCAGTCAGGAGGAAGGAACTTTCCCACCTTCTCAGCTTGTTCCCTCAGTGGCTCAGTGGCTCAGTGGCTCAGTGGTAAAGAATCTGCCTGCCCAGCAGGAGATGTGGGTTTGATCCTTGGGTCGGGAAGATCCCCTGGAGAAGGAAATGGCAACTCACTCCAGTATTCTTGCCTAGGAAATCCCATGGACAGGTGGGCTACAGTCCATGGGGTCACAAAAGAGGTGGACACAACTTTAGCAACTGAACACCAGGAGGAGGAAGGAAATGTGAGTTCTACAAGAAGCCTCATAATCAAAACATCATGTCTAATTTTTTCACCTACAAAATAGTAATATTTTGTTTCCTAAGGTGGGAAGTTTTTGAAAAAGTATAAAAACTATGCAGCTTGTATTGTTATCAATACAAGTTCACCTCAGACCTGATCAATTTTTATGGTGAAATGCAAGAAAAATAACAAACTAAAGATATCTCCTTCTCAAAGGCTGGTGAGTTCTAAAAAGTTCACTATCTCTTATACGTGGAATCTAAAAAAAAAAAAATGATACAAATGAACTTATACAAAACATAAATATACCCACAGACATAGAAAACAAACTTATGGTTACCAAAGGGAAAGGGGAATGGAGGAATAAATTAGGAATTTGGGATTAACATGTACACACTAGTATATATACAATAGGTAACCATCAAGGGCCTTCTGTGTAGCATAGAAAACAATACTTATATATACAGAGAACTATACTGTAATAACTTATAAAGGAAAAGAAGCAGAAAATATACATATATATGTGTACATATATACATATACACACGCACACACACACACACACACATATATATATATAACCCTGAATCACTGTGCTGTACACAACAGTGTAAATGAACTATATTTCAATTAAAAAACAAAGGTCACTATTTGGAATGAGCACAGGAATGAAAACACAGCAGAGGGCAGGAGCAACAGGAAGCCCATTAATAAAGCAAATTCCCAGGGCCCTAAACCAGGACTTCTGAATCAGAACTGAGGATGAGGCCCGCCCGCAGTGCTTGACAAACCCTGCCCCCTCCCCCAGGTGAATCTGACGCAGGCTCAGTTGGAGAAGCACGTGCCTAAGCCTTTAATACCAGGCATTCTTCATCTGGTGGTTCAGGGAGCCAAAGCCAAATCATCACGCTGAGGACAAGGAAGCAACCGACTGACCATGTCCAGATTACAAGGTCACCATGATGTCTGGTAATGTTACAGGTTTAGACTAATTGAACTTAGGGTCTTCACAATTCTCCAAATAAGCTACATTTTAAATTTTATGAGTTTTTTTTTTCTTCCTCCTCCATACTTTGAAATCAGCCTGTTTAATTCCTATTTTCCCCTAAATTTTTCATTTCAAAGATGCTTTTATCTTTTCTCATTTTGCTTTTCTGCTTCTGTTTCTCTATTTGTTACCTACAGACTTACCCATGTACTGTATCTTCATTTTTTTCCTCTTTTCCCTATATTTATTGTATATATTACATTACTTGGTAATTGATGGGATCATATGATTTATCATCCAAACCGGAGCACAGGGTGAACAGAAAAACTATAACTATATGGGAAACAGTGCCATGTAAACTGGGTCTATCGTAGGGAGAAGGGCGTGTGTTATGAGTGTAATGGAGGAAAGGCACGCTTCAGTTTTGTTCTTTGACCTGCCACTTTCTAGTTGTGTGACTGTAAGTGAAGTCGTTCAACTGCTTCTGGGTGGAATATTCTATCCATCACTTGGAATAGTTGATGACAAATACCAAACTCTTCCACATGTTCACTGTTGTTCTTATTGGTATTTAACTTTTTCTTACCAGAGATATCAGACCCTCCATTCTACTCAGTTTGCATTTTAGGACTGTCCTCCTCAGCAAACAAATTCATGGATTTTTAAATGGATGACATCAATAATGCTTGTTTAAGTAGCATTTTGAATCACTTACTGCTTTTTGGCTCAGTGTTCTTTGCCTGCTCTTTCTTAGAGAATTTGGGACAAATTGATAAAATTTGGGACAAACTCAGCAACTCTTCACTTAATCAAAGCACATTAGCTCCAGCTGCTTGTTGACCCATCTGAACCTACTTTAGGTAATTCTTGGGGCGGCTGCTGCTGCTGCTGCTGCTAAGTCGCTTCAGTCGTGTCCGACTCCGTGTGACCCCATAGACGGCAGCCCACAGGCTCCCCCGTCCCTGGGATTCTCCAGGCAAGAACATTGGAGTGGGTTTCCATTTCCTTCTCCAATGCATGAAAGTGAAAAGTGAAAGTGAAGTCACTCAGTCGTGTCCGACTCCTAGCAACCCCACGGACTGCAGCCTATCAGGCTCCTCCATCCATGGGATTTTCCAGGCAAGAGTACTGGAGTGGGGTGCCATTGCCTTCTCCAGAGGAGGAGGTTAGATTTCTCCAAAACCAGCTTTATGAAAGTATTCCACAGTGCTTTTGTATGTGATTGTTTTTCTAAAACAAACATAAAAGCACAAATTATATTTGGTGTTTATAGTGTCAAGTCCTTCAATCTCTAGGGAGTAAGGGAGAAAGCAATGCATATACATACTAATTAGCACAGTGACTTATGTGGACTTGTTTCTGAATAACTAATACTGGCATTGCTGAACAAATAAGTGAATGAAGCTTATACAGCAAGATTCTGACACTTTCAGGTTATAACTATGTGAAACCCTAACAGAGTGATGCTAGGGAACATTCCATTCAATGTTTATTTACATGCAATACCTTTGGCTGGAATTGTATTGGAGAGTAGGTAGTATAAACTGTGCTTTTCCAAGCTTGTGAGATAATACCAGTGGATAGGTAGATATCAAAATCCACTCTTATGACAAGAAAGAAAGAAAAACAGAAGTTGTTAACTATAGTAAGGCCTGTGCATTTACAATGGCAATCAGTAAACTCTCTTCTGAGGTTATGGCAAGGAAATTCCAGACTTGCTCTCAGTATACTACAATATTCTAGTCTGAATACTAGTGGATAATTCACAGGTTGCTGGAGAGAAAAATAGTACGAGAGATGGGCAGTCTTAGGACACCAAAGTCCTGGAGTGTTCGGACATTGCCTCAGTAGGTTGGGCATGTTGTGTGAGTGCTCTCTATGTGTCTTCTGCAGGGTTCTCACAGCAACTCAAAAGCCTTTTAGTTACATGAGATTTCTAGGTTTTCAGAGTGGGGGTGTGTCTTCTATAATTAATAGTCTGTTTCTTAACCAGAGAGTTGTTAGTAGAGGAAGTCAATAAATATATGCTTAGCAATACATTTTGATGATAACTGTGAGATTAAAAGACAAATCTTTTGTCTTCCTTTCTGTTTACTTTGGGGAATTTATCCTACTTTTGTTGCCCTAAAAAAAATTATTTTACCATAGAACATTAAGAATTAGGCTATAACTAGTATGAATATTGCATTGCTATGCAATTAAAATGCATCCTTCATAGAATGTATAAAACATTCATTTTCTATCATTAGAGTAAAGAAAATGTTCAAAAATCAAAATCTCATGAGCAATTCTTAAATTTGTTGGTATATAAATTAGCAGTTCTATCATTTCACAAGCTCACTCATAACTTCTTTTCTATTTTGATTGCTGTCAGGGTGTATTGGCATTATAATCATGATCAAATTATGGGAGTAATAAGTCTACATACTAGAGGTTATTTTGATTAAAATTTAAATGTCACTAAAATTTTGTTTATGCCCTGGAATAATTTCCTCAAAAACCAAACAAGAAAAATGTGTATCAATGTTAGCATTGTTCTGAAAAATTTCTTTACTTTAAAGAATATACTTGATAGGCATACTTGTACAGGAAACACATCATTTTATATATTGATTCTTCCTTGAGTCATGATCAAAATTCTTAGCACAAATAACAAGCATTACATTGAATAATATAAAGTTAGACCTTAAAATATTTTTGTTAATGTATAAAATCAAATGACTGGCTGCCATTATCAGTAATACTGAATGATTTTTGAATACTGACAAGGAATTTGGCACTAAATTAAGAACTCTACAAAGGTAGATGTATTCCCTAGTGAATTGCAATTCAAATAGGACTTGAACACAGGCATTTTAAAGAGACTGGAAGGCCCATTGGCCAAGGATAGTAATAGTTTTAGTAAGCAGTCTTTTTCTGAAGCATTGCAAAAGAATGAATATATATGAAGACTACTAAGAGTTTAGATGGCTATCTCATTGTTTCCTAACATATAACATCCAAAAACATGAAAGTGAATAAAATACCACAGTTTCCATTTTTAACTACTCTTCTACATCATTTTAAAGCCATGGAAAATAACTCTCTTCGTATTTTAATGGGAAAATATGAATAAAATCACGAGTGTTAGGACTACTTTTAAATGTAGGTTACATAAAAATGAGTTAAACTCCAGCTTATATTCATGCAACTAAATAAATGCAAACCTCTTGGCAATAGACTTTATAATTTGAAACAAAAAATGTTTTAATTTAAACTAGAAGTAGAGTTATATGGATAGAAAACTGATCATAACATCACTTAGAAAAACTGCTTTTGAAAGTACTTCTAATTAAACTTGCAAAACAGTGTTTTAGACTGTTCATTTAAAATTTTAGCATTTGTTATAAAATTCAAAATTTCAACAGCTGTCAGTTAAACATCATATTAAAACTGAATCTAAAAATACAACTGCAAATCATCTACAGGACAGCTTTGGTGGATCACAGATGTGACAGTAACAAGTTTTCAACATAATGCAAAATCCAACTCTAAGCCCCACTGCATCCCACATGGAATTCTAAACTAGTTAACAACGAGAATCAGGCAACTCACATATATTTTAAACGATGATCAAACTCTGAGAAGGTGTAGAATGATGTTAAATATATGTCAATCCTGACTTTTTACTAAGCACACCGAAGAGTTTTATGAGCAATGTTTTGCTGTGGTATCTTATCATACTAAGTCATGATAAATGCAAAAATAAATCCATTCATGATCTTTAGCAGCAAAAGCTTCTCTCCTCTCCGCTTGATGCAGTCGCCACCTCTCTTGGCTGTAACTTTTAAGATATCGTCCAAGACCCTGAAGCAGGTTTACTATTGGTCCACATCCTACGTCAAAGCATGATCTCATCAGAATTCAGTTCATTGGCCTAGGGATAACAAAGGCTGTTCCAGTCCAAAAGGCTGTGTCTACACAGAACAAAAAGGGAGTATCCAGTATTCTCCAATTAACTTGGCAAATATTGACAACTAAGCTCATTAAATCAAGTTTCCAAATTGGTTTTGTGATACAAGACACAACCCAAGAATACATCTTAATAGATTTTTTAAAGTTATAGTTATCTTTGAGTGTATTTTAAGCTTTTAAAACTAAGTAATCCTCCTTTATATCTTCTTGAGCTGAGGAATTTGTTCGTTCTGAAAACCAAAATCATTTAATCAGCCTTCTTTATAGCACTGAAGCTCAGTCGGTTAGAGCTGACTACCTTAGACTCTAAAACATGTACATAATTTATAACTTTCGTAAAGAATGCCATTTAAAACTTTTATGTTATGTAAGTATTAGGCTTGCCATTGACTTAGAAGTAAATAATCAGCTAGGAGTATAGTGTACAAAAATGCGGGCAGTATTATCACAAGAAATACAGAAATTGGGTGTACATAAACCTCAAAACTTTTTCAGTGTCCTAAATACCATGAAATTACACTCCCACCTCTCCACAGACTTTCCCCTTCAGTTTGCTTCCAAATTCCCACCATTAGAGTTGCCAGTATGAAGTTCCCCTAGGTCTTTTCTATTTCAAACTTGAACATGTTTTTTTCAAGATATTATGGAGAGCTTCACATCCATGCTAGTGAAAGCAGTGTAAAACTGAGAGTTCTGGGGTGAGTACTGTTAGAGTTAAGGAATAAATGGCCAATCATGAACAATGACATAAAGATCAGAATTCTCATCAATGCCAGGTAAATGAGAGTTGTGTACTGTTTGTGTTCTAAGGCACAGTGGTGAAGAACCCACCTGTAATGCAGAAGAATCCGGTGACGCAGGTTGGATCCCTAGGTTGGGAAGATCCCCTGCAGTAGGAAATGGCAACCCGCTCCAGTATTCTTGCCTGGAAAATTCCATGATCAGAGGAGACTGATGGGCTACAGTCTATGGGGTCATAAAGAGTAGGACATGACTGAGCAGCTGAGCACGGTGACCTTTGAATAGTTGCTTTCACCTTGCTAACTTAAGGAAGTATGCAGAAATATATCTATCTAGGTGATAAAATGTAGTCCTGAGAGTAAAATACCTAGAAAGAAAGGGATATGGTTCAGTTCAGTCGCTCAGTCATGTCCGACTCCTTGCGACCCCATGGACTGCAGCACGCCAGGCCTCCCTGTCCATCACCAACTCTGAGTTCACTCAGACTCATGTCCATTGTGTTGGTGATGCCACCCAACCATCTCATACTCTGTCATCCCCTTTTCCTCCTGCCCTCAATCCTTCCCAGCATCAAGATCTTGTCCAATGAGTCAGTTCTTTGCATCAGGTGACCTAAGTATTGAGTTTCAGCCCAAGCATCAGTCCTTCCAATGAATATTCAGGACTGATCTCCTTTAGGATGGACTGGTTGGATCTCCTTGCTGTCCAAGGGATATGGTAACCCTGTACAAGTTTCAAAAATGAACTGCTATCAAAAATTTTTTAAAAAACCTTCCAAACTGAACAGTCACAGCCCTCAGATGTTGGTAATAACTGCACACCTGAAAATCATTTTTAGTGTACACAATACTGCAAGGAGATCAAACCAGTTAATCCTAAAGGAAATCATCCCTGAATACTCATTGGAAGGGCTGATGCTAAAGCTGAAGCTCCAATACTTTGGCCACCTGATGCAAACAGCCAACTCATTTGAAAAGACCCTGATGCTGGGAAAGATTGAAGGCAGAAGGAGAAGAGGGAGACAAAGGATGAGATGGTTGGATGGCATCATGAATTCAATCGACATGAACTTGGGCAAACTCTGGGAGATGGTGAGGGACACGGAGACCTGGCATGCTGCAGTCCATGGGGTCACAAAGAGTCAGACACGACTTGGTGACTGAACAACAAATCCTGCAAATACAGAGAGAACCACTAAAGGTATAAATACCATAGGAAATAAAATGCAAATGACTGATTCAGTGTTCATTTGCAGACAGTAGTTTAAAAGGCAAAAGCCCCTACCACTGAGAAACAAGCAGAAAGAACAAGAAAAGGAGGAGGGGGAAGGAAATGAGGAATTGGGGGGGAAAGGAAGAGATGGAAAAGGAGAAGGAGGGGGAAGAATACATAGCAACTGGGCCGTGGACAAGGAGCAGTGATCTTAGTGCTGATGGACCCCTGAAAAAGGCAGCCAGCAACACAGCCACTGGCAATGGAGGGATGACTTGAAGGACAGATATCCCAATAGAGAAAAAATGGCCAGGCTATGCAAACAATCTGAACAGATCCAGGGAGGGAAAAACCAATCTGACAGACCTTAAGGGCTCCTTAATTATGCACTGTGCCATGTGAGGCCACAATTCAATTGTCCATTCAGCACTATTATATGTCAGACCAGTAGAAGTAAGGTTCAGCTTCAGATTGCAAAGCATTTATTACTCTTTGGGGAGGCTTGAAGCAGGAGACAGAGCAGGATGCTAACTGCATAGAGGCATCTCTGTAAGACACTACAGGAGAAAGAGGAAGAGCTCTCTGGCAATACAGTGGGAAGGGCAACGCCTGGAGCTGTGAAATGCAGTAGCCTTGGAAGGCAACTAACCCTGGTGCCTGGGAGGGGATGGGAATGGTTTCACAAAGAAAGTGACTTCTCAGCTGGATCTGAAAGGCAAGAAGGAGCTGGAGAAGAGGGGAAGGGATACTGCTGTCCATGAGAATAGCACGTACAAAGGAAGTGAGCTATGAGAGACTTGGGCTGCTCATGTGACTGCATGTATTAACAGCTCCCTGTGACCGAAGAGTAGGATAATCAGAATGAATTGGCTGGAGATGACGCCGGACAGGCAGGCAGGGGCAGGGACAAGGCCTTAAAGGTCATGCTTATTTGCGTTTTTCCTGGTGCTGCCAGCTTTTCTAAATGAAGTTCCATAACCACTAAGAGTTATTTACCTCATCCTTACACATCTCATAATTGTTATTTAATCACTAAGTCATGTCCGACTCTTTTTGACCCCATGGACTGTAGTTCGCCAGGCTCCTCTGTCCATGGGATTTCTCAGGCAAGAATACTGGAGTGGGTTGCCAGGGGATCTTCCCAACCCAGAGATTGAACTCACATCTTCTTCTGCTTGGCAGGTAGATTCTTTACCACAGAACACCTGGGAAGCCCACATCTAATAATACCCTAAAAATACAACCTTGTTAGAGTACATTACTAAGAGGGATTTTTTCTTTTTCTTGAAGTATAGTTGATTTATAATGTTTCAGGTATACAGCAAAGTGATTCAGTTATATATATATATATGTACACACATTCTTCAGATTTTTTTCATTATAGGTTTTACAAGACAATGAATATAATCCCCTGTGCTTTACAGTAGGTCCCTGTAGTTCCTTTTATATATAGGAGTATATGTCTGTTAATCCCAAATTCCTTATTTTTTCCTCCCTGCCTTTCCCCTTTGGTAACCATAAGTGTATTTTCTAGATTTGTGAGTTTCTGTTTTGTAAGTTCATAATTTTTTAGATTCCACATATAAGTGATACAGTATTTGTCTTATTTCACTTAGTATGATAATCTATAGGTCCATCTATGTTGGGACAAATGACATTTCATTCTTTTAATGGCTGAGTAGTGTTCCATGGTATGTATATACCACATCTCTTTATCCATTGCTTTGTTGATGGACATTTAGGTTGCTTACACACGTTGGCCATTGTGAATAGTGTGGCAGTAGACATTGGGGTGCGTGTATCTTTTCAAATTAGAGTTTTCATCTTTTCTGGATATATGCCCAGGAGTGGGACTGCTGATCACATGGTAGTTCTTTTTTAATTTTTTAAGGAACATCTATATTGTTCTCCATAGTGAAAGTGAAGTCGCTCAGTTGCTCAGTCATGTCCGACTCTGTGATCCATGGACTGTAGCCCACCAGGCTCCTCTGTCCATGGGATTTTCCAGGCAAGAATACGGGAGTGGGTCGCCATTTCCTTCTCCAGGGGATCTTCCCAATCCAGGGATCAAACCCGGGTCTCCCACATTGTAAGCAGATGCTTTACCATCTGAGCCACCTGGGAAGTTGGCTCCATAGTGGGTTAACAGTGTGGGAGGGTTCCCTTTTCTCCACACCCCAAGAAGGATTTTCTTAATCATGTTATGTCATCTTTTTACTAAGGAAGATACAAACATAACACACTTTAATAATATTTCCAATTTTTATGAAAGTAAAATGGTCTTAAAGTAAAGTTGTGAAGTTGCTCAGTCGTGTCCGATTCTTTGTGACCCCACGGACACCAGGCTCCTCCGTCCGTGGGATTTTCCAGGCAAGAATACTGGAGTGGGTTGCCATTTCCTTCTCCAGGGATTCTTCCTGACCTAGGGATCGAACCCAGGTCTCCCGCATTGTAGACAGATGCTTTACCATCTGAGCCACCAGGGAAGTCCAACATCATAGTTTACTAACATCATAGTTTTTAAAATGGTCTTAAATGGTCTTAAAAGTAATGTGTTAACTTTTACTATTGGATTCTCAGTCTTTAGGGTGGCCAGATTAACATGATATTGCTATAAATTCAATGATTAGTGTAATTATGGAAAACATCAACATTTTAACACATTTTCATATTGGGCTATAGCAAAAGACTGTCAAGCCACATACTTTAAAGTGCTTCTAGGCATATTTTATAGGATTTGAGAGCAGAATTCAGCCCATTTCATGGACACACAACAGCTGGAATGCAAGCTCCAAGAAGGTAGAAACTGTTCACCAGGATATCTTCTGCACACAGTAGGAGCTTGGAGGTGCTGGTATTGCTCTGTACACTGCAGGCTGAACGGCAGGCTCAGTGTGGATATTATACAATATGCACAACCATGTGCTATGGCTCTCTAGATACTAGACACACCACACACATCCTACCTACCTACTGAAGAAATCATCACATTTCGTACAAATTTAGAAAACAGTCATTTAATTTTCAAATGATGAATGAAGCACTAAAAGTGCCTGGCTCCGTGTTAATGTTACAAAAGTTTAAGCCCCCTCAGGACCAAAAAAATGTATTTTATTAGTCTTTGTACTCCTGGCATGTAATGAGTTTTCAGTGAGTATTGAATGAATGAATTAAAAAGACTGGCATTTCTGTGGTTCTAAATGTAGCTGATGAAGGGTGTCCTAGAGTTAACTAAGTAATTACTAGAGTCATTCAGTTATTCCACTTTTTGTATTGATTGTTGTGACCCTTTCTGGCCTACCTCAACCTCAGCCTGTCCCCTTTCAACTTTGCTGCTTGTTTGAAAAGGTAATCTACATAATCTGACATAAAAGGAACCACTTTTGGCCAAAAGCATACGACCACCTGTACCTTCTTCCAAGTATTTCCACACAAGCTCTGGAAGTCCGTTTGTGGAACAACATAAGGCATAAAGCTTGAACAGCATTTGTATGGACTCTTATTGTTAACTGTCTACCTCTATCCGCATCATCAATCCCCAGCCCATCTTATTAACAGAACATTCTCACACCAATAGAGAAGAAACACAGTACAAGCCACTGAAGGCCTTGTATGAGTAGAATTATTTTTCATCAGCATTTCCTATTTGATTTCTTCCAGATCATTTAAAATTGTACTAACCACCAATGGCAGAGACAAAACAAAACCTAGGTTTGTAAAATGTAGTCAAATAGGAACTAAAAAGGGAAAGAACGAGACATGAAGCCAAATTATCTATCTCATTTCCTCCTATGTGCTAATTTAAAATTTGCTTAAGGGTCATGACTTTTGATGTGCTCCTTGCATGATATCTGACTTCTTTCATGAAAAGGGAAAGGTATGACAAAGAAGCAGCTGTTGCTAGCGGTGAAAAAGTAGAAAAGGGAGCGAGGCCAGTCTGTCAAATATAATCACCTTACAGAGGTTCTCTGAACCCTGCTGTCCTTTTCTGCCATGCTAATGGAAGGCTCCCTGGGCTTAGAGGAGAGACAAAGACAGTGAATAGTTATTGCAGCCATAAAGTAGGAAGTTTCAATGTCTTTGGACTTCAGATGGTAATTTCCAGCAATGAATGAATTCAGAGGGAACTATGTCACCTCTTCATTCTGCTAATGCTGAAACGCATCAAATCTAATGCCAACATAGGCATTGCCCCAGCCCCCACTAAATCTTACCACTTTAGAGACAGTCTGCAAATGAACTTGGAAATGCTCACTGAACCTGTGATGCTGGATCAAGGAGTGGGGGGAGATGGTAAAGGAGGTGGGGTGCAAAGTGACTCAGAACAAAAGAAGGTCATTATTTCAGGAAGTTCAAGGGCAGGATAATGTTTATTTTCTTCACATCTGGAAGGGTGTGTTATTTTTTCACTCATTCCTAAATTTCAAGGAAAGAATTTCATTCTGTCAAAATGCCATTGCTTAAAAAAAATAGGTTAAGTTAGCTGTTTGACAGTTAAGTGAGTTAAGGGGACAGGTGTTTGGAATAAGATTTAAGATTAAGATTTCCTCTTCCAAAAGAGGAAATATACTCAAAATAATATATACAAATAAACTGGTATGAAAAGGGGCAATTTGTCATTAAAAAGAAAAAAAAAACCTACAGGAAAGAAAATAGGAAAAGAGTAATCTCATTGAATCATTAACTTCAATGATCTGGTTTAGGCAAAATCAGTTTTTAAGAAATGCACAATTGGCAAATATTCTCTCACATGTAGTGAATGGCCTAAGGATGCATCTGCTGTTTCTCCTTTTGAGAAGAAGAGCATGGCCCTCAGGAACCCTTCACTATGATTTGCATTTTTAGTGATAGTTTAGTAAGGTCTTCGCAAAATAACCCTGTTTGCCAAAGCATAAATTTCTATTTAGTCATATGCACAGGCAAAATAAATAGCTACTTAATGGCATCATATGAAAAGCATTTATTCAAAAATACTTTAGAAAAAAGTATATAAAATGTAGTCTATATCACCATTATGGAATCCAAACCAGGAAGGACCTCTTTAAATCCCACTGGATTGCATCTGGTGTCATACTTATGTGATTAGACCCTCAGCTTCCCCAACTGCAATGCAACTGCCTTGATCAGAGCAGTGCCCACACTGTAGTATCAGTCCTTGAATCTTCAGCATTTAGGCTAGAAGAATACCCTCATGCCTATCTTACAATTTGTATCTATCAATTTTAATATTTTAGAACACTCTATTCTTTGATATACATAATGGGAAGAGAAAAAAGAAAATATCAGGAAGACTGATAAACTGTTAATTTGTGCTTTTTGCTGTTAGAATGTCTAAATTCCAGAATTGCATTTATATAGAATATTCCTAGTTACTGCTCTTAAACAGAAACATTTAAAGAATATTTTTATCCCCTTATCCATTTATCTCTATGCAGCAGCATAGTTCCTGCCATGCTTTATTTGGTTCTCTTCACAAACTTACCAGTGCCCACAATGGACCTGGCATGAGCTCACTGGCACAGTCCCACTTTAAGAAGTTCTAATTCTCAATTGCAAAATGAAGCTGCCTTCAAAATACTAGCATAATTGGCAAATCAAATTTCCTCCAATAATTAAATGCACATGAAAAACAAATGACTGTTGACCTCTTTAGTTGGCACCCACTATTTTGGATAATTTCTTGGCTGGTATTTGCCATATGCAGATCTGAGTCTTTTTTTTTTCCTTTTGTGATAATGGATATGTTAGGAAAGCTTATTTAAATGGGAGACATTAATATAGACTGGGGAGACAGCCCTAAAAAATGATGCATTCAGGGCAGTGGTAGAGAGAAGAGGGAAACCTTCAGCTTATGGACACGGAGAAATTGTTACTTATAATCAATCCCACTAATAAAACCATGAGCCAAGGAAACTAGCCAAGGAGCTGAAGGCCACGACAATATTCAGTTGCCAACCAAAGCCCACTTGGCCAATCGCTGATGGAGGTCAGCAGCACCATGAGGAATGTAAATTCAATGTTCTGTATTCAGGCAAGTACAGTTCGTAGTACAGACATTGTATTTACACAGCCCAAAATGCCATTTACAGTGAGATTGCTTGAAGGATATGCAAAGTCTACAATAGTCACATAGTCTACCTTATTTAAATTTGCTCAGTCCACCAGTCAACCACTCCAATTATTAGGTCCCTGTTTGTATAAGATTTTCTTTTCTCATGACAATTAATTTGACTATCCTTCCTATTTGGAGTAAGTGGGTGGAGAGGGTTTGGAGTTGCTGGATTAGTGTGCATGCTAAGGCGTTTTAGTCGAATCCGACTCTGCGACCCTAGGGACTATAGTCCACAAGACTCCTGTGTCCATGGGATTCACCAGGCAAGAATACTGGAGTAGGTTGCCATTTCCTCCTCCAGACCAAAATGGAATGATCTGAATGCTAAGTGGTGACTGTCTTCACTGTCAAACTGTTAGACTGATACAGACAGTGAACTACTGAAAATCAGAATCACAGGCATTTGAGTAGTGACGATGACTAACATTGTCAGCCCGTCCTGCATTTCCCTAGAGGGAATAGCTGCCTACTTAGATATTTTTCAGGGAAATAAAAGGCCTCAAGACTGAAATACAATTTTTTTCCCACTGATTAGCCAAGAAGAGTAAAAAGGCAAAAGGGGTCTCTGGAAGAGCATGGAGTACCCATAAAAGCAACTTCAACTACTTGAGTATTTTACCTAGGGCAAGCTCTAATGAGGGGATAATATTGAGAGACCACAAAGGGATGATTTTGAATCCCAAAGTGGAATCAAATGTACAGACTAAGCCTAAGTAATAACCAATTTTCTCAGAATTGCACAAAGTTCTTTACTTACTAAATGTCCCTCAGTTCAGTTCAGTTCAGTTGCTCAGTCGTGTCCGACTCTTTGTGACCCCATGAATCGCAGCACGCCAGGCCTCCCTGTCCATCACAAACTCCCGGAGTTCACTCAGACTCAAGTTCATTGAGTCAGTGATGCCATCCAGCCATCTCATCCTCTTGTCTTCCCCTTCTCCTCCTGCCCCCAATCCCTCCCAGCATCAGTTTTTTCCAATGAGTCAGCTCTTCGCATGAGGTGGCCAAAGTACTGGAGTTTCAGCTTCAGCATCATTCCCTCCAAAGAAATCCCAGGGCTGATCTCCTTCAGAATGTCCCTAGATATTTTAAATTTATTACATACTGATTTTAATATAGACTGCAATATGTGTGTGCATCATTTACATATAAAAGTAAGCAAACCAAGTAGTTTGCACACATGTACACATGTGCGTGCACAAACACAATTACAGTTGGCTAATTCTAAGCTCAAATGTACACACATCTTTTTAAAAAAGTTTTTCATTGGATTCATACAGAATTTTTCCCTCTTAAAATCAGAGCTAGAAAATTCTATATGAACAAACAAAAAACATTGAATTTCTCTTCATTCTTTCTTAGCTTCAAAGTTAAAGGACTAAAGTTATTTTACATTTACAGTATTATTAGTTCACTAGTTTCTTCAAAGAACTGTTTTTTAAAGGACCACCCAGAAGATTCAACTAATTGAGGAAGCAATCTTCAGTTTACTTGAAAAGAAAGACTGCATGGGACACATTTCCTGGCACCAGTTCTCTGTCATATGTTTCGACTGGATATAATGCAAAGGACAATCTTAAAATTTAAAAATAACTTGGTCTTTTCTTTCTGTTCCTAAAACACCCAAAGCAAGAAAACAGTTAAGAATTTCTGATACGTTTTTCAGAGAGATTATTTTATAATTTGAGGTTTAGTAATGCCAGGAAAAAAAAAATGAACCACCCAAGGAGATCATAAAAGCCGAAGTCACAGATGTAGAAACAGGTTTTTAGCACTGTGATGAGTTACTGAGTTTGGGGAAAGTGTAAGATGTTATTCAAAGTGAATTATTTAGGCCATGGAATTCTCATTAGGTCATGAGAGAAACATCTGTAAATGGAAACTAAAAGGTTTTATGAAAAGTATTTGAGGAATACATTAGAAGCTAGAATAACAAAAGTGTAATGGTAGAATTAAATTAGAAATCAGTAACAAAAATACATGTGGAATATATCCATGTATTAGGAAACTAGTCTATAAACCTCTAAACAACCCAAGGTTCATAGAAAAAAATCAAAAGGAACATTAAAAATTATTTTCAACTGAATGAAAGTGAAAACATTAAAATTTGGGGGTTTCAACTGGAGCATTATGTAGTGAAAATTTATAGCTTTACATACCTGCAATAGAAAAGAATAAAAGTTTCAGGTCAATGACTTCAGATTCCACCTTAAGAACCTAGAAACTGAAGAGTACTTGAAAAGCAGAAGAAAGAACAATAAAAATCAGCACAGAAATCAATGAAGCAGAAAGCAGAAACAATGAGAAAATCAATGAAAACAAAAGACAGTTTCATGAAAAGATCAATAAAAGTGATAAACCTCTATCCAGGCTAACCTGATAAAAGATAAATTTATTAATAGGACTAACCATACCCACGTGTTGGATAGGATATAGAGCAACTGGAACTCTCTAACACACTGCTGGAGAGAATGTAAAATGGCACGATCGCTTTGGAAACTGGCTGTTTATTAAATAAAAACATAAACATTCCTACCGTATACCAGGCATTCCACTCTGAGGTGTTTACTCCAGAGAAATGACATATGTCTATACAAAGACTTATGCATTAATATTCACATCTGCTTTATTTGTAGTGGTCTAAAATGGAAACACCCTAAATGTCCATCAACAGATGAATGGATAAAAAACTGGTATCCAGATGGAAATACGATTCAGCATAAAAAGGACTGAACTACTGCTATTCACAATAACGTGAATCAAGTTCAAACAAATGATGCATGAATGAAGCCAGATTTTTTTAAGAGAATGTAACAATGATTTTTTATATAAAATTCTAGAAAGTGCAGACTAATTTTCAGTGACAGAAAGTAGACAAGTATTTGTGCACAAGGAAGAGGGAGAGGGGAAGGATTACAAAGGGATCATAGAAAACTTTCTGGGTGATGAACATTTTTATTATCTTAATTGTAGTGATGGTTTTATAGGCATACACACACACGAAGCTGATTTTTTGTGCATTTTGAACATGTCCTTTTTATTGTATGTTGATTGTGCCTGGAGAAATATCAATAACCTCAGATATGCAGATGACAACACCCTTATGGCAGAAAGTGAAGAGGAACTAAAAAGCCTCTTGATGAAAGTGAAAGAGGAGAGTGAAAAAGTTGGCTTAAAGCTCAACATTCAGAAAACCAAGATCATGGCGTCTGGCCCTATCACTTCATGGGAAATAGATGGGGAAACAGTGGAAACAGTGTCAGACTATTTTTTGGGGGCTCCAAAATCACTGCAGATGGTGATTGCAGCCATGAAATTAAAAGACGCTTACTCCTTGGAAGGAAAGTTATGACCAACCTAGATAGTATATTGAAAAGCAAAGATATTACTTTGCCAATAAAGGTCCGTCTAGTCAAGGCTTTGGTTTTTTCAGTGGTCATGTATGGATGTGAGAGTTGGACTGTGAAGAAAGCTGAGCGCAGAAGAATTGATGCTTTTGAACTGTGATGTTGGAGAAGACTCTTGAGAGTCCCTTGGACTGCAAGGAGATCTAACCAGTCCATCCTAAAGGAGATCAGTCCTGGGTATTCATTGGAAGGACTCATGCTGAAGCTGAAACTCCAATACTTTGGCCACCTCATGCGAAGAAATGACTTATTGGAAAAGACCCTGATGCTGGGAGGGATTGGAGGCAGGAGGAGAAGGGGACGACGGAGGATGAGATGGTTGGATGGCATCACTGACTCGATGGACATGAGTTTGGGTAAACTCTGGGAGTTGGTGATGGATAGGGAGGCCTGGCGTGCTGCGATTCATGGGGTCACAAAGAGTCGGATACGACTGAGTGACTGAACTGAACTGACTGTGCCTTAATAAATGTTAAAAGTAATCACCCATAATTCCAACTGTGATTAATTGTGGTTGCATCTTATTGCATACTTGTCCAAACATTTTAGTCAAAAATGCTTTTCATTTTTGCTGAAATGGAACCAAATTGTATGGCTTTTAAAAAGTGATTTTTTAAATTGAGTATATAATGGGCATCTTGTCGTTTCATTAAATTCTCTTTTACATCATTTTAATACCTGCATGTTACATTATTATGTGTGTCAGACATATTTTTTTTTGTTTGTTTTTTGTCTTGAGATTTTATTCAACTTTTTATTTTATTTTGGAGTATCATGGCATCTGGTCCCATCACTTCATGGAAAAGATGGGGAAACAGTGGAAAGAGTGCCTGATGAACTATGGATGGAGGTTCGTGACATTGTACAGGAGACAGGAATCAAGACCATCCCCAAGAAAAGAAATGCAAAAAAGCAAAATGGCTGTCTGAGGAGGCCTTACAACTAGCTATAAAAAGAAGAGAAGCGAAAAGCAAAGGAGAAAAGGCAAGATGTACCCATTTGAATGCAGAGTTCCAAAGAATAGCAAGAAGAGATAATAAAACCTTCCTCGGCGATCAGTGCAAAGAAGTAGAGGAAAACAATAGAATGGGAAAGACTAGAGATCTCTTCAAGAAATTTAGAGATACCAAGGGAACATTTCATGCAAAGATGGGCTCGATAAAGGACAGAAATTGTAGGGACCTAACAGAAGCAGAAGATATTAAGAGGTGGCAAGAATACACAGAACTGTACAAAAAAGATCTTCACGATCCAGATAATCGTGATCACTCACCCAGAGCCAGACATCCTGGAATGTGAAGTCAAGTGGGCCTTAGAAAGCATCACTGTGAATAAAGCTAGTGGAGGTGATGAAATTCCAGTTGAGCTATTTCAAATCCTAAAAGATGATGCTGTAAATGTACTACACTCAATATGTCAGTAAATTTGGAAAGCTCAGCAGTGGCCACAGGACTGGAAAAGGTCAGTTTTCATTCCAATCCCAAAGAAAGGCAATGCCAAAGAATGCTCAAACTATGGCACAATTGCACTCATCTCACATGCTAGTAAAGTAATGCCCCAATTTTCCAAGCCAGGCTTCAGCAATAGGTGAACCGTGAACTTCCAGATGTTCAAGCTGGATTTAGAAAAGGCAGAGGAACCAGAAATCAAATTGCCAACAACTGCTGGATCATCGAAAAAGCAAGAGAGTTCCAGAAAAACATCTGTTTCTGCTTTATTGACTATGCCAAAGCCTTTGACTATGTGGATCACAATAAAGTGTGGAAAATTCTGAAAGAGATGGGAATACCTGACCTGCCTCTTGAGAAACCTGTATGCAGGTTAGGAAGCAACAGTTAGAACTGGACATGGAACAACAGACTGGCTCCAAATAGGAAAAGGAGTACGTCAAGGCTATATATTTTCACCCTGCTTATTTAACTTATATGCAGAGTACATCATCAGAAACGCTGGGCTGGGAGAAGCACAAGCTGGGCTCAAGATTGCTGGGAGAAATATCAATAACCTCAGATATGCAGATGACACCACCCTTATGGCAGAAAGTGAAGAAGAGCAAAAGATCCTCTTGATGAAAGTGAAAGAGGAAAACGAAAAAGTTGACTTAAAGCTCAACATTCAGAAAACTAAGATCATGGCATCCAGTACCATCACTTCATGGCAAATAGATGGGGAATCAATGGAAACAGTGGCTGACTTCATTTTTTTGGGCTTCCAAATCACTGCAGATGGTGATTGTAGCCATGAAATTAAAAGACGCTTACTCCTTGGAAGGAACGTTATGAGCAACCTAGACAGCATATTAAAAAGCAGAGACCTTACTTTGTCAATAAAGGTCCATCTAGTCAAGGCTATGGTTTTTCCACTAGTCATGTATGCATGTGAGAGTTGGACTATAAAGAAAGCTGAGCAGAGAAGAATTGATGCTTTTGAACTGTGGTGTTGGAGAAGACTCTTGAGAATCCCTTGGACTGCAAGGAGATCTAACCAGTCCATCCTAAAGGAGATCAGCCCTGGGTATTCATTGGAAGGACTGATGTTGAAGCTGAAACTCCAATACTTTGGCCACCTGATGCGAAGAGCTGACTCATTGGAAAAGACCCTGATACTGGGAAAGATTGAGGGCAGGAGGAGAAGGGGACGACAGAGGATGAGATGGTTGGATGGCATCACCGACTCATTGGACATGGGTTTGGGTGGACCCTGGGAGTTGGTGATGGACAGGAAGGCCTGGTGTGCAGCAGTTCACGGGGTCGCAAAGAGTCGGACACGACTGAGCGACTGAACTGGACTGAACTGAAACCACCAAAGGCAGATAACCTTGAAGAAGATTCTTTTTTAACAAGAGTGTCCTAAAACTGTTTTGATGACTTTATATGGTGACTGTTATTAGACCGCCTTCCAGAGAGCCTGTTCATGCTGAATGACAAGCACTTTTCTAGCTGTCCTTAAGTAGCATATATACAGTTCAAACTGTAAATTATCAAGG
This sequence comes from Bos mutus, assembly GCF_027580195.1. Classification (NCBI taxonomy): domain Eukaryota; kingdom Metazoa; phylum Chordata; class Mammalia; order Artiodactyla; family Bovidae; genus Bos; species Bos mutus. The sequence continues at coordinate 14,861,903 of NC_091623.1, forward strand.
CCTAGGATGCCCTTGTTTTACTTCAAGGAGAAATCCTATGGGATGTGTCGAGCGTTGCTCTGCTCCTGAGCAGTCTTCCTTAATCAAAGGTTCATAGGCATTACACAGAGCATACGTGCAATTATATAAAAATCTCAACTTCACAGGTAGTCAATACACTGTAAGGCATTTTGTAAAGGCTTCGATAATTTCCAATAATATGTCAGGGTACAGATGAAGGGAAATATTTTTGTAGTTCATTCAAAATTAAGTTTCTTACACTATTCATGCATGCATGAAAAATTCAGATTTGTAACTCATGGGAACATTCTGTTATATAATGTGAAAGCAAAGAAATAACTAATTCCCAATATATTTAGTACTAAATCAATCCTGCTCCATAGTACAGGATAATAGGTTTAATTAACAGTCAACTGAAATATTGATAATAACAGGAGCATAATTCAACTATATTTCTACTTTAAAATCAAGAGCAGAACGTAGGAATTCTTGTGTTACTAGGTTGAAACAAATGCTTTACTTTACTTAAGATGATACTTTTCTATTGCTATACTGTGTAGAAGTAAGATTTTTCTTTTAAAGTGGGAAGCCTGACATTAGAGGTATTGCAGATGTGTCGTTTCTGAATGACCCTTTGCTTTCCATCAGTCTGAGGTGGCAGTTGCTGGCCTAGGGCAAATCCATTACCGTTCAGAATTTACAATTATTATTCAGGAGTCATAGGTTGTTGACTTCTTATCTTTAGCCTGGATATTGCAATACTGGTGCAGGCAGGGTGGACTGGGGTGAAGGGAAGCATTTTTTCAAAGAATGTACAGTAATGCAAATTATAATCACATTTTGAGTGCAGACTCAGTTGCTCAGTCGCATCCAGCTCTTCTGACCTCATGAATCTGTAGCCTCCTCTGTCCATGGAATCTCCAGGCTAGAATCCTGGAGCTGGTTGCCACTTCCAGGTGATCTTCCCGACCCAGGGGTCACACCTGCATCTCCTGCGTCTCCTGCAGTGGCAGTTGGATTCTTTACCACTGTTCCACTTGGGAAGTCCCAAGATCACATTTGCTTTATACCAACTACAATAAATTGTATTTTCTGTTAACATTTAGATCTCATATTCTTCAAGTTATATCATTTTACCTTTGGGAAATTAGTGTATTACCACTAATCATAACTATTTGACAAGCTAGGTTTCAGTTTTTGATATTCTAAGTTTAAGGATACAGATATTCAGGGATGGTACAATGCTGTTTTCATTCTGCTATCTGAAATAGTAACAACGTAATGAAATAAAATTACAATAAGAGTGCAGATGATCAATGCATTCTGTTTTCAAAAGAAAGGTTTTTGACTCCGCGCTGACATTTATTTTCCATTTCTCTGGTGCACTGGCTATTTGTTTAATAAAAGGAGACCTTTCCAGTGACAAGGACATTAGCACCATCAATCAAGAGGTTTGCTTAAGTCATGATAATATAAATGAAGTTTTTTTTTTTTTTTCTTTTAGAATTTCAAGACTCAAAGCTTAGTACTGGCAATGTGGCTAAGAAGCTAGAAGAAATAAAATGATATACAGAGTTTGGAACAATGTGCCCAGAATAACAAAATTTTACAGAACATAACATAATGTTTTGCATTTAGAAATAAATTGCTCAGATATGAACTGGGGAAGATATTGGACTTAATCAATATAACTTCACAGGGCAAAATGAGAACACATGGATGGAAGTTAAGGAAGCCAATTTTGTGCAATGTCAGAAAGAACTTCTTGGTAAGTCCTCTAAAAGTGAAATGAATTTCCTGTGAAATACCAGTGCTTTTTGCCCCTGCAGGTGTTAAAGCAGATCAACAAACATCTGTCAGTTATATTACACAAGGGATTCCTAGAGTGGGTGGAACACTGGAACCGATTAAGTCCTTTGAACTCTGATTCCCAATCTAACCTTTCGGGTCAGAACCCTTTAGGACATCAGATGGATAAACAATCTACTAAGAAGAAAGACATTTCAACAATGAAATACAGTATAAGAAATAGAAAAGTATGTAAGTAATGATGATGCAAATAAAAAATTAAGGAAGAATTGAGAGAAAAGTGACAAATTCTAGCTAGCAGTACAATGTCAGATTGCTTAGAGGAGTCCTTATATTAAGGATTATAGTGGGTGTCATAATTCAGGTGGGAAGGATAATGTGGTACAGGATTCCTGCCTGAAAGGAGGGCCCAAGCAAAGAATTAGAGGAGTAGATAGAACTCCAATATCTGAGAAGAGAAGAGAAATATTCTGGAGCTTTTAATTAATCAGAATCTTTGTGATAAATCTGTATTTACTTTGGCTGTCAAGAGTGCCTTAAATAGGTATAAGGTTGTAAAATGCCTGACATACGTCAAAAATAATGAAATCATGCCGTTTGAAGCAACATGGACCGATCTAGAGGTTATCATATCAAGTGGAGTGAGTCAGAAAGAGAAAGACAAATGCCATATGATATCACTAATTTGCAGCATCTAAAATATAACATAAATGAACTTATCTACAAGACAGAAACAGGCTTACAGACATAGAGGACAGACTTGTGGTTGCCAAGGGGGGAGGCGGGTTGGGGAGGGAAGGACTGGGAGTTTGGGTTTAGCAGATGCAAACTATTATATGTTATACATAGGATGGATAAACAATGAGGTCCGACTATGTAGTGCATGGAACTATATTCAATATCGTGTGATAAACCACAAAGGAAAAGAATATGAAAAAGAACGCATATGTGTATAACCGATCACTTTGCTGAATATATATATATATATTTATATGGTTTAAATCAACTTCTCAGTCATATTTATTTCTTCTTTATAATCTAAAATAATATTATATAGTGATAAAGATAGGAGCCTCCCAAATTGCTTCCAGAGTTTTCTTAGGTAGCAACAGAACTGTACAGCATCTGAACACAGACTGCAGGAATCGAGTCACCAGGTGGTATCTCTCTAGGCTTGAAGACTTCGTCTCAGAGAAAGTAGGCTGAGCATGAGATCCACCCAGAATATGATCAAGCCAAACCACTGCTTTTGGGCATTTTCCTAAAGTGAAAAGAGAAGCAAAATTTCCAACTCGCTAATTTCGCTACTTGTTAGTCTATCTAAAGTCTTTTGTTTCTGGAAGCTTTTAATATTCTCTTTGTTTCTGTCAGCAGTTTTTCTGTACCATGCCTGGCTGTAAGTTTCTTTCTTTCTTTCTTTTCTGGTTTTATCCTGTTGGGCTTTGTAGTGCTCCGTGAACCCCTGACAGGGATAGTCACAAGCTATTCTTTGGAAAAGATTGTTTCTGCCCTACTTGCTGACCTCGTGCTGGGACACCAGTCTATACCCCATATACGTTTTACACTTTTCTTCCCTTCAGGATCTTTCATCCTTTTTCTATAATGTCTCTGTCTGGTTATTTTTTCAGAACTACTTTCCAGTTTATTAATCATCTCCTCAGTGTGTCTAAATTATTTTGTAAACTCATGTATTGAGTTCTTAATTTTGGTTATTACATTTTCCCAGTTCTAGAGTTTCTACATGAATCATTTTCAGTAGTTTCCAGTTCTTTGCTAAAATTCTTCAGACCCAATTTCTTAAAAGAAACATAAAATCTGCATCTGATAACTCTAATATTTAGAGCTATTGATCCGTTTCTACTGTCTTCATTTTTCTGGTCATTTGATCCTGTCAACTGGGGTGTGGGATTCACTGCTAGATGAGAGATGAGGCTGGTAAGGGAAGCATGGGCGAATGCATTAGAAAGCAGCGAGACTAGAGATGCAGAGACCAATGGGTAAGGTTTACAGGCATGTAAGAAGACAAGCTGGCAATTAGGGATAAGGCTTTTACTAAGGAAATGGCAATCCACTCCAGGACTATTGCCTGGAAAATCCCATGGACAGAGGAGCCTGGTAGGCTATAGTCCATGGGGTCACAAAGAGTTGGACACGACTGAGCGACTTCACTCACTCACTCACTCACAATAGAGATTTTAGTGGGCTTCCTTCATAGCTCAGTTGGTAAAGAGTCTGCCTGCAATGCAGGAGACCCAGGGTCAGGAAGATCCCCTGGAGAAGGAAATGGCAATCCACCACAGCCTGAAAAATCCCATGGACAGAGGAGCCTGGAGGGCTACAGTTCATGGGGTCCCAAGAGTTGGACGACTTAGCGACTAAACCACCACCACCACCACCAATGGAGACTTTTAAAAACAGGTGTATATATCCAAGAGATTTTTATGGGCTAGAGTCTACATGATGATTCCCATGTTTCTGTTTTTGAAAACTGAAAGAAGAAAAAATGGTGCCATTTACTAAACTAGATAAAATTGAGGGAAGTTCAAATTTAGGAGAAAAAGAGTTGACTTGGGATTAGTGCAGTTGAGATGGCAGGCTGACTTCCTAGCTGTGAGAGGCTTGTGGTCTGTACATTCAGGAGAAAGTTCTGGGCCAAATATACAGCTCTGGATGTCATCTGCACACAGGTGTGTGTCACAGGGAGGAGTAGATGAAAGGGACAGGGAGGAGGTGGAGGTCAGGGTGGGGCGCCTCGGGCTGAAGCTATCAGAGCACAGAGCTGCCAGGAAGCAGGTGGGCCCTTGGAAGCCTGGAACAGGCCGAGATGGAGTTGGAAAAGAAGTCTGTGGTAACCAGGGGAGTGCATTGTCACAAAACTAAGGGTAGAGATCATGGCGAGGGGAACATGGTCACCAGAATGAAATGCGACTAAGAAAACATACCGAAAACAAGCAAATCATTGGTGACCCTGGTGAGCGTTTCGGTGGAATGAAGGGAGAAAGCAGGTTGTGGTGGGCTGAGGAGTGGACGGGTGAAGGGGTGGACAATGAGCAGAGGGAGTTTGTGAAGTCTGGCTCTGAGGAGGAGAAAGATGGGTAGATAGGATGCATGTGAGACTAGGGCATGTTTTCTAAGTTTAGGCCAAAAAGATATGACCATGATAAAATACCAATAGGAAGATATAACCAAAGTGGGAGAGGTTGAGGGATACAAGAAAAAAAAAAAAAAGCCTGCGTGCATCCTAAGTCGCTTCAGTCGTGTCCAACTCTTTGCGCCTGGAAGGACTGCCAGGCTCTTCTGTCCATGGGATTCTCCAGGCAAGAATACTGGAGTGGGTTGCCATGTCCTCCTCCAGGGAATCTTAAAAAAAAAAAAAAAGCCTAATTAACAGCAAATATGGGGGCCTCCCAGGTGGCACTAATGATAAAAAAACGAAACAAAAAAAAAAACCACCCACCTGCCAATGCAGGAGACCCAGGTTCAATCCCTGGTTTGGGAAGATCCCCTGGAGGAGAGCATGACAACCCACTCCAGTATTCTTGCCTGGAGAATCCTATGGACAGAGGAGCCTGGTGGGCTACAGTCCATAGGGTTTCAAAGAATTGGATAGGACTGCAGAGACTTGGTACACAGCACGCACGATAGCAAACATCTGAAGACTGGAGGATTCAGGATCTAGAGCTCAAGGGGCAAGGTCTGCCTGAGATGCTTAGAAGCTAGGTAGAGAGATCCTTTCCCGTTTTCCTATCAGAAGGGAAAAGTCAGGAGATCGTTTTGGTGGCAAGACAGGGAGAGGGTTCTTTACAGATGGTTTCTCTTTTTAGTGCCAATCAGGGGGGCTTGGATATCTGCTGTAGGGAAAAAGCAAAAACTTTCAAGCAATATGGTAGAACAGCCACATAGCATTAATGATCCGGCTGAAGTCAGACACCATGAAGTCGTTCAGTGGCTGCGTTCTACAGGGTGATATGAGTTTGCCCATCAGTTCCCAGCAGTTTGGAGCAGTTGCAGAGGAAGTCGACTGTTAGATGTATCCTGAAAAAGGATTTGGGGCTGGTGGGTCCCTCTGCAGACAACAGGACAAGGCTAAGGAGAACGTTGGCAAGTGTGACGGACAGTGGAGAAGCAAGTGAAGATGAAAGGGAAGAAGTAGGTAGAAGAAACGGAGAAGTGTGCAATGGAGGTCCCAGGACAATTTGATGAAACAGAGTCTGGGACTCCAGATTTCCTATTTTGGGTGACTGGGATTTGATGATTATTAATTTATATATAAGAAGACCGGTTTTCTTGAGACAGTCTTGGTTTATACCTGTTTTGCTGAAGTAATTGCTAAGTTTCACCCCATTTCACTTTCAAAAGTGTCCTTGTTTGTATAATAAATTAAATGTCTTGGTATTTATATAGAGATTATATGGAACAGGCGTGGAAGAAGGGAGATAATTAGTTTAATTTTGGACATATTGAGTTCAAGGAATTTATAGGAATTCAGGTTTAAAGGTCAAGTAGATCAAACATTTGGGCAGATACAACCTATACTCACCCATAATACATAAATCAGTATAGTACTAATTGACTTATAATTTAGTGATTATCTCAAATGATATACTAATCTGCAGATAATACATTAAATTCCTAGAAAACATTTGCTTGAGGGCTTTTTCTTGGTATTAAAGTATGTGGTATTTGTGTGTGAAATGAAAAATATTAATCACGTGAGAAACAATTTTAACACTGACCAATTTGTCAATCTGGTATAAGGTATTAATGGACCGAGTTCAATTGAGTCATACCTCAAAGCGCCACAAGGTGGCAGCACAACTACACTATGATACATAATTAACACGGGGAAAGATTCCTACCAGATATTCTGCAGGTAGAACATTTAAGAGTTTATAGCCATTGGACATTATAAGTGCGTGCATGCTAAGCCGCTTCAGTCGTGTCCGACTCTGTGCGACACTATGGACTGTAACCCGCCAGGCTCCTCTGTCCAAGGGATTCTCCAGGCAAGAATCCTGGAGAGGGTTTCCATGGCGGCCTCCAGGGGATCTTCTCTACCCAGGAATTAAACCTGGGTCTCTCATGTCTCCTGCCTTGGCAGGTGAGCTCTTTACCACTAGTGCCACTACATTATATAAATGTTTCTAAATATATGCCTTTTAATTTAAAAGTAATTATTTGTTTTATCATTATTGCCAATTGGAAGATGTGAAAATTAAAAAGTTTTATTTTTAAATATGTACATTATTTTTAAATATTTTAAACAGATTAAGACATATGATGTCCCTATTCCCTGGTGGCTCAGTGCTTAAAAAGTCCATCTGTAATGCAGGAGACATGGGTTCGATCCCTGAGTGGCAAAGATCCCCTGGAGAAGGAAATGGTAACCCACTCCAGTATTCTTGCCTGGGAAATCCCATGAACAAGCCTGGTGGGCTATAAAAGTCCATGGGGTCATGAAAGAGTTGGATGCAACCTAGTGACTTAACAACAAAAGACATGATCACTGATATACATTTATGGGCATTCTTAAGATAGCTGTTCATATGGCTTCCCTGATGGCTCAGATGGTAAAGAATCCACCTGCAAGGTAGGAGACCTGGGTTTGATCCCTGGGTCTTGGAAGATCCCCTGGAAGAGGACGTGGTAACCCACTCCAGTATTCTTGCCTGGAGAATCCCCATGGACAGAGGAGTCTGGCAGGTTACAGTCCATGGGGCCACAAAGAGTTGGACATGACTGAGTGACTAAGCACACACGGTATATCATACACTAGCTATAAATGTCTTATAAATTTGCATTTTGATTGGTATATTGTAGTTAGATAATTTTATTTATAGTATCTTTTTAATACATTTATCTCACTAGTGAACATACACTTAGTAACTTCATTCATTGGCCTTTGGGAGGAAAGCATTCAGAAATCTCATGAAGAAACTCTTGTTTGCCATATTCTAGCTATAGCGACACAAATGGAGGTAGGTATGGTTATCTGATTTAGCCAATGGATAGTACAGGATACCCGGTTAAATTTGAACTTCAGCTAAACAGCAAGTAATCTCTTTAATATAAGTATGGTACCATACAATATTTGGGACATATGTATACTAAAAATTAGTCAATTCCTCATTATATTTTACGTGGTACCCCAAGTAGGGAGCAATAAGAGGGAGAAGAATTGGGGGGTGGGGGGAAAGCAAGCTGTGGAGAAATCCAGGATTCTGGGCTCCAAATCTGACCTACTATTCAGATGTCTTCAGGACCAAGGAAAAGAATCATAAATGGACTTGAACTAGGCTGCATTCTGTGGTGAACTCATTTATATGTTAAGCTAAACAACATGGGCTAGGGTTAATCAAGCACTCTGGTGAATTACCATCTACACCACACATTGATTACTGATTTTCAAACAACAAAACACGACAACATATATTTAAAGCTAGCTCAGTTTTGGACAAAATTGAATAAATAACTGCAATTCAGACATTTTGGGGTCTTACCCACATTCAGGGTTATCATTATGAAAATCTGTCATTAGAGCATGAAGGCTCGGAAAGGCCATTTTAATTTTGTTTAATCAACAAGCATGCCTGGCACCTTCTGTGTGCAGAGGACTGACTGAGACTGTGAGTATAAGGATTAATAAGACACTGATGTAATTCATCTTGGTAGCCATTTATCGTTGATAAAATAAAAGTTAAAATCGTGTACAAATCATGGCAAAGTCATTCTTACCATTCCGCCCCCCAGGTTTTGGTCCTTGATCAACTGTTTCTCCCTTTGTTCCTCCCTAGAATGATCTCCTTTCTCTTCTGTGTGATCTTCAAATATCATTTTAATACTCAAGACTTCCAAATATCTATTCCAGCCATGACTTCTCTGCTCTGCCTAAGTATGTACATTTAACTGATATGAGTTCCTGGCTGTCCCATGAGCACTTCCTAAATTAGACTTACAGTTTACTTCCAGAAAATTTTATTCTTCGTTTATTCCCAATCTTAGTTAATTGCAGTTCTCTTCCTGTTCTCCTCTGCCCTTCAGACATTCACACAATCTCAACTTCTGTCCCCCATCCAATCAGAGTATCCTTACTAGATCGTGTGTCTACTGTTCCATGTCCTTTCTAAACTCATTTCCTTCCTCCAGCCTCAATTGCCTTAACTTTAGAAATTTATTAAAATTATCAATTAATTTTATTTACATTATTTTATACCAATAATTATATTTTTAAATCTGAGAAGAGTTTACGATTTTAATGGCATTAAAAGGTAAAAATAAGACTGATAAGGAAACACAGGCAGAGTCAGAGAATGGCCTGGGGTTGGGAGGTGTTCAGATGTCTGAAATACAGACACTTGGAAGAGAAGGCAGGGAAACCCCTCAAGCTTCCCATTCAGCACAGTGCTAGGCACTGATGGAAACAACTGGAAGCATTTATAAGGCGCCCACTGAACGTTCTGCAGAAGATTCTTGAGAGTCCCTGAGCTGTAAGGAGATCAAACCAGACAATCCTAAAGGAAATCGACCCTGAATATTCATTCAATGGAAGGACTGATGCTGAAGCTGAAGCTCCAATACTTTGGCCACCTGATGCGAAGAACTGACTCACTGGAAAAGACCCTGATGCTGGAAAGATTGAGGGCAACAGGAGAAGGAGGCGACAGAGGATGAGATGGTTGGATGGCATCACTGACTCAATGGACATGAGTTTGAGCAAACTCCAAGCCTGGCATGCTGCAGGCCATTGGCATGCTGCAGTCCATGGGGTTGCAAAGAGTCAGACACAACTCAGTGACTGAACAACAACAGCAGAACAACATCAACTCTGAACCTTAGGCATTCATATCCTCCAGCGAGATGAATAATGCAGGTCAAAGGTCACATTCCTCTAGACTGCAGGGAAGAAGGGGAAGGAAACAAAGTCTTTCAATCTGGGTCATTAGTCCTAGCAATTTAAAAAGTGATGAACACATCTTTATAAGACCAGCCCAGTATCTTACAGGAGCATCAGTGGTGGCGTAATCAAAGGAGTATAATTAAGAAAAACATAAATAAATCTGAAACAACTAATAACATGACTACCCTTATGCCCTATATCAACTATAAAATGGGAAATATTTAAACAAATGATTCTGATCGGTGTAACTTTTAAAAAGCCAAGGCAAATTTTCAGTTTTATTTCCAAGTAGTTTTCCAGAATCTATAATCAGCATAGATGTTGAAATTTCTCAAAATCCATTGGAAAGTATCTCAGCATACATTTTAGAAAGATGCTGGCTTTGATCCATTTTGTCAACGTGATGGCTGATACCTGTCCTTGTCTTATAGCCTATCCCTGTCTTCCTCCTTCAGTAACTTGACTCAGAGGAGTTCTGGACCACATATGTGGATTCTCACTGCTCCGTCGCTGTATTTGGGGTGACATAAGGGCTCAAACAACAGAACATGAGAAGCTATAAGTGGTTTACCTGTCCAGAGGCAGCCACCCAAGCTTGGTAGTTAAGGGCTAAGAGGACTCAAGCAAAGAGAACAGGAAGGTTCAAAAGGAGGGGTCATGATGCCCCTTGCAACGGGGGAGGGGAGTTTGTGTCCGGGCAAAGCACTGAGGGGAGGGTGGAAGGACAGGTTGATCAGGCCAGGGGTTAACTGGACCCAAGATCCTGTGTGTTTCTAGAAACAGGCCTTGAGGGAATCTCTCTGGCCTCACATATGGAATGGGGATAACAGAGATTGAAGACCATGGAGGCCTGAATCAGCTTAATTACACACTGTGGTGTAAGGATGGGAAGGCCCCCAGATGCTTGAAATTCTTTCCACAGAAAACAAAACATTTACTTTACAGAGATAAAAGGCTTGAAATGTAAATGCATGAGTGAAACTCATTCACACTTGGGTGTAATCAGTCAGTCAAGAAATCAATAAACAGAGAAGTATCAGATTCCCTGGGGGTGGGGGGCAGAGAGCAAGAGGCTAAGTTTAGGAGGTAGAGGCTGGGTGGAAAGTTAGGATAAGTGCCAAGGAAAGAGACCTAGGAGACTAGGAAGCCCAACTTCAGCTACTTGGCACATTTTACTTGTGATTCATGAGGTGTGTCCGTCTGTCTTCTCCACTGGATTATGAACTCCTTGAGCCAATGACTGTAGCACCTAGCATTGAGCCTGGTGCAAATGGTAAGCATTTGCAAATGGTGCTCATGCTGAATTTTAGTTCCAAACTGGTGGACAGCAACAGTGTGCAAATGAACCTTTGCTTTTCCGGCCCAACCAAAGAGACAGATTATTGGGACCCTTACTCTCCTGGGGTTCTGGAGTGTCAGAGCTGCCTTCTCAGGCCCATCTGTGCCCACACAACCAAGAAACAAGGCTCTTACTTAGCTAGGAGATGGCAAACAAGGGAAAATGATTTTAAAAATGCCTGCTCAAAATTCTCCTAATACGAAAACTATGAGGTGAGGACATTTTGATTGCTTCTGTTGCTCAAAATATACATCAGGATCTCGCAGTGCTTTCCATTCATTATCCTCAGTGTGGAATTTTGGATTTTTTTTAGTATCAATTTTCTGGTATCGATAGAGTAAAGAGGCTAGCATGTGGCGCTAGCACGGTGCCTGGCAAATAGCAAGTGTTCAATAAGTTTTTGTTGAACGAACAAATGAATGCAGGAATGATCGATTGGTGGTGATCCCCAAATTCCAAACAGTTGAGTCAAAAATGAGGAAAATTCACATCAAGTAGGTAGAGACTAAGCTGAAACATTATGCATAAAACTTTGTGAAAAGCTGTGGAAAATCCAGATTTACCATACAAATACTTGAATGTTATTAGCTTAATTGGATTTTATTTGATACAGTAAATGGAATTGGAATATAGTGACTGGAGTATAGGAACAAATGAAGTCAATTTTGTTCTCTTTGGGTTAAGCTAGGTTGAACAAAATGGGAAATTTCTGTTGCCCTTGCCCTTGCAAGACTGGGACATAGTAATTTTTCTAAGTTTTCTGGAAAATTCTGAGTTTGATTTGTTTGTTTTTGTTTTGCTTTACTTTACAAATAGCCTCCTGGCCCTCTAGCAATACCCCCATCTCAGATACCACTCCCCTATCTAACTATAAAACAATTAATAGAAGCTCAAAATACTTGAGCAACATTTGCTATTTTAAACAAATCCTGGTTTTAGTCTGAACATAGTTAAGAACTTTTCAGGCCCAGCAAGCCCCGCTTCAGGTCTCCATTACTGGAAAAAGCCATTATGTGGAACCACTGCAATACAGCCAAGAACCTAGTAATATTAGCACATTTCAGAAAGCTTGGCTGATTCTCTCTTGTAGTTTCTTCTTATCTAGTATCAGGTCACCTGAAATCATTAAAACTTCTTGTAACAGTTTTCCAATCCATGACTAAATTTCCACTTTGAGGACCTCTGACTTTTTAGGCAATCTCTCACTAGAATGAGTCTACGATTCATGCTAAATCACAAGGATGATCAGATGAAATTGTTAACAGAATGCTGTGTTTCTGGTGGATAATAACTCATTGGACATAAAAATTAAGATAATATGCTTTATTTTACATGATTGTTGATGTTGATTCCAGCCATTACCTCCAATCAAGTCAGGCTATAATTTTGTGGCATTAATGAAGACAGACTTAATGAGCAGCTCTCCTTTCACAGCGTAGGTCTCGTTGCTGTACACAAAACCAAAGTTCCCTAAACAGGAAACTTCCATTCCACACCAGCAGGCCTAACTCGATCTGTGGATTACACCTCCAGAGCTCAGCAAGCAACAAATTAATCATGGTTTCCCCCAACCGAGGCATTTTTTCCCTTCCAATCTGAATTTCAGAACTTGGCTTGATTAATGCTGATGTGCTGAACACTGTTGCCATTAAGTCATATATCTTGCAAACAGCCATTTGGAGTAATAATTCATATATCTCCTGGAGCAAAGTTTTTCAAAAGTCTCAGTGCAATATTCTGATGGATCAATCTCCTATGATTCCTGATGCTTCTTTCCGACAATGGCTTTCATTCTAATTGTTCTTAAGATTTTAATCTATCATGTCAACTTAATAGAAACAATGTTCCTGCTTCAAAACTACATATGAATAACAGGTATAAAGTTGTTCTACATGCTGATTATTAGTCCCTGAGAGCAATATTTTGTAAAACTTACCTCACTACCCAAAAGCAATTTTTACTCTTATCCTTAAATGAAAAAAAAAATCTAAAGAATATGTGCTAGTATCTGTGTGCTAACCTTTTAAGCTAATTATTATTTATCCACTTAAAATTAGTAACAGTAAATTTTCCATGTAGGAAAGTCATTCAAGATTCAAACTCTCCCCACTCTTTTTTTAAGCGAGGTCATGACATCTCTGCAGAAGACAAATCCTGTATTAGCGATGAGTTGTTGTTCAGTTGTTAAGTCAGGTCTGACTCTTTTGTGATTAGAAGTGAGTTACTGTTATCCTCAAGGAGGCAGAAAGTTGATGATATTACCCAGTAAAGAGTAAACTAATTTTTAATGCAACCACCAGGAGTTTAATCAACTGTTAAGTGATGCCTTAATTTTTAAATTATGCAAAAGTCACTTGCTGTATTTTTTACTCTGAGCACCTACCCCAACGTATGGCCTGCAGTTGGTGTTCAATGTCAACTGAATGGAACTCAGAATTTTTTACCAAGAGGCTGGTGAGAAAGCGTTCTTCAATTTGTCCACTAGGTGGCAGACAGGGACTACGCTTCCCACATGGAACCATCACAGACCCTCCCATTCATAGTGTAAATAAAGAGCTGCATTATTAATTTATACCATAGCATCCACTCTACACTTAATATTTGTTTAACCAGCTGTTTCCTGTAATCCTCCTTAAACACTATTGATTACAATCCTAAGAACATTTAAGTTTCCATCCCTTTCCATTTTACCCCAACAACATATTGTTACTTTTACTTAACAGACTAAATACATTTAAATATCATAGGCTAAGTACTATGGCTACTGATAATGAATACAGGAGGTTGGAAAATTAACTAGAGGCAACAGAAGACGACAATGCAAAAGTGTTTTCAAATTTGCTCTGCATTTCGCTGGAATTTTAACTGGCTGTGAATACCATTATTTTAAAACTGTAATCTGGAAAATAAGACATGCATGGTTCAGAAGGAAACGAAAAAAAAACCAGTATTAGGGTGTTCCAAAAAAGGCAGTTATTTCCTGAATATGCCTCTTGTTCATCTTTACAAAGACCAAGGGCTGTGCTACCTTAAGAGTCAAAGACTTCTTCAACTACTCAGAAAATACCAACATTCCACACCCAAGATGCTAAAAGGCAGGACTGTTTAGTAGACCATCTATTCATAAAGCATCTTCGTTCGCCGAATGTATTTATCCTGGATGTGTTACCGGCTCCCAAAGGAAGGAAAAGGCAGTGAAACCACTAGGGATATAATGAATTGATTCTTCTCTGTGAAAGTATCTTCAGTTCTTCTAAATTACAGTGTCAGTCATTCCTCTGAGATTCAGGGCCTAGCAGACAATAAATGGCTCACTTTATAAGAACACCATGTTCTCTTCTTGCTTGTTTCTGATAGAAAGCCCAGGCCCACTGAACACTCCCCTTTGGAATACTGGCCTCTGGGTACTTTCTCTTTGGAGACCAGTGGTCTGGAGCTTATTGGTTTTCTCTTGCTCATTAAGTTATGTTTAAACAGAATTAGTTCTTATCTAGTTTTCCCATTTTTAATCTGTTTCCAATTTTGTGAAGAGATTACCAAAATATATAGCTATTCTCTTCACTTAAAAATGAAATTATCAAGAACAGATAGCCCCAAGTGACTGAAGACTAAGGTTTAAATAAATGCCCAACCACCTTTGGCAAAGTTTCTATTTTATTGAATGAAAGAAAAACTTCTTTATTCATAAAAGTAATGGAAGTGAACTTAAGACACATCAAACTAAAAGTTATCCAAAGAGAATGACTATGATGTATGTTTGGTAAAACAATATTCCCATTTTATGATTCCATTAAAATATTGAAGTCGCTGAAGTGTGTGTAAAATGATTGCAAATTTAGTACACTGAAATAATCAAATAGAAATGGTTACCAGAAACTACGTTTGTAATGAATAAATATTACATTTCATGTAGAAATTAATTCTCAGGCTTTATTTCTTAAGAACCGTTAGCTTCCAAGAAGCCAGCCAGTATGTTTGATTTTATGACATCACACTGGAACGTGTACAGGAACACTTTCCATACTAAAAACTCCCGAAGTACTGGCCACTTTGTGTATTTTTCCAGGGGTAAATGAAAATAAAATAACTTATTTTCAAAATAATAAACCATCTTATTTGGAACACAACAGTCATAGTCAATGGAAGAAAACAACTTCATTTCAACCCCAGAGAGTTCAGATTTACTTAGGGTGGTAAACAGTCTCACACAAATCATTCATTTAAGCAACTTTTAAAAGTAACCTTACCAACCACGACTTAAAAGGAATTTTTTTCAGTGTATTAAAATTGTCCACCAAAATCATTCTATATACAAAAAGCATCATAGTTCTGTGATCTTAATTTCACAATTAAGTTGAGAAGCCTGGACCAAAATCAGTAACATCTCAAAGACTGTCACTCTAACAGATATTACCTATGTGATTACAATAACTTTCTTTTTCACATAAACTTACATAGTCTCTAAAAGAAAACTCATAAATCTGGAATGGACATTGCCATTCCTCAGCATTTCCTTCAGCCTATACTATCCTTTTTTTTCAGGTGTTATAAAAATGCTTGTTGAAATACACATGGAAAACTGCCACTTGGAAACCATGCATCCACCAGATTATAGTAGCATCAGCGAAATCTGGGATACTGGACTTCCTCCTTGCCCCAGTCTAGACTGAGCTTGTTTACTGCTGAACAGTATTTTATCTAACAATATGAATCTTTAAAAAAAAAAAAAAAAAAGTTGAGATGTCATGTCAAACTCAAAAGAAAATTAAGAAAAGTTATTTTAATGTATACATAAATTATGATATGTATTGCTATCTGAAATCTTAAAGGAATCAAGGCTTAACCCAAAGAGTAAAAAAAAAAAAAAAAGGGGGGGGGATTTTTACCTTGTCCTAAAATCCAGGAGTTCAGATGCTCTCAAGTCCTGCTGAAGTTGGAGCCTGGAGATCAAGTGAAGCCAGCGCTCTTTCCCCTCACCTTAAGTTTGTCTCTGGGCAAGTGTGTGTGCGTGTGTGAGTGTGTGTGTGTGTGCGTGTGCCGCGCAGAATGTCTCTTTGTGGCGCTGGATGGCAGAGGTCCTGCTCCTGGGAAGAAGGAGGCACTTTCTCACCAAGAGCAGAAGAAAAGCAAAGCAGCGTCACCAGGAAAGTTCTCCTCCCAGATCCCCTAATTACAGCCTAACGTGCGCTTCATGCAAACTTCAGGGAGGAAGGGAGGGGCAGCTCTGTGCCCAGACCTTCTGGAACAGCAGCCTCTTAGATGACTTTCCCTCTGCTCAGATCCCGGAGTTACCCGCTCAGGGGTTCAGGCAAAGCGGGAGCTACAACCACAAGCCCCCGCCACTGCACACCTCCTGGGTCTTCCAGAGGGGATGGGGCAAGGGGCTGTGGAATGATCGTGGGGCAGCGGGGTGAGGCAGACAAGCCAGGACAGTGAATTTTGACTTTGTTTCTTAGCCTCTGTTTAAAATGAAGATCCAAAAGTAGGAGAGGTCCTCGCTTTCCCGTCTCCCTCTCCCCAAGGTATATCCAGGGTAATCAGGTAGACAGGTAATTATGACAACAGCGGATAAATCTTCCAAAATGTAAGGTGCCCTTTCACCCACACTGCCAGAAGTATGCTTTCTTGTTTACTGGACGCAGTATTTATACTGAATTTAATTCTCCTTTAACAAACAACTGCTATTGTATCCTTGGGTGACAAAGCTCAAAGAACCTGGGTTTATTTATAGAGTGAAGAATGCGAAGGGCAGACAGGATGGGTGGAGTTGGCTTATGGATCCATACCCAGGATTAGAACCAGATGGGTACAGAGCGCGCGCGCGCATACATGGAGACAGGCGCGCGCGCAAGCACCCCTAAAATAACCACTGGGGAAGATGCTAGGACACGCGGGAAAACGCCTCCTGAACAAACAGGCATTTATTTATAACTTCTGGGACAGTATATAGGTCCATTGATTCCCGCCTTGAGTAACCAAGGGTTTTGGAGAGGAAACGGCTTCATATTTCAATAACAGAGCCACCTTTGATGGAGCCTAGGAGGGGGGAAAAAAAGAAACACACCGCAGGAAGCAAACGGCTGTTGCAGCCGCCGGGAGGAGGGAGCGGGGCTGGCCCGGGGATGAGGACAAGCAAACAAGCCCGAGAGGCCCCTAGCCAGGGAGGAGGCGAGACGCAGGCCATTTCGCTTTAGAGCTTGGGGTGCCAGGGCACCAGGGGCTCTGGGCGCTCGGAGGCGTCCCGGGGATCGCGGCCGCGCTCCCCTCTCTCGCCCGCGGGCTTAGGAGGCGCAGGCTGAGCTGCGGGCTCTTCACGACCGCTGCCGCTCAACGGGTGCAAAGGAAGGGCAGAGCGTCTGCAGAGCCCGAGGACTGATGGAGCAGAGGGATTGGTGGGGCGGGGGAATTGTGGGGAGATACGCCAGTGGGATGGGGGCATCGATGGGACAGGGCTCAGGTGAGCCACGGGGCCCAGTGGCAGGCACGCCAGTGGAGGTGGCGACTCCTGGGACAGTGCAACTGGTGCGGCGGGGGGACAGGGCGCGAGGCGGGCGTCGCGCGCTGTCGGAGCCCTTCACTAGGCGGCGAGCGGCGCTATTGTCTTCGAGATAAACTCTAAGCCGGGTTGGCTGCTTCCTCTTACCAGAGAGGCGGGAAAGAGGTCTTAAAAAGAAGATAAGAAGGCTTCGTTCCAGCTTTCCCCCCTCGCTGTATTTCACCGGTTCCTGCCCCCAGATTCACCCTTGCCATTCGGGTCTTCGGGTAAATTAATGTGTGCCTCTTGGAAAGATTTTATTCCGCAGCCAAACGAAACACCCACAAAGTCTCATAAAGGAAGACTAGTTATATTCGCCGCGAAATAATTAAAAACGAATCCTCCAACAGACAACTCAACACCTTTCTTGTCATTTCAAAACCTGGGCGTGGGCGCCCCCTTTTCAGTTTTTCTGTTTGCCCTCACCGGGAACAGGCCACTCAGGACTTGGCAATTTTATATCACTGATCTCGTGGCTATTCGAGACAGCTGTTCTGCTGTAGGTCCCACATTAACTGCCAGTAAAAATAAGATACATCTCTGCCTTTCAACTGTGAAAAGAGTTTTTATGCTGTTTCTTGTAAATGTTCAGGATGGTATGCACTTTGAGGACCATAAAGGATTTGGAGTTAAAAGCAAATGTACGGCTATGAAATCATATAAATATGTTTGAATACTGATCTTGTTCCCTCAGTTTAACACCTAATTTCTGGGAGTTGCCTGGGCAGTAAGTCAGATCAGCTGGTTCAGCTCGGGCACTTGTTCTTTATTTTGCAGTCTTCTCCAGCCATATACAGGTATTCCAGCACAGCATTAAGAGCACATAATGCATTCTCTTCAGAAATTGCTTATTAGCTACAAAAAACCACCCGCTATGCAATTTAGTCACTCCACAGTGAGTTAGAATTTTGTCTTTTTTCAGTTTCAGGTAAAACCCTACCATCTGAGCTAGGCTTTCAGAGTTATCTCATCAATCCTTCCCCATCCCTAGCTCCTACCTTCTCAGATAGGCTAGTTACTAGTGCGGTCACTAAGATGGCTATTCTCCTGCTTTCTGTACATCCCCTGCTGGACCGGACTCTTCTTTACTTAAACCCTACTCACTTGAGAGATCCTCCTACAAATGTGCCTCTAGCTCCAGCAAGGAATTGTTCTAATCTTTAGATCAAAATATCTCCACCAGGAGAGCTTATTAAAGGGGTAGTGAGGGGCATGTGCCTCTGCTGGTTTCCCTGGTAACTAATGAGCCAACCTGATTTCAATTCCTCCTATAAAACTAGTGACCTCCCCTTCCTCCCCGCTCTTGGAGTGAAGACCATCGCCATGTGCTGCCTGCTGCCGCCCATGGTGTTGCTCCAGGACCTTCCTTCTAACATGTAAGATTCTCTCTCCCCAGCCATTAAACTGCTGATATCTCTGGCGCTGACCCCAGGCTCTTGTTTAGGTCAAGGCTTGGCATGGACAAGACTTGTAGGCCTGTGGGGCACAACCCCAAACTAGCTCCTGTTAAAAGATTCCCAGTACAGTGTTTTTAATCTCAAGTACTTAAACCTGTTAAGATGTTGTTTAGTTGCTAGGACGTGTCTGACTCTTTGCGACCCCATGGACTGTAGCCCACCAGGTTCCTCTGTCCATGGGATTCTCCAGGTAAGAATACTGGAGTTGGTTGCCATTTCTTCCTCTAGGGGATCTTCCCAACTCACGGATTGAACCTGCATCTCCTGCATTGCAGGCGGATTCTTTACCACTAAGCCACCAAGAAGCCTAGAAAAATATTAGAAGATCCGAATGTCTTTTCAAGGAAACTCATACCAAAGTCTACTGTGTGTGAAGATTCTTTCTAATTATTAACATCAATAATTCCTGTGGAAATGTTACCAAATCCTAATTTGTGTGCCCCATGAATGGTGAGGCCAAAAAACACTGGGGTTTGGAGCAGAGAAGGTTTTATTGCAGGGCCAAGCCAGAAGAATAGGTGGCTCATGTTCAAAACCCCCAAAGTCCCTGATGGTTTTCAGGGAGAAGTTTTTATAGGCAAAAGTTGGGGTGAGGGCTGCAAGGTGTGTGACTTTTTGCTGATGGTTGGTGGTGAGGTGACAGGGCTTTGCTTCCTGGAATCTGGTGGTCTCCCTAAAGTTCCCAGTCTCTGCCTTGCTGAAGGCCTTAGTTCCTGAAGAAGAACTCAAAGACAGTGTTACGCATATTCCTGGGGGGTTGGGAACTGGGCCTCTGCCCCATTGCTACCCTATTGCTTCTTGACTCTTCCTCCCTTGTTTCTGCATACCCTCATTCCCTGATTAGCTGTTGTTTGAATCTGCCCTTTGGAACTCAGGTAAGATCCAGGAGGCTGAATGAAACCTATTTCCTACAAACAAGAAACTGGGGACAGGGAAAGGATTTGTACCCAGGAGGACCCCCCCCCCGCCCCCAGGATCCTGCTCAATTTCAGAAACATGTCTTTCATGGCATAATGAGGTGTTTTGTTTACGTTTGGAAGATAAGGAGACCAACTTTGTTAAATTACAAGGAAAAATCCAAATATCTTCTTCAACATTAATTTTTAAAATGGCTTATGTACTTAAAATTCATGTGAAGTTTTACCTTAAATTGTCTGGCTAAGTGCTCAAGATACAGTCTAGAAATTCAAGTGGAAAATCAAAGTTCTGGAAAAGTAAATACCAATTTAGAGCTAATGGATATTGAATATACCTTGTTTAGCATAAAGCAAAAGTATTTTTTTAAGAATGAAAAATAGGTCAGAATAGTGTTAATAACATCTAACTTTACATTCTTTTACTAATTGTAAGACAATTTGAGTAATTGGGTTGAACTAGATAAAATCGAATATTCAACCATTTTTGACCTACCAAAAAAAGGCAATTCATCTGGTTTAACCTAGTGCAAACTTAAATATGTCCATAGTATAAACATAGCAGGAACATTTTCAACATTTAAAAAATATCGATATAAAATATCATGAATCTTTAATATGTGATAAATTTGCAAGCAGAGTGGTATTCCTTCTGGCATATTATACTTCTAATGAAATATACATTTATATTCAAATGGAGATTATCTAAATTCATCTCCTTTTCAAACTCTGAAAGAGGCTGCTCTATTATCTACTGAATTTCAGAGAACTTCTCCATGAATTTGTGTTTCCTGGAATTTTTGCCTCAGGCTAATATTATACCTGGCTGAACATCTGCTAGGGGAAAGGGTGCACTCTGTGGATGGGGGTGGGGAGGAAAGCTGTTTGACCTTTCCTGTCTGAGGGCTCAGAACTTCATTAAAGCATCTCTTGGGATTGTGGGATAACCATGAGAAAGATATCATTTGTAATTAAGTCCTTCCCACTGGCTATATTCCTGTTGAACTCCATGATTAAGATACAAATTCAATATTTTAAATGGTCACAAAGCATTTGATAAAAGGTTATTTGGCTTTTAATTCAATGGGTGGGATGACTTTCCAAGGGCCCACTTTTTGTACTCTCACTCTCAAAAAGTGTCCTGCGGAGAGACTCTTCAAAAGGGCAGATGAAATAATTAGGCAATAAATTGTTCAAATGTTAAGAGCAGAGCTGTTCCAGAAGCTAGTGAGGCCACATGAATATCATACCAAGTGATAAATATCCTCAGCTCTGGAGAAGTTAAGTGCCTACGTGTTCTGCTGCTTGCCTGGTGGGTGGGTTTTGGCTTCACAGCATATTTCTTATAATCTATTGTTGCTTCAGTGTGTTTCTCTTGTCCTGAACACAGAAACTCTTTCATTAGTTTTTCAATACATTAATGTATATTTCATTGTTAACTAGAGCCCAGATTTAGTCTCATGTCCTTTGTTCTGTATTGATTGTTAAGAAACTTCCCTCACCCACCCTCACAATCCCATATGACTCTTTAGAGCATCACTGGCCTATTTTATACTGTCCTGCATTTTACTTATATTTTCATGTATTTAGTTTTTTTTTTTTAATCAGGTGTACTATAAATTCTCTGAGGGATGATATTATATCTTTGCACTTGCAGTTGCTAGCACACAGCCTTGCTGGTAGAAGCTGATCAAAAAATATTTATTGCTGTTGTTGAAGATGACAATGTCATCTTTTATACTCAAGAGGGAAAAGAAAAACAAATGAGGAAAGCTAGTTATTGAACAA
Source organism: Bos mutus (assembly GCF_027580195.1). Lineage (NCBI taxonomy): Eukaryota > Metazoa > Chordata > Mammalia > Artiodactyla > Bovidae > Bos > Bos mutus. Next base: position 14,883,642 of record NC_091623.1, read on the forward strand.
GCTAGTTCAGAGTATTTTGCATCTAATAGCCAGTGGCATAAATAGTAAATCACCAGAGGTTGATTAATAATTTGTATCATTGTTACTGATCTCATAGAATTAAAGGAAACATAATACATATTTTTCTTCCATGTTCGGTTGATGAGTGATTGTATAAAAGATAACAAAGGTAAAATATTTTACCCTTTTAAGAAACTAGGTTGATGTTAGTGGCAAAATAAGGTTATTGTCTTAGAATTACAGTATCAGTCACTTGGATATTGATTGTTTTGCTTATTTTTATAGTTATTTTAAATTTAGGCCAATTATAACTATCAATAAATCTAGTCTTTATTTTATTTTCTTCTTGATCCTTATAACCTTGAGAGAAAAGGATGTTAAAGTCTACTTGGGCTGGACTGGTTTATGTACAGTTCTTCTTAGGGTAAGATGGATGACTTAGCTAATGCATCAAGATTGGCATAGGGCAAGACTGCTCAGGAGAGACTAAAGCGTAGTGCGGTGATTATTGGGAAGCGAAGGAAAATAGTCCAGCTTTGTTAGAAAAATGGAGAAAGACAGTGATATTTTGTATCAGAAACCTATGGAGAAGAATTTCAAAAGCAAATAATTGGTACAGTGCCAAGCTTAGAGACAGTACTAAGACTAGAAGAGAATATTAACCTAAATACTTAAAACAGCATGCCTGTTAGTAAATTTTGACTTAAGTGTTTTGGAATAAACATTTGGATGTTTTTAAAATTGTCTGTACTGGTCAACGCTAAACTAGATAGATAAAATCTATTTCTTTCGTAGTATCACCAGAAATACAGAATTCTTTATTTACATCCAACTTTTAGGCAGGTACTAGGCAAGGCAGTATTTAAACTAACTAATATATCTAGCACTATCTATATATACATGCATCTATCGTATGTATACCCTTTTTTTGTTGTTAAGGTTATTGGAAAGCTTACTTGTAGTTTATTTTAAGCAGTGAGGAAGTAAAAGGATTTTGGAGGGAGCCTTTGAACCACACATGTGGAAATAGCCTTACATGTATTTATCTTAAACTTCCTTTCACAGACTAGCTCAGCCAATTGATTCTACTGTAAATAGGAAATCTGCCCTTCTTCCTCAACCACAATCTAGTTGTTCCAACATGCGGCTAAATTAAGGCATGAAAGGTTAAATTGGAAGGAAGATGTTTATGGGTAAACAAAGAAAAGAAAAAGAGGAAATATTTCTCCATTTTGTGTCTAATTGACACTTCCAGTAGACTTGTTGCTGAAAGCACGGCAATTCCTCAGTAATTCTGCCCTGATGTCAACTCAAGAATATTCTCTCGCTGGTCAAATGCCTGGGATTGACTCTCTTTTGAGCTTAAAGGCTGGTAACTTTGGAATATGAAAAACTCTGAAAATTTGCAAAGTTGAGGAGACTGTAATTTCAGCTTGTACATGGAAAAAAATGTCAATAGCTTTAGTATCTGGTGATCTCCAGGAATTTTTTCTCTATTAATGTTCTCTTTTCCAAACTCTCCTGCCCCTTCCAAAAACACTTAAATAGAAAGTATTTAGAGTGAATAGTAAGCTGAAATGATTTAATTCAATCCTTTACTTTCTGAATAAGTAAACCAAGTCTTCTGAGAGTCACGAATTGTCCCCATAGTTACACTCTTATCCTGAGATAAGTCTGTGAATTGTCACAGCCACCATTTCTGCAAATCGGAGTAGTTCTTAGGATGCAGTTATGATTAATGTACTTCTCCTAGAGCATAGCTAAGAATTAATTATTTTTTCCTCTCCATTTATTACCTTATATCTCTTATGGAACTTTGTACAGTTCAACTCATTAGTTAGGTGTATATCTATCTCATTATACTGGGAGCACATTGCTTGTTCATGTCTAATTCACTCTTAAACCTTCTAGTGTTGCCTCCCACCCTACCTCAAGCTCAGAGCCTTGTACGTGTAGGCATAGAGAAAAGCTTGCTGAATTGAACCACATCAAAACCACAGAGAAAGTGTATTAGCAGGGAGAAATCTGAAAGTGATTTCTAGTCCAACTTTTCAGGTTTATCTTTCATAAAAAAAATAGCCATACATTTTGATTTAAAACCCGACTTGACTCATTTTTATGCCCTTTATTTCTTAGTTTCTGTCTCCAGCGTCTTAGTTCCTCACCACACGAATGCTTGATCTTTTCTGCTAGTTGGAAATTACCATGTCAGGAGTCTGACTCTGGAGGAAGGCCGAAATGTTTCTCACACCTGTAACCTCTTTTTCATTTTAAGTGTCCCTATCTTGTTTGATCTTTACTCTTGTAGTAGCATCCTGGTGGCTTCTCTGACTCAGCTCTCCTTTGCGGGCGTCCATTTCTACATGCCTATAATACTGCTTTCTTCTGTCATGGCTGTGAACATAGCACTTCTTTTGTCAAAAACTTTTTGATGAGGCTTGCTGGATAGCTGAGCTCTAAAGATGTGTATTTAGTTTTGTGACCTATACGTTAAAATCTATACTGCTTTACTCTGCTTGGCCTGAGAGTGGCATTCTTAACTCTTTGAATTAATTGCTTTGTTTGGAGGCTATAGAAACTGCCTTAGGTCAAGCATAGTAAATATAGCTGTTCATCAGATGCTGGCAACTCCTAAAATATATTTTTATTACTAAATTACTATGCATGAATGTTTCTTAAATAGACCTCTGCTGAATGGAATTTTGGACTCCAATTTCATAGACAGTCACTATGCTCCATTTCTGTAAATCTAGGCTCATAAAATAATAGACAAATATTTGTAGAGCAAAAAATTTACTTGATAATTTTGTATTATGATTTAATCACTTTGTGGATTTTCTTGTGGATAAAAGGCTTTGTGTTATTTGAGTACTACTTATTATGTGAGTACTATTATTAGAATTGTGTGCAGTTTAGAAGCCCTCTCCCTCAACTGGAATATTTGTAAAAAATGAATAAGCTAAAAACTATGTGCACTGCCCTCTCGAGACTATTTCGTTTAAAAAGATAATTTTTTAGAGCAGTTTTAGGTTGAAAGCAAAACTGAAAGGAAGGTATAGAGACTTTCCAGATGCCCCTCCTCTCACTTCTGCATGCTGCCCCCCCTCACCGTCCATACCTCCTTCTCAGGGTGGGATATTTATTATGCGATGAACCTACGTTGACACATTCTTATCATCCAAAGTCCATAGCTTATATTAGGGATCACCCTTGGTGTTGTATATTCTATGGATTTGGACAAATATATAATGACATGTATCTGCCATTTCAGTATCATAGAATATTTTCACTGCCTTAAAAATCCTCTGTGTTCCACTTATTCATACCTCCTTCCATCTAACCCCTGACAACCGCTGACTGAGTTTCCACTTTTAATGCCTCTAGATAATTTAAGAAGCTAACAATGAACTTCTGTGGGATCCTATACGGAATGAAAATTTATAGTCCTACAAGCCACTTAGACAAATTAGGGAGCTTTAAATACATGTTACTTATATCAAAATATGTCCTGCTGCTGCTGCTAAGTCGCTTCAGTCCTGTCATAGACAGCAGCCCATTAGGCTCCTCTGTCCCTGGGATTCTCCAGGCAAGAATACTGGAGTGGGTTGCCATTTCCTTCTCCAATGCATGAAAGTAAAAAGTGAAAGTGAAGTCACTTTGTCGTGTCCGACTCTTCGTGACCCCATGGACTGCAGCCCACCAGACTCCTCTGTCCGTGGATTTTCCAGGCAAGAGTACTGGAGTGGGGTGCCATTGCCTTCTCCGAAAATATGTCCTAATACTGTCTAATTCTTTATGGAAGGGGAGGAATAAAAGTTTTGAAGTAAAATAATTCAGTGCAACAGGAATATATTCCTGGTTTTTTAATGAGAGAGAAGCTTCATTTCTGCCTAGTAGATTGGCATGCAGGCTGCCTCACTACTAACTCTCTTTTGATCTTTATGAATGGTAATATTTTCTATTTGTAATTTTGCTATTAAAAATCATGAATTATGTTTTAATCAACTGTACAACTTAAAGGGAAGTTAAGGTTCGTAGCATTGTTTTCATTTCAATGTAAAATGTGTGTCATTTGTGACTACCCTTTTAAAAGTGAACTCTGAAAATGACTTCTTTCTACCACCATTTTTTTGAGTAATTAAGCTTGAAGCACATTTTGTCTCACTGATTCTTCAAAGTTCTGGCTGTCAAAAGTTATATCATTTTCCTTAGAGTTTAGAAGAAAAAAGCACTCTTAAATAATAAAATACTTCATTTTAATGCCTGAAATCTTCTGTCTGCTGATATCTCAAAGAATAAGAAAGTTATCCTTATGGCTGTAACATCCATTCTTGACCTCTAGAAACGGAGTAATTTGAGGCAACCTATGTTTGTTGTTTTGATGGCATAACTATTTTGTTAAGGTTTTGTTGTTTTTATTCCAAAGTGAAATTTTACTCCAAACCATGGAATAGGAAACCATAGTTAATTGATCAACAAAACAGCTATAGGACTTCCCTGGTGTCCAGTGGTTAAGACTCTGTGTTTCCACTGCAGGGGCAAAGTTTTGATCCCTGGTCTGGGAGCTGGATCCCACATACCATGGACAAAAAAATTAATAAGATAACAATAATTGTTCTTAATGCTTTAAACCTTCTAGTCTGCATTATATCAAAGTATTCACCATCAATTTTTCAGGCTATTTTCATTTTTTTCAGTCATCATGTAGACAATGGAGGTAGTCTTAATAGAGTAAAACTTATGTACATGTATACTTTTATTCTGTGGTGGGAACTGGAAAAAGGTTCATTACAGTAACTCTATAGGTTTGAGGTCACATGCTTAACTTGGACTTGTGCTTTATATATTGGCAAAATAATTGTCCATAAAGGTCTTTACATCCTCCTGTCCAATACAACACATGTTCTGTCAGGGAAAGTTGTATAATTGAGTCTTTGGTTGGAAAAATTCTAATTAGACGGTTAATTTTGGCAATCCTAATTGCCTTGCCAGATGAATTTTTTACTTTTTTGTCAAAGATATCTTATGATTCTCTTCCTGAAAAGTGTTTACCAGCACACTGATAAAATGGGCTGTAATCACTTCTGGTTTTTATCAGTACTTAAGGAATGCTGCTGCTGCTGCTGCTAAGTCGCTTCAGTCGTGTCCGACTCTGTGCGACCCCATAGACTGCAGCTCACCAGGCTCCCCCGTCCCTGGGATTCTCCAGGCAAGAACACTGGAGTGGGTTGCCATTTCCTTCTCCAGTGCATGAAAGTGAAAAGTGAAAGTGAAGTCGCTCAGTCATGTCCGACTCGTAGCGACCCCATGGACTGCAGCCTACCAGGCTCCTCCATCCATAGGATTTTCCAGGCAAGAGTACTGGAGTGGGGTGCCATTGCCTTCTCCACCTAAGGAATAGACCTTAGGAAAAGTCACCCATATGATCTGCCAAAATACTGAAAGACTTCTACTTAGGCTATCTTGAAATTACAATCTCTATAAAATGTTATTTTAAACTGGATGAAGCTGTTATTATAATAGATAAAATTGCTGCCTACCAAGGTCTAACCATTTTTAGAAATTGATTATGGTTATATATGAACAAGAAATAGAAAAGGGTCAGAATTAAGTTCTCTTTTCCTCCCATTATTTTCTTAAGGTATTTTTTCATAGGAGAAATGATAACTATGAAGAATGCAATAAATTTGGAAGTAACTGACATCTAAATTTTTCCTCTTAAAAAAATTTTCAGCTTTAGCTTCTCTGTCATATACACTTTACCTCATATTTTTATGACTTGTTTGGTGTATGTCTTTCTTGGTAGTGTTTAAACTACGTGAGGGCAGAAACTAAATCCATTTTATTCTCTGCTTTATCTTTAATGACTTACACGTGGTAAGTTATTGACAAATATTTAACAAGTATTTTAAAAATAAAGTTTATTTTAAAAGTAATAAAAATAGAAAAGAGCAAAGCCTCTTTAACTAAAATTAGGTTTCATGTCTAGGGTGTTTTTAATTGAAGCTTTGAAGTACATTGACACTCAAGAGAAAAATGTTTCCCTACCCTAATTTATATATTCTCACAAATCTTCCAGATCTATTAATAAGAAATAGTATTAAATTCCTTTGAGCTGGGATGGTCCTACTTATAAACAGAGTGGGAGGCAATGTCAGTGGTATAATTTGAGGGACAGTAAGAAGTAGGTCTGTTCAAAAATAGCTCCCACCTGGTAGCCACAGTATTTGGAACTCTATCGTTGGAGTTGTTTTGTAGCTGTTAAAGGGTCTCTGGGAGGACCATTTCAAATTTATTTATTCTGGTTGTGAAAACAAGATGATATGCTACCTCCTTTCTGGGGCAGGACTTGTAATTAGGAATTATTATATGAAAGGTAACAAACTTTTGATCAGTAAAATGAACATAGACTGTGCTATCATCTTGTTGAATAGGCAGAGATTTTTCCACCTGAAAATTTGAGAGAGAAAAAAAAATCTCTGAAAATATTGTTAAGCTTCAGATGAAGATTAGAAGCTTCTACTCTAAGGAGGGTAAGCAGAGATTAAACAATGTCAGATACAAGATTATTTGTGCAAAATTTAGGGAAAGAAAGAAAAATGACACATTCCTGGAACATGGAAGAACCTGTGGAATATGAGTTCGTCTAATGTATTGTTTAAGTATTTGGATTATGGATTGAATAGGATGGTAGGGCCAGAGTTTGAGGGGCAGTGATTATTAGGACACATATAGGAATGAGGGAAAGAAGTTGCTTAGCAACTCAAAGGCAAGTAGACCTTGTCAGAAAAGATGCCTTGGTTTATGGAATCACCATCTGCACATTCACTTAAGCCAGGAAATAAACGTGGGAGATTTTACTTGTTTTACTGAAGGTTGACTATGATATTGGGATTTATAATAGGGTAAAAATAGTTACCATATGATTCTGCAATTCCACTCCTGGGTATATATCCAGAGAAAACTAATTCAGAAAGATACATGCAGCCAACATTCATTGCAGCATTATTTACAATAGCCAAGACATGGAAGTACCCTAAATGTCCATTGACAGATGAATGGACAAGGGAGCTGTGGTATATATATATACATACAATGAAATATTTATTCTTGCTTAGTCTCCTAGTCATGTCAAACTCTTCGTGACCCCGTGGGCTGTAGCATGCCAGACTCCCCTGTCTATGGGATTTCCAGATAAGAACACTGGAGTGGGTTGACATTTCCTTCTCCAGGGGATCTTCCCAACTCAAGGACTGAACCTGTGTCTCCTAGGTGGATTCTTTACTGCTGAGCCACCAGGGAAACCCCATAATATCAGATACTAATACTATAGAAGCTAATCAAATTTTCTATAAAATTTAATACAAGAGAATTAGTTCAAATTTTCAAAATCACTCCTTCATATACTTTCATTCTTCCAAGACTATACCCTAATTTGAAAAATATATTTGTATAATGTGTCAGTAGATTAATTTTATTTTCTTATTTCTATATCATTAATGCCTTATTGCCCAGCTAGACCATACATTCTCTCATTCTAAAGTATACTCCAAATCCCACTGAGATGTGATTAGGCATATGGAGAAGTTATTTGTAAACTTTACCTGATAACAACTTATTAGTGAAGTGAAGTTGCTCAGTCGTGTCCGACTCTTTGCGACCCCATGGACTGTAGCCCACCAGGCTTCTCCATCCATGGAATTTTCCAGGCATGAGTACTGGAGTGGGTTGCCATTTCCTTCTCCAGGGGATCTTCCCAACCCAGGGATTGAACCCGGGTCGCCTGCATTGTAGGCAGACGCTTTACCATCTGAGCCACCAGGGAATCTCAACTATTACTGAGCCACAAAAAAGAATGAAATAATGCCACTTGCAGCAATATGGATAGAGATGATCATACTAAGTGAAGTAAGCCAGACAGAAAGACGAATATCATATGATGTCACTTATATGTGGAATCTTAAAAAAAAAACACCAAAAACAAAACTTATTTCCCAAACAAAGACTCACAGACACAGAAAACAAACTTATGGTTAAAGAAGGGGAAAGATGGGTAAGGACAAATGAGGACGTTGGGATTAACATATACATACTACTGTATATAAAAGAGATAACCAACAAGAATCTACTGTATAGCACAGAGAACTATATTCAATGTTTTGTAATAACCTATAAGGGAAAAGAATCTTAAAAAGGATATATTCAATGTGAATCACTTTGCTGCACACTTGACATTAACATGACATTGTAAATCAACTGTACTTCAATTAAAAAAATATAAATATATATAACTGATTTATAGAATTTATAGAATTAAGATATTGCTTATTATATATTCATTAAACAATATACCTTTGTATAAACAATATAAAAACAAGATACCAATACATCTATATCATTAAACAATATACCTGGCTCCTAAAACCCTTGGAATTCCTCTTATCCTTGTCAGGTGGTAAGAGAAAACAAGCTGTTTTTGCTATATTAATGCGGTGACTTTTGGACCATAGGGATGGAGGCTGGATTAGATGGTTTTGACTTTCAGTCTCATTCTCTGGAAACTCCTGGAAAGGGAGAGAGGGCTGGAGGTAGAATGAGTTGCCCGTGGCCAATGATTTATTTAGTAAACCATGGAGTTTATTTAGTTAATCATTTATTCAGTTTTATGGAGGTAATGAAGCTTCCATAAAATCTCCAAAGGAGAGAATTTAGAGAGCTTTCAGTTTGAGCACGTCGAGTTTGGGTAGAGCGGCACATTCTGAGAGGCCGTGAAGCCCGTGTTCTTCCCCCACACCTTGCCCTGTGCGTCTCTTCAGAATGGCTGTTTCTGAGTTATATCCTTTTAGAATAAACCACTAATCTACTAAGTAAAATGTTTTCTCTGAGTTTGGTGAGCTGTTCTAGGAAATTAATCACACTCAAGGAGGGGGGGATCTTGGGAACCCCTGATTTATAGTCAGAAATCCTGGCAACAACCTGGGCTTGTGGCTGGAGTATAAAGCACAAGGAGGGGATCATGGGAACCTCTGATCTGCAGTCAGGGTGTCAGGAGCACAGACCGCTGGGGAGGGGAGGGGCAGTCTTTAGAAAACTGACCTCTCAACCTGTGGAAGCTGGTGTTCTCTCAGATAGTGCCAGAATTTACATTGTAGGAACCCCTGCTAGTGTCCTGAGCTTTGCTTGGTGATGTGGGGGGAATCCTTCCACCTCCACAGCCACCACTGAACTGGGAGCTCTTCGTTGGTGTGGGGAAAGATGGCCACACGTTTGCTGACTGGAAGTGTTCTGTGTCAGTAGGGTAAGAGTAAAAAAGAAATACAGGGGGATGGACTGGGTTTCCCCTTCATAGGTAGACTGAATGTCATGTTTCCTATTTATTGACGTTCTTGTTTGGCATTTATGTTTTTCTATTTCCTGCTTTCTCTTTGGTAAAGATGATATTGTGTTCTGTGGTGGGTAGAAGGCAAACTCAGGAAAGAGGGAAGGAAAGTAACTCATGACTTATTCTCATAGTAAATAGGCTCCTGAATCATGAAGAGTATGAATCACTTCCTACTTATTTTCCTAACCCAGTGTTTCCTCCACTGAAAGAATCAATGGTAGACAAGTAGAGGAGAAGCCACAGGATGAAGCCACCACTGCCTTCACGTTGTGACTATTTATAGACAAATCTGGGCTTTCTTCCTCCCCAGCAGCATCCCTGGGCAGGTTATCTAACCTTTGTAAATTGAAATTTTATCTGCTATAAAATGAAGGTCTTCATGGCGGCTGATTGCAGGGCTATGTGAGGGTTAAATGAGTGCAAAGAGATCATAACGTGAGCCGTGTTCACAAACTGCTCAGTAAATGTCAGCTGTTATTCCTCCCAGGACAGACCCCCAAGCCTGCTCAGGCTGGAATGATCTCCAAGTTAAAGATGACCCAGAAATTCCTGACGTATTTGGAGGTTCCAGTTTGGACATCTTTCTAACCAAATGGTGGGGATTTATACAAAAACCCCTGAGGGCTCCAAATCACACCAGGAAGTAACTGCCTCTGTCACAAACACGAGGAAAAGGAAACCTTTGATCTGTAACAGAAGTGATACATCATTGAGCCAGTTTTCTCCTAGAAGATTTGAATCACAGTTGGTTGATGTTTCACAGGAAGTGAATGCTAACTCATAAGTAACTTAATGGAGAATTACTATGAACTGTAATCACAGAGAATTTAAAATACTACATGCTGGATAATTTACTTGAGAAACAGTTCATGCCAGGCAGACTAAAGAGTCAACCTTTTGAACTTCCCTCTTGCACATTATAGCAGACCTACTTCCCCCCCACCCCCCCACCGCACCCTTTTTGGGCCTAAACTGTATCAGTGTTTTGAAATGTTACTGGAGAAGCTTCTGACATCTACTTTCCCTTGCTTTTTTAAAAAAATTTAAATTTATTTATTTTAATTAGAGGCTAATTACTTTACAATATTGTATTGGTTTTGCCATACATCAACATGAATCCGCCATGGGTATACACTGTGTTCCCAATCCTGAACCCGCCCTGCCACCTCCCTCCCCATACCATCCCTCTGGGTCATCCCAGTGCACCAGCCCCAAGCTTCTGATGCCTGACCAACTGTAAGTCTGGCTGCTGCTCATCTGCTTTACTGCTCTCCTAACAGCATCCAGTGTCAGCTTTGAAACCAATGGATACTACTCGGTCCTCATAAGCTACTCATACTCTTGCCCACATTGCATGCTTTTCATATCATTTATTCTTTTCACTTTGGTTTTCTCTCCTTGTCACCACAAATCTCTAACCACTGCTGTGTTTTGCGGGAGTTTTCTCTGTCATCCCTGTCGTGTTTTCAAGGTTGAATCCTTGGTCTGTTACTCTTTTCTGTTGTACTTATTCTTCTTAGATAATTTCATTTATCTACCATCAATGTGTCAATCATGCCTAAACCTGAATCTCCAGAGTTTAGACTCTAATTTTCAGACATCTGTCTGACTACTTATCCAAAGTGAGCATCTCCATCTGAACCAGCCCATCAGAAATACACTCCTTCTCTTTATTTCTTGTCTTGGCTTATGGACTCACATCTCCCCCATTCAACTGCAGCAGAAAGCCTAGGAATCCTTCGCTACTCTCACATCTTCATCCATATCAAAGTCCAGTCAGATTTACTTCCTAGCATTTTTTCCTTTCGATCTAAATGCCTGAGTCTTTACTGACACAGGCCTATATCTTTATTATTTCAATAATCTTCTAAATGTTTTCCATTCTTACCTTTTAAATAATAACAAACCCTGAAATATCAGTTACTACATCCCAATCTCTGTTCTAAGTGCTTTATTTATATTAACTCATTTAATTCCCAAGATAAGCCCCCAAAGCAGGTATTCTTATTGGCTTTTTACAGATAAGATCACTGAGGCTCAGAGAGGTTAAATAACTTATCACAGAGCTGGTGGAGGCAAGATGTTAACCCAGGCAGTCAGGCTCCAGAGTCTATCCTTCTCTCTGCTATCAGAATAATTTATGCACACAGAAGTTTCTGTTGTTTGCCTGCCACCCATAGCCCAGAGAATAAAGCTTAATCTCTTCAATGGGGCAGAAAAGCTCCGTCTACCTGTTTTTATGGCTTCACTTGTCACTTTCCTCTTCACACTATGTTCTAACCACACTCACCTCATGCTATACTCTGGCATCAATCTCAGCAGCAACGATGGGTTCTCTGTCTTTCCATAGCCACCATCCAGCTTGGCATTCATTTTCTCTGTTCTCAAACTGACATATTTCTTAAACACATAGTTACAGATGCTGTAACAGTTCAGCCAATTTGTAAAAAGGGTATTGTGCCAGACAGAATTCCAAGATGCCTCCTGTTTCCCCCAGTTCCTGACCCTTGGTGTACATGTACCTTAGTTATTCAAATAAACACTAATCTAGGTATTACTATGAAGGGATTTTTTTGCAGATGTAACAAAAGTACTAAATCAGTTTGACTTTGTAATAAGGAGATTGCCTTAGTGGGCTTAACTTAATCACACGAGCCCTTCAAAAGCAGATTGTTTTTTTTTCCCCCAGCAGGAAGAAGTCAAGAGATTCAAAGCATGAGAAAGATTTGATGTGCTATCTCTGGTTTGAAGATGAAGGAGGCCCCAGCAAGGACTGAGCAAAGTGTCTAGGAGGTGAAACTAGCCCCTAGCTGAAAGTCAGCATGGAAACAGGAACCTCAGTCCTCCAAAGGCAAGGAACTGTATTGTGCCACCAAGAATAAGCCTGGAACTGTTTTTTAAATGCAAGATCACGTCATCTGTGAGTAAAAACTGCTTTACTTTAACTTTTTAAATCAGAGTGAATTTTGTCTTTTTCTGACTGATTTCCTTATCTAGAACTTCTAGTACAATGTTGAGCAGAAGTGGCAAGAGTGGGATTCTTATGGGGAGAAACTTTTATCTAGTGTTTGTCCATTGAGTATGAAGTTAGCTTTGGGATTTTTGAAGATGCCCTTTTTAGTGGAGGAAGTTCCCTTTTCTTCCTAGTGTGCTTGTGTTGTTTTGTTTTACCATGAAAGGATGTTGGATTTTGTGAAATGATTTTTCTGCATTGATTGAGGTCGCTGTGTGTTTTTGTTGTTTCTTGATACAACAGTAATTGATTTTGTGACGTTAAGGCTATTTATTTCATTCCTGGGATATGTCTCACTTGGTCATAGAGTCTAATCCCTTTATATGTTGTTGGATTCAGTTTGCTGGTACTATATAGTGATTTTTGTGATCCATGAGGAACATTGGTTTATAGTTTTCATGTCTTTGTCTGGTTTTGGTATGATGATAGAATAGACCAAAACAGAATTACATTAGAAATCAACAAAAGAATGAAATTTATAAAATTCATAAATATATGGGAATTAAAACAGTCATAAATAATCAATGGGTTAAAGATGAAACTGCAATGAAATTTCATTAAAGATGAATGAAAACAAAAACACAACATGCTATACATAAGCGATGCAGCTAAAACAGTGCTTTGAGGGAAATCAATGCTTTAAACACATACGTGAAAAATGAAAAAATCTTAGGACAGTAACCTAAACTTTTAAACTTAAGAAACTACAAAAGAACTAAACAAACCCAAGCTAAACAGAAGAAAGGAAGTAAGAGTGAATGAAAATAAATAGAAAAAGGAAATCATTAAAACCAAAAATCGGTTCTTTGAAAAGATCAGCAGAATCTATAAACCTTTATTTATAGACTAATGATTTTTAAGAGGGTTCAAATTAGTGAAATCAGGCTGAATAAGAGAGCATCACTATCTGAGCCCTAATTTCCTCATCTGTAAAGTGAAAATTACAATATATGCCTCATCAAGTTGTTACGGACATTAAATGAGAATTACTGACCACTGTGCCTGGAATGTAATATGCGTAACGGGCAAATGTAACACGAAAGGTTGTTTCTGCCTTCCTCTTCTGTACTTCCAGTTTATTTTTTACCATTTTATTCTTTGCAAAGTCTAGTTTAAAAATCAGAAGTGATTATTCATACTTGTTTAGATCTACTTCACTGCTTATCTTCAGCGCCTTCCATATTCTAATCCCAATTTGCCTTTTCATTTATAGTCCTCCCTACAGCCTGGCACTGACGCTTAGCTTTGGTGAGAACTGTTTTATTCACTCTTCCTTGAGCTGCAAATGATGTAGGGATTTGTTTTCATGTATTTATCTGCTTATTTTCCAGCTCTAGCTTTTCTTTTATTTTTGCTCTCTCACTGGTACTCCGTAGACAATTGTTTTCCCCTCTAGCCCATACCAGAGCAGAATGAATAAATCAAGGCATTTCTATTGTGAGTGAAGGCAGAAGCTTTTGGCTTCTGCTAGATCTGTTTCCTTACATAAACAGCTTTCAAACTTGTCTCTGTCCCCATACAACAAGCATGTACACTAAGGTGGATATACCTTTCAGGCCCTCATCCTGCATCCTCCTTCAACTTTTCTTTCATGTCCAGTTTGAAGCTCAGTCCATTTCTGCATACGACTGCAATCAATTTCTTCAATTATTTTAATCTTTTGATTTGTTTAATTGCTTCATGACCAAAGCCTTGCCAGGATGTGTGTACCAGCATATCACTACAGTATTACCTCGGATTGAATTACAAACACCAATATTACCTTGGATTGAATTACAAACACCAAAAGAAAATGCTCAAAAATTTAAAAGGTGTAGGTATAAAAGTAAACAATATTTCAGAGAGGGGTTAATGAAAGGAGTTTTTATGCAGTTTGTTCCTGCATCATTTTGCCTACAGCTTCTAAAATAAAAGTGAGTCATCTTTAACAATGCCATTCAGAAAACATTAATTTAAGACAGCATCTACAGAATACCTGCTGTAAAAGAATACCTGTGTGCAATCAATGCACACACACATTTTCCCACTTCCTATCAAACAACTTTGTCCTGTTTTTTGTCAGGCATATTGCTATTTACATTTTTGAGGTTTATAGTGTTGACCTAAAAATAGACTGCCAGTTATTTCCCCAGCAAAAATGGGTGTATCCAAGATTTTTAAAATTGCATTTTGGAGTCTGCAACCATAGTGAGCCATGTGCAAGTCCCCAAGCAACTTGGAGAGAGAACTCTTTTAAAGAGGGGAAAAGGAAGTTGGGAGGTTTGTAGTAGACAAAGGGTCTATTGGTGGAATTGAGAGTCCTAGGTATAGTGGCTTTTCATTGGCAGCATTGTCTCTCCCTGGCTGAGCTCTTACCAGGCAAGAAGAGGAAGTCTTTCTTCTTCCTGTTGGCCTCAGCTATCACGATAGGGTATGAGAGCTCCTCCTTCTAGCCTCCTGATTTTATTTTAATTGAGGTTTCTGTTTAATTTTTACACAACTATATACCTTCTTAAACTGGCCTTTTTAAACCAAGCAACAAAATGTCTGCATCCCTTTGAGATGATCACTATATTGTTCAGCATTTGTTCTATGGATGTATAATATGACGTTATATATGATCTGTTGAACGTATGTTATATAACCTGTGTGCTATTATAAGACATGCATGATATTTTCCATTTTTCTTACATAAGCAATATTCTGATCAGTTTTACAGCCAAATTATTGCTCAAATACTTAACTTTTTATCCTTTCTTTCCTAAGTTCATCGAGATAAAACAAAGACAAATTTAAAAATTTTAAGTCTAGGTAGTCATTGGCTATCATATTGACCAAGCACATGGGAATTTCAATTAAAGTATACTAATACTGTAGTTCATCTGTAACATTAAAATATGATGTCTTTTCCCCAAGGCTTTGAAAGTTCCATTTAGATAACATCTGAAAAAGATATGCTACCAAACAGTGCAGTATATTACTAATTTTATTGTTGAGGCAGTTTTATGAAATCACTGCCCCCACAACACTGCTTTTATGCTTTATTACCTTTTGACATAAATGACTACTTACAAAAACTGAAAATGCTATGAAAATGTCAGAACAGTCCTGGTTTCTACACATCCCTGGCTTTATAGACTCTAGCAGATCATGAGGTTTCAAAGTATGCTATCATTAAGAATTCCTAACACATATCTTTTTGAAAAAATACATAATAATGACCTTTCCAAATATTTCATTTATTGACTATTGTATTCAAAATTCTAAATCTGAACTTTAACGTGCAGATTATTGTTCCCACAATTGCAGTGTAATCCCACCCATTTTAGTGATGGCATTTTGTATGCTTAAGGAAAACATGATTGGGAGGCTCTGTCTGCATTGTAAATACAGAGATTAGAAGAATCGCTGTTAGCTAGGTAGTACCTTTCATAGTATTTCCAAATAATAATGACTTCACAAAATGGGCTGAGGTTGGAGTTTATTTTTAAGAGTCTACCTGAATATGTGCTTAGGTTAAGAGAGGTAGTGTGCATTAATAATTCAAAATGCTACCTTTCATACTTGCCTAATTAAAAAAAGCTCTTCACTAAATCTATCAAGTGGAGTGAAGTGTCTGTTGGCTACTACCGTCTCCACATCATTGGCTTTCCTCTTCTATTTGGAAGAATTTAACAGAGAAGCAAATGCTATTATAAATATGCCATGGTTTTGCAAGGGATAGTCAGTTAAATAAACATTCATTGAGATCCTACTTTGTAGCGGGTGCTATCTAGGTACTATAGGTTCTGAGATCAATGTTTTGTGGCTTCTATCTTTGAGTTTACAATTTAGAGGGAGAAATAGTCACACAAACAGGTCATCTCAATATGATAGTTTAAAAATAATATTCAGGCAGAAGGATTCAGAGTATTTGGGGAAACAGAGTATTGACCCTGTCGGGCAAGATAAGGAATTCAATGCCTGAACTGAGTCTTCAAAGTCAAAAGCTAGCTACATAGAGGGCAGTCTACGCAGCTGGATGGAAGGAGCATTTTCCACCTGGTTTATTTAGTCCCATCTTGGCCAGCTGGCTGAGTGCCGTTGTTCAGACTGTGCCTTTATGTTCAGCCCATGCTGCTCTGACTTGCACTCTTATACCATTTTGCAATTCATCTGCCTAGTGGAGGCACTTTTATGTAATTTCTCCATCCACAGAGGTGTCTTTTTTATGTTTGTTCAATCAGAAGGCCTGCTTTTCTTGTGATTTTACAAAGGTGTTATATTTTAGCTTTGTACTATCAGTCAGAGAGCAAGGCTTGCTCTTCATATCATCTTTAACTCATAAGTTTGCTAAGCATCTAACAGTCCCTTGTCTTCTCTTCTGAAAGCTTCCAGGCATCCTGAGTTTGCTCCCTGTGGGTTGTCAACAGCTAGCGAACTGGATAAGCAAATGGAGAGGCTGGTCTGCACCCTGGGCTGTCTCTCTGGTCTAGATCAAAGTCAATACAAACCAAAAGAAAGGTGGACAACTGGCTGACCACTTAGGGAGTGGCTCTCAAAAGGAAACAACTGCACACTGAGTTAGTTTCCAGAAAAGTGAGCTCCCAGGGGCTCGAGTTTTCTCTGCTATCTTCTCATTTCTGCCTGGTGCCTCCCTGTCTTTTGATTCCTTCCTTCCATCTGGTTGCTTCTACAGACTCTGCTAGTGGAAAACAAATGCCACCATAGGCTCCAAATCTCTTTTTCTAGCATTGTTCTCAGGTTTTGTTTAGCTTTCTGTGGTAGGTGATTTATGTCTACCTATCCCTGTGCAGACCTGAGAGATGGAAGGGACCCTCTGGCTGGGGGATGGAAGAATCTACTAAGTTCAGAGAAGGTGTAGATGGAGGGAAAAACAGGTTAAAATCTAGAAATACATGTGTTATCACATGTGTATATGCTGGAAATCACTGAAGAACTGTTAGGGAACACCAGGGTAGGGCCAGTGTATATAGCCCCTTGTTTTTTTTTTTTTTTAATTTTATTTTATTTTTAAACTTTACATAATTGTAGTTTTATGACTCCTTTGTTCAGGTAAACTCGATATTTGAGAACTAGGTTGAATACTGGTACTGATTGGTGTCCCAGTACAATATCAGAACTCCAATAAGCAGGGAGATGCGCGTGGTCAGCTCTTGACTATCTTTGAAGTCACTGAGCAAATATTAACTCTGTAGATAGTAAAAGGTGATGGTAAATAGTTTAAATTCCTTTTTCTCCTCTTTGGGGGAGAGATAAGGAGGACTTTAAGTGTATTGAAAAGCCTTTAAAATTCTTATTCAGTATTTCTGAGGCTCTCTGAGGAAAGATTGCAACCTGGGAAGCATGACTTTGAACAGGAGTTGTGTGATCTTTGGGGAAGTCCCAGCCCAGCAAAGTCCTGCTTTACAGAGAAGTTAGAAAGAAAATCTGATCCCTAGCCAAGAAAACCAGCAGTGATTGTTCAGTGGCAATCAATTGACAAAATACATTTTGGAGAGGAAAAGTGCTGGGGATAGAATTATCTGGACAAATTGGGCTTTGAGTTAATTCGATCAAGTCTCCAGGAAGAGGTGGGAATTGACATGTAAGCATGACCTAGAGAGATTGCACCCACCTACTCTAAGGAGCAGTATCTGTTCCAAGTAATATTTGGCAAGGTGATCAAAAGCCCACAGACACTCTGCCATTACCCTGTACACAACCTTATGGCAATGTTTCATAAGTATAGGCTGAAGACCACTGGGATCAGACACTCCTGGGGTACTGTAAAATGTCCAGTTCCTGGATCCTACCCTGACTTGATGGCATCGATATCTTAGAGTGAGAGTCAAGAAACTGGCTATTTTCTAATGACCCTGAGTAAATCCTAGGTCTATTATTTAAGAATCATTGATTTGTAGAATACTATCTGTTGTATGTAATATTAATAGGCAAAATTGTGGGAGTCTGTCTACACAGAGAAGCTACAGAAGTAAGCTTGAAGATGTAAAATTCCATGGTATGCACGTACCTCTTCATGGGAGGTCTGTCGAGATACATTGTTACTTACAAGTAAGAGTACTCCTACCAAGCCAATCTGCTTCTCATTTAGGTTATTCCTCCTTTAAAAATAGTTTTTTTTTTTTTTTTTAATGGATGAACTGGAAGTGGATGGATGAGGAGGAAAGGGGAAAAAAGTCTGATGTTCACATAGTAGCCTGTTTATAATTACAGTGATAAATGTGGGTAAGTACGTTGTACTGAATATTATGATGGTATGCTCTAAAGTGTTGACGCACTAGCTCTTTGGGGAAAAAGTCCTGATTTAGAAGTTGCTTATTTTTGTGTTATAAATACTTCCAGATTCATCCATTTCAACCAACCAATGCTTTAACAACCAGCTAGCAAAGTTCCTAAAATTTTAATGTCAGTTTTTATGAACCATCCCTGGTGGCTCAGTGGTAAAGAATCTGCCTGCCAATGCAAGAGATGTGGGTCTGATCCCTGGGTGGGGAAGATCCCCTGGAAAAGTGAATGACTGCCTACTCCAGTATTCTTGCCTGGAGAATTCCATGGACAGAGGGGCCTGGTGGGCTACAATCCATGGGGTGGCAAAGAGTCAGACATGACTGAGCGATTAACACTTTCACTTCACACCAGCCTACCAGCCAGCTCCACTGATTTTATATGTAAACTAGCATATATAAATATTTTTTTTCAAAGTGGATTTTGTAACTTATTTATTATATTGAATAGTACATAGATTCTTCAAGTCCTAGTCAACATTTGTGAGTCAATGCACTTTTTCCCTTTTGATGTTCTTTTTGCATCATTATGACTTTGATATGTTAATGTGGGTTTCCCTGGTGGCTTAGATGGTAAAGAATCCACCTGCAATGTGGGAGACCTGTGTTCGATCCCTGGGTTGGGAAGATCCCCTAGAGGAGGATATGGCAACCCACTCCAGTATTCTTGTCTGGAGAATCCCATGGACAGAGGAGCCTGGAAGGCTACAGTCCATGGGGTCGAAAAGAGTCAGATATGACTGAGTGACTAAGCACAATAGCACGTGTTAACATGGCCAGTGTACTTTTCATTCAATTTGTTTTTCTAGAATTATACACTGCTCATGTGCTTTGAAATGGAGAAGGCCCACTCCAGTACTCTTGCCTGGAAAATCCCATGGATGGAGGGGCCTGGTGGGCTGCAGTCCATGGGGTCGCTAGGAGTCGGACACGACTAAGCAACTTCACTTTCACTTTTCACTTTCATGCATTGGAGAAGGAAATGGCAACCCACTCCAGTGTTCTTGCCTGGAGAATCCCACAGACGGGGGAGCCTGGTGGGCTGCTGTCTATGGGGTCGCACAGAGTCGGACACGACTGAAGCGACTTCTTAGCAGCGGCAGCAGCAGGATGTGCTTTGAAAAGGAACAAAGAGACTTTATCATTGTAGTAGAAAATGAACTACAACTACTGGATTCAGTAAAAGTTATTTTTTTTAGAAGTATTTGTAAAACTAAATGGCACCAATATATCAGATACCAGTCTGATTAGTTTTTAAAAAATTTTCTCCTTTGTAAAATGATTTGCTTATAGACTTGGAAGATAAAGAGGTATCTGGTTCAACTGTTGGAAAACTCTGGCAGTGAGTGGGTCTATCAGAGAAATATTTGCTGTATAATCTTGTGAAAGGAAAATAAAGGTATGAGAGAAATCTAGGAAGATCTTTTACTAGTACATACAGATACTCACATATAACTTTTCATAATGGGAGAGATTATTGAGAAAGACAGGTATATTTTGAGAAAACTTCCTATGATAATTCTAATTTAGTTGTTGTGTGACTATGGTCTGAAACAATGGTCCCTGCCTTTGACCATCTTGTTTTCCAGAAATACTTTGAAAAGTGTAAGTGTTAGTCTTTTAGTCATTTCTGACTCTTTGTGACCCTATCGACTATAGCCCACTAGGCTCTTCTGTCCATGGAATTCTCTAGGCAAGAATATTGGAGTGGGTTTCCATTCCATTCTCTGGGGGATCTTCCCAACCCAGGGATCGAATCTAGGTCTCCTGCATTGCAGGTGGATTCTTTACTATCTGTGCCACCAGGGAAGCCCTACTTTAGTAGGATATAAGACTTCCCTGGTGGCTCAGATGGTAAAGAATCCACCTGCAGTGCAAGAGACCCAGGTTCAATCCCTGGGTTGGGAAATCCCCTGGAGAAAGGAACGGCTACCCACTCCAGTATTCTTGGGTTTCCCAGGTGGCACGAGTGGTAAAGAACTCACCTCTACTTTGCCGAAGCAAGAGACATAAGAGACACAGGTTCAGTCCTGGGGTGGGGAAGATCTCCTGGAGGAGGGCATGGCAACCCACTCCAGTATTCTTGCCTTGGAAATCCCATGGACAGAGGAGCCTGCCAGGCCACAGTCCATAGGGTGGGTCAGAGTCGGACACAACTGAACTGACTAAGTGTGCATGCAAGCAAACACTGAGCTAGAGTTAGGATTATAGTAGCTTTGTTCTACCTGACAGTGCTGTTTTTAGAGGAAATTAGGAATTTAATATTTCAGAGTGTGGTCCAGTGGTTAGGACTCGGCACCTTCACTGCCATGGCCTGAGGTTCAATCCCTGTTTGGAGAAAAGAGATCCTGCAAGCTGCACAGTGACTCGATGGACGTGAGTCTGGGTGAACTCCGGGAGTTGGTGATGGACAGGGAGGCCTGGCGTCTGCGATTCATGGGGTCGCAAAGAGTCGCTGACTGAAGCTGCACAGTGGGGTCGATCAATCAACTAATTGAAAAAAAAGAGTTGTTTTACTGAGTCGTACAGCTAAAGTAACTAGAAGGGAGGACTTTTGTGGGGACATTGATTAAAAATGCTAAACATCTGGATTGTACGTTATGGACTGAATCGTCGCCCCATATTCATATGTTGAAGCCCCAGCTCGCCAGTGACTATATGTCTTCCTGCTTTTGATGGCATGTGTAGCTGAACATGCAAAAACATCATTACTTGAGCAACAATAACATTTTTAAGCATCTAACATTACCAGGTGGGACAAATTAATAATCAGATAAAATCTATTTTCAGTGAGTTTCCCATCATAGCGAGAAAATTCTAGCACACCATGGAGAAATATAATTTCTTTAATATAAAGAAAATATAGTTCAAGATTGATATGGAAATAATTTAAGGTAGGATTCTATTGTTCAATAATCTGTATTTTATTTTAAATATAAATTTTGCTCTTGCCAAAACAACTTAAGGTGGATTTTAAAACAAACATTCATGTAACTGTGGTAAGTTCTCATGTCTATTGCTATTTGTGGGAGCATTAAGGATAAAAAGTGAAGTCAGGAATCACATGGTAAAGGAAAAGCAGTTCTGCTCACAGGGGATAACATGTTCTGCAGGAGTACAATTAAATTGGCTCTGGGAGTCTTGGTATTTCAAGGAAGGAATAATCTAATAGCTTGCATAGATCTCCTTGTTGGTATTATTCCCTTTATCACTTTGCAGTACATTTCATTGTCCAAACTCTGCTTAACATTCTGCTGTAGAACAAAAATAGCTATTTTCAAAGATTGGATAACGATGGATCTGTAGGGTTTCATCAGTTCACTTCGACGCAGTTTTTCCTAGTGGCTCTTCACTTTCCCCTGCAGCTGGGTGGTGGCAGTATCCCACATATTCTGGCTTCATGAACAGGAAGAAGGGCTTGCTACTGCCTTTTTTTTTTTTTCTTCTTCATCTATATCTAATATGTGTGTATATTTCCTGGCTAAGACAAAGGGTGACAGAGATCCTTCCTGTTTTTCCTATCTTTGGGCTCTTCCTGCCTTCTTCCTTCTGGTTCCTCTGCTTCTTCAGATTCCCTGTTGTCCATTTGTTTGAACTTTGACCTCCCATCTTGCACCCTTGGCAATAGTCTTGCTCTCCTCTCTGATTGTGTAAGATCTTTCCTATCTTTGAAGACTCTTCTTTTTTTCATAGATAAACTACTCAGAGCTTAATTTTTGGTTCCTATAACTAGAATTCAACTTATTAAAGTCACAAGTTCAAAACCTAGTATTTCCTTAAGAACAAATTATTGTTTTTAGCTTACAAATCTTACTATTGTAATTTCTAAGTCCAGCAAACTTTTGACTACCATTTTTGTATTGTTTCAAATTTAGTTAACTAATAAACACCTTTAAACATATTTAGCCGAATTTATAAAATATGTTTAACATTCTTCTTAAATATTCAGTTGTCTGAAAGATATGTCCAAAGTGATTATTTTTCTGCATAGTAAATGTTTCCAGGTAATGTGACAAACATAAGTTCTTTAGATTTTATTAATGTTTATATAAGACAGTTTTCACTTTAATTGAACTCTATCCTGTGACGCCTCATTCTCAGAGTGAAGCTTTCTGCTTGAGTCTATCTGCTGCCATGCGCTATTGAGAATTTCCTTTAGAGGAAAAGCTGTCTAAATATGCATGTCTGTCAGTGTAGCACCCGCTTCTTTGGTTTCTGCCTGTTTTTGGTCCCTCTCCATTGCTTTCAAATAGTTGTTTTTCATAATTTGTCTAAAATTTTCATTGTTCTCTGTGGCAGGGTTAGTCTGATATCAACTATTAATACTTTGTTATTACCTAGACTGGACCTTTGAAAGTAGAGGTTTAAAAGGTTTGTTAACCTGTCACCGAATATAAGGTGAAGGCTGGGGAAATAAAGATAACAGCAGATAGTTACCCAACCAAAAATGTCTTTTATAGGCAAAGCTGGGAAATTAAATGCAGAATTCATACATGTCTTGTGTCATACCAAAAAGATAAAATGTCTGAAATTCTGTTCTGCTGCCAGCAAAGCTATCTAGGCCTACTAACTAGCAAGACTAAAGAGAAGCTATCTTTTCATTAATGTGACCAGCCCTGCTCTGTATTTGGCAGTGGCTCACAGCCGGTCTTTCAAAACTGTGCCCTAGAACCAATGTGGTGTACTGTTCTTCCTCAAGTGGCTCAGATATCTGACAATGGCAGGCTGTTGGCCTTTCAGCTTGGGAAAAAATGACGGATATCCCTTTAGTATACTGAGACACTTATGCAGACTTCAATAACTGTAAATTCTGTGAGTCTAAACCCATAAGAGAATTTGTCATCACTCCATTTGAAACATGTGCTATTAAAATGCCTCATTAAATGGTATAGATAAAAAAAAAAAAAAAGCTTGGAACAAGTACAGAGAATGATAATAGAGGAGAGGATAATTTTCAACAAAACATTACACATAAAATGTATCAGAGAAAAAGGAAAAAAGAAAAGTAGGGAGATGGGATAAGCCATCTTAAAAGAGTAGCCCCTTCTGTGAACTGCTGCTAAGTCACTTCAGTCGTGTCCGACTCTGTGCGACCCCATAGACGGAAGCCCACCAGGCTCCCCCATTCCTGGGATTCTCCAGGCAAGAATACTGAAGTGGGTTGCCATTTCCTTCTCCAATGCATGAAAGTGAAAAGTGAAAGCGAAGTCACTCAGTCATGTCCAACTCTTAACGACCCCATGGACTGCAGCCTACCAGGCTCCTCCGTCCATGGGATTTTCCAGGCAAAAGTACTGGAGTGGGGTGCCATTGCCTTCTCCGTCTAAACCAATTTGGCTGGCCAGCAATATCACCTCCAATGAATAGGAATATGTGAAGACTACGTATTCCCACTTTTGTGTTACCAGGTTATATTTTACGATAAATACAAGTCTGAACCTCAACCCTAATTCTGCCTAATGGTAGCATACAGGAGCGAATAGAATCATGTAATCCTTTCTTATTACTTCTGGAATATCCACCTTTCTGTCCTCAACCCCTCTGACAGGCATCTCACTAAAAGATTCAACCAGAGGCGGGTTCAACCAACACTTCCTGGGGTCAAGTGACAAAGCTGTCCTTGAAACAGTGGCCCAAGGCTGTTAGACCCTTAAGGTGCCAGTGATGCCCAATTTAGATTTGTCGAACTTTAATGCTTCCTTTATTTAGTCTCGTATACTCTCTAGCCAATCACATGTTTCAGAAACCATACATTTCGGCACCAAGACTTTTTTTTTTTTAAAGGTAATACACATTTGCCATTATATTTTTCAATCATGTGGCTAGAAGTTACAGGAAGGATATTGGATAGGCGTTCTACCAGAAGCAAATTACTTTCTTCAAGTTTAAGAGTTATTTATTACATTTGCTACCTGCCTCAAATAAAAGCTGAAAACAACTCTCCCATAGGAGATATTTCAAGCTTTTTTTGCAGATGATTTATTACATCAATCAATGTTTGTTCATTCTTTCTTTGAATTAATTTTATTGGAGTATAGCTGATTTACAATGTTGGATTAGTTTCAGGTGGATCAGTTATACATATACATACACCCACTCTTTTTTTTAGATTCTATTTCTGTATAGGTCATTGAGTAGAGTTCCTTGTCAGCAATGAAAATTTACTAAGATTTCTTTGTGATTAGTAAGATTTCTTGTAAAGCTTTTGGTAAAATATTTGAAGGGCTTAAGTGCACTTCCAGTGTATGGATTCCTCTTTAATCTACTTCAAATGGTAGCTGAATGCCCCACCTTGAGGAATAGAGTTAACTATACCTGTATACATTACACTGCTTGCTGCTAGATTTTAAAAGTAATTTATTACACAGATAATAAAACTCTCAATGACAATCAGATTTGTCTAGAATCCATTAGCCCAAATGAATAGATTTGAATCGCCACCCATGCACTGTGAGTAGACACTGCTAATAAATAATTAACTGCTTTTTATTCTAGGATACGTTTTCTAAATGCAGATTCACAATCTTCAGGAGCAAAGGCAGCCACTCTCAGTCAGAATTTTCAGTCAAGATATAACTTGTCATCTTAGCCTTAGTCTTCCTTCAGCTTAATATCAAACATTTATCTTATTTAAACATCAAAGTAATAATCAGTATTCCCCATTTCACATATTGTATGGCAGCAGCTTCAACAATACACATTTGATATTTGCAGTCATTAAGCTCTTTTTTTTTCTAATGGAGACAAATAAAGTGGGAAGCAGGTCAGTCCTGAGCATCACAGTTTTAAGAGAACTCAATATTGTAGATGATTGCTTGGAAGCTGTAGCAGTAAGAGACCACCTATGAGGAAAATGGAGATAATTACAAACAACAATCACAGCTGTTAACGGCAGCGCTCATAACACATCCTCAGCATGAAAAGATTGCAACGAATGCATCAGACGTTCAGCCACACTCAGTCACTGCGATGGACCCGGAGTGAAGACGACCTGTAGACAAAGCCAACAATAACAGCAGGAGAGGTCAGAAGTAAAGTCAGAGTTTTCCTTGCATGAGAAATTTTTAATCATTTCAGAATTAAGGCTTAACTTATTTTGCATAAGAAATATATTACTTAAAGGTTATTTTTCATTCAAAGCTGCAAGGTTTCTTACCATACTTTAACACTTCCTATAGATGGCACTTGAATCATTGTTCTTATTTTTCCTGACTGCACAAAGAACCTCCCTTCATGCAGATATTGTGCTCTATATTCTTTAGTTCCAGCGCCATTTAGGAAATACTTCATAGCTCCCAGACAGGGAGATATAACTTTCAGTAGCCAAGGACTAAATTATCTTGGATTTTTCTCCAGAAAAATAATTATGATTTATTTAAGAATATTCATTTTTGGAAAAACTTACTCATTTCACTTCCTGTAAAACATATTTAATATTAGAATTATTTAATGTCTTTTATCCTCTAATGTCTTTTGCTTAATATCTTACCAAGCCCACGAAATAAGCGACAACATGACAAGTCAAGTAATGCAAAAAAAAACCAAAAAAACAAAAAAAAACCATGAATAAAAATACTCATAGTCTAAGTCCCATAGATTAATTCAAATTCTGATAATCACATATAATTTAAAGAAACATGGTTGATACTACTTTGAAATAAACCAGAATAATCAGAATATATTAAGATTTATAAATCAGAATAAGATGATGTTACCATTATCTCTTTGGGTCCAAATCATATCCTGTTACTGTGAATTATATGCATTTGAAATGTTGATTGTCACAAGAAGGATGTTTTGCCTTTGCAAAATGTTAGTATAAATGTGTTTGCTTAAGGGACACTGAAATGTAGAAAACGACTGGTGAATTTAGGTTTTGTTTGAAATGAATGACTGTTAGCTGGTCTATAGTGAGATTTAGTTGGAGGGGCTTCCCTAATGGCTCAGATAGTAAAAAATCCGCCTGCAATGCGGGAGATATGGGTTCCATCCCTGGGGTTGGGAAGATCTCCTGGAGAAGGGAATGGCAACCCACTCCGGTATTCTTGCCTGGAGAGTCACAGAGAGTCAGACAGGACTGAGTGACTATACATACATACACAAACAAACACACCCTATTTGAGAGACAGAATCATGCAAATTAGTTGTAGCCTTGGCTAGAAAAGAGCTTCTACAGGGAATGTACAGAGGACCATCTACTATCCTAAGTACACAGGAAGGCAAATAATGACATATGTAGTGTTCAGTTCAGTTCAGTTGCTCAGTTGTGTCCAACTCTTTGAAACCCCATGAACCACAGCACACCAGGCCTCCCTGTCCATCACAAACTCCTGGAGTCCACCCAAACCCATGTCCATTGAGTCGGTGATGCCATCCAACCATCTCATCCTCTGTCGTCCCCTTCTCCTCCTGCCCTCAATCTTTCCCAGCATCAGGGTCTTTTCCAACGAGTCAGCTCTTCACATCAGGTTCAGTTCAGTTCAGTCGCTCAGTCGCTTCCGACTCTTTGCGACCCCATGAATCCCAGCATGCCAGGCATCCCTGTCCATCACCAACTCCCGGAGTTCACTCAAACTCATGTCCATTGAGTCAGTGATGCCATCCAGCCATCTCATCCTCTGTCGTCCCCTTTTCCTCCTGCCCCCAATCCCTCCCAGCATCAGAGTCTTTTCCAATGAGTCAACTCTTTGCATGAGGTGGCCAAAGTACTGGAGTTTCAGCTTTAGCATCATTCCTTCCAAAGAACACCCAGGGCTGATCTCTTTTAGAATGGACTGATTGGATCTCCTTGCAGTCCAAGACTCTCAAGACTCTTCTCCAACACCACAGTTCAAAATCATCAATACTTTAGCGCTCAGCTTTCTTCACAGTCCAACTCACACATCCATACATGAATTTAACTCAGATGACCACTGAGTTATATCTACTACTGCGGGCAGGAATCCCTAAAAAGAAATGGAGTAGCCATGATGGTCAACAAAAGAGTTTGAAATGCAGTACTTGGATGCAATCTCAAAAATGACAGAATGATCTCTGTTCATTTCCAAGGCAAACCATTCCATATCACAGTAATCCAAGTCTATGCTCCAACCAGTAATGCTGAAGAAGCTGAAGTTGAATGGTTCTATAAAGACCTACAAGACCTTTTAGAACTAACACCCAAAAAAGATGTCCTTTTCATTACAGGGGACTGGAATGCAAAAGTAGGAAGTCAAGAAACATCTGGAGTAACAGGCAAATTTGGCCTTGGAATACGGAATGAAGCAGCACAAAGGCTAATGGAGTTTTGCCAAGAGAACGCACTGGTCATAGCAAACACCCTCTTCCAACAACACAAGAGAAGACTCTATACATGGACATCACCAGATGGTCAACACCGAAATCAGATTGATTATATTCTTTGCAGCCAAAGATGGAGAAGCCCTATACAGTCAACAAAAACAAGACCGGGAGCTGACTGTGACTCAGACCATGAACTCCTTATTGCCAAATTCAGACTGAAATTGAAGAAAGTAGGGAAAAACCACTAGACCATTCAGGTATGACCTAAATCAAATCCCTTATGATTATACAGTGGAAGTGAGAAATAGATTTAAGGGACTAGATCTGATAGATAGAGTGCCTGATGAACTATGGACTGAGGTCATGACATTGTACAGGAGACAGGGATCAAGACCATCCCCATGGAAAAGAAATGCAAAAAAGCAAAATGGCTATCTGAGGAGGCCTTACAAATATCTGTGAAAAGAAGAGAAGCAAA
Source organism: Bos mutus (assembly GCF_027580195.1). Classification (NCBI taxonomy): domain Eukaryota; kingdom Metazoa; phylum Chordata; class Mammalia; order Artiodactyla; family Bovidae; genus Bos; species Bos mutus. The sequence goes on from NC_091623.1 coordinate 14,912,063, forward strand.
AAGCAAAGGAGAAAAGGCAAGATAAAAGCATCTGAAAGCAGAGTTCCAAAGAAGAGCAAGAAGAGATAAGAAAGCCTTCTTCAGTGATCAATGCAAAGAAATAGAGGAAAACAACAGAATGGGAAAGACTAGGGATCTCTTCAAGGAAATTAGAGATACCAAGGGAACATTTCATGCAAAGATGGGCTCAATAAAGGACAGAAATGGTATGGACCTTAACAGAAGCAGAAGATATTAAGAAGAGGTGGCAAGAATACACAGAGGAACTGTACAAAACAGATCTTCATGACCAAGATAATCACAATGGTGTGATCACTGACCTAGAGCCAGACATCCTGGAATGCGAAGTCAAGTGGTCCTTAGAAAGCATCACTATGAACAAAGCTAGTGGAGGTGATGGAATTCCAGTTGAGCTACTTCAAATCCTGAAAAATGATGCTGTGGAAGTGCTGCACTCAATATGCCAGCAAATTTGGAAAACTCAGCAGTGGCCACAGGACTGGAAAAGGTCAGTTTTCATTCCAATCCCAAAGAAAGGCAATGCTGAAGAATGCTCAAACTACCGCACAATTGCACTCATCTCACATTCTAGTAAAGTAATGCTTAAAATTCTCCAAGCCAGGCTTCAGCAATACGTGAACCATGAACTTCCAGATGTTCAAGCTAGCTTTAGAAAAGGCAGAGGAACCAGAAATCAAATTGCCAACATCTTCTGGATCATGGAAAAAGCAACAGAGTTCCAGAAAAACATCTATTTCTGCTTTATTGACTATGCCAAAGCCTTTGACTGTGAGGATCACAATAAACTGTGGAAAATTCTGAAAGAGATGGGAATACCAGACCACCTGACCTGCCTCTTGAGAAACCTATATGCAGGTCAGGACGCAACAGTTAGAACTGAACATGGAACAACAGACTGGCTCCAAATAGGAAAAGGAGTTCGTCAAGGCTGTATATTGTCACCCTGCTTATTTAACTTATATGCAGAGTACATCATGAGAAACGCTGGGCTGGAAGAAACACAAGCTGGAATCAAGATTGCCGGGAGAAATATCAATAACCTCAGATATGCAGATGACACCACCCTTATGGCAGAAAGTGAAGAGGAACTCAAAAGCCCCTTGATGAAAGTGAAAGCGGAGAGTGAAAAAGTTGGCTTAAAGCTCAACATTCAGAAAACGAAGATCATGGCATCCAGTCCCACCACTTCATGGGAAATAGATGGGGAAACAGTGGAAACAGTGTCAGACTTTATCTTTCTGGGCTCCAAAATCACTGCAGATGGTGACTGCAGCCATGAAATTAAAAGACGCTTACTCCTTGGAAGAAAAGTTATGACCAACCTAGATAGCATGTTCAAAAGCAGAGACATTACTTTGCCAACAGAGGTCCATCTAGTCAAGGCTATGGTTTTTCCAGTGGTCATGTATGGATGTGAGAGTTGGACTGTGAAGAAAGCTGAGTGCTAAAGAATTGATGCTTTTGAACTGTGGTGTTGGAGAAGATTCTTGAGAGTTCCTTGGACTGCAAGGAGATCCAACCAGTCCATTCTGAAGAGATCAGCCCTGGGATTTCTTTGAAAGGAATGATGCTAAAGCTGAAACTCCAGTACTTTGGCCATCTCATGTGAAGAGTTGACTCATTGGAAAAGACTCTGATGCTGAGAGGAACTGGTGGCAGGAGGAAAAGGGGATGACAGAGGATGAGATGGCTGGATGGCATCACCAACTCAATGGAAATGAGTTTTAGTGAACTCTGGGAGATGGTGATGGACAGGGAGGCCTGGCGTGCTGGGATTCATGGGGTTGCAAAGAGTCAGATATGACTGAGTGACTGAACTGAATGGTCTAGTGGTTTTCCCTACTTTCTTCAATTTAAGTCTGAATTTGGCAATAAGAAGCTCATGATCTGAGCCACAGTTGGCTCCTGGTCTTGTTTTTGCTGACTGTATAGAGCTTCTCCATCTTTGGCTGCAAAGAATGTAATCAATCTGATTTCGGTGTTGACCATCTGGTGATGTCCATGTGTAGAGTCTTCTCTTGTGTTGTTGGAACAGGGTGTTTGCTATGACCAATGCATTCTCTTGGCAAAATGTCATTAGCCTTTGCACTGCTTCATTCCGTATTCCAAGGCCAAATTTGCCTGTTACTCCAGGTGTTTCTTGACTTCCTATTTTTGCATTCCAGTCCCCTATAATGAAAAGGACGTCTTTTTTGGGTGTTAGTTCTAAAAGGTCTTGTAGGTCTTCATAGAACCGTTCAACTTCAGCTTCTTCAGTGTTACTGGTTGGGGCATAGACTTGGATTACTGTGATATGGAATGGTTTGCCTTAGAAACGAACAGATATCATTCTGTCATTTTTGAGATTGCATCCAAGTACTGCATTTCAAACTCTTTTGTTGACCATGATGGATACTCAATTTCTTCTAAGGGATTCCTGCGCAGGGTACTATATATAATGGTCATCTGAGTTAAATTCACCCATTCCAGTCCATTTCAGTTTGCTGATTCCTAGAATGTCGACTTTCACTCTTGCCATCTCCTGTTTGACTGCTTCCAATTTGCCTTGATTTGTGGACCTGACATTCCAGGTTCCTATGTATTATTGCTCTTTACAGCATTGGACCTTGCTTCTATCACCAGTCATATCCACGGCTGAGTATTGTTTTTGCTTTGGCTCCATCCCTTCATTCTTTCTGGAGTTATTTCTCCACTGATCTCCAGTAGCAATTTGGGCACCTACTGACCTGGGGAGTTCCTCTTTCAGTATCCTATTATTTTGCCTCTTTATACTATTCATGGGGTTCTCAAGGCAAGAATACTGAAGTGGTTTGCCATTCCCTTGTCCAGTGGACCACATTCTATCGGACCTCTCCATCTTGACCTGCCCATCTTGGTGGCCCCACACGGCATGGCTTAGTTTCATTGAGTTAGACAAGGCTGTGGTCTGTGTGATTAGACTGACTAGTTTTCTGTGATTATGATTTGTGTGTCTGCCCTCTGATGCCTCTCGCAACACCTACCATCTTACTTGGGTTTCTCTTACCTTGGACATGCGGTATCTCTTCAGGCTGCTCCAGCAAAGCGCAGCCACTGCTCCTTATCTTGGATGAGGGGTATCTCCTCACAGCCGCCCCTCCTGACCTTCAACGTGGAGAAGCTCCTCTTGGCCCTCCTGCGCCCGTGCTGCCACCACTCCTTGGACATGGGGTTGCATCAGGTTAGATAACTTAAAATAGAGAAAGAAAGTGAAAGTGAAATCTCTGTCTTGTCTGACTCTTTGCGACCCCATGGACTGTAGCCCACCAGGCTCCTCAGTCCATGCAATTTTCCAGGCAAGAGTACTGGAGTGAGTTGCCATTTCCTTCTCCAGGGGATCTTCCCAACTCAGGGATAGAACCCGGGTCTCCTGAGGTGCAGGCAGATGCTTTACTGTCTGAGCCACCAGGGAAGAAGAGGAATATTAGGAGAATTCCTATGTCTTATCTTTTATTTTCTTTCAGAAGAGACGTGAGATCAGTTTAAAAAATGAATGTGATAATTAGAAGTCTAGAAAGTAGCTCCATTTCTTTTTCAAGCCTTGTTTCCTCCCCCACCCTAAATCTGTTTCCCCTCCTGCTAATGGTGCTTTTGGGGGAAATTTAGAAAAACTTACTTTTCCTTCCCTGAACTAATATCAGTATGGAGATGCAACAGTGACAACTGATATCTTACCTTCCTTAAGAGATCTTCCGTGTTAATAAATCAGTAAATTAAGCAACTTTTGAGTACATTTAAATGTATTCTCCCGGAGAAGGCAACGGCAACCCACTCCAGTACTCTTGCCTGGAAAATCCCTTGGACGGAGGAGCCTGGTAGGCTGCAGTCCATTGGGTTGCTAAGAGTCGGACACGACTGAGTGACTTCACTTTCACTTTTCACTTTCACACATTGGAGAAGGAAATGGCAACCCACTCCAATGTTCTTGCCTTGAGAATCCCATAGACGGGGGAGCCTGGTGGGCTTCCGTCTATGGGGTCGCACAGAGTTGGACACGACTGAAGTGACTTAGCAGCAGCAGTAGCAAATGTATTCTCCATATAAAATAAAAGTTTTTAAAGCATTGTTGCATTTAGTATTTCACCTGATCTGAACAAGAGTCCTAAAAGTAGAAAGTGAAGACATTATTGTTATTAAAATGACACTAATGGCATCTCATATTTATAGGTCATCTTACAATATGCAAAGTGTTTTCATATAACTTTCTCATTCCCACTTTAGACAAATTATCAGAGTACCAGAACAATTTGCAATAGAATAAATACGAGTAGTTAATATTCATAAAAGTTGTTCAAGGTCACTTAAGACCGAAGAAATAAAAATTAAAATTACCAAAAAACATTTTTTCTTGTCGAATAATTGAGGGAATGGCATGCTCAATTTTGTCAAGGGCATGTGTTGAAAAAACAGGTACTATTATGTGCGGCTGGTAAAGCTGTAATTTGTTACACCTTTTCTGCATGACATTTGGCACTAGGAATTTATTCTGAGGAAAAATGAGAGATATAAACATAAGTTTACTTGTAACTGAATTCATTACAGGGTTATTTATAACACAGAATACCAGAAACCACATTTTTCTGGGTAATTGTAATTTGAGGCAGTCATCGTGGAATATGAGATCTTGGGAAGATAGACCCTGTAATGTGAAACAGTAATTGGAAGAAGGCTGGGATCATAGCTCCCCTATCTGCACTGACATCCCTGGAGTTTAATATGAGAAAAATAAAATAGTAGGGCACTATTCCTTTTTCGTTGTTGTTTTTCTTTTATAAATTACTAAAATATATTAACACATTTAGAAGAGACTTGGAAAATACAGAACAAAGTTACATGTCAGATCAGATCAGATCAGATCAGTCGCTCAGTCGTGTCTGACTCTTTGCGGCCCCATGAATCGCAGCACGCCAGACCTCCCTGTCCATCACCAACTCCCGGAGTTCACCCAGACTCACGTCCATAGAGTCAGTGATGCCATCCAGCCATCTCATCCTCTGTCGTTCCCTTTTCCTACTGCCCCCAATCCCTCCCAGCATCAGAGTCTTTTCCAATGAGTCAACTCTTCGCATGAGGTGGCCAAAGTACTGGAGTTTCAGCTTTAGCATCATTCCTTCCAAAGAAATCTCAGGGCTGATCTCCTTCAGAATGGACTGGTTGGATCTCCTTGTAGTCCAAGGGACTCTCAAGAGTCTTCTCCAACACCACAGTTCAAAAGCATCAATTCTTCAGCTCTCAGCCTTCTTCACAGTCCAACTCTCACATCCATACATGACCACAGGAAAAACCATAGCCTTGACTAGACGAACCTTTGTTGGCAAAGTAATGTCTCTGCTTTTGAACATGCTATCTAGGTTGGTCATAACTTTTCTTCCAAGGAGTAAGTGTCTTTTAATTTCATGGCTGCAGTCACCATCTGCAGTGATTTTGAAGCCCAGAAAAATAAAGTCTGACACTGTTTCCACTGTTTCCCCATCTATTTCCCATGAAGTAGTGGGACCGGATGCCATGATCTTCGTTTTCTGAATGTTGAACTTTAAGCCAACTTTTTCACTCTCCACTTTCACTTTCATCAAGAGGCTTTTGAGTTCCTCTTCACTTTCTGCCATAAGGGTGGTGTCATCTGCATATCCAAGGTTATTGATATTTATCCCGGCAATCTTGATTCCAGCTTGTGTTTCTTCCAGCCCAGCGTTTCTCATGATGTACTCTGCATATAAGTTAAATAAACAGGGTGACGATATACAGCCTTGATGAACTCCTTTTCCTATTTGGAACCAGTCTGTTGTTCCATGTCCAATTCTAACTGTTGCTTCCTGACCTGCATACAAATTTCTCAAGAGGCAGATCAGGTGGTCTGGTATTCCCACCTCTTTCAGAATTTTCCACAGTTTATTGTGATCCTCACAGTCAAAGGCTTTGGCATAGTCAATAAAGCAGAAATAGATGTTTTTCTGAAATTCTCTTGCTTTTTCCATGACCCAGCAGATGTTGGCAATTTGACCTCTGGTTCCTCTGCCTTTTCTAAAACCAGCTTGAACATCAGGAAGTTCACGGTTCATTATATTGCTGAAGCCTGGCTTGAAGAATTTTGAGCATGACTTTACTAGCGTGTGAGATGAGTGCAATTGTGCGGTAGTTTGAGCATTCTTTGGCATTGCCTTTCTTTGGGATTGGAACGAAAACTGACCTTTTCCAGTCCTGTGGCCACTGCTGAGTTTTCCAAATTTGCTGGCATATTGAGTGCAGCATTTTCACAACATCATCTTTTAGGATTTGGAATAGCTCAACTGGAATTCCATCACCTCCACTAGCTTTGTTCGTAGTGATGCTTTCTAAGGCCCACTTGACTTCACATTCTAGGATGTCTGGCTCTAGGTCAGTGATCACACCATCGTGATTAACTGGGTCGTGAAGATCTTTTTTGTACAGTTCCTCTGTGTATTCTTGCCATCTCTTCTTAATATCTTCTGCTTCTGTTAGGTCCATACCATTTCTGTCCTTTATTGAGCCCATCTTTGCATGAAATGTTCCTTTGGTATCTCTGATTTTCTTGAAGAGATCCCTAGTCTTTCCCATTCTGTTGTTTTCCTCTATTTCTTTGCATTGATCACTGAAGAAGGCTTTCTTATCTCTTCTTGCTCTTCTTTGGAACTCTGCATTCAGATGTTTATATCTTTCCTTTTCTCCTTTGCTTTTCACTTTTCTTCTTTTCACAGCTATTTGTAAGGGCTCCCTAGACAGCCATTTTGCTTTTTTGCATTTCTTTTCCATGGGGATGGTCTTGATCCCTGTCTCCTGTACAATGTCACGAACCTCATTCCGTAGTTCATCAGGCACTCTATCTATCAGATCTAGGCCCTTAAATCTATTTCTCACTTCCACTGTATAATCAAAAGGGATTTGATTTAGGTCATACCTGAATGGTCTAGTGGTTTTCCCTACTTTCTTCAATTTCAGTCTGAATTTGGCAATAAGGAGTTCATGATCTGAGCCACAGTCAGCTCCTGGTCTTGTTTTTGCTGACTGTATAGAGCTTCTCCATCTTTGACTGCAAAGAATATAATCAATCTGATTTCGGTGTTGACCATCTGGTGATGTCCATGTATAGAGTCTTCTCTTGTGTTGTTGGAAGAGGGTGTTTGTTATGACCAGTGCATTTTCTTGGCAAATCTCTATCAGTCTTTGCCCTGCTTCATTCCATATTCCAAGGCCAAATTTGCCTTTTACTCCAGGTGTTTCTTGACTTCCTACTTTTGCATTCCAGTCCCCTATAATGAAAAGGACATCTTTTTTGGGTGTTAGTTCTAAAAGGTCTTGTAGGTCTTCATAGAACCATTCAACTTCAGTTTCTTCAGCATTACTGGTTGGGGCATAAATTTGGATTACTGTGATTTTGAATGGTTGTCTTGGAAACGAACAGAGATCATTCTGTTGTTTTTGAGATTGCATCCAAGTACTGCATTTCAAACTCTTTTGTTGACCATGATGGCCACTCCATTTCTTCCGAGGGATTCCTGCATGCAGTAGTAGATATAATGGTCATCTGAGTTAAATTCACCCAATCCAGTCCATTTCAGTTCGCTGGTTCCTAGAATGTTGACATTCACTCTTGCCATCTCTTGTTTAACCACTCCCACGCCCAAGGTAAGAGAAACCCAAGTAAGAAGGTAGGTGTTGCAAGAGGGCATCAGAGGGCAAACACACTGAAACCATACTCACAGAAAACTAGTCAATCTAATCACACTAGGACCACGGCCTTGTCTAACTCAATGAAACTAAGCCATGCCTGTGGGGCAACCCAGGACGGGCGGGTCATGGTGGAGAGATTTGACAGAATGTGGTCCACTGAAGAAGGGAATGGCAAACCACTTCAGTATTCTTGCCTTGAGAACCCCATGAACAGTATGAAAAGTTACATATATTTCTACTATATTTTACAATTATTTTTTTAAGTAGATCAATTAAGATTTTTAGTCAGAGTTTCAATATCAAACTCTAATAGGATGAATATACAGGAAGATAGAAGGATGTAGTGGATCTGAAAAACACTATGATCCAATTCCACTGCTATGGACCAAAGCGTATTAAGATTTACACAATTTTCACACAGCAGTAGGATACAAATTCTGTTCAAGTTCCCCTAGACTATAAACTAGAAGACACTGGAACATATCCAGGGACATAGAACAAGGTGCAAAAATTTCATGGTCTAAAGGTATTGAAATCAGTAGGGCACTATTTTCTGGGGATTCATTGATTATAGCCCAACCTAATTTTAACTGGCATAGGGATACTCGCTTGCTTGTGTATATATGAATGCATTTATTTAATCCATAAAATATTTTTTAGGTAAACTTTCAATCTCTTTGTTACAAGCATAGTGTCTGTATTATTAAGGAAACTGTAGGAGTGAGTCTACATGGTAATAACTTTGCCCATTGCAAAGCCAGTAGATATTGGAAGCCTAAAGTTATTTTAAAAACTATTGAAATGTATGTCTCTGATTAAACTGGCTTAGGTAATATCCTTTATTCTGATTCTAGGACTTGATGATCCTGAGATTTCTTTTAGCTTTATGAGTCTATGGCTGATTTAGCAGCCACATTTATTATTTAAAGAAAGCGAGAAAGATGGTGTTAAATGTTCCTCAAAGTGGAATCAAGGTTTTAATTATTATGGGACATATGGGTGAGAGAGACACTGAACAGCTCAATTCTGAGCCTGATCATTTTTCTGTGAATATTTAAAAATACTACAGTGTGGCTATCCAATTAAAAAGCTCTTGGTTGGTGTTTGTCTGCTTTCACTAGGCACTAGTCATTCAAGTCATCACAGCACTTCCAAATTAATGAAGAGAAATCTTTTTGTAAAGTAGTGATTAAAACTCCCTTAATTTTCACTCAAACAAAATCAGTGCTACAGAAACTATGCAACACTTTTGGCTATGGCTGCATATTTTGTGATGTAAATTAAAGGCCACCATTAACAATGAAATCTGCAAAGCTGAATTCAGTGTATTGAGCTGTAGGAAATTCTCCAATTTCTTCTCTTTCTGAATTATTATAGTAAAGACGGCAGACTTTTTAACTATTATAACAGCTTTACATAAAGAAGGCAGTCTCTCTTCTGCAGATGCCCTCTCAGAAGTCTTCTCTCTCTCTCTTTTTTTTTTTTTTGGTGACAACCCTAATGTTGTTTAACTCTTCCATAGCATCTTATGTTATTTATTATTGTATCCTTTCTCCCTCTCTCCCTGCCTTCTTTCTCCTTTCTCAGTTGTTGAAATCAAAGTGTTGGTGCTACTATGGATAAGGAGAATATAAAATACCTCTTTGAATAAATGTTCCCCCCTGGAGACTGACATAGATGAACGTCAGGGCAGTGAACCTGTCACGTGTGACCCCAGGTCATGTGTCTGCAGAGGATCGCTCTGTGCTTCTGGAAACACTCTGCACCTTTAGTTTCTGTCCTGCCCCCTGTCCTGTTGTGCTCTGCCCTCTCTCCAGCTCTTAGATGAAGCTTCTTTCTTCCCTGTTGCCTCTTTTTCCTTTACTATGTTATCCTGGGGCTCGAATGGTCTTAAGGTTCCATCTTCTTCCACACACCCACTTCTTTTGGGACCTCTTTTTATGCTTGTGGGTTTCACCTATTATGAAGACAGACACCAAATATATTTCTCCGGTTCCAGCTTCTGGGCTCCTTACTGGACATCAGTGCTAAACCTTGTATTTAAAGCCCAACTCCTTTTCTTTCCCTTTACAAACCAGTCCTCTGATGTCACGTTTTTACTACTCTATCAGCACTTTTCCAGTCACCCAGACACTGAAATTCTGATATCCTTTCCTCTAATCAGGCATTCCTTTGCCGTATCTCCTGCATCCATCCTTTCCTTTCCATTGCCTCTGATACCAGGCTGGCTCCATTTGCCTGAGATCAATTGCAGGGAATCTGAAAGGACTACACAAAGATTAGTTAATGCTATCAGTGTTTTCAGCCTCTCCCTCATCATCTCCTTTGTCTTTGGGATTAAATCCCTTTATATTGCATTGGAGGGTTCACACAGTTTACTTTCTAAATACCTTTGGAGCTAATCTACTTCTCTCACACAAACCTTCCATTCCAATCCAACTTAACTAATCACTATTCCTTTAATATTATTTCTCTTTGTTCACGCTGTTCTTTCTACCCAAACATCCTGAGTATGTTTCTCCAGCAAAAGCCCACCCTTTCTTTAAGGGCCAGTTTAAACTTTAACCCCCCTCATGAGCTTCTGTTAACATGAAGTTATATATGCTGCCTTTTGAGCTCAATGATGAGCTTTAATAACATTTCTTCTTCTTTATCAATTTTTTATAACACTGTTGCTTGGTATATTTTAATACATTTTATCTCTAGTTTTAGATTATAAACTACTTGAGGGCAAGGAGTTTATTTGTATTTTCCACAGTTAATAGGAAGGTTCAGCATATCAGATGACTGATTGCTGCCTGGAGGTTGTGTCATCTATTATAAAAAACTATTTACCTCCTATCTTTCCATGAATGATGAATGATTCTGAAATTATTCATAATAGGAACTGCATTTGTCTTGAAGACATATGTACTTAGTTTTATTACCAATTGTATACCAATGTGGGTTTTAGTCTATTATTAATTTGATTCTGCCTTTGGGGGATTCTCAGGGTCTTTACAGCTCTAGGGCTTTATTTATCCCTGGTAAATAATACCATCATGCACAAAAGGAAATCAGCAAAACAAATTTCCTCATTGTATAACTGCACACAAAACTGCCAGATTTAAACTATTTGAGAACAGGAACTACCCCATAAGATTTCTCTGTTAAAATGCAGAAAGCTTTGAAGACACTTCCAAGGCTAAAAGTAACACATAGTCAAGTCAAGAGTCCAAAAGAAAAATAAAAAAACACTAAGGGAAACACTTATCCCCAGAAAGATACTGCAGTTATTGTTGTCTGGGGCAAGATCCTTTTCTGCCCCCCACAAAATAGTGTGTGCTGACAATTAAGCTAAGAGTAGATTCCTTTTCAGCCTTTGAAAGCAAGAGTTGGTCACCAGCAGTAAGAAAACTAGTATAATGACAGCAGCTTTCTAAGATAAAAAGCCACTTGCTTAAATTTCAGCATGAAATCAAAAATTTTAAATAAATGGAATTTATGTTCGGAAAGGCAGTTCACATAATTTGCAATACTTACACTATTCTTTCACAAAGAAGTGTAGGAGAGCATGACCAGAAAATGATTCAGTTGCTGACAGAGAAAGTCCTTTGTTCTCAAATGTGAAGTAATTTTGATTTTTTTTTTTTAATATATTGAAAGTAGCATTGAGTTATAGCCACCCTGGAGTTGTAAAGATCTAGAGAGTCCTCTCTTTAAAATAATTTTTATTGTTTCATCTATAAGTAGAAATATTAGAATTCAATTTTCCATAAACTGCATTCATCAAGTATTCATTAAAATATTCCAAGCATATTTCCCATAGCCTCTTTTTTGCATTCTCTTTTCCAGGCAAACTAAATTAGTAAGTGCTCACATGATATAATTCCCCACCTCTGAATCTCTGCTTATATTGTCTTTCCCACAGAAATCTCAGGAGATTGCAGTACATGAGCAACCCAGTCTTGAGTCATTTAAAACATAACTAACCACACCCTTTCTTATAGCAGGCAAATATGGCTGCTATATTTGAATATTTCAAATTCAACCTTAAATTATTTCAAAGTTGTCTAGCACATACTCAATTCCAGCTCCTGGATGAATATCATCTTATATCTAGCAAAGAGAGGACCTGTAAACAGTTAAAATAGTGGGTATATAAACCACGCTGGCAGTTTGAAATGGTGACCTTAGAAAAATATCACGGTCTCTAATTTTTGGATCTTAAGATATTTGCTGAAAGAGCAAGAGCATAGAATTTTTAACATCTAGATTTCATTTTCAGGACTCCATACAGCATTTTTATAACACACCAAGTCTGCAGTCATTTCAATGGCTGTTTATGGCCTCTGTCTCAGCCAGTTCAAGTGGAGGTGAAAGTTGACTGCTTCAGTGGTGCTCCCTATTTTGAAGTGGACCAATTTTCTGTTCTTTGGTAGTCTGTGACTTTTTAGCACTTCAGTGTAGTGCTTGCAATCTGTATTTTGATTGCTAAGGCTTGAAGACTTTGTTTTGGTAGTAAGGACTTTTGATTATTCTTTGAAAGTTCTAACTTTAGCTGATCATGTTTAGCATAGGCTTAGAAATTAAAGAAGCAGCATCTGACTATATGCTTGAGAGATTGCTGAGCGTACGGCAAAAATCTAACTTTCAAGTCAGGAGGTAAAATGCCTGTATTGAATTGACCTATCTATGTAAGGGAGCTTCCTAAAATATAATTGCTGAGAATTATCGTGTCAGGTCATTTGCTGAAGTTATTGTATGTATTTGTCATGGTGACTCTGTACAGTAGGGATGAGTAGGCCATGTTGTGGACATCTGCTTTTTGAATTGCTTTAATCTTTAATCTTTCGGAAACTATCCCTCTACGCAATTCAAGTGGTGCAAGAAAGTAATTATTCCTTCACCTCCATGTGCTGTAGATCAAATCTGCCAACCTGTACTAATCTTAGTAGCTTAAGTACCTAAAGTCCTGAGAGAAAGAACAGAACTCAAGAAAAGCCATCCAGAATCCATGTTGGAGATTCATGTGGCTCTTGGTGTCACATGTGACCTTGTCATTTTGCCTGACTTTTTAAATATTGAGGATATGTATAATTGGTACTTGGAATGGCAAGGACCCATCTTTGCTGCTTCCTGGGGAGACTCTTCTTACAAATGAAGGCAACCCAGAGGGAAAACAGAGCCAAAAAACTATGTTGCTGCTACTGCTCCAGCTAAGTTGCTTCAGTCGTGTCCGATTCTGCGACCCCATAGACAGCCTCCTACCAGGCCCCCCCATCCCTGGGATTCTTCAGGCAAAAACACTGGAGTGGGTTGCCATTTCCTTCTCCAATGTATGAGAGTGAAAAGTGAAAGGGAAGTCACTCGGTCATGTCCGACTCTTAGCCAATACTTTTTTGTTGTTTGTTTTTTGCTTAAGCCATTTTTAGTAGAGTTACTGACATTTACAATCAAAAGAATGCTAACTAATATTCCCTTCCAATTTTCTTACACAAAAAAGGGTACCTAACTTCTCCAAAAGGAAATGGCAACCCACTCCAGTATTCTTGCCTGGAAAATCCCATGGATGGAGGAGCCTGGTAGGCTACAGTCCATGGGGTTGCGAAGAGTCAGACATGACTGAGAGACTTCACTTTCACTTTTCACTTTCATGCATTGGAGAAGGAAATGGCAACCCATTCCAGTGTTCTTGCCTGGAGAATCCCAGGAACAGAGGAGACTGGTGGGCTGCCGTCTATGGGGTCGCACAGAATCAGACACAACTGAAGCGACTGAGTAGCAGCAGCAGCAACTTCGCCTTATCAACACAGCTAGTAGGTGGCCAGCTCAGGATTTGAATACAAGTCTCTCCGAGTCTAGAACCATAGTCACATAATGACACTGAGAGTAGTTTGGGGAATCTGGGTACTAGTTAGCTACTTGAAACATCAAGATGGCTTTGGACTCTGATTTCAAATTAGGCAAACCATTTTCTTCCCAAGTGGCTTTTGTGTACCCGCCAAATGATAAGGGAATAGTTTCTGAAGGGCAGATGTAATCCTGCAGATTCTAGCATATATTATCTGTTTTTATTAAGACAATCTTGGAGAATGTTTGCTTATCTTAAGCTTGGCAAGTGAGAATGTTTTATAGAAATCACCTCTTTAACTCTATCAGTGCTGGCTTGCACTGGTTAAAAATTCTGATGTTTACTGTTTTACAAATAGTCAATATAAGTGAGGACCAGATGATGGGAGTTGCTACAGAAATTCATGGATTTTGATCACCAACCTCTCCTGAGATGAACTTTCCTAATAGGTACTTTCATAAGCCAAGCGGGGCTGTTTCTCCTCTCTGGCTCGCCTCTGTGTTTGGATGACCTAGTTAGAAAGAGGTCTCTGCTTGGATGGCAGGGAGAACTGTAAGATGGAGAAGCTGTTTCTCTGATGTCTGAGACATTTAGTGAGGGTAAAGATTCATGGACCACTAGTTATATCCCTTTAGGCTGAAATAAAAACAGATGTAGGAATTCTTTTCAAACAGAAAGATTTCAAAATCTGTTCTGAAATTTCCTCAATATGCTGGAAAAGAAGTTACACTGTTAAGGGAGATGGTGGTTAGCTATAAAGAGAATTGCCATAGTTTCTTTATTTAAAGAAATTTAAATCTCTGAATAATTTATGGGGATAGAATTGCAGGTATTCAATTAAGTGTTTCAGACTTAGTGTATACAATGACAACTTGTGAATGGTAGGTTTTTCAGGTGTCACAGATGTTCAGCTTTTTCTCTTTTGGACGCTTGTTTATTCTAAAGCATGAAGAAAACTTTCAATACACTGATTTCAGAGGCTAAGATTCAATTAGTCAATATTTATCAGAGGGCACATTTTAAACTTAGTTCCCCCAATTTTTAGGACAGAACCTGACTTAAATATCCTATCAAAATTACTTTAAAGTAGATTTGTATTGCTTGCTATCCATTTATATTTAGTTGAAAAAAGACTCCAAATTTATTGTTAGGAAACCTAGTGTTTGGGGATTACAATAAATAAGCAGACATGGCTAGCTTGGTCTCAGTTTTTAAAGTCTATAAAAGTATACTTTAAAATTGGAAAGTTAAACACAGTGAGTTACATTAGCTTCTGTTCCCTCCTGAAACTGCAGTAAAATGACAGTAAAGATATCTTTTAAGGTCGTAAATAAACAAGGACAATGAGAACGGAAGAGACAATGTCAGTAATGAAATGTTGGAAGCTGAAGAACAGATGGAGGGGTTATAACTGACTTAGCAGATCCCAGAAAGCTGAGTCCCAATCACACAGTAGAAAAAGCAAAGAGCAAACTGATTTACACCATGAGACCTCCAAAAGACTCCAGAATTGCTGATGTTGGCTAGTGCTGGAGTGGGAGATGCAAGTGGGCGGAAGACAAGGGTTTGGGTTAAAAGTCTGTTAAGAAAGTTAGTCCTCCAGGTGTTTTTGTCTCTCTGTGCAGCTCATCACTGCTCCTCCCCAGCATGGCAGGTTTGCTCTCTGGAGAAGGTCTCTGATCTGTTTCTGTTCTAAGGCACGTAGAGAACATAATGCCCCACTGTAAACAGGGGATAAAGGAAGATTTCTGTACTCTGTTAACTCACCAAGCTTAGCTGTTAGACTTATATCCTTAAGCAAGTTCTGAAGAAGCTGTCTCTGAGGAATCTGGCCCCCCAAGTAGAGCTGCTGACTATCCTCAGTGAATTGATTTAGGCAGACAACACTAAAAAGAACCAACATTCAATACCCATTTGCCTCCACCACATGTAGACCTTCTAATCAACAGTGATGACTCAGTCACAAATCTGAACAGTCAGGATCACCAAGTATTTTAGAAGGCCTCCAATGTAAATTGAAGGCCTCTGATTTCAAAATAAAGAAATAAACAAAGACATTAGCTTGAAAGAGAGACCATGAAACAAGGAAAAACAATGACCCAAAACCCAGTTATCTTCAAAACAGTCAAAGAAATAAGAACATATATTGTGTTCATGAAATACTTGATAGAAGAGTTAGGTTGAAAAATTCTCTCAGAAAACATAGCAAAAAGGAAAAAAGATGCAAAAAAAAAAAAATGAATAAAAGATAAAATCAGCGGATCAATGTAAATAGGAAGTTCAACATCTCAGGAATTTAGGGATAAAAAAGTAACATCATAGAAGAAGTAATTCAGTGGCATTATCAGCATTGCAAGTTATAAGTTTCTAGATTTAAAAAAATATGTCTGATATAAGGAATGAAGGGAAAAGACCTCATACTAGACATACTATTTTGAAATTTCACATCAAAGACAAAGAAAATAAGCTAAAAATCACTTAATTCTGATAGAAAAATGGCCTCTAATCTAGAAATCTGTGTCCTGCCAAACTATCATTCAAAGTTGGGAATAGATTGAAGACATTTTCAGAAATGCAAGACACCCTGAATTTTAGCACCCATGTTTTTCTCCAGGGATATTAGTAAAGTATGTGCCTAAAATAAAGGAATAAATAAAGAATCAGAAAACACAGGATCCAGGAAAGACATCAGCATGACAGGCAAAACGAATTTCCAGGTAAAAGTTCAAAACAATAATGAGTACGAGATGCAGAGTATGCACGTGTGTATGTATGGTATGCACGTAGAGGTTTGGTAAAGAAACTGGTCCGTGTAGCCTAGTTCAGTGCTGCTGTATTCAGTAGATTAACTTGTCCCTTTGTTAGGCTTAATTAATATTGTACAATACTATTGTTAACAATTTCCATTTTGCCATATACATATATATGATAGTCAAAGCAATAATTTGATGAATTATTAATTCTGTTCACTAATTTATCCAGCACAGCATCTTCAGAGGCATGTTCTGAAGCATTTAAGCTTTTAATTTCTGCAGAAATTCCAGTGAAAGGTTACGATGAATCTTTATGGAAAAATTAGATTAAACCAGAATCTGCTCAATAGGAAAAGGGACATGACTGTAGGAAATGGAAGACGCTGGGGGCAAGTGTACTGTTTACTGGTTTAATGTAGAAATAAAATTGCCCAGCACAACCCATTGATTCAAGAATTGTCATTGCACATCCTGTAACTGAGCAATGAAGTATGGCAAGAGAGGTTTTAGAAAAACCTATGTGAGGTTTAGATTATAAATAGAAATATTGACTTATAATCAACTCATTTGAGGGGCACTTACCTCACTAAGAAATGATTCTTGTGACCACCTCATTCAGATTCATTGTCATTCCATGTTTTCACACTGAAAATACCTTGTCCTTTCTTGGTCTAAACATGTGTCTCTTCATTTATAATCAATGCTGAGCAGAATGACTTAGTCCTAGCTGTAAACATGATAATTTTCCTTAAAATTTCATTCTTTGGGGAAAAGTTGCATTTTTATGCTGGATTCCTTTGTAATTAATAGCTTAATGTTGAGCTCCTTTTTTGCTTATGTATTCAGCGTACATATTTTTAATTTAAAATACAGAACCTAATCATCCTATTTCCCTTGCTTTGGGAGCCTTGTTCTCCCAGTTAACCATTCATCATTGGCTTTTAAATTGCTGTAGGCAAGCAGAAAAGTATTTCCTTCTTTATAATTTCTTAGCATATTTTCACAGAAAAGAAAATTAATAGAAGTATAAAAGACTCCCTGAGAACATTTGTGGCCACTGTGATTTAGAAATATTATTGGTTTAAAAAAAAAAAAGTATGAAATAAAAGAAACAAAAAGATGAAGCGAAGGAAACTTGCAGTTTTGATTTTTAAAATATTTCTGAGATGAACAAGAAAAAAAAAAAACTAAGGTTGAGGCTGCCAACCATAGAGTTTCAAAACCTGCAGCCATGCTGAAGCTACCACGTTCCAATACACCCTCTCATGTAACACAATTGCTAGATGATGGTGGCAAATACAGACAGCCACTCCCATTCTTAATGCAAAACAAGTAAATTGCAACTGTAATGAAATACTGTTTACACCTTTCAGACTGGCAAAGACAAAAAGGCTTGCTAATATGCTTTGAGGGTAAGGGTGTAGAGAAGATAGCTTTTTATCCTCACACTTCTACTGGTGGGAATGTAAATTGGAATGATCTCCATTGAGGGCAACTTGACAAAACTTACCCAAATTCCCTGCTTATATTCTTGGCCTAGAATTCTGAAAACTTATTTTCCAGAAAATGTATCCACACGTACGAGGATATTCATCGTGACTATTCTTTTGGCAAATAAAATAATAAACCAAGGAATACTTTTGACTGTCCATCAACAGACTGCTGGTTAAATAAATTATGGTAAATTTATGATAGGGACTATCTATGCTATATGCAAGAGACGTTATTAAGTGCAAAACAGTGTGTAAAGGAGTAACACCACCATTTGTAGGGGTTTTTTCCTTTGATTTTTTAAATTATTATTTATAAGAATTTATAGAAGGCTTCAGAAAAGCTACATAAGAAACTGGTGACAGAATTTGCACTGTAGGGAAGGGAGGCTTGAGGAGGACTGGGATGGTCTGTTTCCATGTATTTTTTTGTATTGTGGGGGGAAAAATGATACCAACACAACATTTTTCTGCCCAGTTAAAATTTCAAAACAGAATGGCAAGCCCAGTTCCATGGGCTCATGTTCCTACTGACCACTGCAACTCTAACCTGTTATGCTGCTGCTGCTGCTAAGTTGCTTCAGCTGTGTTCGACTCTGTGCGACCCCATAGATGGCAGCCCACCAGGCTCCCCCGTCCCTGGGATTCTCCAGGCAAGAACACTGAAGTGGGTTGCCATTTCCTTCTCCAATGCATGAAAGTGAAAAGTGAAAGTGAAGTCGCTCAGTCGTGTTGGACCCTCAGCGACCCTATGGACTGCAGCCTTCCAGGCTCCTCTGTCCATGGGATTTTCCAGGCAAGAGTACTGGAGTGGGGTGCCATTGCCTTCTCCGCTAACCTGTTATAAATACCCCTACATGTCCAGAGGGAGGCCCTGGAGGTGAAGGGAAAGTGGAGAACAGTTGGATGGAGGAAATATTATGAAATGAGTGATGTTAGGGACCATGATGTTACTTTACAGTTTTTGGATGCTTAGAACATGCTTGGTGCTGGTCAGTTTTCCATTTATTAACCTACTTAATCCTCACATCTATCCCAAAAAGTATGTATAATCATTGTCTTCATTTTACAGATGAGGTAGACCTGAGAGATGGTGAGGTTGAGGAACCTGCCCCAAATCACATAATTATTAAATGACTACCCACAATGTCAATGACTCCAGGCATTGCACTCAGCAAAGCAAAAGGTCCCTGCATTCCCAACAGCACTCTTCTGCCCTTTTATGAAAATGACCAACTGTTCTCCAGTCCAATAAAAAGGTATTTTTCTCTGTCAACTCATTCTCAAAAAAGGAGACCTGTTTTCATTCATTATTTGGATTTGCAAATATTTACAGAGACTGTGTGGGCAGTATGAAGACTAGTTAGTTTCTTGGAAATTGGAAGGCTAAGCAAACAAAGGAATGAGTGAAAGGTATGCCAGACAAATGCCAAGAGAAGGACAGTGGGTTGTCGATATTAATATTAGAGAACACCATCAAAAGTCATAATATAGGAGGAAAATTTTTTAAAATATTGACAAAATACTTAATTTCCACAGTGAAAATGTCACAGCCATGAATGTTGAGTTGTTAAATATGCACAACCAAAGATATTAAAAATTCAAGAGGAATGAACAAAACCACAGTCATTGTGGTACATTTTGACACCTATCCCCTTCTGTCTCTGGCATGTCTAATACATGAATAATGATATCAATAACAAGGAATAAAAGTAAAAGAGAATTAAAATATATTTACTGCCCTAAAATGATTCATAAATCTGTTTCATAAAATTTGAATTTGCATTTATTAGAATTTTTAGTGGCCTAGGGATTTTGATGCTAACCTAACTGAGTGAGATTCCTTCCCTTATACATTTTCTTGATGATAGGATATATCATTTTAAAGGCAGAAAACAATATGAGCATACCATAGGAATTGTACTCAGATGCAGACAACAGTAGAATTTTTAGGAAGGTAGGGAAAAGCGAGTCTCTAATAAAGTATCTGGAGTCACACTGTAAAATACTGTTAATTTTAGAGTAGGAAAATGTACTTGCCTTGTAGCTCTTCCACTCCAATGCTGGACCAGGTGAAACAGAATTTCTTTAACATCTTCTTCCCACCCAGTGCTGGACCAGGAAAAGCAGAATTTCTTTAACGTTTTCTTCCCACAAGCAGGGTCTAATGGACTGAAAACCTAGGCCAGTGTACATGCCAAAAAAAAAGGCAGGAAGATACTGATGGGAGATCAGGATGGGTAAGGGACCTTGGAGGGAAGGATCGTATTTTGATGTTGACTGAGCACCATAATTTCCTCTGTGAATTGTCTAATCCTAGTCTTTACCCATTTTAAAATCAGGTTGATTTACAGAAGCCCTTTATATATTATTTATATTAACTATTTTATATCTGGGCTTCCCTGATGTCTCAGTGGTAAAGAATCTGCCTGCAATGCAGGAGATGTGGGTTCTGTCCCTGGGTCAAGAAGATTCCTTGAAGAAGGAAATAGCAACCCACTCCAGTATGGCTGGGAAATCCCATGGACAGAGGAACCTGGCAGGCTACAGTCCAGGGTAGCAAGGATCAGACATGACTTAGCTACTAAACCACCACTACCATTTTATATTCAAATTATATCTATTATGCCCAAATATTTAAATATTTTATCCAAATAATTATACTTACTATATTAAATATTAACATTATTTTATATACAAGTTTATCAAGCATATTCACATAGATCTAGTGCATTTTGAGGCTTATTTTTGTCCCTGGTGGCTCAGATGGTAAAAGCGTCTGCTTGCAATGCGGGAGACCCGAGTTTAATCCCTGGGTGGGGAAGATCCCCTGAAGAAGGAAATGGCAACCCACTCCAGTATTCTTGCCTGGAGAATCCCATGGACATGGGAGCCTGGCGGGCTACAGCCCATGGGGTTGTAAAGAGTTGGACACGACTGAGTGACTTAACTAACTTTTGTGTGAATGTTTTGGCTACCAATGTTTATATTTGATATAATGAAATGTGTTCATTGCCTTTTTTATGTCTTCTGGGTCCTTATTTTGTTAAGCAAAATTTAACAACTTCTAAATGTAATATTTTTGTACCAAATTGGAATTTCTAAACTATATTTAGTAGTTCACCTTACTTCTCTTTTAGGCATTTGAAATTATTGTATGGGTCCCCTTTAACCTCCTGCAACTATTCCTTACATAAGTTTGGAGTTAACCCCTCACCCAGGGCTCAGTTTGCAAAATTCCCTTGGTGACTCTTATCTTCTTTGGTCCACTTCATTTTCATTCTCTCGAAGCCCTCTGTGTTTTGCAGTCTGTGCTCTGCTTGGATGTTCACTTCCTAAAACCTGCCAATGGAGAAGAAATAACTATAACTGCCTTGATCCATTAAGAGATACAGAATATCTTCATTTCCGTATCAGTTTTTATTTTTCCCTATTGCAGTTTATAATTTCAAAATGTTCATTTCCTAAACAATATACCAGTAAGCATACAACCATATTAACATATCCTTGATTAGTCTCTTTCTGTGAGATATCCACCCCACCATTTCTCCTCACTGATTCACGGCCCTCAGCTGTGGTCTTTAAGTGGTATCTCTCACCCCAATGGGGTGGTGGCTGCTGTCTCTGCTCCATAACCCATGTTGAACCCTGTGACTCTTTTGGAACTGCTTTGCAGAGCCTCTGTTCTGTTTTATCAGGCAAGTATTTCTCTGCTGGTGAATCTTGCTTTGATTCTCTGCTTTGAATCTTCATGGTGCTGGAGCTTAGAGACTCTGGAAGAGTGGGCGAAGGGTCTACTTTCCTTTGTGTTATACTCTTTTAGTGGAGTTCAAAAGCTGAGTTAGTTGGAACCAATGATATATTGAGTTCAATGAGTACCTTAGTTTGAGTTCCTCAAAAGCCAGCTCCAGGGTTAGGACTTGGGAGCATGTGGTTTATTTGTAGAATATTCCAGTAAGCATGGGATTCAGTCCTTGGGTTCTGAAAATCCCCTGGAGGAGGGCATGGCAACCCACCCCAGTATTCTTGCCTGGAGAATCCCCATGGACAGAGGAGCCTGGCGGGCTACAGTCCGTGGGGTCACAAAAAGTCGGACACGACTGAGTGACTAAGCGCACACACACAAGTGAAGGAGTGGGGAAAGAGAATGAAGAATCACTGATTGAAGTTATGATAAGCTGGTTATATGGAGGAGCAAGGATGCCATCTGACTAGGAGCAGTCTGAGATATTAGGTGGCATATACCACAGAATTGTCCACTAGAGTACGCGGGAAGCTTGGGTATTTATCTGCTGATTTCTATCTCTCATTTGTTGAGGGGTGCTCCTGGGGCTGTTAAATCTCAGCATTTCTGAACTACAGTAGGCAAACTCCCAGGGCTTTGGAGAAAGCCCTAAGACTGAGATATATTGATCTGGTTGCCTGTACAGGAATGTCCACCACAGCTGCTGGTGAATAGAGGGGACATGAACAGAACCTGCCACTGAGAAACTGCACCTTCAATTTATACTTAAAATTCCCTGGTACCATCACTGCAGATGCATGCTCCAGTGTGCTTTCTCTGAGCCAGGTTCACCATGAATACTATCATTTTTTGTGGAACTCACCTGCTGTCAACACACGCCCCACATACACTCTCAGCCCCTCTAGTTCTCCAGGCAGACCTAAGATGTCCAAACCCCACAAATGAATACAAGTTAGGGTATTTCCTAGCAATCCCATGAGAGTGCCATGCAAATAGATTTCCCCGTAGTTCACAAGTTGCAGCCCCTCACATATTTGAACTCTCAGCAGTGAACACAGCCATGGTCAAACTGATCATCACATCATACAATCTTAAAATAAAATTTAATCTTTTATGTCTTTTTCTTTCCTGAACTCTGCCAACTGGTACTTGACTTATTCTATGTAATATTGATTTACTTACAAACAGTTCTTGCCAGGTTTCCCTAGATACTCATAGCAACTGGCTTCTTAAAACTTGCCTTTTGTGCAGACTTAAAGTGACAGCATTCCTTTTAAAAGCACAGAAAATTAATCAGTTCTTTCTTGTATAGAATGACATGTAATTGTTGCCTCTTGCTTGTTGTATACAGACAGCGTCTTCCATTTATTTACTTAACAATGGTTTCGGAAGACATGACATTAGGTCAGAACATTCCAAGGACAGGAAAGAATGACTGAGGCTCAGGTCTTATTGAAGTCCTCTTTCTTCCATTGATTTATGGTAAAGCTCCAGGCAAGTAGGCTGGCTCCTCTGCATTGCAGTTCCCTCACTTTTAATATGGAAATACTTATGTGCTAAAGAACTCCAGGGAAGGAAAACCAGGAGGCGAGATCAGCTGCCCCTGGCAGAGTAGGAAGCAGAAGGACTTGACAGAGAAACAGAGCGTCAGAGTTTTCAGATTCTTGTTAGCAATTGACATTAGGTGAGATTAACTTGTGTGGGGGACACCTTCCCAATTAGCCATGCATCTGAAGTAGCCCTTGTTAGGGTTGAAGTATTTGTTGTTTGAGTTGTTTGCATTCTAATATTGTTTCCATATGGGTTGCAATCTGACTGGTGTCTCTCTAGAGGACTTAGTTTAGTGCTTTATCCATGATTTACTTAATAAATGCCAAGTGATGTATTGCTATATATTGAGGCTGTATAAAATAGCCCTATTTAATATTTTTCTCTGTATTCAGGGAGGGGTGTGATAAATTCACAAAGAAATAGAGAATTTTTCTTCCCCTCTCATTCTAGAACTGAGGAAAACGAGGCAGTCTATCTCTGTGTTCATTTCTCTCCAGTTCCCAGCTCTGCCTGCCCTTGTCTGTGTCACATACAGGCACATTCACAGACACGTTCACACCATGGAGATTCTCTTTTCCCTTCCAAGGCCATTCCCCACACTTAAAGTAAAGTTTGACCTGTCTTACCCCTGTGAAACCCACGGGAGAGGCAGTGTGGAATAGTGTAAAGAGCTGAGGTTTTTGACAATAAACACCGTTTTGAATCCTGGCTTTACCACTCAGCTACATGACCTGCAAAATACACAAACTTTCCTGAACCTTCCTTCTCTGAAGGTCCAAATATTTGCCATCTCTTACAGCGAGAGAATAACACATCCCTTCCCAGGACACATGCTTGTGGTATGGTCTCCCTGAGGGAAGATTAGGCTTCCAGACATTTTGTGACCCTTGTCCACGTGTCTTGCTTTAGCCAGTAGGTGAACAGAAGTCTCAAGAGCCATGCTGCGGTTCGACTATTGGTCTTTGCTGCTGTCACAAGGTGAATACGTCTTAGATAGGGGTTGTCACTGCCATTTGGGTCGGAAGAACAGGCAACATGCAGCACAGACACAGTGGATGCATGATGGAGACCTACGATGTGAGCAGGAAACAAACCCTTATGGCTATAAACCACTAAGAGCACACAGCACTTTAGCCTTATATTTCCTTATCTGTAAGATGGGGCTGTAATATCCACTCTGCAAAGCTACTGTAAGAGTGAGATAATTCTATAAAAGCTCAGCAATTGGGAGTCAACGAACAGCTTGGAGATGGCAATTTAAAGGTTTTTAACTAAAAGGGCTAGAAAGGAGGGATTTCTGAAGCCCCTACCTCATTATTTTTGAAGATGCTTTCTAATCAAAGGAAGGTGATTCTTTCTAAAACGATCTCCTTCCTTCTTAGGAAAATGTCAGCATATAATTCAAGTCACAGTTCTAATTTCATATCTTCAATAAAGTTTCACCCAACCCTCTGTCCCTCTGTGAAATCAATTGCCTCTTTATAGCCATAACAACACTGTGTTGTAAATGTTTACATGCTGAATTTCCCACAGGACTGTGCAGACCTTTAGGGTATAAACTGATTTTCGTATTCAAACATCTAACGAGCAATGGAATAGGTAGAAATGATAGTGGAGCCTCATCCTAGAAACAGTTTTAATTTATGCTGAGAAACACAACAAAGTTAATGATTCTATTATCCTGCACAATGACAAGCACATCTAATAAACTGCCATCGAATGATGGTGTAACAGAGTGCAGTAAGGATGCCTTAGAATTTTTTACCCGACTGTTCATCACTGGGACTAGAAGGAGAACGGCTTGACTATGTCCATATTTCCTCTTCTCTTTCTTAAGCCTACTCTAGTGGGTCTCCAAGTATGCTCTGTTTAAGAATGTCTGTGTATAATGTATGTGTGTTTATCGTACTTTAGGGCAAGTTACTGGATTTTTAAAGAAAACATTTAAATAACTTTATGGAGGTAAAACGGACATGCAATAAACTGCACAGATTTAAAAAGTACACTGAAAAGCTGTCATATGTTTATACTGGTAAGACCATCACCACAATCAAGATAATGAATAAGCCTATTCCATTAGAAGTTTTCTTGTGTTCCTTGTAATCTCACCTCCACTTCTCCTCCTTGGCCTTTCCATCCCTAAATGAGCACTGACCTGCTTTCTGTAATATAAATTAGTTTGCTTTTTCTGAGCTTTATATAAATGGAATCATACAGTGTGCACTCTCTGTCGGGCTTCTTTCACTCACTATAATTATTTTGAGATGAACATTTGGGTTATGCCCAATTTGGGGCTATAGCAAACAAAGCTTCTTTGAACATTCACATACATGACTTTGGTAGACATATGTTTTTATTTATCTTGGGTAAATATCTAGTAGTGGAATGGCTAGATCATATTATAAGTTTATATTTAACTTTATAAGAGCCTGCCAAACTGTTTTCCAAAGTGGTTCACCATTATGCATCCCTAGCAGTACCGATGAGTGCCAGTTTTTCTATATCCTGTCAACACTTGGTATGGCCAGTCTTTTTAAGTATAGTCATTCCGTGAGGTATACATCTCATTATGGTTTCAATTTGCATTTCTCTAATAGCTCACAATGTTGAGAGTCTTTCCATATGCTAATTTGTTACACATATATTTTCTTTGGGGAAGTGTTTGTTCAAAACATTTTCCCCCATATTTTATGGTGTTATTTGTTTTTTTTACAATTGCATTTTGAGAGTTGTTTATACATTTTCAATACAAGCTTTTTTATCAGAAATATGCTTTGAAAATATTTTTCCCATCTGTGGCTTGTCTTTTCATACTCTTAAAGTCATTTGGAGAGTAATCTAATTTTGGTAAAGTCTATGTTATTTTTTTTTTCCTCTTATGGATATACTTGCAGTGTCTAAAAAATTGGTTTCTAACCCAAGGTCATACAGATTTTCTATTCAATTTTCTTCTAAAAGTTTTGTAGTTCTTTAAGGTTTACATTTAGTGCTGTGATCCATCTTGAGTTAATTTTTCTTACAGTGTGAGTAGGAATCAACGTTTATGCTTTTCCATATGGGTTTTCATTGCTTCTGTCACTACTTGTTGAAAAGATTGTCCTTTTCCACCTTTGCAACTTTGTTAAAAATCAATTGTCCATACCTTGGCAATTTTGAATACTGTTGCAGCGAACATGGGAATGCAGATATCTCTTAGAGATAATGATTTTGTTTCCTTCAGGAATTCACTCAGTAGAAGGATTTCTGAATCCTGTGGTAGGTTTTTTCCCCCCCAAGCAATCTCCATTCTGCTTTCTGTAGTGGCTGTACCCGTCTATATTTCTACCAAGAGTGTTCCCTTTGCTGGACATTCTTTCCAGCATTTGTTGTCTCTTGTCTGTTTGATAATAATCCTAGGACGGGTTAAGCAATGTCTCATTGTGATTTTGATTTACATTTTCCTGATGATTAGTGATGCTTAGTGCCTTTTCATGTACTATTGGCTTTTGTAAGCTTTCTACGAAAATTGCATATTCAGGTTCTTTGCCCATATCTTAATTGGGTTATTTGTCAGTTTTGCTATTGAGTTGTATGAAATCCCTTGTATAGTTTGCATATTAACCCTTTATTGGTTATGTGGTTTGCAAATATCTTCTCATATTCATTATTATGTTGCTTTTTCATTACAATGATGGTTTCCTTTGCTGTGCAAAAGCTTTTCGTTTGTAGTTCCACTTGTTTATTTTTGCTTTAGTTTCCATTGCTTTTGGTGTCAATTTCTAAAAAATTATTGCCAAGACCAATGTCCAGAGGGGCTTACCCCCATAAAGAAAATATGGTATGTATACACAGTCAGTCAGTTCAGTTGCTCAGTCATGTCTGACTTTGCAACCCCATGGACTGGAGCACCCCAGGCTTCCCTGACTGCACTCCTGGAGCTTGCTCAAACTTATGTCCATCGAGTTGGTGATGCCATCCAACCATCTCATCCACTGTTGTCCCCTTCTCCTTCTGCTTTCAATCTTTCCTAGCATCAGAGTCTTTTCCAATGAGTCATTCTTCGCATCAGGTGGCCAAAGTATTGGAGCTTCAGCATCAGTCCTTCCAATGAATATTCAGGACTGATTTCCTTTAGAATTGACTGGTTTGATCCCCTTGCAGTCCAAGGGACTCTCAAGAGTCTTCTCCAATACCACAGTTCAAAAGCATCAATTCTTTGGCACTCTGCTTTTTTTTATGGTCCAACTCTCACATCCATACATGACTACTGGAAAAACCATAGCTTTGACAAGATGGATCTTTGTCAGCAAAGTAATGTCTCTGCTTTTTAATATGCTGTCTAGGTTTGTCATAGCTTTTCTTCCAAGGAGCAAGTGTATACACAATGTATACACAATGGGATATTATTCAACTTTAAGCAAGAAGAAATCTTCCCATTTGCAACAGCTTGGATGAACGTGAAAGGCTAGAATATTTAGTGTAATGCTGAACAGAAGTGGTGAGGGTGAACATCTTTGTCTTAATCCTGTTCTTAGGAGGAAAATATCTAGTCTTTCACCATTGGGTAATGTTAGCTGTAGTTATTTCATAGACATCATTTATCAGGTTTGGAAAATTCCCTTATATCCCTCTTTTGCTAAGAGCTTTTATCAGAATGAATGTCAGATTTTATCAAATACTTTTTCTGTATTAATTTGGATGTCACCTGATTTTGACATGTATATGAACAATCAGGGTGTACCTTGATTGTCTTTTGGCTGTTTTTAATCAACTTTGTATTCATAGGATAAGTTCTACTTCATTATGACACATTTTAATTTTTTAATATATTCTTGGATTTGATTTCCTAAGATTTTGTTTAAATATTTGCATTTATAGTCATGAGTCATAGCCAGCTCTAGTTTTGCTTGTTTTTGTTTTCATAATGCCTTTGGGTTTGGTTAAAGAGTAATGCTAGCCTCCATAGAAAGATTTAGGAAGTAGTTCATTCTCTTTAATTTTCTCAGAGTTAAAGTAAAACTGGGATGAATTCTTCCCTACATGTTTGGTAGAATTCACCAGAGAAGACTTCTGGGCCTGGAGTTTTCTGTATATGAAGGTTTTTTTAAATTTACAAATTCAATTTCCTAACTAGATATGGGATTATTTCTGTTATCTTTCTTCTTGAATGAAAGTAGGTGGCTTATATCTTCAAGAAATTTGTTTATTTCATCAACATTGTCATATTTATTTGCATGAAACTGTTAGTAATATTTTTGTTTTGTTTTTAAGTATAGATAGAATCTTTGGTGATATTATCTTTCTAATTGCTAATATTGATAATTTTGTATTCTTTTTTCCAGACCAATATACCTAGATGTTTATTGCTTTTATGGATTCTATCAAAGACTCGGATATTGTTTCATTGGTATCTAGTCTGGCTGGTGGGAACAGGCACTATTCCGTGTCTTGCCTGAGTTTTAGGAACTGTTCTCTCTCACCCTTACAGGTGGTTCTGTCCCTGTCTGTGGGCAGTTTCTGCACATGCATTCACTGATCTAAACTCTAAGGAATATCAAGAGTGGCCTTCTGCAGATCTCCAGTGTTCTTTTTCTGTGCGGTTCATTTCTTTTCAGTACTCTGTCTTGAAACTATACCCTCTTGGTCTCTTCAGACCCTCAGCTTCATCTTTTCACCTCAGGGAGCCCACCAAGCTCCACCTGGATTCCTACCTCCCTATAAACCATCTGGATACTCTTGAGGCGATAATCCATGCAATTATGAGGATCACTTCTTTTATTTTCCATCCTCAGGGATCACTATTTTTCTTTGCCTGGTGACCAGGGCCCTTAAATTGATTGCTTCAAATATATTGTCTGGTTTTGGGTGTTTTTTTTTTAGTCAGGGGAGTAAATCTAATCCATTTTCTAAAAGTCTCTCTTCCAAGTTGGCAGAAGTCCCTCAAAGCTAATTTTGATCCTGTGATTTTTCACCTCAGTAAATTAAATCTGTGAAAGTTAACTGATTTGACTAAAGGTTCTACTGCTAGTAAATAAAGCCTAGCCAGGAACAGTTGGACCTAGAACTCACAACCCAGTCTTCATTTCACTCAGCAGTCAATCGTCAACAAACTTTCATTTAAAAAATTTGCATGTAGTCAGATGTATGTTTGGGAACATATGCACAACTATACTAATTTTTGGTGCTTGATAACTTAATTTTAAGTAATTCACACATATGCTAGTAAAAAATAGTGCAATAAAATGATTTTTGCAAAGAAGATCTGCTCGTCTACATGCCTACTGTTACTTTGGTGTAAATTTACCATTACCTACAATTGCAGTGCTAGCTGATCTACTTTTACAGAGTTTTTCCAACACGAATCATACAAAACTGTCAGCTGTCAGCTGTGAGCTATGTTTATTTTGCATCACGTATATCCTAGAAAGTGAGAACTTACATCCTTATACTGTGGTTTTTGTACAGAAATAATGCTGAAATTAACACATAGGGAGATTTAATTTCATTTACATATTTTAGAATTATGAGAAATTATATCTGCCAGACTTGGTGAAAACGATGTTGTAGATTTTTCTAAAAGTAGAGTTGGCTTATTTTCTTTGTCTGTTATTGGCAAATCTGTAATATTAATTTCTTCCATCTTGGAAAAGCTGTAGTGCTGATTGAAATGTATCATAGAAGAGTTTTGTAACTGAGATTTACACATATATATATAATATATATGTAAAATATATACACACACACACACACACACACATTCAAAATATATTAAATGGATAAATGAATACTTACATGTTTCTTCAAGTTCCTGACCCTAATTTTTATTCCTTAATTTTTAACTGTACAAATATTCACTAAGTATGTAAGTACCAGGCACTGTAGAATACCCAAAGATGAATAAATTTTAATTGTTACACTTAAGGAGCTGATGGCCTAGTGTATGGCATTAGTTAGGGGGCACACTCTATAGAGGACAAGGTGGTGTGTGTGAGGTTAATGCCATAGAATAGAACAAAGAAAGTTCTATAGGGACTGGTCATCTCACAACTCAGAGAGCAGTCACCTCCACTTGGGAGAAATTAAGTAGACAAGGCATTTAAGATGAATTTGGAAATATGGGTAATGTTTTGATAGGTGGAAATAGACATCCAGGAAATTCCAAGCAGGAGAATCATATGTACCGAGATCTTCCATTTATCTGGTGACCAGAGAAACTGCAGAAAGAACTGAGGGATTAAACTGGAGTAATGGGAAGGATGACATGGCAGTAGTGTTGTTAGCAGCCATGGAATGAGCAGGAGAGTCTGTAATTAATGTCATTAGAAATTGGAAGCCTTCACATATTTTAGTAGGAATTTAGTAGGATCAGAGCTGTGTGTGAATTTAAACTGACACCTGAACATAGGAAAGAAGTGGGCAGTGATGAGGGGCATGGAAACTTGGTTAGGCCACAAGAAAAATAATTTTCAGAAGAAACAGTTGAAGTACAAGTTAGGGAAGATTATAAAGATGTTTCAGAGGTAAAAATCTAAATAATTTGACAACTGATTAAGTACAGTCATTAAAGTAAAAGAGAAGGAAGAGATTTACTTAGCTGCAAAGAATTTTATAAATGTACTCAATTTGTTTGTAGCTAAGGTTTCAAATTAGAAACCACAGAATACTGAACTCAGAGATGAAGTATGTGTGAGAACATAGTAATCTGAATGTAAACTGTGTCCTAATGTCTGTACACAGAAATCGAGGCCAGACCAGTTAAGCCAACACAACAGGGTAAATAAAGTTTGAAAAGTGCTCACATTAGAAGTTCTTTTTACTTTCTCTTTCTTTAAACATGAATGACCTCAAAGTGTTCTGAGTTTGCATGGCTGGAGGCATAGTCCTACTGGTAATGGAATCTGGAAATCCAGAGGGTAGGCTAATAAACTGATAATTACCAGTCATATATTCTTTGACTCTGAACGCACTTGGACCACCAAAGCAAACAAAAACAGAATCTTTCTCCAAGAATAAAATTGTATTCAAACTATGAGGTCAAAGACATGAGAGGGAGTTGCAGATGCTTACAGCAAATCTAATACAAAAGAGTTTAAAGAACTGATAATATTTAAAGCCATGTTTAAATCTATTCATTGCAAGGACCATATAAAAGTATGCAAACCCCTAGACCTTTCCTGAATTAGCATTGAGCTCAGACACTATTTTTAAATTCCAGTGATCACTGTTGTTTCTTACTCATTTTGAAGATTGCATAGACACAATACTTTTCTCATACTACATGTGAACCCTTTTTGTCTTTCAGAATTATTCCTGATTTTGAATATTTCACTTTCTACATATCACCATTTATCACAACTTTCAATGATTTTATGATCTTTATTTTTAGTACGATGTAGCTCTTCTTACCAGCACCTTTAATATTTCCACTCAATTTTTGTGTATCAGATATGATAAGATTTGTGTTCATGAATCACGACAACAGGAAACACACACTGTACTAGTCAGTACTGTGACAGACAACAGTAAAATGGATGTACCCAACTGCTAAAGTCCTCTCTTGTTTGGGTGCAGAAATGAAACAACATTTGCTTTGCTTACGAAAGTTAACAGGTTGAGAAGTTCATGAGTACAGGGGATGTGTGTTTATTCTGTGGCCTCAGGCCTTCCATCTCCTGAGAACATACTGGAAGTGAGTCAGTCTTTTCCTGCAGGTCAGCCATGATGGTGCAAAACAAGAAATTCAAGCCTTTTCTTTCTCTGCTAAGCCAAGAGGCAGGCTGTGTATGATAAATATTTCATTAAAGTTTGGGCAGCATCTGAATTCCCCTATAAAAGAAAATCACAAGAAACATTTATGAAAGGATTCTTAAGAGGGAACTTCTCACTGAGAAAATGCACCCAGTCCTCAGTTCACCAGCCTCTCTCAGAACTTGGAACATTTGCCAGGCTCGGGGGGTACTACATGAGGGTGGCGTGTGGGGACTTTCTTCTCATCTTATGAAGGCTGTGCTGGGACAAAGTCTTGCTGATCACAACAGCTTTCCTACCCAGGGGATGAAGAAAATATTGTAATATTCTGCTTGATTTATATTCCTTTTTGTAAATTTCTTTCATTCTTTCCCTCCACTACTTAGGTGCTATGTTAAGTTGCACTGATACTGAATGTGCAAAGGAGGGGAGGGTTTAGAGAGAACCTCAGGATCGTAAATAGCATCAGTTATAAACCTAGAAATTAAATGACGGCAGCAACAAAAAAGCACGTTGTGAGGCTGGAAAATGAACTAAAATATGTAGAATAGTTTCATGCAATATGGCGGTGATTAATTGTCATTTGTTCTAGAAAGCACATTTTACAAAGTTACTTTCGTATTTGGAACAATGTAAATTACATTTTCCAAGTCTAGTACTACTGGTGGTTTCAGAGGATTGAGACTCAATATTTAATCAGATTTCATTTTCTCGGTAAGGTTAAGTGGAAAGTTGAGAAGAATGTCTCTTTTATAAATATTCATGTTTATTAACACACACACAAAGAACAATAGGGAAACCCATGAAAAATAAAAATCCATCAAGATAAATCAGATCAGATCAGTTGCTCAGTCATGTCCGACTCTTGGCGACCCCATGGATTGCAGCACGCCAGGCCTCCCTGTCCATCACCAACTCCCGGAGTTCACCCAGACTCACATCCATCGAGTCAGTGATGCCATCCAGCCATCTCATCCTCTGTCGTCCCCTTCTCCTCCTGCCCCCAATCCCTCCCAGCATCAGAGTCTTTTCCAATGAGTCAGCTCTTTGCATGAGGTGGCCAACTCCATAGGACCCCATTATTTAAATCAAATATATTGGGGAAAATTTTAGGCAATAAATTGCCTATTGATAATAGCTAATATCTTTAAGCCAAAAAGAATTATGTGTGCTTGTGACATTGTTTTGTGTTAATACTTGAGGGTTCTTTTTTTTTATTTTTAGGGTTAAATTTGTTACCACATGTTCAGGATTTTGTAGAACTGTCTTGATTTAAAACAGGGATTCTCAATACAGAGTGTTTTGACCTCCCCTGCTCTCTGCAGGGGACAACGTCTGGGAGCATTTTAACTGATACAACTTGGGAATGGGGAAGTTGGTGCCACTGGCATCTTGTGGGTAGAGGCAGGAGATGCTGATGAATGTGCTTCAATACATAGGACGTTCCCTTACAACCAGGAAGTATCCAGGAGCAAATGTTAGTAATATTCTGGCTGAGACACTTGACTTAAAATATTCTATCGTATCATCTTTCTATATGCTCATCAGCTCATGTAGCCTGATATTCCTAATTTGGAGTTCAGAAAATATGATCCAGTCATTTTATTCCACAGTAGGCTCAATTTAGACCAGATTTTATAGCAAAATACTTAAAAACTATTCATTTTTGCTTGTAAAACTGTTGCCTAGTATAACACATGAATATATATATATATATTTGTTTTAGTTCAAGTCTTTGCTAACATTTTGATACAGTTTGTGCAAGCTTATTAGGCCAGTTATCCATAGAAAACATTTTCTAAACTGACAACGGAATGCTTCTGCAAACAAAGGCTGGAATATCAAGCTAATAATTTTCACACAAGGAAATCTCAAAAATTAAATGGAGAATTCTAAGCTCTGCAACGTTTCTCTGCTCCAGCAACATTTCATTTGCGCTGGCTTTCACAACTGTATAGAATAGTTACTGACATTTTTCAACATGGACTAGAGGTGAACTTTTTACCCAGTGGTTGCAGAATGACTGAACGTACTGTTCCTCCTTTCCAGGCCCTGCTGTTTGACAAAGAGGCCATTTTGGGCGGACACGTACCTGGTGGTGGGCGTGCAGCTGGGACCTCTGAGTGGGTGTGAATAATCTTTCTGTGGGTTGAGTTGTACCCAAGAACAAAGTAAGACCTGAGCCTCAGAATGCAGCCTCTGTACTCTCTTTTAAAGAGTTTTGTTTATCTTTAGGTTAAATAACATTCTAGAATATGTAAGCAAAATCCCTGAGGTACACGGTGTAGTAGAACAAATTGCACAATAGTGAAGCTGTGTTAGGCATGCTGTGTACATGGTGCTCAATGGACATTCCAGAATCATATGCATTATCAAAAAAAAAATGAGATGTTCCAGCAGTAAGCTAATTTTTTTCAGGGGTCACAAGTGTTATGCATCTGGAAGGATAAGTGTAAATTCACATCAGATGCAACTGGTCTGTTAAAAGGTCAGAAGAATTATTACCCATCTTCCTGCCCCTTGGCCTTATGATCAAAGCTCACTGTGTACTGACATTTTAAAAATGAATGTGAGAAAAATTATTTTGTTACTATCCTCCGAAGTTCCCATTCTTTAGGGAATACTAGTTGTCCAGGGTTGGTATCTTTTCATTCATCATAAAGCATTCAAGCTGCAGTCGTGTGTTAATTTTTTCCTATTTAGTAAAAAAAAGAAAAAGAAATATATCACCTCAGAAATATCAGATTCACTACAAAATGCACTCAATCAAGGCTAAATTATTTTATTGTCACTGGGGAGAAATAAGGTGCAAACTACCAAATTTCAAAATATATGAATAAAACTGAAAATATAACACAGGTATTGCCCTTCAGTTCTAGATCACATTATTTTTAGAAACCATTTAAGATATTTTAAGAAAACCAAGCCTGACTTATTTGCCAGGACAAGCACAGAGTAAGTCTCATTTATGATGAGTTTTCTTATTGGCTTCCTTCAGAACAGGAGTGTCAAAATCAAGGTCATTGTTTCTACGGGGTGAGAGAAAGAACTGCGAGAAGAGAAGATACAGGGTATGAGGGAGTATGTTGGGGACAGAGTTTAAGATTCTTGTGGCCTAATACTTGTTCATTTCTTATTGTCAATAATTTTTATGGATCCTTTTTGGTTTGTTTTCTTTTGGGTTTACAACTTTCTTTCTGGTTTGACAAATTAACAAATACATAACTGAAATAAACTTTTCTGTGTTTATTTCTCCCTTACGTCAGTGCAAGTGTTTAAATATTCAGTGCCAGACAGTATAAGGCCTTGTGGGGATAGAAGATATGTGGGCCATGGTACTTGTTCCAAAGAGAGCTCTGCATATCTGCAAAATTGGCTGCCTAGCTGTTAGAGAGATGCGAACAACAGATTCCCTTCAAATCCTGCCTTCGCCTGTGTGCTGCCCTCCCTTTTTAGCTTGACTTCAGATTTCCACCTAGAGAATCACTATTATTCAGGGTTGCAAATTTACCTAAGCCAATTTAGCTGTTTAGCAAATGTCAGGGTTTTTTTTGGTAAATGTCAGAGTTAAGGGTAGGTACTGATTTTCTGCCAGCATCTCTATGAACTAATAGCCAGATGGTTAGTTACAATGAAAGCAATCTTGAGACCAAAGTCTGCCAAAGTTACCTGCGTTTATTAGTGAGTTGTCACACAAACTGTTGGAGACTGTTCGTATAGTATGGGGAAACATCTATCCTTAAACCTTCTGACTGGTGCCATGCATGAAAAGTTTACTTTGAGGAGGATGCAATGTTATTGTTTTTCTTATTTTTTATGACTATTAAGATATAATTAAAATACAATCATAAGCATTAGTTTATTGCATTGTGACAATTTTATATACCCATGTAACCACTGTTACAAATAAGATTTGGTATGTTTTCCTTCTCTACTCCCTAGAAAAAGAAACCGGATACTTCTTTCCAGTCAGTTCCCCTCTCACAACAACTCTTTTTTCCATCCCTATAAATTGGTCTGTGTGCATTTAGATTTCATACAAGCAAATGGATTCTAAACAAGTTTGTAGTTGAATCAGAACAGAATCTCTGTGGAGTGAAGGGATATACTGCCAGATGGGCTGGATTCTTAATCTTCCAATCACACCATGGATGAGGGTCTGCAAAGTCTTTCTAACCAATCACATGTCTTAAATATCACTCATTTTGCAAATGAAGAACTATCTCTTATACTTACTACACTACTTAACAAATCCTCTGGCATGTATTTCAGTAACAATACATGAATCATCTATCTTAGGGGGTAATTAAAGATTTCACTCTTAAAGTACATAGTCAGATTGATAGAGGAAATTGTCTTGTGATGATCTTGCTCCTGCCTTTACCTCTTTTCCTGAATAAACCCCACTCACCTTTAAATGTATGATTCAATAATCCTTTGTCCACCATCATCATCATTATTGTTTCTTCCATTTCCCATGGTTCTATGTTAGAACCTTTATCATTGCACTATTAACAGTGAATTAACCACAAAATGTGTTCTTTCTTGGCATGTAGATTTTCTCTTCAGAAATCGTAGTTTAGACATCTCTGAATTTTCCAGATAAATTACTGTATCCCCCAGAACAGAATACTAAATTAATATTTGTTGCAATGATATATGGATGGATGGATGATAGATGGATAGTTAAATCACCCATGAGTTATCTGGGGCTGTTTCAAAGAGTAGTTTATCAAGAATTCATAACGCTGTCTAGTTTGGGGAATAGAATATATTCACTGGGGGAGTGGAGGTTGACCGCAGTTTCTCAATGGATGGGCCTGAATGATGTCACCTGATCAGGAAATATATCTTCCTAAGGCACTAAAAAGAGATGGGTGATGATGAACTCTTTAAAAATGGATTTTCTGAAAATAATAGATTTCTCTTTTTTTCCTAGTTTTACCGAGGGTTTACACTGTTTCCTTGCCATGACAATTCTTCCTTCCTCCTTTATTCTTTATATGAGGTTTATTATATTACCAGAGAATATCAGATTAATCATGTCATGAACGAGCTAGAGTTCTCTGCAAGATTTTATCTCAAAAATATTGAGATGACTGGCTTAGAGAGAAAAAAATAATTCCTGGAAAACAGTAGTTCGGATACCCATGACCATCTCCACCCTAGCCTTGACTTTTACTCTGAAATGGTAAAGTCTTCCTCCAAACAGAGGAGTTTATGTACTGACATGTCTTACTGGAAAAAAATAAACAACTCAGCCCAGGTTTTATTTGCTTCATGATGCATCAGGAAACATTAAAATTCTCAGTGTCTGTGACAAGTTATCAATTAATTGATCCTAACTTGGCATAATCGCAATTAATTTTTTCTTAATTTCACATTTAGGCCATGTGCTCCTCTGTAACTGGAGAGGAAATTTTTATTGCCTAATAGATTCTTAGCACTAATTAAGGTTATACAATTATAGTTCAGTGAACTAAAAAAGAATGCTACTAAGAAAATTAGCACACTATTTAGGGTTTTAAATATGAAGCAAAGAAATGCTTTTATTCAAAGAACATCGGTCTTTTACCTCTCTTTTCTAAATCAGGGAACCACTCATTTCCAGCTATATACTCCTCTGCCTCATCTTTCAATTTCATGACTCTCTCCTTCTGCTCTGGTCCCCTTTGAACTATTTTCAACCCAGAAGTCAAAGTGATTCTTCAAATTGCAAATCAAATTATGTCACTCCTTCGCTGAAAACTTTGTAATGCCTTTCCGTCACAGTCATCCCTAAAGGCTACCACTGTCATTTTATCTAAGGCTGTAAGAAAGCCCAACCTCACTCTGGAACAAGAAACTCTTTCTTCCAAGTCTCCTCTCTACATAAACATCCTAGAGAAAATAGCCCAGAACAAAGGCAGTCAGTACGTCTGATCACGAGTTGTGTGGAAATGTGAGAGACACATGGAAAGTTATTTCTTAGCAACTATGCATTTTATTTTTCCTGTTTGCTGCCTACCTCCCCCATTACATTTTGAACTCCATGAAATTAAGGGTGTTTCTTCAGCAGCTAGGAGAGTAGCTAATAATAGATATTTAAAAATGTGCATTTTGATCAAATGAATGAATGGCTAGTCCTTCACCAGAGGTTACAAAGGAAGCTGGCTGACAGAACCTCCTCAGTTCAATGATGTGAATATAAGGTAAGCGTCTATCCCAGCTAATACCGATTCTGTCTACTACTGCTTAGAACACTGTCAGGCTCTTGGTAGGCACTCTGTAATTAGTTGTTGTATACGTATGATTTATTATAAGGAATTGGATCATGTGAGTACAAAGCTGAGAAGTCCAAGATGTGCAGTCAGCAAGCTGGAGACCATGAAAACTGACGATGTCAGTTCCGGGGCAGATCCAAGGGCCTACAAACCAGGAGAGCTGGTAGTTAAGTTCCAATTTGAGTCTGAGCCTGAAAGCTGTAGAAAACCTATCTCCTGGCTCAAAGATTGTCAGAGAGAAAGAATTCTTTCTTACTTAGCTTTTTTACTCTGAATAAGCCTTCAGTGGATTGGATGAGGCCCATCCACATTGGAGAGGGTCATGTATATTCAAGCTGCTTAGAGGAAAAAGTGAGGGCTAAGGTCAGGTAATGGGGTAATCTGTAGAATCAAAATTTTGACCTGGGTGAAGAGAGAATGGGGTGAAGTAGGGAAATGCCTTGGGGTTCCCCCTGGGTCTGGGAGATACAGACTACCTTGCGCTTATGGAAACATCTGTGTTCTCTTCTTCTGCTAACCTAGAGAAGGCTCTGAGAAGGAGACTTCCTCTCTGTTCTCTGTGCTGGGGAATTTTAGATAGGAGCTTCCCTGGTGGTTCAGCAGTAAAGAATCCTCTTGCCATGCAGAAGACAAGGGTTTGATCCCTGGGTCAGGAAGATCCCCTGGAGAAGAAAATCGCAACCCACTCCGGTAGTCTTGCCTAGAGGATCCCATGGATAGAGGAGTCTGGTGGGCTACAGTTCACGGGGTCGCAAGAGTCGGACCTGAGTTAACAACTAAACCACCACCACCCATCTCTCCAGCTACTATCACTTTCCTTGTTACACCAAGGACCTCAAACTGGAATGGGGAAGGGAGACAAGGGTCAATCTATTGAGTGAGAATGGAAACCAGATTAATCGAAGGACTTCACTATGATGTACTTGGTCCTAAATATATCATGAAAAGGACCTCATTAGAAATGTAATAAAGTTTTACATTTTGAAGTTAAAACTTTATTTGAAAAAAAAAAAAATCTCATCTCATCCAGAAGCACACTGAAAGTGTACCCATAAATAATGTTTAACTGAATATCTAGGAATGGGACTCAAAACTGGCAAATTCTGATAACTTGGAAGTGGAAGAAGACTCTCCTGGAGTATATATCCCATTGAGTTTGTAGGAAAATGGACAAAGACCCTAGAAACCATCTTGGGCCCAGCCAGACACACACATAAAACTAACCATAATCATTGTATGATTCTTCCAATCCTTTTCTTTTTTTCATTTACAAAGCATTTTATTATTATTTGATTTATTTATTTTTTAATTGAAGGATAATTGCTTTACAAAATTTTGTTGTTTTCTGCCAAACCTCAACATGAATCAGCCACAGGTATACAAATTATAGTTCCTCCAACTCTCAGTGAGTACTAATAAATAAAAGTGTTCCAAGGATTTGGGGAGTTCAGACCACTGTGTTCTGGATCGTCTTTACCACATGCAACAATTAGGTGATCAAAGGTGACAGAGGGTTGGTCCTATTCAGCAAATCATGGCTGCGGATGGTGATATGAACAAACTCATGCTAAAGTAACTGAAAACAAGGAATTCAGAAACACATGGAAGACTACACAGTTATCTTTAAAAGGTAGGAAGGATGCATGAAGATAATCTTGATGTGTTTGATTGCCCATGAAGTTGACATGGTGACAGAAATAGAAGCAACGGTGCACTGCAAAAACATAATGTCCTTGATCTGTTGTTATTAAATATCTGAAACGTTGGGAAGTGCTGAGGTTATGAGACCCAACGCAGGCAAGTTCTGGTAGGTTGGAAGTGAAAGCAGGGAGATTGGTTCTGGAGAAAAATGGGCAACGACAACGTGGGGACAAGCCACCAGTGTGGCCAATAGTGCTCTTCAGGCATGAGCCAGTGTCCTCTTTCCTCACATAGAGAGCCACAAGATCTGCTTGCTTTTACCATCTGTCTTCTTTTTTATCATACAAAAATGAAAATTTTAACTCTCTAGTAACTCATAGAACTGCATCTCATTTTATTGTTTTCCTTGGGCTCAGAGACAGAGTACTTTAAGATTCTTTTCAAATAGTTCTTTTAAAGAAAGTGCTATTCAATATTTGATTTTCCCCCCATATGATACAGTAGTACCAAAAAATAAGTCAGAGTGAAGCTCTAAGTAAACACATTATTAGAGCTATTTACTTTTTTTTAAAAATTAAAGTGTTTTGCACAAAAATTATAGTTTCATATGTACCGTCTATGTATTTCAAGAATACATTGCAATCATTATCCAGGTGTCTTCTCATAAAAAATCTTAAAAACAGTTTGTACTGTTGCTTTTTCGTTCTGAAGGAACCAGAGTTTCACGTGTTGAAAAGCACCCTAGGTTATTTTTCTCTGGGCAAAAAAAAAAAAAAAAAAAAAAGCTTTGATTCATCAAAATCTCACAATTCTTCAATTCATTCAAAGCTCTAGCTTCCCTTTTGGTAACTTATTCATGACTTCCTGAGAGTGGCCAATCTCCTAGGTAGAAGTGACTAGATTTCTAGAAATGGTGCCCCAGTGAGTCATCATTTTGGCCTGAAAATCCCATTTCCAGGGGTAGAACATCAGGAATGGTGGCACACCCATTATGAGACAAACATTAGTAAGGAACTGAAGCATTTGTGCATGAAAATTTTTTTCCTAAAGTGTTTGGATGTAAAAACAGAAAAGTTGTACAAAGTTATTCTTAGTGGCTGTGGTCATGTACTGTTTGGTGGAACAGGATTAGGCAACTACGGACCAGCAGTGCTTCTGGGATTGGTCCCTAATTGGGTAATGATTTAGGCTTGGAGGTAAGACCAGAGTTCAGGACTGGCCAAAGCCAGTTACTAAGGGTCACAGTTGAAAATCCCAAGAACCAAGTGGCATGGATACCACAGTTAGAACTGTGATCGAGCTGTCATAGTCGGAAACCAATAGAAACAAATAAATCAGATTGGGACTCTGGAAGTAAATATAAGACAATCTGATAAAATTTGGCTGATAAAGACTTGCTTGTTGAGTTTACTTTAAAAAGAAAGAAAAAGACTGGCTTCTGATCATCCTCATAAAACTCAAATGATAGTTGTGGGTATATATTTAAAAAAAATAATGGGAGAATTAACATCTTTGCAATGTTAAGCCTTTGCATCCATGAATATTGCTTTACTTATTCAAGTCTGTTTTTATGTTCTTCATTCAAGTGTTATTCCTTCTCAAGTCTTTCTATCTTAGATCTATTCCCGGCTTCATGGTGTTTTTGTCATTGCTGTTGTTTTCTGTAACTGAAAATTTTTTCTGTTACATTTTTAATGGATTTTTGTTGGTGTGCGGGAACTGTAATTTTGATGTTGACTTTGTATCCTGCACAGTTAAATTTCCTGTTAGTGAAAATCCCACAATAATCTCTTAGGTAGCCAATACGTATAATTTTGTGTCTTCATTTCCAATATATTGCGTTGGCTAAGATTTACAGCACAAGAGAGGGATTAACTTCACTTGTTTTTTAAATGTATTTTTAAAAAATCATAAATGTTGAATTTTATGAAATGCTTTCTTTCCGCATCTATTATGATGTGGTTTTAGTCTGTCACCTGTTCGTTAGTGTGATACTTGATAGTTTTCTATCACTGGACTCTTCTTGTATTCCCAAGATAAACAGAATTAGGTCATGATGTATTATTTGATACACAACTTTATTCATTTAGATAATATATTATTTAAGGTTTTGGTATTTATATTTTTGTCAGATTGGTCCCTAAATTTGATTTGGTTTTAAAATGTACTTTATAAGTGTAGATCTGTCTTTTTCATTCCTAGTAGTATTTGTGTTTTATTTATTTTGTTGATTAGTCTTATTTCTATTCTACTGTTTTTTTTTTTTTGGCAAATCATGTTTCGATTTCACTGATCATTTTTTAATTTCTTTGTTTTTTTATTTCACTAATACCACTTCCTAGCTTTATTATTTTCTTGCTTCAACTTTCTTCTTTATTTTGTTTTACTTTTCCTCAACTGAAATTGTAAAAGTAAATTTACTTTTACTCAATTGAAGCATTGAGTTAAATGCTTAACTCATTTAACTTCTTAGAAAAATCAGTTTCAAAATACTTTCCTTTTCAAAGAAATCAATTCATACATTTTTCTTTGTAGTACTTCCATGCCATTTGCTTCTAAGTGTCTTATTTCCATTGTAATTTCCTCATTATTCTATCAGCCACTTAGGAGTGCATTTTAAGGTGTGTGTGTGTGTGCATGCACATGTGTATTTTCAGATATGTTTACTCTAATGTAGAAAAAGTCTGTATAATAACATTTGAAATTTTTTGATATGTCCTATATACTTTATTTTCTGTCTTTGTCTCATGGTTTTAAGGTTACTTCTACCTATTCTTAGAGTCCAGAATTAAGTGTTAAGATTATTTTTTAAAGCTTCTTCCCTGAAGTTATATTGGAAGATATAGAAAAAAAACAGTTTTACAGGTCTCTTGATTTAATACTTGATCCTAACTATATCTGTGTTCATTGCCTTCCTAAGTTAGCTGCTCCATGAAAACAGTAACTGGAGGAAATGATTGAGAGTAGTTTTGTGTTGTTGTTATTTTTAAGTGTGTTTTATGGGAGAGAAATGCCTTTCCTGTCTGCTGCTTTAAGCAGTGGTCACTGACTCACCTGAACTGACTCACTGACTCACTTAGAGTTTGGCTACCCACTCCCAGGAGCTGAACTTCGGCTGTTTCTGCCTACTCTTGGACACAGGGTTCTGATGACCAGTGTCATCAGAACTGATCCCATTCAGTGTCTTGAGTTTTGTTTTGTTTTGTTTTTTCCTTCTGTTTCTGACTCAAGAAAAACTCTATTTTACTTTGATCCTACTATCCCATTTTTGTTTTTCCTTTCTATATTTTATTCCTATGTGTTCAGGTCAGAGGGAGTTCATCAAAGCATAAACTTCCTGCATGCTATTGACTTAAATGCTTTTATGCTTAAAATATTTGGAATTACTTTTGTGTATGGCGTGAGATGAACATCTCACGCCTGTTGTGTTTTCCTTCTGTCTCTTTTCAAAATGAAATTAGTATCTCCTTTATTTAGTAATAAATGATAATTCAATCTGTCCTGTGAGATTTAAAGTACCACAAATTGATGGCCTCTGGCTGAAATTGATTTGGAACTTACAGAGGTTTTCTGAACTTTTTTTTTAACTTTTGGAATTAAAGTCACTTTGAAAGGGGCACAGTCTTTATAGTTAGATACAGTCCACAGCCTTCTCTCTTGTCTTACTGGCTTTAAGAGCTTCTGACTGTGCAAATTCTTAAGTAAAACGCAGTCTTTTAAGTTTCCAAATCATGGATTCCATTATTTTTGACTCATTAGTGTGAAGGATTTTGAAAATTTTATTGCACATAATATTCCTCCCCTCAATTTTGCCTGCATATAGCTTTACTCCCTTCAGATTGCAAATATATCTACAGAAGAAATGGTTA
This sequence comes from Bos mutus, assembly GCF_027580195.1. NCBI lineage: Eukaryota > Metazoa > Chordata > Mammalia > Artiodactyla > Bovidae > Bos > Bos mutus. The sequence goes on from NC_091623.1 coordinate 14,955,663, forward strand.
ATGGCCAGTCTCAGATTCTGCATAAGTATTGGGAGCAATAAATGATCTTTTAAAGATCACTGAACCTTGCTTGGCCTTTACTCCCTCATCAGTTAAAATGAGAGATATGGATTACCTGACCTTTGAGATTCATGCAGCAATGTGGCTGGGTCTATATCCTATATCTGAGTAAAAATATAATAATACTAAACAGCACTTGAGAGAGCCCACCATATGCTGTGTAACTGGGTGTGATGCTTTGTCTAATCCTGTTAATTTAAAATTCTTAAAAAAATCATTAGTGAGCTGGAAGACAGGGTGAAGAACATATTAATTACATGGGCAAATGATGCTGTTGTATATAAGGATATGTTGCTAATGTGAGGGAAAAGAGAAATGATAGGTATGGTTTATTACCTGTACATGATCAGAGCGAAGGACCTGCTGACAAAAATGTACACATTTCTGTTTGTTATTCTAGCACAAATTTTTATTAATGAGCCAGATTCTTGAATTGTTTAAACTGTTCCCTTAATTCTTCCTGCCTGTTGGTGTACCATGCCCTGGAGTGTCAAAACTGCCTTTGATGTTACCCTATTGTCCCAAATGTTATACTTCTTAAAGTGTAGTGTAGGCAGTTGAGAAGATCTGACTCGATTTAATGTTCAGTTTTAGGTATCAGGGGCTTTGGCACAGTATCTTATTTTCTCCCTGGAGAGTTATAGTAATTGCATTAGGAACACAGAAGTGGTAACATGCTTAGCATTGTTTATCTCTGCATTAGGCACACATAGGACCTATTTAGCTGGTGGGAGCGTCGGAAGCATCATTTTCAGTTTCTAAAGAAATCGAGTTAAAAAGAAAAAAGAAATCAAGTTTTATTCTCAGTCCTTTGCGTTTCTTAACAAACTTCTCTTTAGCCTTAATGATCCATTCACCTTCTAAGAAGAACATTAAAGTGTTAATAAGAAAATATCCCAAAGAAATAATTTTGTTGATTTCTAGTTTTCCTAATTTTTTAGATTTGCTGATTATGACATAATTTTGGTTACTTAGTCTTTCATCCTTGTTATTGTTGCTGCTACTGTGTTGAGCATCAAAGCAATTTCATTGATTTGGCTTTTAATAAAACATTATTATTAATACTTCCAGATGCCCTGAAATGTTTATATCAGTACACATGCTCACAGTTGCTGTAGCTCAAGTTCAAGACTAATATATCATTCTGTTATCAAATATTTGCCCTTTACCTTCCTTTCCCTTCCCTAGGTTTTGTTTTAATTTTGACTGAAACTGAAGTCACATCTTGGGTAACTTCCCCCACTACCCCAGCCCCCATGAAAAACAAGAAGACAAGTTCCTTTCATTTTTAAGTTTTACAGTTATTCACTATATAGTAGCTGAAAAGAAACATCAAAGATAGCAAACTAAACCATATTTGAGTAGATTTTAACACATTTTAATCTATTTTTCTCTTTAAGGATAGAGAACAAATATTTTACATTTCTCTTTTCTTACTTTCCTCAATGAGTGATGATCATCAAATATCCTTTTTTCCATTTTCATACATTAAGCCAGTATTTATTTGACGAACCATTTCTTCTCTTTGGGGGCTTCCCTCATAGCTCAGTTGGTAAAGAATCCGCCTGCAATGCAGGAGACCCCAGTTCAATTCCTGGGTCAGGAAGATTTGCTGGAGAAGGGATAGGCTACCCACTCCAGTATTCTTGGGCTTCCCTTGTGGCTCAGCTGGTAAAGAATCCACCTGCTTATTTTGAACACAAGTAATGTATACTCACTGTATACATTCCTGAATAATATGCATTCTTGAAAGTACAAAAAAGATTAAAATCAAAAAACAATGAAATGAGATTCCACCCATATTTATACTCCTCTGGGGTACCTACTGCACCATTTTGCCTGATTATGCACTGTCTTCTACAAATCTTTCTTCATACACAGAAGGTTCACAAGGCTTTGCTCAACTTAGCTATTGTCTTTGAAGAACAGTGCCAATTGCCCATCAAGATATGTCTACAACTCTGAATTTTAAACATTTGAGTTCCCTTTAAAAATAAAACAGATCGATTACATCATTATTTGGTAGACAAGCTCAGTCAAGGCCAGTGTCACCAGGATCAGGCTTCTGAGAACTTGAAACTGCAATAGAGAAGTGCTCTAACTATGTTAAGTGCAGGTGGGCAGTCAGAGACCAGTGCCCATGGACAGGAGCAACAGCTCAGTCTTCTCCAGCAAGGATACACATCTGAAAGAAAACTAACCACTGCCAGACCATGAACATTAGTGAAATAGCATTTTACTTCTTTGGCATCAAACATTAACTTACCATTAAGTATAGCCCTCTAAGTTATAATCCTAAAAAATCATAAAAAGTAATCAAGTTGGAAATATCTTAATTTGATTAATCTTATAATTTCTCTCCAAAATATTCTGAATTTGGTTGCTGGTATCCAGTTATGCCCAAACATATGTCATGTATGCATAGTCGAATCAGGTACAGGATTTCACAAACTGAATCTTCTTTATCTTCTGCCCCAAATCATGTTTCATATGACTAAAACTCTCAGCACAATGTCTACTGGCATTGTCCTGTGTATACAGAACTGTGTGAGATCAGAGGACATCAAATGGAAAACAATGGGTCAGACTTGGCTCACAAGTATCTCTTATTTAGGTGTGAATTTACAAAAAAAATAAATAAGTTGCTAACCGATAGAGTGCACATAAATGTATGGATTTCTTGCTTTTCCAGAGACCAGACAATAATTGGAACTATATTCAAATCTAGCAACAACAGACTTAGATCGTCTTACACATGGGGTGAGCACTCTTTTCTGCCCTTATCCCACCACCTCCAGGCTTCCACATCTGCTGCTTTTACTCATTCACCTCTATCTGCTTCACAGCTACAGCTTCTCACTGTGTCACTCTGGTTCGCCTTACCACTGAAGCTCTTCAAAGGCTCATGGTATGATCACACTTTGCAACCCATTATTTTTCTTTCCTTCAGTTCAGTTCAGTCGCTCAGTCATGTCCGACTCTTTGCGACCCCATGGACTGCAGCACGCCAGGCCTCCCTGTCCATCACCAACTCCCAGAGTTCACTCAAACTCATGTCCATTAAGTCGGTGATGTCTTGCAACCATCTCGTCCCCTTCTCCTCTTGCCTTCAATCTTTCCCAGCATCAGGATCTTTTCAAATGAGTCAGTTCTTTGCATCAGGTGGCCAAAGTTTTGGAGTTTCAGCTTCAGCATCAGTCCTTCCAATGAACACTCAGGACTGATCTCCTTTAAGATGGACTGGCCAGATCTCCTTGCAGTTCAAGGGACTCTCAAGAGTCTTCTCCAACACCACAGTTCAAAAGCATCAATTCTTTGGCACTCAGCTTTCTTTATAGTACAACTCTCACAGCCATACATGATACTGGAAAAACTATAGCCTTGACTAGATGGACCTTTGTTGGCAAAGTAATGTCTCTTCTTTTTAATATGCTGTCTAGGTTGGTCATAACTTTCCTTCCTAGGAGTAAGCATCTTTTAATTTCATGGCTGCAGTCACCATCTGCAGTGATTTTGGAGCCCAGAAAAATAAAGTCTGACACTGTTTCCACTGTTTCCCTATCTATTTCCCATGAAGTGATGGGACTGAATGCCATGATCTTTCTTTCCTTAGACTTGTTTCTACCTCTGGAATGTTCCTTTTGTTGTTGCTGTTTGTTTCCACGGGTCATTTCCCTGTTTTCACAGTCGCCTCTTGTCATGCCTTTATATTCCAGATAAGCCATCGACAATACCCAAAGTTTTTTAGAGTCTTACTACCCCTTACAGAATTCCTTCAGCATGTGTTGCTTCCTCTCCTCAAAACACCCTTGGTTCTCATCCATCCTTAGATATAACATCATCATCCTCTGGGAATCTGTATCTGTGCTGCATTTTTCTGACACAGCCTGTCCCTCTACTAGGTGGGTGAAGGGTCTCTCCCTTCATCTGCAGAGTAACTGTGGACACAGTTCTATTAAAACATGTAACCCTTTATAACTCTAGAGTGTGTGTGTTGATTTGTTTATGTGTAGCTCTTCAGTCTCAGCCCTGGACTCATTCTTTGAAAGCCAGGACCAGATATGTCTTGGTCCTGGCTCAGTGTGTTCACACTCAACAATATGCTCAGCTTCATAGTAGGAGTGGAATAAAGGAATGAGAAGGAAAGTATGTATTTAAAGATACAGCGCGTTTTGAGGTTTGATTAAAAAAGAAAAAAATTGAAAGTCGCTCGGTCACGTCTGACTCTTTGCGACCCCATGGACTATATGGTCCATGGAATTCTCCAGGATACTGGAGTGGGTAGCCTTTCCCTTCTCCAGGGGATTGGAGGTTTCATTAAATCATGCTTTATTTGATAACTTTTAACCCTGAATATTCACTGAAAGGACTGATACTGAAGCTCCAGTAGTTTGGCCACCTGATGTGAAGAGATGACTCATTGGAAAAGAGATGACTCATTGGATGTTGGGGAAAACTGAAGGCAAAAGAAGAAGGGGGTGGCAAAGGATGACATGGTTAGATAGCATCACCGACTCATTGGGCATGGATCTGAGCAAACTCTAGGAGATAGTGAAGGACAGGGAAGCCTGGCATGCTGGCAGTTCATGGAGTCTTTAAGAGTTGGACAGAACTTAGCAACTGAACAACAATAACAACACTAAACTTATACTTCTAACTTTTGATGGCATAAGATTTCTCCCATTCTCTTCTCTTCCCTTCCTTCTTTTCTTCCCTGACTTTTACAGGTTGAAAACATATTCGTGTACACACACACCCCACATACACATACCCACCACTCACACACATATCACCACTGTTGCCGTTACTCTCACATACCAGACAAGAATACTTAATAAGTATTCACTAATTTGGGATGTTTCAGTAGCACAGAAATAGAGATCTAGAATTTGCAATATAAATACAGACTTATTATGTGCTATAGTGTCTTATATAGTTCATTAAATTTTATGTTTAGAACTTGCTCCAAAAGTAAATAATAATAATTAGAGGAAGCATTTCGTGTAGAAGTAGAATGAAAGGAAATTCTGAACGCTTAAAAGATCCTGCTAATTAGTACGGATTGTGTAAATGTGGCTGCTTTCAGAAAAGAGATTTGGAACTTTTAGATAAAGCTGCAAAGCAGTGGACTACAGAAAACTTCCTGATTACAGTATCATGTCTACTTGCAAACATGGGCTGTGAATACCCTCATCTGTGTGCCTACTTGGGAGCTGTTTGTCTTTATGGGACTTTACACAGCTGACAGCTAATGCAGACGTTTAAATGCAAAATCTGACACTGATGTTTTCCCCCAAATGACACTTTGATTCATAAATTCTATGAATGCGGGTAGCACTATTCATTTATAAAATAATGCAGCTATCACTTAGTAATGCAATTCAAAACATCTTTCACTTTATTTAGCCATTTCCAGCCCCATTACATGTGACGATGAAGAGAATAAAAATTGATTAGACAATGACTGAAAGTGGGCAAAAGCATTTCCCGGCATGTTGCCCGCCTTGTGGCGAAACGATGGAGCCAGAGCATTTTATTTCCTATTGAGGAGACGTTTCTTGCTTAGGTGGCCTGTTTCTGATTAAAAGCATCTTTATAATATTGCATTTCACTTCCATAAAAAGAAAAATATGCTCTGTGCCAGGAAAGAGTAGTACTAGTTGCAAAAAAGAAAAAAAAAAAAAAGAGGTTAATGTGGCAAGACAGGATATCCTTGCTTCCAAAGCTTATAGGGTGGTTGGTTTTGAAACCAAAGCAAATCTTGTCTGCTAACTTCTCTATATTGGGTCAGTTATAAAAGTGGTAGAGGTAACTATAATAATTGCTAAGATAACAATAATAGCTATAATTTTGGGGACTTTTTTGAGTACGTTATATTACAAATAAATATATTATTCATAACTGTCAGAGCAACCTGGACATGTGGAAGCATTGTCCTAATTTACGAATGTGGACTCTGAGCCCAGTTAGGTGACTTCCTGGAGGTGAGAAGTGAGTGCCCAAGGCTAGACTAGGGCTGTCAACCCTTTCTCTCTCCTTGTACCTACAGACCCGAGGGGCTGAAGTAGCCCTTTGTGAAAACTAGGAAGTTCTCATTGGCTGTCTTCCTGAGAGTAGTTCGTGGGTCTGTGTGACGGGGGCACTCTGTACTTGCTTCCATATACTTTTTAGACTTCTAAAAAAAAAAAAAAGTATCTTGCTGTTTAGAATTTTTTAAAAAAATATGTGTTTACTTCTTTGGGTGTGACAGGGCTTAGGTGTGGCACACGGCACTTTTAGCTGCAGTGTGTGGGATCTAGTTCCCTGGCCAGGGATCGAACCTGGGCCTTCTGCACTAGGAGTGGGAGTCTTAGCCAGTACCAGGAAAGTCCCTGTTCAGAATTTTCCTTTTGAATTTTGGGGAACTGGTCTGGATGCAGAACTGCTCTATTTCAGGAGGGAGAAGACTTATCCGTCTCTCCTGTGGTACTTGGGGGTGGCATCCTGGCAGGTCATCCATTGTGGGAGCACTCAGGACATAGCTACTGGTGTCTTCGTTCACAGGTGCTGCCTGAGGAGCAGCTCAAATTGGAGTTCAATGAAAAATAGCTTGTTATAAAACAAGGGAAGTAGTTCCCATTTACTTTTTCAATAAGTGGTATTAGGTATGGGGACCTTGCATTCTGAGCAGAAGGCTGCTAATTTCTGTGTGATCTTTATCAATAAGTACAAATCCCATGAACAGCGTACTGACAGAACACACCTCAGGTGGCTTGTGAATTACACAGCCAGATGGCCTCTGCTACCCAAGGACTGTTCCAAAGTCATATACATTCTTTATTCATTAATTTCAAATTTTGCCTAACATTTTTACAGGCATAAAGCTTTTCTGCAAGAGGAAAAAAAAATCCATTTTAATGAGAAGAAAAAGAGTACATTTGGACATTATTCATTCCCTAGGAAAACGCAGTCCTATATATATAAAAAAGATTAAATGCTAAGATAATATCTATGTTCAAAATATATTCACAAAGTGTTTTTGCATCTCATTTTTTCAAAATTGTCTTACTATTATTTCCCTCTTACTAAGATACTCTGTCTTGTTAGTAGCATACAGAGACCCATAGACTAAATTTTCTGTTTTAAATATTACAGGCAACTTATTACATAGAACTGCTTTCCTTCTCCTCTTTTGGTTTATTTCTTTTTCTTAATCCTATATGATCCTGATATTATACTTTTAGCCAGTTGGACTCTTTACCAGTTCTATACAGGGGAAAAAAAAAAAAAGGGTATTGAGTTGGAATCTCAGGCTGAAAATTTGATAGTTGGAAGTAAAGGATTTAAGGAAACATGGTCAACATCAGAAAAGCTTTATGTTCAATAATAGCACTGCAGGCGGATTCTTTACCAACTGAGCCACCAGGGAAGCCCAAGAATACTGGAGTGGATTGCCTATCCCTTCTACAGCAGATCTTCTGACCCAGGAATTGAACCGGGGTTTCCTGCATTGCAGGCGGGTTCTTTAACAGCTGAGCTACCAGCGAAGCCCTCAGTATAGACAAAAAAAAAAAAAAAAAAAAAAAATCATAAAATAATGGCTGCAGAAAATCTTTCTTTCTTTCAAAATTCCACCCTCAGGAATTCTCTGGCAGTCCAGCAGTTAGGCCTTTGTACTCTCACTGCTGAGGGCCCAGGTTCGATCCCTGGTTGATCTCTGGAACTAAAATCCCACAAGCTGTGGTGTGCACACACACAAAATCCCAGTCTCAGCTTGATGCTTATCACTATAGTATAATTTCTGAAGCAACTGTCATGGATATATTATGAAAGGACAAAGGAAATGGAATCAGATCTTTTTTGCATTTATATCAATTCATTAGATCCTCATGCTCTTCCCTCTGTTTTGTTTAACCTGAAAGGGATGTTTTTGAAATTAGTGACACAGCACAGATGCCTGTCTCATCAGTTCATCCAAAGGGCATCTGCACAGCCCAAGAACAGACCATGTCTGTTCTACCCCCAAGAGGTTTCATTCTGTTTCTCTCTCTTGACCTGTCCCTATTCCTGCCCTCTGGGGTCTAGCACATGACTCTCTTTTAAATCTTTTCTAGGAAGTCCAGCCTTCCATTGCCTGAGAAAAAGTGTAGCACTTAATCACACATTGCTTAGTCCTCTGCTATGTTCCTCTGTGGAATGAGTCTTTCTTCAGCACCTAGACTGCAGGCCCCTTGAAGATAGGGAAACTGGTGTCTGTATCCCTCAGCACAAAGTGGAGTGTGAGCACTCAGCAGGAACTCTTTGATTCAGAGCCTGCTTTCTGCTACTTTATTATTTAATCGAGTGAGATTCTGCAGGGCATAAACCATGCCCTTGAAACCAAGGCACCCTTGGGAGCTATATTAACTTAAGGCACCTGGGCCTTATTTATTTACTGTTTCAACATACTGAGTTAGCTGTACCATCAATCACACCATCTGACAGTTCTAAAAAATGCAGTGCTTCTTCTACATTTTTTGGCTTTGCTCCTTCTCTTATGACCTTTTGGAAGCAGTGGAGCGGGACTGGAAAGGAGTGTTTCTCATGCTCTGTCAGCTTCTAGAACCTGAATCAGAAAACTCAAGGAGAACAAGAATTCCTTTTGTCATACACTTTAAAAAAAATAAAGACGTATGTTCCTATAAGTATATAGAATTCTAGTATTTCTTTGACTCTTACAATTAGAGGCATGGAATGAGCTGGTGATATTTCCCTTCAGGTGGCATTTGTCCAGTTGGATCTGTGGCTATGTTCCTGCTTTCTGTTTTTGTATAGAAGCCATCGGGTTATAGTTGTGTCTGAGATGACTTGGGTGAGTGTTTGGGAGCTGGTTTAGGGGTGAGTCGTCAGGAACTCTCAGCCAAAGTATGTTTCCAATGAAGCATTCTAAATAGTGCTTCCCTGGCCATCAGCTTTTCAGGGAGCTCTGAGTTAGGAGGATGAATCTAGGGGCAATGAGCTCAGGGTAAGAGTAAGAGGGGCAAATTAACCCCCGGACAGAACCACTACAAAAATAGCCAACCTTCAAGAAGTGTACAGATTTGAGATGTATCCAGGTTAGTGTTGAAATACCCATTGTTTGAAGGGGGTCTGTGCAGAGACCAAAAAAAAAAAAAGGTCCAACGTATAGTATGCAAGGAAGACAGAAGGCTGGGTCCAATCCAGCAGTAAGGGTCTGCTAGGAGCTTTGTGAAGAGACTAGGAGTGGCCGCTTTGCTTGAACTATGACAGACCCTGGTCCTAGCAGAAATTTGGGGTGAGAACCTAAAAGAGCGTTAGGTAGATCAGATACACATGAAGGGATCTGAAGTCTTCTGCTCTTATGAGTCCTCTGAGCACCAAATGTATCCTGAAACTGGAGGTGAGGGGAGAGGGCATCAGGCAAGTGGAATTCCTGATGTTCTGTGCTGGTTTATGGCAGCTCTCAGGCTGCTACGTGACCTGACTCTCATTGCCTCAGCGTCCTGCACTCAGCCCACATTTATCCTGGCCTCAGGGCAGGGCAAGTGTTGGTGGGAATTCTTATAAAGACTCCAGAGAAATCAAGTCAGTTTGACTTTCACTTGAAATGGCATGAGGGTGGCCCCAGACTCTTGGGCCCAATCTAGTTCTTGGGTCTGCCCCAGAGCGAACCCACACCCTCAGTGTCTGAATTATCCGGATGGGTCTTCTTGCTTTCAAGACCACAAGGGCCCCTCTCTAGGCAAGAGCAGACTCCAGGATTAGCCTCAAGCAAAAATGTATTTCTTTGGCATCCATCTAGGATGGAAATAGCCTACCCAGGCCGGCAGCTGTGCGGTACAGCGCTGCTCAGCCCAGCACATTCTCCTTTATGTATGACTTCAGAGGGAGGGTGGGAAACTTAGGTGGAGGCTGAGGGGAGAGGTTTCTCAGAAATGTCAGTTTCACAAAGCAGCTCTTTTTCTCAGTCGAACAACTTTGAGCCTATTGCTTTCATTTCCCTCAAATATCTATCAGGGCTTTGTAACTTATGAGCAAACAAACTGAAACAGAAAGCCATTTTCTAAGTTAATTTTATATTTGGTACAGGATTAGAAACCAGGCTCTGTTCACACACCAGCTATAGCCTGTAGCACAGAAACCGTGTCTGCTCTTCCAGCCCATCGCAGGGATGTTCAGCTGGAAGGGGATTAAGCATAAGAAAAAAAAAAAAGGTCAGTTTCTATTTGTAGGTAATTCTCAATGTCCCCTCTCAGAATCTCAATGACTTCTTTCTTATTTTCTTTTCCATGTGTCTCATGGCCTTAAGACTCATTGGAAACAGGAACGTCCTACAGTCTCATCAACAGCCATGGATCATAGCGCCACTCACTCATTTTACTGCAGTGTCCTGAGCTGCCCAGTCGCCTCATGCTAAATTTAGGGTTTAAGTAAATAGAGCATTTTGGTTGCAGTGCTACTAGAAAGCAGCTGGAATAAGGATAAATGGATCTGCTGCTTTTGTGTTGCTGTAATGGGAAACATAATTTTGCATGTTAACTTTTGTTTGTTCTTTTTTATTCCAAAATATTTTATGGGAAAGCAAAATATCTTCCCACTGTAGCAATGGGGCGACTAGCCTCTCATATAAATTAATTTCTTAGTTAATATTTTTAAACTAAGCAAATACATAATACTAAGCAAATACATTTTCCTGAGTGGTTCTGAATAAATTAAATGTATATCCATGACTAGTCTCCAAACCAGAAGTACCAAGTTGAAACAGTGGTCATCCTCTCAGCCTCTTTAGAACCCTTGGCTCTATTCTCTAATGATTCATATGGCTGCATCTTGCTCCCCAACAAGTATCTTGAAGTGAAGGACTAATGTTAAACTTCCTAAGACTCTCTGATAGCACCTGCCATTGACCTTGGCACACAGTGAAGGCATCAAGAAATCTTTGCTAAAGGGATGTGCCCTTGTTGACCTAAAACAATAAACAGCAAGTTCTTTTACCAGCAAAATGGGCTTATTCAGTAATAGCAAAGAATTGCAATTTGGAAAATGCAGTCTGTGGTGAATCACAGGCAAGTCCGGAGACCAAAGGAGAGGAATTTTCTTTCACAGAGAAGGGGGAGGTTAGGAGGAGCTGCTATAAAGAGACAGTCCATTGGAGGCAATTGGGAGTTCAAAGTGTAGTGGCTTTTCGTTGGCAGAGTTGTGACAGCCTCTCATTGGCTGGGCTGTTGCTGGGTGAAGAGAAATTCTTCCTTCCTCTGGCTGGGTTGTAAAGTAGTAACCTTCTTATTGTTGACGTTGCAAAGTCATCTCTCTCTCTCTTTTTTTTTTTTTTTTTTTTTGGTCTGTTCAGTTCAGTTCAGTTCAGTTGCTCAGGCGTGTCTGACTTTGTGATCCCAAAGCACGCCAGGCCTCCCTGTCCATCACCATCTCCCAGAGTTCACTCAAACTCATGTCCATCAAGTCAGTGATGCCATCCAGCCATCTCATCCTCTGTCGTCCCCTTTTACTCCTGCCCCAATCCCTCCCAGCATCAGAGTCTTTTCCAATGAGTCGATTCTTTGCATCAGGTGGCCAAAGTATTGGAGTTTCAGCTTTAGCATCAGTCCTTCCAAAGAAATCCCAGGACTGATCTCCTTGAGAATGGACTGGTTGGATCTCCTTGCAGTCCAAGGGACTCTCAAGAGTCTTCTCCAACACCACAGTTCAAAAGCATCAATTCTTCGGCATTCAGCTTTCTTCATAGTCCAGCTCTCACATCCATACATGACCACTGGAAAAACCATAGCCTTGACTAGATGGACCTTTATTGGCAAAGCAATGCCTCTGCTTTTGAATATGCTATCTAGGTTGGTCATAACTTTCCTTCCAAGGAGTAAGCGTCTTTTAATTTCATGGCTGCAGTCACTACCTGCAGTGATTTTGGAGCCCAAAAAGATAAAGTCTGACACTGTTTCCACTGTTTCCCAATCTATTGCCCATGAAGCTGATCTCAACTAGCAGGATGTGAAATCTTTCCTTCTAGTCCCTGACTCCATTTTAAATGAGGTTTCTATTTATTAATTTTCATATCCTTACTGTGAAATTGACATTTTAGGATCAAAACTTTTAATTTCTATTCTACAACCTCATATGGACTTTCTAATTTCATAGTATATAATAAAATTATTATTTTGGAGGATAAAAAATAGACTTACTTAAAAAAATACTTTTTTTGAACATATATACAGTACACAATATAAAAGCTGCTATGAAATATAAACTTAAAAGTCAAGGCTGCTTCTTAACTCTGTCTTCACCTAGTTTTCTTCTGAGAGGCAGAGTCCTCCTGTGTAACTTTCTAAAAATACTACATTCATTTACAAACACATGCATAGAGAAATGTATATATACATTATCAAATTCTAGGAAAATATGTACACTGTCCTACAATTGACTTTTTAAAATTTTTTTTACTTAGCAATATATTCTGGAAAATTTTCTATCAACGCATAGAAAGCTAATGCATTCTTTTCAAGAGCTGCATATTATATTCTACGGTTGTACATTTTCCCAAACTTTTCACTATTATCAATTACATGGCAAGAATATTTTTGTATATATGTCATTTTATAAATGGGTAAGTGTAGCTAAAGGATAAATACCTAGAAATAGAACTGTTGCATAGAGACAGTGACAAATTGTGCTCTGCCAACTTTCTCTCCAGCCAAGTTACAATGTATGCAGTGACTGTTTCCTTGACATGCCCTGTGATACCCAAGAAAGTCACATTATTAATGGCAAACACTTACAAAGCATTTAGCCTGTGCCAGGAGCTGGTTTATGTGCTTTACATATATTAGCTCAAGTGAGACTCACCACAACCTTGTGAGGGAGGTACTTTCATCATCTCCAATATACAGATGAGATAAGACACTTTGCCTCAGGTCACGCAGCTAGTAAATAGTAGATGACATCTATGCCCAGGCTGTCTGGCTCCAGGAATTAGCTCTTGTAAGCATAACCCTAAACTGTGCTAATCATGACAATTCTTAAAAAAATATTCTGTATGAGATATAAAAGGAATTTCTCAAGAAATAAAAATTCGACTGTTGAATGATTTCTGCATCAGGCCCTGTACCCTCCTTGTTGCTAGTCTTCCACAGCACCCTGAGTTCCTCCTCACCATTTCTTGAAGGCATTAGTTGCTGGTTTACTAGCACATTCTGGTCATAATTTGCCAGAATATCAATGCACACATAGATGAACCTTTTTATTATTCTCATCTATTAATTTCTTGGTCTCTTCTTCCTGAATAACCTTACCCTCCACCTTACCTCTGCTCTCTTTCCTGCTATTATAACCAAGAATCTAATCATCACCAATAACTGCATCTCATTTATTTATTTATTTTGGTCATTAACTATTTTTTTCTAATTTTTAAAAATTTATTTTTAATTGGAGGATAATTTCTTTACAATTTTGTATTGGTTTCTGCTGTACAATAATATGAATCAGTTATGTGTATACATACATCTCCTCTCTCTAAAGCCTCCTTCCCACCCATGCTGTCCCATCTCAACTGTCTAGGTCATCACAGAGAACTGAGCTGAGTTCCTTGTGCTAGACAGCCGCTTATAGAGACTGTGTGTATCAGTCTCTCAGTCATGTCCGACTCTGTGACCCATGGACTGTAGCCCAGCATGCTCCTCTGTCCATGGAATTCTCTAGGCAAGAATACCGGAGGGCGTTGCCATTCCCTTCTCCCGGGGATCTTCCCGATGCAGGGATTGAACCTGGGTTTCCTGCATTGCAGGCAGATTCTTTACCACCTGAGCCACCAGGGCTTACCACTAGCTGTCTGTTTCACACATGGTGGTGTATATGTCAATACTGCCCTCTCAATTCATCCGGCTCTCTCCTTCCCCAGCTGTGTCCACAGTTCCATTCTCTAAATCTGCATCTTTATTCCTGCCCTGCAAATAGGTTCATCAGTACCATTTTTCTGGATTCCATGTATATTTGTTAATATATGATATCTGTTTTTCCCTTTCTGACTTCACTCTGTGTAACAGGCTCTAGGTTTATCCTCAATCAACTGACTCAAATTTGTTTCTTTTTATGGCTGAGTAATATTCCATTGTATATATGTACCACAACTTCTTTATCCATTCATCTGTCAATGGCCATCTAGGGCTGCATCTTGATTATAATGCCACTTTCAAGCATCCTGCATTCAGACCAGTGGTTCCAATGTTTCTAAACCATTCTTCTAATACTTCTACTTCACTGGGGTCTACATTCTGTTGATACTGTGAATAAAGAACAAAGAACACTGCTCATCACTCAATTATATCAGAGTTAAATCATAATTTATGGCAGTTGTTCACCAACAAAGTATCCAGAAAGGAACTCAGGATAAAAAAGAGGATGAGGCACTCTTTGCTTTGGATAAATAGCCCTTAGATAATTAAATGTGTATCTCAGGAAGAATCTCAATGACTCCAGATTCTTGCACTTTCCCATATATAGAAAAACATTGAAATCATTAACTTGAGATATTGGTTGGTTGTTATTAGCAGTAATCTTCTACCAAGATATATGCTTGACTTCATGTATTTCCTAGCCTATATACATATATATATGTATGTATGTATGTATATATATATACTGCTCCTCCCCTACCTCTTTGGACCAACTCCTCAGAGCTGTCTCCTGGGCTATAGTCCTCAATAAGACCCTAAAAAAAAAGAACAACAACAACAAAAAAACTTATGACTCTTATGTTGTGTGTTTTTCTTTAAGTCAATAGTACTGTCATTTATTTTTCATGTCATCTGCACATTGGTGCTCTCTTTTTCCCTTACACAATAGCTTATATTTCACAGTTCATTGCTACAATCAATTTTACTTAGATTTTTGTATAGCCTGAAAAATATATCTGTTCTTTGCCTCCTTTCTATATATTCTTAAAACAGCAGGTGACTCTGTTAAAATCTAAATTAGATTAAATTGCTTGTTAGTTTAAAGCTCTCCAACGTCTTTCCATTTCACTCAGGAAAAAGACTAAGTATTTTAAATGTTTTATAAGCCTGTATACAGCCTCTCTGGATGTTTCATACCACTCTCCCTTTTTCTCACTCTACTTAAGTTTCCACCAGAAGTCTTTGTATTTGCTTTGTGAGTTTGCCTGGAATATTTTCCTTCCAGATATCCACGAAGATCCCCCTCTCACTTCCATCATTCCAAGAAAAATAGTGTTGCAAGTTATGATAATTTCAGACACAAAAATCAAGTGTGGAAATGTTAACTTTGTTCCTTTTTTACTTCTGAGCTCAACATAGTGCATTTCCCTTCATTAACTGAACTTTTAATCAAGCTTTAATCACTTGTTGTTAAAACTCAGTGTTAAAAGTCTGTCACACTCTTCCTCTCCTGCTTTTCCTCAAAGGTAATATACATTCTTGGTTTTTGAGTGGTTTACTTAAGAGATATGACATGGGAATGGGGATACATTTGTTTCAGAGAAATAGGTTCTGCCAGGACTAATTTTTGCCTGAAGTGTATGCTTCATGTTTGTTTGCAACTTTCTTTGTAATAACAGAGAGCTGGAAACAGCTTCAATATTCCTAAATGGAAGACAGTGCTTGGCACATTTTACAATGAAATGCTACATAGCCATTAAAAAGTAATGAAAATATATTTGAAAATGCTGATTTGGAAAGATCATCAAACTGAGTGAGAAACACATGTAAGTGAGAAAAAAGATACAGAACAGTGTATACATCGTAGTTCCTATATATTCTTTCTTGCTCAGCCGCTTAGTTGTGTCCAGCTCTTTGCAACCCCATGGACTGCAGCACATCAGGCTTCCCTGTCCTTCACCATCTCCCAGAGCTTGTCCATTGAATCAGTGATGCCAGAGTTATAGTTGCTGCTGCTGCTGCTGCTAAGTCACTTCAGTCGTGTCCGACTCTGTACGACCCACTAGGCTGCCCTGTCCCTGGGATTCTCCAGGCGAGAACATTGGAGTGGGTTGCCATTTCCTTCTCCAATGCATGAAAGTGAAAAGTGAAAGTGAAGTCGTTCAGTCATGTCCGACTCTTCACGACTCCATGGACTGCAGCCTACCAGGCTCCTCAGTCCATGGGATTCTCCAGGCAAGAGTACTGGAGTGGGGTGCCATTGCCTTCTCCAAGAGTTATAGTTAGTATGATATAGATAAATAAAAATATTTGTTTTAGTATACATAAGTAACCACTTTTGCATACGTAAGAGTCCACTTTAGGAAAAAGGAGGCTAAGGAGACAGTTTTCATTCAGTTTCTTTTTCATAGCCTTATTTAAAAAGCATGCACATATTTTTAATTTTTGTGTTTAAATTTTAACATACATTAAATATTATTGAACTGAGTCATTTAACATCAATTTATTTCTTTGTTATTCAGAAGACAACAAATTAACTCTTAGAATTTTGCTGTGAGCGTAGTACCCTGCCAGGTACTGGGGAGTGCATAAAAGAAAAAGAAACAATCACCTACCTAAAAAAATTAAGATATAATAGGGCAAATAAGATTCACAGAAACAGTAAGAGAAGAACATAAAAATCATATAATACAGACTAATGTAAATATGTAAACTGAGACGAGGATACAAATTGCCAGGGATTATCAGCTAAAAAGATAAAATCTTTCCAATTTGGTGCTGAAAGAAATGTAAGGGTTAGATTGTCATTGTTTAATTGCTAAGTTATGTCCAACTCTTTGCCACCACATGGACTCTAACTCACCAGGCTACTCTGTCCGTGGGATTTCTGAGGCAAGAATATTGGAGTGGGTTGCCATTTCCTTCTTTAAGAGATCTTCCTGACCTAGGGATCAAACCCATGTTTCCTGCATTGGCAGTCAGATTCTTTACCACTGAGCCACTAGGGAAGCCCAAGGGTTAAATTAAGGGAAAGAAATGGAGAATATAATCCATGAAAAAGTAACATACATCAGGGATATATAGTAAGGTCAAAGGGAACAAGCCAGCAAGTTCAAAATATTTTAGGACAATGTATTGGCACAAGCATGAGAATTAATAGATATGGTTAGAGACTGGGGAGGGAATAAATTTGAAGACTAACATAGAAATCCAAACCTGAGTATTTCAGTCTATAGTGGAAAAATAAAATTGGATGCAGAGAAGAGGATGAATCCAAAATATGCTGGAAAAGTAAAGATATTATTATGTAGAGTCTGATTGAATGTAAGCACTGCAAGATAACTTTCAGGGAACGTTTCAGAAAAAATATTTCTATTTTTCTTACTTAGAGTACATATCATTATATATTGATAGAATATCATGTCTATCTAATTAAGAGCTGAAGAACAGAAAAAATTAATCTTGTAAAATGTCTGATATAATTACTGATACAGACAGACACAAATAACTGCAAATCTACTTAATAAAACTGAAAGTAAACTCGAGATAAAATAAAAATATAATAAAAATAACGTAGATACAAAATTTAGATATAACAGAAAATATTGAGAAACTAGGCAGATGGAATGAGAAAAATAAAAATGCACTGCTAACTCATTTTCTCTCGAGGGCCTGAAATATTTTCGTGGAATTCTTAGTACAACGTTTCAACCTTGACTCCAAACATTAGGGAGTAGTACTATCTCCCTGTTACTTTCATTGTATTGACCAAACTCTCCAAGACGGTGTTAAGAGAAGGGAATAAGATCCAAGGTGTAGGCTGTTTAGATTGCCCTGAACCCCTACACAGAGCACCAGAAAACTGAGCATCTGCTTTTGCTTAGGGGACATTTCTTAATAAACAAGGATTACTTTCAAGTAACAATGCCACAGTAACCAGATGAGGTAACTTGGATATAAAACTACAAGATTCATTACTTAACATCTATTCCAACTTGGGTCAGAAAGAGTAGCGATAAGTTTGCAACGCTCAAGTTTCTCTTGCATTTCTTTTTGCAGATATCCCATTCTTTTCCTTCATTAACATCATTCTTGGTCTCCATCAGAAATCCTTTCCAAACTCCTCCCAGACTCTTCCTCAGTGTAGTACTCTCCAGGCCACATGTGCTCCTCCCATCATTGCTTACTTCATTTGCACAGGGATTTTCTTATTATAATTCACTTTCATAAAGCAGGATCCTATTGTCAGGTCAATATAATAAAGCTTCGATAAGGACACAATGCTACTTGGTCTGATTTCTAATACATTCTCACTTTCATTTCTGAGGTAGGCTGAATAAGGTTTACTCAAAAATGTCTATTCCCTAGCCCCTGGGACCTGTAAATACATTATATTGCATAGCAAAAGTTGTGTGATATGATGAAGGTAATGGAATTTGAGATGAAGAGGCTATTCCTTTAAGTCTAATCACATGATGCTTTAAAAGAGGAGACTTCTTTCTTGGCTCAGTCAGAGAGAGAGTGTAAGAAGGATTCAACCCATGCTTACTGACTTTGAACACTGAGCAAATAAGGGAACTAGATGCCAAGGAATGCAGGTGGCATCTAGAAACAGAACAGCTCTCAACTGACATCTAGCTAGGAAGCAGAACCTTAGTCCTATAGCTGTGAGGAACTGAATTCTATCAACTGAATAAGCATGGTTGATTTTTTTCCCAGAGCTTCCAGAAGGGAGCATGGGCAGTTCCAACACCTTGATTTCAGTCTCTGAGACTCTTAGCAAACTCCAGAGCCCACTGAACTTCTGACCTATAGAAACTGTGAAATTTATAAATTTGTGTTGTATTTAGCTACTAAGTTACTGGTAATTTGTCATGGCAGCAGTAGAAAGCTAATATAATTTCATCATGTGGTTAAGAACACACAGAGAATTCCATGGATTTTATTGTCTCTGTTTTTGTTCTTTCCTTTCCCCTTCAATATCCACCTTTGTTGTCATTGTTCAGTCACCAAGTCAGGTCCAACTCTCTACGACCCAATGAACTGCAGCTTGCCAGGCCTCACTGTCCCTCACTATCTCCCAGAACACACTTAAACTCATATTCATTGAGTCAGTAATGCCATCAGACCATCTCATCCTCTCTCGTCCCCTTCTCTTGCCCTCAGTCTTTCTCAGCATCAGCGTCTTTTCCAGTGAGTCAGTTCTTTGCAATGGGTGGCCAAAGTATTAGAGTTTCAGCATCAGTTCTTCCAATGAATATTCAGACTGGTTTGATCTCCTTGCAGTCCAAGGGACTCTCAAGAGTCTTCTCCAGCACCACAGTTCAAAAGCATCAGTTCTTCTTTCTGGTCGAACTCTCACATTCATACACGACTACTGGAAAAACCATAGCTTTGACTATATGGACCTTTGTTGGCGAAGCAATGTCTCTGCTTTTTCATATGCTGTCTAGGTTTGTCATAGCTTTTCTTCCAAGGAGCAAATGTCTTAATTTCATAGCTGCTGTCACTGTCTGCAGTGATTTTGGAGCCCAAGAAAATAAAATCTGTTACTGTTTCAACTTTTTTCCCATTTATTTGCCATGAACTGATGGGTGGGGCAGGATGCCATGATCTTAGTGTTTTGAATGTTGAACTTTAAGCCAGCTTTTTCACTCTCCTTTTTCACCCTTATCAAGAGGCTCTGTAGTTCTTCTTCACTTTCTGCCATTAGAGTGGTATCATCTGCATATCTGAGGTTGTTGATATCTTTCCTGACAATCTTTATTCCAGCTTGTGAGTCTTCCAGCTCAGAATTTTGCATCATGTACTCTGCATATAAGCTAAATAAACAGGGTGACAATATACAGCCTTGCTGTAATCCTTTCCTAATTTGGAACCAGTCCCTGGTTGCATGTCCAGTTCTAACTGTTGCTTCTTGACCTGCATACAGATTTCTCAAGAGACAAGTAAGGTGGTCGGGTATTGCCATCTCTTTAAGAATTTTCCACAGTTTGTTGTGATCCACAGAGTCAAAGGCTTTAGTGTAGTCAATGAAGCAGAAATAGATGTTTTTTTGGAATTCCCTTGATTTTTCTATGACCCAGCAGATGTTGCTAATTTGATCTCTGGTTCCTCTGCCTTTTCTAAATCCAGCTTGTACATTTGGAACTTCTTGGTTCATGTACTATTGAAGCCTAGCTTAAAGGATTTTGAACATTACCTTGCTAGCATTTGAAATGAGAGCAATTGTACAGCAGTGTGAACATTCTTTGGCATTGCCTTTCTTTGGAGTTCTAATGAAAACTGACCTGTTCCTGTTTTGTGGCCACTGCTAAGTTTTCCAAATTTGCTGGAATATTGAGTGCGGAACTTTGATAGCATCATCTTTTAGAATTTGAAACAGCTCAGCTGGAATTCCATCACCCCTACTAGCTTTCTATGTAATAATGCTTCCTAAGGTCCACTTGACTTTGCACTCCTGTATGTCTGGCTCTAGGTGAGTGACAATACCATCAGGGTTATCTTGGTCATTAAGATCTTTTTTGTATAGTGCTTCTGTGTATTCTTGCCATCACTTCTTAATCTCTCCTGCTTCTGTTAGGTCCTTACCATTTCTGTCCTTTATTGTGCCTGTCATTGCATGAAATGTTCCTTTGGTATCTCCAATTTTGAAGAGATTGCTAGTCTTTCCCAATCCTTTGCACTTGCAAAGATAGAAGTCTGTCTTATCTCTCCTTGCTATTCTCTGGAACTCTGCATTCAGATGGGTATATCTTTCCCTTTCTCCTTTGCCTTTTACTTGTCTTCTTTTCACAGCAGTTTATAAGGCCTTCTCAGACAACCACTTTGCCTTCTTGCATTTCTTTTTAATGGGGATGGTTTTGGCCACCACCTCCTGTACAATGCTATGAACCTCCATCCATAGTTCTTCAGGTCTACCAGATCTAATCCCTTGAATCTATTCATCACCTCCACTGTAAAATCATAAGGGATTTGATTTATGTCATACCTGAATGATCTAGTGGCTTTCTTCAGTTTAAGTCTGAATTTTGCAATAAAGAGCTCATGAGCTCATGATCTGAGCCTCAGTCAGCTACAGTTTTATTTCTGCTGATTGTAGAGAGCTTTTCCATCTTCATCTCCAACGAATATAAGCAATCTGATTTCGGTATTGACCATCTGGTGATGTCCATGTGTAGAGTCATCTCTTGTGTTGTTGGAAGAGGGTGTTTGCTATGACCAGCACATTCTGGCAAAACTCTGTTAGCTTTGTCCTGTTTAATTTTGTACTGCAAGACCAAACTTGCCTGTCACTACAGGTATCTCTTGACTTTCTACTTTTGAATTCCAATCCCCTATGATGAAAACCACCCTTTTTTTGTTGGTAGTTCTAGAAGGTCTTGTAGGTCTTCATAGAGCCATTCAGTTTCAGCTTCTTTGGCAGCAGTGGTTGGGGCATAGACTTGGATTACTGTGATGCTTTGCCTTAGAAACAAATGATTTGCCTTAGAAACAAACTGAGGTCATTTTTTCAATTTTGAGATTGCACCCAAATACTGCATTTTGGACTCTTGCTGACTATGAGGACTACTCCATTTCTTCTAAGAGATTCTTGCCAACAGTAGTAGATATAATGGCCATCTGAATTAAATTTGTCCATTCCTGTCCATTTTAGTTCACTGATTCCTAATACAATAGATTCTTTCTCAAATCAATACATCCCAGTCAACATACATTTAAATAATTTTAAATGTTAAAAAAGCTCATGAATTGGATTTAAAATATGATATATGTGGCCTAAAACAGCAGAAATTATGAAAACAAACAGACAAATGAGTCCATATGGCACAAATTAGAAAAAAAGGAAAACATTAAGAAAGCATTATAAAAAAGATAGAAATTATTTAAAAAGTAAATGTAAGTAAAAATAATACAATTATAAATGCAAATGGGAGATTAGACTGTAAAATAAAATCCTAAATGACATACTTAAAGAAATGCAAAACGATTAAGTATTGAAGCACTTAAAAAGCATATATAATGCATTCAAGTTGTAAGAAGGCCTTGGTCTCCAATCAGTGTTGCATGGCAGCCTGAATGGGAGGGAATTTTGGGCAGAAAGGATACATGTATGTTCATGGCTGAGTCCCTTCGCTATATACCTGAAACTGTCACAACATTGTTAATTGGCTATACTCCAGTATAAAATGAAAAGCTTAAGAAAACAAACAACTTTGATCATAAGTAAAAAGGAAAAAGATGGCATTGGTTACAATAATTATATCAGCAATGAATTAAAAGCAAAAGGCACAAAATAGAATAAAGGTCTCTTTTTTATATTTTAAATTACATAATTTATATAAAAGATTAAGTGATATGAATCACCCCTTAAATAAAATTTTGTTGAATTATATAAAGCAACAATTTGTAAATGTAAGGAGAAATTGAAAGAAATAAAGAGTTAAAAATATCATGTAGTATTTGACAAAAATAATGATGCATGTGCTCTGAATGAAAGAATACAATTTATTTAAATATATTAAAACATATGCTTTACAATGGAAATGAAGCTTCTTTACCAGTGGCTATTAATTTGCCATGGCAAAAATGGACATGCTAATAAATTCCTGAGAAGAGATATTGTATGATTTATATTCCCTATGCTAAATGCTTGACTTTATATCAGAAAATTGCAGCAACAAATTAACATTAAAGATATAATCATTTAGAAATCTTAAAATAATTTACATAGTATTTGTTGGTTCAAAGTAGAAAGACAAGTACAGTATAGAATATTAGAAAATCAGTAACCATAATAAGGTATATAGAATCTGGCCAAGGGAGTAACTCAGAAGAAAATTCATGGATTAATAACTGTATAGAGCTAACTAAAAAAGCAGGAAAGAGTTGCACTATAAAATAAGACCATAAAATAGTTGCCCTATAAAATAGGACCATAAAATAAGAAAATAAGGAAATGAGAAATATGGTTAGATATACTTTTCTAGAAAAATATAAATTACCAGAATAAACTGAAAGAAGGTACAACTACATTAAAAAGGGTGGAACTCATTCTTACCCCAAACTTGCCTAAAAGGAACATCTCTTGATCCATTCTAAAAACCAAATTTAGGGCTTTCCTAGTGGCTCAGTGGTAAAGAATCCGCTTGCCAATGCAGGAGACACAGGTTTGATCCCTGCTCTGGGAAGATCCCACATGACTGGGAACAACTAAGCCCACGCGACATAATATTGAGCCTATGCTCTAGGGCCTAGGAGCCACAGCTACTGAAGCCCGTGTGCCCTGGAGCCTGTGCTTTGCAACGAGAGAAGTCACAGCAAGAAGAAGCCCTCACACTGCAACTGAAAATAGCCCCTGCTCTCCATAACTATAGAAAAGCCTGCACAGTAACAAAGACCCAGCACAGCCAAAAATAAATAAAAAGAAGAAATTTTTTTAAAAGAAGAAAAAATCGAATGTGTTTTATTATTACTCTGACACCACCCTTATGGCAGAAAGTGAAGAGGAACTCAAAAGCCTCTTGATGAAAGTGAAAGTGGAGAGTGAAAAACTTGGCGTAAAGCTCAACATTCAGAAAACGAAAATCATGGCATCCGGTCCCACCACTTCATGGGAAATAGATGGGGAAACAGTGGAAACAGTGTCAGACTTTATTTTTCTGGGCTCCAAAATCACTGCAGATGGTGACTGCAGCCATGAAATTAAAAGATGCTTACTCCTTGGAAGGAAAGTTATGACCAACCTAGATAGCATATTCAAAAGCAGAGACATTACTTTGCCAACAAAGTTTCATCTAGTCAAGGCTATGGTTTTTCCAGTGGTCATGTATGGATGTGAGAGTTGGACTGTGAAGAAGGCTGAGCGCTGAAGTTTTGATGCTTTTGAACTGTGGTGTTGGAGAAGACTCTTGAGAGTCCCTTGGACTGCAAGGAGATCCAACCAATCCATTCTGAAGGAGATCAGCCCTGGGATTTCTTTGGAAGGAATGATGCTAAAGCTGAAACTCCAGAACTTTGGCCACCTTATGCGAAGAGTTGACTCATTGGAAAAGATTCTGATGCTGGGAGGGATTGGGGGCAGGAGGAGAAGGGGACGATAGAGGATGAGATGGCTGGATGGCATCACCAACTCGATGGACATGGGTTTGAGTGAACTCCAGGAGTTGGTGATGGACAGGGAGGCCTGGTGTGCTGCGATTCATGGGGTTGCAAAGAGTCGGACACAACTGAGCAACTGAACTGATAATGCCATTCTAACAAGAGGATGGGAAAGAATGTAACTATGTAGGTGCAGTAGATGGTTTCCATCCATGACTAGTCAATATGGAGCAGACTGCTCTTGTAGAAATGTGTCTCCAAATGATGCACAGTTCTCCATTATAAGAGAAACATTTTACTTTGAAAGACCAGCCACTCCTAAAAGGCATGAACCAGTAAGGCCCTTACACGTGGGTGAATTTGTCCAGTTGCTTTGCTCCACATGACAAGAGAAGTGAGCCCAAATGGACTGTTTAATATGGTCTGCGGAACACACCTTTGAATTGGCTTTCACTCCTTTCCTATTTCTTCAGTTCCTCTGCCCTTCATTCCTTCTCCCTGAATCACTTCCCAAACAATCCCCCACACGGAGGGGATTGTAGACACCACTTTCAGGAGAACCCAAGTTAAAACTTGAGAGATGGTGACATACTGAAAGGAAAGATGAAATTGTGTTTTACTGGAGACTAGCTTTTTCTGTGGATGCTAGAAATGACTGCAGAGTAAATGTTTAATGACCTAAATTTATACCATGTAGAATCCTACTACTTTGGGTAGATAGAGTGGATCATAAGAGGGAAAGAATATTCCTTTCTATTTCATTTTGCTTTCACTCGTTACTATTATATAACAAAACTAATTTGAAAGTCCCTTTACATATCCATAAATAAACTTTCCTTATGAGAAAACACTCCCCTCAAATTTTTAAGACTAAATCATGCCTGATGTTGGTAATACATGTGAGCTTTACTGGTCTTTAAATACATATACTTTTTACAAAAGCCTTAAATTTAGAATAAAAAATTTAAAAAACAAATTTCAGGAAAGTCAGGGATACAATGACAGAATCTCTGCATGAAAACCCTTTGGCATTGTTTCAAAAATTTTTAAACTTATCATTCAACAAGAGAAAGTCTGTTTAACACCCTCTGTACTTTCAGAGAAATTAACACTTCAGCAGATGTCAAGGATGCTTTTTTTTTTTTTCTCTTTAAGTGACGGCCTTGTTCAGATTCAAGCTTTAGAGCAGTTTTTCTAAATGCACATCCATAAAACATTTATGGACTATAATGAAGATCTATTGTAGGAAATGTCTAAATTACCAGTTTGGGGAAGGGGAGGAAAAATTAATAGCAAAGGGAAGAAATAGACGAATGCCTCTGATTGACATGATTGTTCACTGTTCTTTTCACTCCTCAAATTAGAGCTTTCTTTATAGCCAGCCATAAATACCTATTCCGATTTTATAATGTATGTGCTCCCATTCCATGGGTGACCAAAAGGAGTTTTTCCTGTTGACTGTGAACTGTCCGTCTTGCTGACAGTGCTGGAAATGAACCGCCTTGCAGACGTGAGACAGATTATCAATCCTGGGGAGAGTAATCTGTTCAGAATTGAGGGGCCCCATTGCTCTGAGATTGGTCTGGATGTGTACGATTATGAAGTCAATCCTGAGAGAGAAGATCTAGAACCTGGGGAGGAAAAATAAGCACAAAGCTGGAGATAAACAGAAACAGTGGTAGGCTCTGACCTGGAATGATACTTTAGATGAACTCTTACATTCTTCCTTTCTTCAGTGTGAAGAGATTTTGCAGTTTTATGGCATAAATTTTCAAGTCTCCAATTTGGCTATGGGGAAAAGTGAAAAAATAATTGACTAGAATTTACCCTCAGATTTACCCTTTTTATTTTCTCCCTTGTGGGTCAAAGTAGTTATGTATAAACCTTAACTAATTGTTTAGGGGTTAGGGATATCATACCAGAGAAGGCAATGGCACCCCACTCCAGTACTCTTGCCTGGAAAATCCCATGGGCAGAGGAGCCTGGTGGGCTGCAGTCCATGGGGTCTCTAGAGTCAGACACGACTGAACGACTTCACTTTCATGCATTGGAGAAGGAAATGGCAACCCACTCCAGTGTTCTTGCCTGGAGAATCCCAGGGATGGGGGAGCCTGGTGGGCTGCCATCTATGGGGTCACACAGAGTTGGACACAACTGAAGCGACTTAGCAGCAGCAGCAGCAGCAGCAGCAGAGACATCATACAGGGCTTCCCTGTAGCTCAGCTGGTGAAGAATCTGCCTGCAATGCAGGAGACCCCTGTTTGATTCCTGGGTGGGGAAGATCGGCTGGTGAAGGAATAGGCTACTTACTCCAGTATTCTTGGGCTTCCCTGGTGGCTCAGCTGGTAAAGGATCCTCCTGCAATGTGGGAGACCTGGGTTAGATCCCTGAGTTGGGAAGATCCCCTGGAGAAGGGAATGGCTACACACTCCAGTATTCTGGCCTGGAGAATTCCATGGGCTGTATGGTCCATGGGGCACAAAGAGTGGGACACGACTGAGCAACTTGCAGTTTTCTTTCTTTTCTTTGGAGAAGGAAATGTGTACCCACTCCAGTATCCTTGCCTGGAAAATCCCATGAGCAAAGGGGCCTGACAGGCTACAGTCCGTGGGGTTGCAAAGAGTTGGACATGACTGAGAGACTAACACTTTCACTTCAGAGATATTAATGATTAATCACCAGTGGGCTCCTGGTGACGCAGACAGTAAAGAATCTGCCTACAATGCGGGAGACCAGGGTTCAATCCCAAGGTAAGGAAGATCCTCTGGAGAAGGGAATGGCAAACCACTTCAGTATTCTTGCCTGGAGAATCCCATGGACAGAGCAACCTGGCGGGCTACAGTCCATGGGGTCGCAAAGAGTCAGGACACGACCACGTGACTAACACTTTCACTTCAGAGATACCAATGATTAATCACCAGTGGGCCCAGAAATAAAACCTGTTCTAGGATCCACACTCTATTCTAATTTTCCTTTGGTTGGAGGGAGGGCACACCAAGAGTACAAATTAAAATTTTTGTTCCATAAGGGAAAACAATATCCAAGAACCAAATTGTTTGTCTTTGATCATCAAAAATAGTATCTCCAGCTGCTCGAGTTCCATTATGAATTTCCCTCATAACAAAAAGGCTATGGAGGGCAAGGTGTTAAACATACCCTAGGATATAGGTGACATTATCCTGCAGGGTAGTACGTGCCTGCCATGTCTCTTCTAGATTGCCAGAAAGCACTTTATAAGAAGAATCTGGTGGTACTTTCAAAACTCTTTACCAACTGCAATGTATGAGACTTCCTTTTCTTACTTTTATATTTACAGATAAAAATCTAACCAGCCTGGCAGTTTTCTAGTTAATCTGATTATTTGGGACAGCCAGATTAAATAATTCAGTTCCCAGCTGGAGTATGATTGACCTGAATGACCTGGTTTGGCAGTTTGCAATTATCCAATTGACACACATATTGCCAAATCTCCACTTCATGGCAGTTTTGCAGTGTCTGGAGCCACAGTTTTAAGCATCGATCCCATGAGACCTAAGCTGGCTCTTGCTGCTAATGGGTTTAGTTACACACATGTTGCCTGCTCACAGCCTCTTTTATTGCCCCAAATCCAGTTACAGAACTAGACAAGAGACAGTGGGGGAGTCAGAGAACCAGGGTTAGATGGCATTTTGAAAGGTTGGGCAAGGTCATGCCTTTATAATGAAGGAGGAGCAGGAATATCTCAGGAATTCCTGAGGAGGAGAACTGATACTTATTCTCTCCTCAGCCTCATTGGGGACTTGAGTTAAAGCAACCAACAGACACACATGGCATCTGCAGTGACTGAGAGTGAGTTCCTTGCAGGCTTCACCTGATTGGATTGAGCGTTTCTCAGGAATCCTATGAGGGTTTTCACTTGCAGAGTTCTGGCGAGACAGCAGGGCTGCCCAAGAGCCCCACCCTTCTGGCATGTTCTGTTTGGCAGGGCCGCCTACCTGAGTGGCCCTGAGCCCAGGCTGAGTGGCCAGAGCCACCCAGCCTGGCTGTGGAGACGGGCAGAGTCTGCAAGTCAGCAAAGCCCTGGTTCCAGACATTTTTGGTCATTGGTTTAATTTCTGCTTTCAAAAATATCCCTGAAGCAAGCAGTGAGCAGTGCATAAGAGATCTTGTGTCTTTTTTTCCCCTTCCTTCTATATTAACTATGTCTAATTAAGAGGCATTTCCCCCCATGAGCTTAGTTTCAAGTAGAACACTCCATAGGGAAATACAGTTGTGACATAAAATTGCTGCAGAAACTGAATTGGAGGAATCAAGTCACAAGATGAGCTTTTACCTCAAGAATTTTCTTCACCGCCATTCTTGGCACTGAAAACCACCCAGGTACACACCACATAAAGAGGCGTATTTATAAAGATTGAATTGTCACTAACTTAAGCATCAAAAATGACAGTGCAATTCTAAAAAATTCTAATCTTATAGCCAAGGTAAAAATCATCTAATATCTTTACCTAAAATACAACAGAAATAGGCATACATATGTGTAAATGTAAAGTTTAAAGTAATATGTAAAATGTTGAAACAAGATAAAAAAAAATTATTTTAAATTACAGCCAAACTTGACTTACACATTGGAAGATTTCTAAATGGAACATTTTATTGAGGAGAAACAGTGGTTGTCAGAGATATTTTAGATAAGATTTTATTTTTATTTATTAAAAAGATTTCAGAACATCTTACTTACATGGGAGAAGAGGTAGGAACTAACTGATTTTTAGGAGCCCCTTGTAAATCTATAACTCAATAGTCTCAGTTCTGATAGTCTGCCTGCCATGTGTAGTTGGGAGACTAAAACACAAAAGTGCATGCTAGTCTCTGACTACTCTTTAATTCACTCTTTAATATTAAGACTGGAAAAGGAAATGGCAACCCACTCCAGTCTTCTTGCCTGGAAAATCCCATGGACAGAGGAGCCTGGTGGGCTACAGTCCATAGGGTCACAAAGAGTCGGACATGACTGAGAGACTTCACTTTTGCTTTTAATATTAAGAAAGTCCTTCTTGGACTCATTCAAGGGCATTCAGTTGTTATTGCTTAGTCGCTAAGTCATGTCTGACTCTTTTGTGACCCCATAGACTATAGCCTGCCAGGCTCCTCTGTCCATGGGATTTCCCAGGCAAGAATACTGGAGCGAGTGGCCATTTCCTTCTCCAGGGGATCTTCGTAACACAGGGGTCAAACCCATGTTTCATGCATTGGCAGGCAGATTCTTTACCACTGAGCCATCAGGGAAGCTCAATACTTAAGTTCAAAGCAATACCAAGAATTGGCAGTTATAGTGGCATTTTAGTGGCAGGGGCACCCCACTCCAGTACTCTTGCCGGGAAAATCCCATGGATGGAGGAGCCTGGTGGGCTACAGTCCATGAGGTCACTAAGAGTCGGACACAACTGAGCGGCTTCACTTTCACTTTTCACTTTCATGCATTGGAGAAGGAAATGGCAACCCACTCCAGTGTTCTTGCCTGGAGAATCCCAGGGACGGGGGAGCCTGGTGGGCTGCCATCTATGGGGTCGCACAGAGTTGGACATGACTGAAGCGACTTAGCAGCAGCAGCAGGGTATACAGATCCTGTATTTCACTATAATTATCTTTTCTCTTTCTCTGCATCCTCCTTCCTCCATCTAGTCTGGAAGCAATTTTGTGAACGCATCGTCATAAGGATAGTCATTCTTGACAGGATTTGAGTTTGGATATCAAGTCTTGGAAGGATTCTTGGATTGTTAAACAAGGCCAAGAAGCATGTTGTTTGGTGCAGGAGGGGAGGGGGCTCTAAACACCTGAATGTGTTAGAATGCCATCTGTGTCTTTAAGATGCCCATTGAGAAAGGTCCTGGGAGTGGGAATTACCTAGTAAATAGCACTCCAGTGAAAGGCTTTGGGAAAGATGACCTAAGTGGTCCCAGAAATAATTCTCTTTCTGACTGATATATCTGTCTCATCCATCAGGTTTCCAAATAGACCTTGTCACTGCTGTCAGATTGCTGGTTCTCTGTGGAATATCAATAACTTAATTTTTTGAATTCTTTTTACCCATCTCTGTGTTTTCCACAGACCTCTGGAATGTTGGTCAACATGGCATTGGTTGTATACACTTACAGAGACTCAGTAGCTTCCTGAACTTTATTTGCATCTTATTCTTTCTCAATGGATTTTGGCAAAAGACAAAGAAAAGTTCATGGAAACAGGGAAAAACTGGGCTTGAAGGGTATTGAGGACAGAGATATTGTGAACTAACTTTGGATACAGAACAAGACACTGTTATTTAATGTTCAGTCTGAAATATGCCAGAATACAGAAACTCATTTTCATTGGATTGTTATTTTATCAAAATCAGACAAAATGAGATTGTCGGAAGCTCTGCATTGTCCTAGTAATTGCCTGTGCCATCTGTACTGTGATTCTTAGCGATGGGTTCTTATTATTAAGCAAAGGGTATGTTAAATGCCCAGAAGGTCTCCATATTCTATGGATATGTTGTTTTAAAAAGCATGCTTTTCTTCTGACAAATAGGAAAACAGAAATTATATAAGAACATAGCCCAAACCAGCAAAAGTTACATTAACCCTACCTGCACTGTCATTGATCTTCATCTTGTCAACGCTCATATTCCAGTATATTCCTTTTGCTATTTTATAATCAGATGGGCTCTCATAGGTGCAATTCCCAGGGGTGGGTACCATTGCTAATATGTCTAAGTAGTCTTGGTGTGAAATGGGCCCAAAGTACAACCCTATAAACTTACATTCTCCTGGGGATAAAGATGAGGTGCTTGCCACCAACAGTTGGAGTCTGTCACTGTCCTCTCCAAGTTACTCTCTTGGGCCAGCTTCAGGCAAAGATGTGAAAGAAGTAAAATGTGCCCCTGGTGCTCTAAGTCTTCTCATTTCCATTCTTCTGCACTCGTCAGCATTCACTCCGCTTCGCGTCTTAACCTTGTCAGAATTTTGCTCTCAGAAAAAGAGCTCCTTGAAATCTTTTTAAGTCTTAGTATGAAATTCTTTGTGTCACCTCTCCCAGGGCGACTTGAATGTGAGTTTCTAATGCTGATTATAGAATGAGATGCTCTTCCCCATCTGAGTCATTCCATGCATCTCTGGGCAGATTAGGAAGAGATTCTGGAGGGACACCAAAGAAAGCCTTCTCAGCACTGTGATATATATCTTGACTTCACACACACACACACACACACACACAATGAAAGAAGACATTAACAGCCATCACCTCCCCATCTTGTGTTAGAGGGTACAGTTACAGTCATTTGTAGGTTTCTCACTAAATTCTGTACTATAAGTAAGGAAGACTCAAGTGAGAGATCAAGTGATTTTGTCAAGGTTACACAGTTAGCCAATACAAGATCCAGGATAAAAAACCTCAGCCAATGCCCAATCTCCTTTCTCTGTATATTCTAATCATTTTTGTTGATTTGAGTGTGTACTGAAAGAGAGGCATTTTCTGGGCTTAAATGCATATAAAACTATGGGAGAAACCAAGTGACAAAAATATAAAATCTTCTCAGAAATCCCAGGGGGAAGCCAGATTGATGTTAATGTCTGAAGTCTTCATTCATTTTTCACCATTTCTAAAGAGACACGTCATCTATCATCTTTGTTTCATCTCTTGCTTTGGTTAACGAATGGTGTTGCTCTTTGATTACTGACTGATCTCTCATAACTTCTGTGCTGTGAGGCATGAAACATTTCAGATCACAAAACATGGCATTCTCACTATGGAGTAACTAAATATTTATTTCCCTCGAAATGTTCAGCAGGATCTGGGTGGGTTTTTTTGTGCATTTTCTTACATTCCCTCTTTTGTTAATTTCATTACTGTCACCATTTTGTCATAAAATTCTTTTCTTGAAGATCACACACAAAACTAATTCAGTGTTCTTTCATCAGTGCTACTGCCTTCTCTATTCCCAATGAGTGTCGTGTCGTTAGGTGAACTTAAAAGAACTCAGAACAGGTAGGAAGCCCTTGATAATGAAACTTCTCAATGTCTGACACTCCTACATTTACTGCTTCTAAACCACCTATGCCTATCCCAACAAGGAGAAGCTAGAAACACAATTTCATACTTTAATTATTGCTGTATTAAGCAAAGAGTATTTTAAGATAATGGTTGACTTGCATTAGCAATGCAGTGAAAACAATGTTTCATTTATTTAGCAAGTATTATTGGCCTCCTGTATTACATATGCCAGGCATTGTTTTGAGGCTAAAAGGAAACACCGAAGAGCAATAGATGCAGCCCTGCTCTATGGACTGGTTGGGAAAAGCGATATTAGTCAAATGAGAGTGCAAAAGAATGTAAGATTATGAACAAAGATATGTGCTAGAAAGGAGGGGAGAGAGGGAGATGGAAAGGGAGGGGCTTTCTATGTAGCAAAGGAACCTGGCCTAGAACATGAGGAGGTAAGGCGAAGCTTCTAGCGTTCATAGGAGGCAGTGGGATGAAAAAGAGCTTTATAAACAGAATGGTAAGATCAAAGGCCTGGTGTTTACAAGGAAAGTGGAGAATTTAGAGAGAAGGCAGTTTGGCCTGAGTGCATAGACAACGTGAGAGAGTGGTGATTAAGGAGACTAGGGAGATAAGCAGGTAACAGGCCTAGTGGACACTGAAGCTGTGCTTGGGATGCAGTTGTTCCGTTTATCAGCTATGGGAAGCTACTGTGGGATTTTAAGCTTGGGGGATAATGTAATTGGTTGGCTTTGTATTTGAAAAGATTCCTTTCTGCTCCTGGCAGACTTTGAGTTTGGTGAAAGGGAAATCAGTGATCAATTTTCTTCTCTAGTGTCCAATTCTTATTTACGATTTTATCATTAAGGAAGAGAAAACTGAGAAACATGTTCTATAATGCCATCAGTGAATTTTTTTATTTCTTTCTCCCCTCCCTCCCTTTCCTACCCTCTCCCCTTTTTCCCTCCCTTCCTTTCTCCCCCCATCTTTCCTTTCTTCCTTCTTCCCTTCTTGAATTAATGCTATTAATTAATACTTCTTGAATTAAGGCTGGCTTATTCAAATAGAAAAAAGCTCTTTGGAGAAGGCATCGCTAAGCTTCACTTATAAAGATGTATAGAAAATCTTAAATTCTCATACAGTGCATGAAGAAAGACTGATTATAATAATCAATGGCCAAGTACAGGTTTATAAGCTAGGAGAAAATTTATTTCTCATATGAAAATAATGTACAGGGAAGACATGATATGCTTCCATATGTACAAAGATATTTTAATCATTTTTGGAGTGTTCTTCTAAGAAATGTGGCTGTTTTTAGAGAAACAGGAAATCTCTTTACCCAGGGAGAAGTACACCAAAGCATACTGGACAGATGGTTATGATATTTCTCTTAGTGTGAAAGGAAGCTCGTATTTGATTGACCGATTCATTCACTAAATAACACATTCTTATGGATGTCCACCCTGTGTTAGATACTGGTTCAAGAGATATACTAGAGAATTAGAGATAGCTGCTCTTCTTATGAGGCTTTTATTTTGGGTGGAGTACATATTAAATAATCAAGGAAATACATGGTTTTATTTTGGGTGGAATAAGATATCATGAATATTAAATAATCAAGGAAATACATGGTATGTTAAATGGTATAAACCAAGAGAAAATATCACTGATGAGGTGGAACCACAGTTGTTTGAGTTGAGGAATTTGTATATGCATGTACATACACGTATGTATACGTACATATACAAAAGTACTTGAGAAATATCTCACTGATGAGGTGGCACTTGAATCAGTCAAAATACTGACACCCTGAATGAAAGAAAATCAGAGAAATCTCTTTAAAAATTTTTGCTCCACCAATTGGTGAAAGACACACCAGTTCAGTTGCTGAGTTGTGTCCTACTCTTTGCAACCCCATGGACTACAACACGCCAGGCTTCCCTGTCCTTCACTACTTCCTGGAGTTTTCTCAAACTCATGTCCATCAAGTCAGTGATATCCAATGAATCAGTTCGTCCCATCAGGTGACCAAAGTATTGGAGCTTCAGCTTCAACATCAGTCCTTCCAAAGAATATTCAGGGTTGATTTTCTTTAGGGTTGATCTAAAGGCAGTTTAGATCAATTGGGCTCTTTGATCTCCTTGCAGTCCAAGGGACTTTCAAGAGTCTTCTCCAACCCCACAAAGTATAAAGATTTACCATGCAGTCACAATCTGCAGTGATTTTGGAGGTTTTCTTTTATTTATGGTCCAACTCTCACATCCATATCTCACTTTCTGCCATTAAACTGCATATCCAAATCTTTTGTTTTTTCAGTCCAGTATACTTGTACAAGTTACTTATACAATAATTTGGAACTTGTTCCATGTCCAGTTTATCTTAATTTTTTTGTACAAATTGCAGTATGATCTGCAGTTTGTTTTCTCCACGGAAAGAAATATCTACTGAGAAAATGAAGTGGTGGCACTTGAATCAGTCAAAATACTGACACCCTGAATGAAAGAAAATCAGTGTCATCTGAAATCTCTTTAAAATTTTTTTGTCCACCACATTTTGCCATGATCCCTTGGTGAAAGAAACACCAGTTCAGTTTGCTGAGTTGTGTCCTATACAGGTTTCTTTGGTCAACCCCATGATCTTCAGTCAAACACTTTACAGTTTAAAAGCAACATTCTTTGTCACTCAGATGTTCTTCCAACTCTCACATCTTTGCTTTTTCCACCCTGTCCTTCACTACTTCCTCATCTGGAGTTTTCTCAAACTTTCAGTTCAGTCACTCAATCCATCAATTTTGGAACCAGTGATGCCATCCAACCATCTCATGGTGATGCCATCTGTCATCTGTCGTCCCCTTCTCCTCCTCCCTTCAATGTTTCAAATTTTTCAGCATCAGGGTCTTTTCCAATGAATCAGTTTGTCCCATCAGGTGACCAAAATATTGGAGCCTGCATATGTTATTTTGGTAGGTACCACAAAGTTTCCATCTGATGCTTTCAACATCAGTCCTTCCAAAGAATATTCAGGGTTGATTTTCTTTAGGCACTGTTGATTTCTAGTGAAGATGCAGATTTAGATCAATTAAGAGCTTTAAGCCAAGTTTTGATCTCCTTGCACTTTCCAAGGGACATTTTCTCAAGAGTCTTCTCTGAGGTCATTTTCTCTTGAGATCATTCCAGTTCAAAAGTTTTCAATTTCTTTGAGATGATTCATTGAGCAAGTTTGAACATTATTTCTCATTGCTTTCTTTATGGTCCAACTCTCACATCCAAATTTGCTCACTGTTTGTAAGAAACCAAAGTTTTGACTATACAGACCTTTGTTGGTAAAGAGAATCTCTGGTTTTTAATAACATCATGCTGGATCATTAAGATTTGTCATAGTTCTTCTGTGCATTCTTTTCTTCTAAGGAGTTAATTCATCTTAATTTCATGGCTGCATTTGATGTCACAATCTGCAGTGATTTTGAAAAGATGTTCCCCAAATAAAGTCTAATTATCACTGTATCTATTGTTTTCCATCTATTCAAGAGAGCCCATTTTCTAAAAACAAATGAAGTGATGGTGAACCAGATCTTCATTATCTAAATGTTGAGAATTAGCCTTTTGTTCATTACCATCAGCTGTTTGAAGAATCCTTCAGGCAGTTCACAATCTGTCTTATCTTGATATCTGGAAACAAAATGGTATATTTATTTTTAATAGAAATGACTTCAAAGTATTTAAGAATCTATTTCTTCAATTCAATTTATAAAATAACTTTCATAAACTAATGTTTTTTAAGTGTTCTTTCCTGTAAATACTTTCTCTTTTTGTAAGTCTGTCATTGCCACATTGTCTAGAATTTTAAAACATGGATCAGATTGCTGAAAGCACACATATGGGGTTGTATTACAAGCTGTATGTTCTATGTTAATAAATGAACTCATGGATAAAAGTAATATGACTGAAATACTAATCTGAAATTTCCATGTGGGATCAAGTTGAATTAAAAAAGAACTTTTTATCACCAATGTTTTCTAAATCTTGATTCTGGAAACAAAATGGTATTCAAGAAATTTTTTCTGATTTGATTTCAGATAAAGTATTCATTAAATGTCATGTCTTTTTTAAAATCATTTTTTTTATCACCTCACATCTTTCAGATAATATTTTAGAAAACAAATCTGCATGCAAAGAAAGTTTGCATGTTCTATTCCAGAATGAACCTTTACAGCACCCCCTTGAAATTCTTGATAGTTTTCCATGTGGGAGCCTTGAGTTCAGAAGGTCTAAACAAAATTCACAATGCAGGAATCTTCAGTCACCTTGGTATCCACATCTAAGAAACAAATGGTATATATTCAAGAAACTTTAAGAACTGAGGGAAATTCATCTTTCAGATGAACTTTTTATGTCCAACTCTCAAATAATTCCATATATTTGTTTGAGTCAATTTTAATAAGGAATGACTAAAGTTTCATGTATTATTTTTTAACATGTTGTGAATTTTTTGTCCAGAAAATCTAGAAGTAAAAAATAAATTGGACATGAACTTACTGATAATTTAATGCTAGTATTCATCTTTTAATTTGCTGTCAAGGTAAGGTTAATCATAGCTTTTCTTCTAGGGAAAGCAGGTATCTTTTAATTTCATATGCAAAGTCACCATCTGCAGTGATTTCATTCCAGGATTTTTTTTTTTTCCCAAAATCATGTCTGTCCCTGTTTCTTCTGTTTATAGAAAGACCTTCATCTTTGTCCCTATAACCTAGAAATGAGGTGGGACCAGATGGATTGATATTATATTTTTTTAATGTTGAGGTGTTTGACCTTGGAAAGTTCCCTTCTCATTTAGGGTCCTTCATCAAATGATTCTAGGTTTAATTTCTTTTGTTCTCACTGTCATGTCCGATTCTTTGTGATGTCATCTGTCCTTCATATTCTGAGGTTGCTCAAAATCATGTCCATTTCAGTGATACCATCCAACTGATCCTCTGATTTTTTCTCCTCCTGCCTTCAGTTTTACCAGCATCAGGATCTTTTCCAGTCCAGTCTGGCATTTGGCCAAAGTATTGAGGTTGTAGCATCAGTCCTTCTGACTATTCAGGGTTGATTTTAGGATTGACGCGTGTCATCTCCCTGCAGTCCAAGGGACTCTCAAGAAATCCAGCACCACAGTTCCAGAGCATCAGTTCTTCAGTGCTCAGCCTTTTTTTATGTCCTTCTCATATCCATTATGATTACTGGAAAAAGGTAACTTTGATTATATGGACCTTTATCAGCAAAATAATGTCTTGCTTTTTAATTTCCAGTTTTCTCTAGGGAGCAGGTATCTTTTAATTTCATGGTTGCAGTCAACTGTTCATGTTGTCCCTGTTTCTTCTTTATTTGCCATGAAGTGATGGGACCAGATGCCTTGATATTCATTTTTTGAATGTTGAGTTTTAATCATTTCCATCTGGTTTTGATGGGACCAGATGCCTTGATATTCATTTTTTTGAAGTCACCTCTCATCTTTCACCTTCATTTAATTTAATTTCTCTTTGCTTTCTGCTGTTAGGGTGATGTCATCTGCATATCTGAGGTTATTGATATTTCTCCCTGATATCTTAAAAATTGCTTCATCCAGTCTTTTTGATGTCCTGAACAGTTCAAAGGGTGAAAATATTTGATGCTCCTTTCTCAATTTGGAACAGGTCCATTGTTCTTTGTCCAGTTCTAATGACCTGCATGTTTTTCTGGAATTTTCTTGTATTCCCATCTCTTAAAAATTTTCCAGTCCAAAGTCCACATCAAATTGGCAATTTAATCAGTGAAGGTTGTTTTTCTGGAATTTTCTTGCCTTTTTAATGATCCAAAAGATATTGGCAATTTGATCTCAGGTTCCTCTGGCTTTTCTAAATCCAGCTTGTATATCTTGAAATTCTTGGTTCACATACTTGTACATCTGGAAGTTCTTGGTCCTAGATTGAAGGATTTTGAGCATTATCTTGCTAGCATGTGAAGTGAGTGCAACTGTATTATAGTTTGAACATTCTTTGGCATTGCCTTTCTTTGGGATTGGAATGAAAACTAACCTTTTCCAGTTCTGTGGCCACTGCTGAGTTTTCCAAATTAGCTGGCATATTGAGTGCAGCACTTTCACAGCATCATCTTTTAGGATTTGAAATAGTTCAGATGGAATTCCATCACCTCCACTAGCTTTGTTCATAGTAATGCTTCCTAAGATCCACTTGACTTTGCACTCCAATGTGTCTGGGTCTAGGTGAGTGATCACACCATTGTGGTTATCTGGATCATTAACATCTTTTTTGTATAGTTCTGTGTATTCTTGCCACCTCTTTTTAATATCTTCTGCTTCTGTTAGGTCCATCCTATTTCTGTCCTTTATTGTGCCCATCTTTGCATGAAATATTCCCTTGGTATCTCCAATTTTCTTGAAGAGATCTCTAGTCTTTCCCATTTTGTTGTTTTCCTCTATTTCTTTGCATTGATCACTGAGGAAGGCTTTCTTATCTGTCCTTGCTATTCTTTGGAACTCTGCATTTAGAGGGGTATATCTTTCATTTTCTCCTTTGCCTTTCACTTCTCTTCATTTCTCAGCTATTTGTAAGGCCTCCTCAGACAACCATTTTGCCTTCTTGCATTTCTTTTTCTTGGGAATGTTCTTGATCACTGTTTCCTGTACAATATCACGCACCTCTGTCCATAATTCTTCAGGCAGTCTGTCTATCAGATCCAATCCCTTGAATCTATTTGTCACTTCCTCTGTATAATCATAAGGGATTTAATTTAGGTCATACCTGAATGGCCTAGTGATTTTCCCTACTTTCTTCAATTTAAGTCTGAATTTTGCAATAAGGAGTTCATGATCTGAGGTATAGTCAGCTCATGGTCTTATTTTTGCTGATTGTATAGAGCTTTTCCATCTTTGGCTACAAAGAATATAATCAATCAGATTTTGGTATTGACCATCTGGTGATGTCCATGTGTAAAACCAAAGATTTTAATGGTTAACTATGGTGGTGGTTTAGTTGCTAAGTCATGTCTGACTTTTGTGACCCCATGGACTATAGCCTGTCAGAGTCCTCTGTCTATGGGATTCTCCAGACAAGGATACTGGAGTGGGTTGCCATTTCCTTCTCCAGGGGATTGTCCTGACCCAAGAATAGGATCTCCTGCATGCAGGCAGATTCTTTACCAACTGATCTATGAGGGAAACCCCTATGGTTAGCTATAGGAGATAGCAAATACTAATTTAGTTCCCAGTCATAAATTTCCTTTTCAAATTCATTACTTTAAGGTTTAATTCTATCTACCTGTGTTTGATCCCTGGAGAAGGGAATTGTTACACACTCCAGTATTCTTGCCTGGAGAATTCCATGGACAGAGGAGCCTGGTAGGCTCAGTTCATGTGGTCACAGAGCCAGACATAACTGAATGACTAACACTCATTTTCAGTTTTAATTCTATCATTACTTTGCCAACAAAGGTCCGTCTAGTCAAGGCTATGGTTTTTCCAGTGGTCATGTATGTATGCGAGAGTTGGACTGTGAAGAAAGCTGAGTGGCAAAGAATTGATGCTTTTGAACTGTGGTGTTGGAGAAGACTCTTGAGAGTCCCTTGGACTGCAAGGAGATCCAACTAATGCATTCAAGGAGATCAGCCCTGGGATTTCTTTGGAAGGAATGATGCTAAAGCTGAAACTCCAGTACTTTGGCCACCTCATGCGAAGAGTCGACTCATTGGAAAAGACACTGGTGCTGGGAGGGATTGGGGGCAGGAGGAGAAGGGGATGACAGAGAAGGAGATGGCTGGATGGCATCACTGACTCGATGGACATGAGTTTGAGTGAACTCCGGGAGATGGTGATGGACAGGGAGGCCTGGCGTGCTGAGATTCATGGGGTCACAAAGAGTCGGACACGACTGAGCAACTGAACTGAACTGAATCTGAAATGAATCTTGCACTTGAGTGTGATATCATGTTCATAGGGAAAAAAATGTCTCAAAATAAAATATAAAATACATACCACAGATAATTCAGTAAAATATGATTGAGGAAAATCTAAAGCAATAGCATTTCAGGATTTATCTTGGACCTTTAAGAACACTGTCTCACAAATTATGTGTATGCATTAAACCTTAACCAACATTCATTAGCAATAGGCACATAAATTCATGTAATCTCTTTTTTAAGCTCTCTGTCCTTCTAGGGGCTCAATTTGTATAAATAATTAATCATCAGTTTGTATAAATTATAACATACACCCAGCCAAGAACAGACTGAAGAAGGCAGCTGGACACTCATACTACATCTGCGTTGCTTTTGCCATATGTTGCTTTGGTTGAAGCATATAAAGAATCTATCTTCACACAGATACATTGTTGGAAAAGCAGCATTTAATAGCCTTTCCAATTGTGGATATTCTTCTTTGATACTGTACCAATACTTGACATATGGTGGTTTCTTTAAGATTAGTTGCCGTGTAGAATTTGAAATCCTATCAATGAGCTTTTTTATACTATGTAATATTAAAACCCATAGGTCTGTCTTGCATTTTGAATACCGGTTACACATGTACGATTGATTTTGTAACATCATACGTTTGTTACTTGGAAAATATTGGTTTATTGAGTTACATAGATTTTTCGAATGTTGATATAATTTACAAAGTCAAAAAATCATATTCATTTATATCCCACCAATCCTATCAGAAATGTCTGTAAGTTTGGGGACACTTTCAAGTTCACCATGGTAAATACAGTTTTTCAAAATAAATTTGCACTTGGCAATCTTATTCTATTACTTGCAACAAATATTAGGAGTTGCTTTTCTGAACTGATGGATTCACATCATTCATTTTGGAAAAAAAGACCCCAAGTACTCATGTGTGTAGCCATAATTTTTCTTCAGTTGTTCTTTAAAATAAAAATGGTATTCTGCCAAAAATAAAGGAAGAAAGATGGGAAAGAATTTGCATAAGTGTTTTACCTAGAGATCATTGTCATATTTCTTTGTGCAGTAAAATTGCTTTATGTGTATTTTATATTCAGTTATAAAGAATATTTAAAAAGATATTTACTTAAGAACAGGACCT
Source organism: Bos mutus (assembly GCF_027580195.1). NCBI lineage: Eukaryota > Metazoa > Chordata > Mammalia > Artiodactyla > Bovidae > Bos > Bos mutus. The sequence continues at coordinate 14,996,780 of NC_091623.1, forward strand.
TAATAAATAAAATTCATTTTATTTATCAAGGACCTTAAGTAAAACTGACTTTTTGAGAACTAGAAGTACATACAACTAGAGAATACACTGACCATTATTAAAGTTTGGCCTGCTGCCCTGATTTGTGTCAAATATCAGTAGATTTATTTACAGTTGCTTTTGCAATATCAGTGCAAATGTCAGCACAACAAAAATAAAAATAACCTTGTTTTATTATAGAAATAGCTTTTATCTTTCAGATACCCTCGAATGTTCTGGGGGACTAAGAGCTCCACAGAACACACTTTAAGAACTGCTTATTGTTCTATATCAATGATTCTTACCTTTGTTTTGTTCTTAGAGTAGAAACAAATCATATAGTATTGAGAAATTGATTAAAAAATTATAGTGATAATAGTAACTGCCATCTATTTAGCACATCTACTGTGGCAAGTATATACTAAATATCTTAGATGCATTATCTTATATAATCTGTACTGGAAAACAGAGATGTTTTATTGTGCCCATTTTATAAAAGAGAAAATTGATAAACTTAAAAGGTTAAGTAGTTTTCCAAGATCACATAACTTGTAACTTGCAGGATCGAGAATAGAATGTTGGAATTTCTGATGTAAACCCTAGCTACTCTTAACCATTAGGTCAATTCATTTTTCAGTAATGTACATATTTAAATATAAATTTAAGGTGATTCAGAGACCCAAAGAAGTCAATTCATATAAACAGTTGTTGTTCTGGAATCTAGATCACTTTATAAAACTTCCAAGGAAGACTTCCTAAGATGCTTTCCACGGAACAACATCCTTTACACTTTTCCTACAGAAAATTTCAATTTTTGTTTTATCCATTCATTCCCATTTCTTTGTCACTTTCCGCTCTTTGAAAATTTAGTCCCCCATTCAATACAGCTTTACTTTTAAAACTTTGGTGTAGAACATTGACCATGTCCTCTTTAAAGCTTAAGTCCTTTTTGAAACTGATGGAATTTCAGTAGTTCACACTCACTCCAGACCTTCATATCACTCTAGATTAATCAGGCATAACTGACTTCCTTTTCCAGAAGTGTGTTATTTTCTTTCAGATGCTAAGCCTTTGGGAACAGGAACTTGTTTCATCCCTATATTGTTTCCTGTGTGACATCATTGGTGCTACTCCTGATTAGTAAGACGAGGTGATAAGGGGGTGTCCCCTGACAGGAATTGATAACCCAGCAATGTCTGTTCATTTCCTAGTTGAGTTGATACTTCCCTCTCAGATAACAAGGTCTCGAATCTGTGGGAACTCTTCTTCCCGAGTGGTAACCAAGAGCATAGTGAATAACTGACATCAAGGCAGAAAGAGTTTGACTGATCACCAAATGTAGCAAATGCTAGCTGTGTGAATGCTGCATCTCCCCAGCGCTTAGTTCCCACGCACTTACTGCAGGCACGGTGTTAGAAGCTGGAAAGCGACAGTGAACAAGACAGCAGGTTCCTGCCCTCACGAGACTTGCTGTCTATGGGAGAAGTCAAATAGTCAGCGTGCAATTAGACACATACATGACTGTTCTCTACAAGCAAATATTTTAGTGGAGTTCTTACCCTTGCTTGGTTGTAGGGGGAAAAAATCTCAGCAAAGAGGAAAATCTTCCTTTGGAATCAGGACCTGATAAAACCACCTATCTGGTTTCAAAATCAGCCTCTGCTGTGGGCAGCAACTTGCTGGCATACAAAACCTCTTCCTGACCATTCCAGGCCTTCCTTTACTTGGAATGACTGTGCCCTCAGGCTCCTCTGTCTTCAGTTTTCCAGACAGAGCAAACCAGCCCTTCTGTTGTATCCTCTGGCATGGAGTAAACCAGAAAGCACAAGCTTTCGTTCCAAGGAGTCAGAATTCAAGACGCTTGTGTTTGAAGGCCAGCTCTTCTCTACCTACAGTGCAATACTGGACTAGTTTCATAAACTCTCCAAGGTTCAAGTTTCTCAAACTAGATTATAGGATAGGTCGACTGTGTACATTGGTGAAGTAACCTGGCACATAGTAAATGCTCAGAGTTTATTGGCTAATAATATATTAGTGATTGCATTCATTCTTTGACAGCACTTCCTGAATCTGTATGTGAGTACTCAAAAGCCTCAATGACAGCACTTCTCAATCTGCTCTGACATCTACCATGGCTTCCGTCTCACTCAAAGTCAAAGTCATTCGAATGACCTATAGTAGGCCTCTAAGCGGGCTTCCCTGGTGACCCAGTGGTAAAGAATCTGTCTGCCAATACAGGAGATGTGGGTTTGATCCCTGGGTTGAGAAGATGCCCTGATAAGAATGGCAACCCACTCCAGTGTTCTTGTTGGGGAAATCTCATGAACAGAGGAGCCTGGTGGGCTACAGTTCTTGGGGTTGCAAAGAGTCAGACACGACTTAGCAACTAAGCAACACCAACAGGGCTCTAGGTAATCTGTCTTCTTTCACATCTCTGGCCTCACCTCTTGTTACTTTTTCTCTCCCTCCCTTTCCTCCAGCTACACAGGCTTCCATGTTGTTTTACATTTCAGCAGTTTCTGTCTTTGATCCTTTGCATTCCTTTACTTTTCCTGGCCTGATCTTCTCAGGGATCTTCCCATCTTTTCAGTGAAGCACCACCTGCCCCAGTCAGCTACCATTGCTCTACTCCTCTTAATGTTAATCCTTAGCTCATTTCCTTGCTTCATTTTTCTTTATAGCACTTATTATGCCTGTGCATCTTATTTCTTACCTAATCCCTATATTAAAATAGCCTTATGAAGTAGACATTTATGACTTTCATTCACCACCCAAATCCTGAGCACCTAGAACAGTGCCTACGTCTAGTAGGTGCTCAGTAACTGTCGCTGAAAGACAAAAGAAGTGGTTTTCTTCCCTTTCCTTGAACCCCTTCATAGTTTCATTTGTAGGAGATATTTAGCAAACACCAGTTTAATTTATGCAAATAAATTGTGGTGAATGAACTGAATTAGCAGGTTACCTAGTCAATTTTTACCTTTAAAGATGAATATGAAAGATGCTTTCCTGTGTGAACAAGTCTTTCTACTCTATGGAACTATGGGTTTTCACTGCTCATACCAGAATCATTTTCAGAAATACCTTATGAAAGTCTTAATTATCCAATGCTTCCCCCTCCCCATAACCAGAACACTCTATAACTCAAAAGTATAAAAAATATTTATATGACATTCAAGTGTGTTTGTTTTGTTTTGTTTTTGAGC